>NC_141388.1:11015638-11633138 GCF_017979445.1 Akebia trifoliata | reverse complement strand
ATACATTATTATAATAGTCTTGGGTTTATTGTTAGGACACATGGTTGTCATTGATTGGAAGATTATGTCAAGTTGGCAGTCGTCGCTGTAAAATTTTTGTCACCTTTTAAATTGAGTGGAGGAACATAATTTGCTTAGCCAACGCGATTCAAAATCTACTTGAACCCATTTGGACTTGTTCTAATTGACCGACAAAAATGAGTAGTAGTAGAGCTGTGGTTGGTGCGGTATTCCTTTAATTTAATTCAAGAAGTTATCGATAACTCGATAGTTCAAAATTGATGGAGACTTTTGGGGGGGGGGGCTCTTCCCTCCACTGAAAAGGAATGGTTGGGAGAAAAAACAATACTTTCATTGTCACAAGTTGAATTAGTTATAATAAAAAAAATATCATGATAAGGTCCTAAACTTTGGAATTACTAGCATTTTCGGACGAAAATGGGTACTATAAAGGTTGATTCTGGTATAAACTTTTTAAAACTTGTTTCGTAGTTACGTGAGACCACGTTTTTGAAACTATAATAGATGATATTAGGCCCTAATAACAATTTAATAATTATTATTATTCTAAAAATAATAATAGTTTAAATTAGACCTTAGTTCGATTCTCGCCAACATTGAGTTACTGATCTCATTAAAATATGTTTATCGATGAGAAGAAAATAAAAAACAAAGACAAAAGGATAGAACTAGTTCATTAATGCATAAATCAATGAGTTGGAATGAATCTCTAAGTTCATAATTCAATAATTACGATTTTAGGGTTCGGTTGATTTTAATTTGGATGAATTCGGGAAAGTTTAAAGAAGGTAAAAATAAAAATAAAAAAAAATTACCCTAGAAGTTCAAGACAAATGGGTTTTAGGGAAAACTCAATGTTTTTTTATTTTAGAAATGTAAAATAAAAGAAAGTATAACATTGACACATTAAAAGAAGAATGAATTTATAGGGAAAAAAAAATTACAATTTGCAAAAAAGACATAAACTTTGAACTGAAGAAGAAATAGAGTTTTGAGCTTGAAGAGACTTAAGGGGGAAAATGTCAAGGAATCTATAAAGTTGAAGGGACAAGGAGACTAAACAATTAATCAATAAATTATAGATTAAATAAATTAATATCTTAATTGCCAAAAAAAATCGAATTTTGTGATATTGGTCCTTGTTTAGTCTAAAAAATTAGTATTTCCAAACAACCCAAAAGTCAGGTAGAGATTTAATATTAAGGGTAAATTGGCAAATCTTCTCCATTCAAATCCAATAATCACCATTAGTGACAAATTAAACTTATGGAGAAAGGTTGCAATCTTAGTTAGATCTTTGCCCCCACATTTTTCTAGTTTATTTTTTAAATAAAACATACCGTACCCACCGAATTTCAATTCTATTATCAGCCTTTATCAAATGATTTTATTTGTTCAAATAATATTTTTGTTCAATTCTAATTCTTTCTTCTTCTTTTTTTAATTGTTTTTCGATGAAAACTCAAAAAAAAAATATTAATGTCTTGAGATTTATTTCAACAATCATGATTTTATAAAACAAATTCACTGAACACAACTTGAATCACAAAGATAAGGGAAAGATAGAGATAGATACACAAATTCACTGAACAAAACTTGGCACCCCAACTTTTACTTATTGCATTCCAATAAAAAAAAAGGGTCAATGGTTAAGAATAAGTAAAAGTTGGGGTGCCAACAATCTCTCTCTAAGATTTTTATTTATTAGATTTAGGATTTTACATGCATGTGTTTCATCTTTGTAATGTTGTTGAAGTAATAAATTGAACCAAATTTTTGTAATGTTTGAATGGTGTGCTTTAATCTTTAATTAGGGTGTGATGAATAATTTAAAAACTTGGGGTGCAATAAGTCAAAAAGGTGGGGTGCCAATAGCAACTCTTTTTTTTGTTTTTTTTTTTTTTTAATTCTTATTGTCATGGTAGTGAATACTTGGATGTTGAATTCCTTAACAATAAAGATGGGAATATAAAATTTTATTCAAATTTGAATTTGCTATCTTAAACTTTTTGAATAATGTTTGATTGTTGGAATATTTATTCCAATATGATTTGTATAATCTAGGATTGCAACTTGAGCAGGTTGGAGGGTAAACCCAGACTCAACCTGAGCTCAACTCAATCCAACCATCGACCTTAAGCTCCCTAACCCAAACTTAGTTCGAGCTTGATCTTTTAAATTCAGGTTAAGTTCAGGTTAGCCCGAATTAGATAATTTTAGGCAATTTGATCCAGTTGGACTCGTTGAATAACCATAATTTTATTTTGATTAATAAATAAATTTTATATTTAAAAAAATGTAACATTAAAAAGAAAATCACTAGTAAATATTATCGCATCCAACCTTCAAATCCATCTTAAAAGATACTATTTAGACAAATCTTACTAAATCAAAGCCTATATTCAATTGTCTACAAGCTATAATAATAAGATGGAATAAAAAGTTAAATAAGAAATATCTCTAACTAATATAAAAATGTTTATATATTAGTATGTAGCATCAGGTTTGGGTAAAATTGGGTTGCCCAAGTCCTAACCCGAGCTCAATCTAAATTGAGGTTGGGTTGAGATATTCTAACCCAGGCTCAATTCATTTTCTACATAACTCGGGTCAGGCTCGCCCATTAATTGGATTGAGCTCAGGTTAAGTTCGGGCCAGTTCACCCAAGTTGTAGCCTTAGTATAATCTAACATCCATTGATATGCCTAGACAGAAGGCATAAAAAAAGAAAGGGTCTTGTTAACATTGTTTTAAAACTCAGTTTGACAAATCGTCTCGACCATGGAAGGGATTGAGCTGTTTCGGATGAGTCAACTCATGTTGGAGGAGACAAACCATTAAACTCGATTTGTAATAATAATTCACATATATTTAAATTACAATAATTATGTTTTTAATAAAATAAGATAGATTAGAAGATGTTTAGTCATAAAATCATATTCATTTACATAATAAATATTTAAATTTTAGAAAAATTAATTATTTTAATTAAAATCCCCTGTGACTTGATCAAGTTATATTGATTCATTCGAGATTTTCAAAATATCATTCTAGACATGTCGTTTAGCTTGCAAGATGATGTGATTCCTGAGACACACTTTATATCGTATTGTTGTTGAACGATAACAACGTGTCATCTGGTATCAGACGAGATTTAAAAACATCATTGTTATCATGTGCCCTACACGATTAAGTGCAATGAATAATGTTACAGTGACCTCAGGATTGAACCTCACTTCGCACGCCTTGATATGAAAGTGTATGGAAATCATAGATACTTTTCCTCAAGAAACAAGTGAAAAAGCATCTATGATTTCTATCTACTTTCATATCAATATGTGTTATATGAGGTGTAGTCTTGAGGTCACTTTAGCACGACTCAAGTGCAATTAATGCACGTGGAAATGGGATTTTGAATCGAAAATACCGTTTAAGAAATTATTTTTTTTATCAAAATACCTTTAAATTCCAATTTTCAAAGTGTATTTATTGCATTTTATCAGGTGCTCTTAGGAAACACTTTAACAAAAAAAAAAAAACAGAAAATCAAAGATTCCTAGAAATCAGTACGTTAGGGTATCTTTCCATCTCAGCCGTAAATTTGGTATACAATTTCCAATGTAACTTGTGCATTCCAACGTGTGAACATATTTCAAGGTTATCCGTCCTAATATTCAACTTTTTTCTTTCTTTCCTTATCATAGTCGTTAGGTCAAACGCAGTAAATATTGTATTTTGTTTGGGTAGTTGTTGTCAGATGGCACCTTCATGTTTTTTTACCAAACTTTGACAAAGTCATATTGTTCAAACATAAGGACAATTTCGTCATACTGAAAAAGAAGAGTTGGAACTTGGGACGGCCCCAGGTTTAGTTTTCCTGCCCCTGAACTTGAAGTCTGGTTTTTGGAATGAAATTTTTGTTGAGAGTACGACAGCTGTTTAACCCTAAAAGTTAGTCAAATTACCTAATTATACCCTCTACTTTCTTCCAGAAGAATCTGATAATGTACTCCGCGTAGTTATACTACGCAACTTCTGCCTGCTTGATGAGTGATTCCAAATGATGGATTCAATTATTTTGGTCATGTTTATGTTTATTTTTATTTTGTTGTAAAAATGTCTTGATTCCAAGCTCACAATGGAAGAGCACTTAAATCTAATGGCTGGGATTCATGGATCAAGATGTTTTATAATGTGGGTCCAACAAAAGGTGGCCCACATAAATTATTCTAACAAACTATTAATATGGTGCCAAGATGAAAGGTTTGGAGGGATTAATTAGACCCTAAATTTGATCTGTTCTAGTCCAACAATCTATCAGATCGATTCTAGATCAACCATGTCCCAATCTGATAGGGGTCCAATTCTAGAAATTATGAGAAAATGTATAAATCATGTTACACATTTTTATTTAATATATGAAGATTATTTAGATTCTTTATATATCAAATTTGATTTATTTGATCCAAACCCGATCTAATTGTTATTGGATTCGATTTAGATAATAATACTAAGATCTGATAAAATTCAATTTAATAAGAACTCATTTCGATAAGCATTGGATTCAATCCTCATCAACATGATCATAAATCAACAGCAATCATATTCGTACTCAATCCATTGACTACACTAGTGAGAGGTAGTAGAAAAAAATATTAGAGGCCAAGCTCTAAGTGGAGTACAGGACATTTTTATAAGATTAGATTAGCCCATAATATAAGTCCAATGTTTTTTGTTTTTTTGGATAATCAGGTACCCCTGTAAACAGAGGACCCCCAATCCATAGACCATAGTCTTGTCCAATGACTAGTCTTGGGGCACGTGCAACACTCGCACATCACACACCAAGTAAGTAAGAGTGCACCCTCGCAAGTGGCCCCTAGGAATAAATGCTCATACTGGGAATTGAACTCACAACCTACAGGCATTTACTGCTTATTAATCTGAAATTGCATGAAGCCAATCACTCGGGATTAAAAATGCCCAATGTTACTTGTACAATATGATGAGTGTTAAAGCCTTTAGTTGGATTAGCTAGCCCATCCAAATTAGTTCATGCCCTAGCTAATTGCAAATCAATACAAAGAGAATTGGGTTTTAGTATGTGTTCGTAGACAACAATGAACTCGTATTAACTAATTTGCAAACCTAATAATTTCGAATCATTGAATTTTTCATAGAAATGAATCATCAAAGTCGAACCATACATACCGATAAAATAGGTATGGTCTGACCCACATACTTAAATCTCATTTTGATGTGACCCTTATAAATTTCACATTACTTGATCGAATCTAACATTAAATTATGGGTTTTTTAACATTTGTCTTAAGGGCACACATTAAGGTGCATTAAATACACCTTGAAAATAAGTATATTAGGTTATTTTTTATAAAATAAATATTTTGAGAGCAAATTTTTTTAAAGAAATTCAAAATAAGCATATTAGGTATTTTAAAAAAAATTATTTTTATTTTTGTAAAACAATCCTTTTGTGGGCATTTTTAATAGGAAAGTCAAGTATCAAGCCGTATTGAATGCACTTTAACAAAGTGTGCCCCGGGCACATGTTAACAAAACCTTTGCATTATACATTATATAGTGGATTAGTTAGTTTTCCTAACATTGACATACAATTGCGCCACGTGGCAATTCAAGTACTGGAATAATTGAGTCACGGACCTCGATGACCGTGAAAATTGAAAAAATAAAAAACTGTTAGTGGGTTCAACTAAACGAAAGTTCATGCATGTACGACACGTGTCGAAAGGAGTTAAGACGAACTTACGTTTTTGACCATCTAGGCGGCTACGCAGCAAAAAAACGAAACAAGAAGGGCATTTAAGTCATTATAAGAAGATACCTTTTACTGTTTTACATGTTTAGTAACTGAAAACAAGTACCAAAATAAGGTTAAGTTTGAAAATTAAGAAAAAAATAGGGTATTTCAGTAATTTCGTACTATCTTAGTAGATAACTCTCGACGCGTGTGCTCAAAGCAAACTATTTAGTAGAGAGAGATTTAACTTTAGAGAGAGAGGAACAAAGCACAGTAAAACCCTCCAAATTCCCGAGAGAGAATTAGGGTTCTCTAGGAACAAACGCAGATATTAAATTTTAGGGTTTTCTGGAATGATCTTCTCGTGAATTCTAGGTTATTAATTGTTCCGAAAAGATCAAAAGAGGAAGAGAATTCGAAGAAGGGTTAATTGTTTTATAATTGAAAGATTTTAGAGCGAGAGAGAGGGAGAGAGAGGTGGGTTTAATCTGGTCTCAGTGTTGTTTGATGGGATATAGTTGCAGAAGAAATTACGGCCATGCGGAAGTCTTTCAAGGATTCCCTTAAAGCCCTTGAAGCCGATATTCAACACGCCAATACTTTGTAATTATTTTTAAACACGCCTCTCTCTTACTACGTTCTTCCTGTTTTTTTGTTAATTTTTGTTGTTTTTGACGAAATACTTGATCTTTAGCTTAGTTGGTAGTTTTAATTTTGAATTTAACGAATTTTTTAGCTTTCTTGGAAAAATTACTGAAGTTTATCTTGAGATATATTAAAATTATCTGTTGTCGTTTTTTTAAAAAAAAAAAAATTAATTTCATGGGGAGTTGCTGATTTTTGGGGTTTTTAAGTCCTTGTGCTTTAATAATTATCCAAATCTGGTTTGGGTTTTTTAGAATATAGGAGTAGTGTTGTTTTTTATTAATATTTTACTTGAAAGAATCTTTTTGTTTCCCTGTTAGCTTCTTATTTTACTTAGATGGGTGAAGGTACCACTATGGTAATTGGTAAAGTATGTGGTAATATACCACACACCTGGGATCAAAATTCTGCCTTCTCTCAGAGGATGCAATTCATTTGTATTTATTTATTTTTAACTTTTTCTCTCTTTAATTGTAGTCAAGTTCAAAGAATACTCATTTTTGAACAAAAAACAGGGGAAGGAAATGGGTTGTGAGGCAAAAGAATTCAACATTCCATTGACTTGAGAGACTAAGGTGCTCAGCTGGTCAGCGCCTCGAGGCTTAAGCCTCACATACATGATATTTTTAAATAAATAATATAATATTAAAAAAAATCAAAATTTGTATAGCCATGGCATATTTATAAATTTGAAACCCATACAATAGAATTTCGAGTTTTAATCCATAACAATAAATCATTATATAAAATGTGATTACTACTTTATATTTTATCTAAATAAAGTCTCTATAATAACTAATTATTTTATATTCATTACAAAAATACAATTAGATATTATTTTTTCACAAACTTCATTAGTATAAAACTAAATGCTACAAAAAAAAAAAAAATTATAAATCAGCTTAATTCAATGATTTTCTTTGTATATATCACTATTTTGCATTCGAATACATTTCTAAGTGTTCCAATTATATTGCCTATTAGCAGTAACAAAGAAATAGAAGTGAAGGAAATATATAAAATCTTACTTAGATAACAAAAGAGAAATCTGGAAGTAAATTAGTAAATAAAGAATAAGAAAAATGAAGAAGAAATGCATTATTTAAAATAATAATAATAATAATGTGAGGCGTAAGCCTTTTTGGTGTCTCAAGGTTCGAGGCTTAAGCCTTAGCTTCTTTAAGGTTTCAACTTTATTCCTCAAGGCATCTTTAATGAGCCTCATCTGGAGGCGTAAACCTCATATGCCTCTAAAAACACTGGTGTAGAGTATGTCCTCAAATGAGGAAAAGCCTAAATTCCCTTACCTTAATAATCAAAGAAGGGCTAAAGTAAGACCCTTAAAAATATATATATATACACACACACACACGATTTTGTTTGTACCCACCGACACATGCATCCTCTTTGGGGTTAAAGGGCAGAGGAGGCAAGACAGTAAAGTTGGAGGGAGATTATTGGAAAATGGGGAATAAGATGAATGACAATAGAGTTGGAGGGGTAGTAGTGAAAAATTTGGAGAAGTGAAAAGGCAATATATAAAGTTGGGGGTTTCCTTAGAAAAGGGGTAGAAGAGGAAATGCAATAAAGTTAGAGGGGTATTTTTGGAAGGGGAGAAGATAGGAGACAATAAAGTTGAAAATTGTTCTCGAGATGCATTATAAGATTAAATCCCAACCACTCTTTATGCTAGGATGTTGATTTGTTTCGTGGGTGCTTTGTTTTGTTTTCAAAGCATTATCCATGGAAGTAGATAGCTTGTGGGATATTTGGGAAGAGTCTTCTTGGCAAAGATAGTCTGACTGAAAGAGTTTTCTTTGAAATTTTATTATTATTATTATTATTTTAGAGGGGGGGGGGGGGGTTGAATAGTAATGGCAATAAAGTTGCGGGGTAAATTTGGAGGGGAGAAGATGATAGGTCGTAAAGTTGACAATTTCCTCAATATGCATTATAAAATTAAATTTCAATCACCCTTTGTGCTACGATATGGATTTTTTTCATGGGTGCTTTGTTTTTGGTTTTCAAAGCTCTATCTATTGAAGTAGATAGCATTCCCATGTGGCATCAGGGAAGATAGACTAATTGATAGGGTTGTAGGCTATTCTTGAACAATAGGGAGAATAAAGAAGGCAATATCTAAAGTTAAAGGGGTTTTCTGGGAAATGTGTGGTAGAAGAGGGATATATCTATATAATAAAGAAGGATGCTTGTCGTCCAATCTTTGCCCTCCCCATAAAGAGTGGTTGGGATTTAATCTCATAACGCATCTCAATGACAATTTTCAACTTTATTATCTTTTCTCTTCTTCCCCCTTTCCATGAATACTTCTCTAACTTTATTGTTTTACTCTTTACCTTATTTTACAAAAGTACTATTTGAACTTTATATATTGCCTTTCCTCTTCTCCCCCTTTTCCAATAATACCCCTCCAACTCTATTTTCTTTCCTCTTCTCCCCCTTTTCCCAATAATACTTTTGGAACTTTATTGTTTTTCCCCCCTCTATTCTCTTAACCCCAAAGTGACACGAAAAATCCAGTGTGTGCTTGTGTGGATATGTAAAATGAGCCTAACCAATATATCCAAAGCATTTATGGGTGTTGATGCGGACTGCAGAGAGTTAAGCCCTTATCTCTTGGGTTTTACACCAATACCATTCTTTTTGAACTCCAGGTAGTGTATTCCCCTTTTGTTGACGTCCAAGATGGCCTAAATGTGGCAGCTTTCATTATGATATCTTTCTTCTTAGGCCTCTCTCAAGGGAAATTTTCTAATAGTCAATGTGGAGCTGATTCTTATAGCATTTAAGAAAAACCTAATCGATTCACCCAAAGCACCTAAGTGATCATGGTGTGGAAAGTTAAGCTCTCGTGCAGTCGTAACAAAACCTCACTGTCACTATAATTTCTCCAAATCTTTAACCCAATCATAAGAAATACGCATCCTTTTATGAGATGAGCAAAATTGGTAAACAAGTAACTGGCTTTCTTGGTTTCTTTAGTTGCAAAGAAAGAGAGATTGCACTAAAGGAGAATAGTTATAACCTCACATCCACTTGCCCCACCCAACAATGGGTTTCAACTATGAGACTGAAGAATGAAGGCATACTTTGATCTATCATTTCCCATAGGGCCATCTGTTAAGAGGCACCATGTGTCATTATCAGGAGGCTCTTTTTCTCAAGAAAAACCTTTATAATATTTTTAGTAAGTTATGATTTGGCCTTTGATCGGATGATTTCCAAGCTTTTCTATACTTGTTTTTTAGTTAACTGCCTATCATTTTGTTGGGATGCATTATATACCTGTTTTGTTTCTCATACATTTCTTTGCTTGGACAAATAGCTGACTGGGTTATCTCTTGGAACAGATTTCATTATTTCTTTTTCAAAGGACAAGCTTTGACGGGTCTGTGTATTTTAAATTTTTTTCTTGAGATTCAGGGCTTCGCTTTACCCAAGGGAATATGATGGTGAATGCATTCAAATGAGATTATCTTATAGTCCAGCTGCCCACTTATTTCTTTTTCTTGTTCAATGGACCGATTGTAACCTTGCCGGTGCCCTTGGATTGCTTAGAATCCTTATTTACAAGGTAACTCTTCTGTCTAGAATGCATCATACATCAGATCTTAGTTTACAAAGGTCTGTTTAGGTGATTAAATTTACTCTCCTCTTTAACATTGTAGGAGTATCAATATTACTTCTTTTTTGGGGTTGTGCCTTATAATAATTTTGTTGGGTTGTTTCAGGCATATGCTGATGGCAAGACCACTATGTCTATTTATGAAAAGAAAGCTACTATTAGAGAATTTTATGGTGAGTTGGTACTTTGAAGTTTAAGCTGTATACAAGAATGTTACTTTTGATGAATTTACATTTACTTTATGTTATTAGCTAAAGAAATGTTCCATTTTGCTGTTGAATGGTACATGTACTTAGAAATTTGGGTTCTACATGGACAGCTGTGATATTTCCCTCGTTATTACAACTTCAAAGAGGAATAACTGATGTGGAGGATCGAAAACAAAAAGAGGTCTGTGCAACCAAATATAAAAAAAAGGATGTACTAGAGAAGGGCAAACTCTCTGAACTTGATATAGAGAGGGAAGAGGAGTGTGGGATTTGCATGGAAATGAGTAGTAAGGTTGTCTTGCCCAATTGCAACCACGCATTGTGCATGAAGTGCTATCGGGATTGGTAGGCACCCTTTAATAATCCTTTCTTTGGTACATTTTTTTTGTAACAATTTTTTGAATCTTACCCTCATTCTCTGAAAAAAAAAAAAAACAGAAAATTACCTAAAACAAAGGGTTAATATTTTAATGAATAATAAAAATAATAATAATTTTTAAAAACATTATAAAAAATGATATAATGCAAAGGACTATTCAACCTGTTTTAAAATCGCTGTATGGTCCAGCGTTTTAGTTCTTTCATATTTTGAAATTCTATTAAAAGAAAAACACTTTCCGTACCAAGTAAGGAAAGTTTTGTTACAACCCATGCAACATGCATCATCTAAAAACATGATCTGATGCATCAAGGATGTAATTCTCATAAATTTAGTAATTCGGTGACCTTTGATTTTTTTTAGAGTTGTGCTGGAGTGACCTCAAGCTGGAACCTCATATCACACTTCTTGATGTGAAAGTGGATAGGAACCATATATTTTTTCACTTGTATCTCGATGAAAAGCATCTTTGGTTCCCGTACACTTTCACGTCAAGAAGTGTGATATGAGGTTCCAGCCTGAGGTCACTTCAGCATTATTCTTTTTTTTAATCTCAGTTTTTCGATGAAAGATTTGTTTGTGGTATTGAATTGCTAATTTGGTAAGTCATGTGGGCCCCACAACTCTTAAATCTTACTAGGTTAGTCAGGCTAGCCTTACTCTGTATTTTATCCCAATATAACAAAATGTTGTATTGTTTGGTGGTTTTGATATACATGGGTATTTTTGGGATCTGAAAAGATGTGAAGGCATAAAATGCTGGACTGTCTAGCGATAGCGATTTCAATAAACGCTGGACAGTAAAACATCTTAAATCATTTTTTGTAATATTTTTAAATTTATTAATTTTTTGATAAATAATTAGAAAACCAACTCTTCTTTCGTAATTTTCCCTAAGAAAAAGAAATATAAGATCCATTTTTTTTTGTTTTTTTTGTTTTCTCCTTTTGTCAATTACAGTTTACTAGAGATTGTAAGGGTTTTACCATTGTTATCATGGTACAAGTGCCATACAAGCCGAAAGTTGGACCTATTTTATTTAGGGTCCCACCAAATATATTTCTTAAGCCTAACACTGAGAAGTCTATAGGGGATGTCTTGAGGATCTCCTAAGTGACTCTTTGCATGTTGTACAGAGAGGCCGTTATATGATTCTTGATAGTCTGCTCAGTCCGTTTTTTAATCTCTTTATAATTATTCAATTTTAGATGCCATTATAAAAAATTGAATCAACCCTGATTTGAATTGTTTGTTGCTTTGATTCAGGCGTGCACGGTCTCAGTCGTGCCCCTTTTGTCGGGATAGCCTAAAAAGAGTAAACTCAGGTGATCTATGGATCTATACTGAGAGCTGTGAGATTGTGGACATGTCATCCATATGCAGGGAGAACTTAAAGAGACTGTTCGTGTACATAGATAAGTTGCCTGTTCTTGTTCCAGATCCAGTATTTGTTCCATATGATCCTCATATCAGGTGAAGTCTTGTCATTATAGACGTTTATAAACAATCTGTATATAGAAGCCTTTTTCTGTATATAAAGATGTCTCTCTGTTTCTCAGTTTAAACTGTAAATTCTGATTGACTGTTGGTTCTCAGAGGCTTTCACTTCAGAAAGATGTATTCGATTTGTGCATCATTCTACGTAAAATATCTTTTAAGATCTTAAATTCACATGTCCTTTTCTTTACCTATGGAGTTTTTCTGCATCAAATATGTAGAATACTTCACTTTCTTCATCTCCTTTCTATTTTATTTATTTCTTTTTTCAGAGTCTAGAAAGCTTGAATCAGAGATTGTGGAGATGTGCAATTTATTGAAAATACCCACTTTTAATGCATTAATGGGTTTTCTTTACTTTCTGCACAGCTGCTACTTAGGTGTGAACCATCATCCACTAATGGGTGTTCTCAAGATATGAATCTCGTGGAACATATGTAGAGAAGATTCATAGCCGTGTTTTAGAGGACGATCTTACTTATGTTGGGAATTACACGTTTACTTGAAATATTATAGGTTTTGATTGAACATTGCCAGAAAATCAGAGATGGGTTCTAATACCTAGAGCAGTATATGATTTAGTCACTAATTGACATATATATATGTATATATATTTATGGTTTTGATTGGTGCTTGTTTGTGTCCCCATTGATACAGTGCCCACAAGTCGTCGTCATCATCATTATCATCAAATCCATATTTAAAAACTTGTGGTCAGCTGAAATGAATCATGTTGGTTTATTTTGTCGAAAGTGATGTCTTTTCTAGTATCTTTTTATCTATTTGTTGCTTTATTCATGGTATTCTTATATTTCTAATTATTTCTCTTAATCCGCCCCATCTTGTTCGGTCTCTCATTTTTGCCTCAGTTTCATATCTTAACATCACACTTTTTGACTGTCCGACATACATATCTAATAAGATACGTGCCGTATTGATATTGTTTTGTAATTTTTTTTACTCTCAATCCTAAAACTTCAACATTCATATCCCACATCATTCGTCCCGATTGATTGATTTAATTAGAGACGTGTTACAATTGGAAATCACCCCTCTGATGAATTTCAGAGAGAGTGCTGGATTTTATATTTGAAGTGCTTTTGTTTCATCAAGAACCTGATAATGTCAATTGCCTTTAGAGAGAGTGAGATTACCTCTTGGTCGCTAAGGAGTTTGGAGTTTGATTTTTAGATGGTAAAAAACAGGGTTGAAGGTGGGTAGTCCTTTAGTTAAAGACATGAGAAATTTGGTCTTTTCTAGAGATAAAATGACCATCTAATCTTTCTTGGGCCACCTTGAAGTCGATTTAACATGGAACATGGGTTTGAGGTGGCCCCAACATTTTAACACCAAAGAATTGGTACCACAAGAAAGAAATATACCAATTCTTTTAAAAAGGACTGTAACCATGTGAGCTTCGTGGCCTATTTGATTCGCGCATCCAGCCTAATCAATGTCGGTGTAACTTACTCCAAAAAGTTGCAATTATGGGGATTTTCGAAAGATAAAACTACATGTTGATAGTTGACCTCTATGGTTGATGGCTGCCCAATGATCAAAGATGGGATTGATGCATGAATTGACACAATTTGTTGATGGCAAATGAAATAACGAGGCTAGTCATATTAATGTATTAGAGTGTACCAACAAGCTATGTTAATGAAATCATATCATAGCTTGAGAGATTATTATTATTTGAAGCCAAAGGTGTAGTTGATATTGCTCGCTCTGCAATCAATATGTGTTCCCGACGGAGGGGATTGGTGAGGTAACGCTGTTGCAATAATCGTAGCCGTTCAAGATGATGAAAAAATATCCTCCCATCTCAATCCAACATGGATTACTCTGCCACAAACAAGGTTTATGATTAGAAAAATCCCAACTTCAAAAGTGGATCCCAATAATATAATTTGGACGTCACCCATTCTTCTTTGGACATTTATATTTGTTTGGGTTTAATGATGATGATGTCTCTTATCCATTCCTTGGGATAAGGCTTTTATGTTGGTGATGATGATGTCTAAGCCCATTCCCAATATGGAAAAAAAAAAAAAAAAAAAATCCACCATCGAGAGCCCACTCTCACTCCCTTTGTAAAATTATTTAATTTTGCATCAAATACCCAAATCATGCTGTCCATCGTTTTAATCAAAGCCTTGGCTTACGGCTCCCTTCCTATAAATAAAAAGGGAATGGTATCTACCAAAGAGTCTTTAATGTTTTAAGTTAAAAATCTTAAATTTAGATAATGATGCTAAAAAATTCCTTATACTAAGGTCCTCTTCTCCTGTTTATACATTCACGCATTCATTGACCTCTAATTAAACAGTTATCAGTTATACTCTCCTCAAAACCTCATCCATGATTATTTATTTTGTGATTCTCGTCAATCATGCTTTTAGGCTGTCATGCCATTCTTGGAGTAGGACTTATTGACATATGGACTTTATCCTTGTTAATCTCAAAGTGACATGTGCAAGGACATATTTCTTTAGTATTATTAATTAATTCAATCGATAAATCATAACTCTTCCCTTAGAGATCAACTAGAGTTTGCCCATAACTACGGCATGGGCATTCCTCTCTATGGTTTAACAATAAAAGAAAAAAACAATAAAGTTGAAGAGAAAATATTAAGAAGAATAGTTCTAAATTAACTTTCTTCGACATTGTGCTCAACACTACATTGACGTGACAATATATAAAGAAACACATTTTTTTCGTTAGGATACAAGGAAGAAAATCAATGTTTCTCTACCCACTGCCACATTAGCACAGTGTTTAAGGAAGTTGGTCCAACATTTTCATATTAAAAAATGGGAGATAAGAGGAAAGAAGATAAAGTTGGAGGGATAATATTGAAAAAGGGTAGAAGAAGAAAGATAATAAAATTAGGATATTTTCATAAAGAAGAGGAGGAAGAAGAAAAAGGTTAAGAAGTCCTCGAGATACATTGTTTTTGAATGGAGAACAATATTTGTTTCCTGTTCCAACCCAACAATAATAGGTTCCAAATTTAAAGGGTAATCCCCAGCAAAAGTGGGTGGACACCCTAAAGGACGCTCTACTTCAGTTCGACAAGAGAGTAAGCCCCTAATAGGGGGAAAAAAATTGATGGCACATCCCTTTCAAACAAATAGTGGAATTTTGTTTAAAAAACACTTAGGTGTCATCTAGTTCAAGTCGGTCCCTAAAACAACCAACCTAGCTAGAATAAGATCTTACTTATCTTATGCTCTAAATAAATTCCCTTAACGTGAATGGAAGATGACAAGGTTGTTGCATTAAAATAAACAAGATTTGTGTTAAAGATAGTGTGATTTAACATAATCTTCTGATATAAGAATATTTGATTGGAGTATCTACAGCCTAGAAGTGAACAAAAGGTGGGGGGGGGGGGGGGGAGAGTGTCTATTTTAATTATTTTATAGGTTGTGTGGAGTGGGTTAGAAGATGTTCCTTATGGGGACCATGTGGAAGAGATTCTATTACTACATGCACCCACACCCCCAATAAAGGAGATAGCTATGTGAGTTCTATAATTTCTTTTGCACCTCTCATCATTAGGCCAAACGTGGCTAATTCTTAATCTTACTTATACATCAATTTAAAGCTTCATTCGTCGACAACCAATGAATGAGAGAGAGAGAGAGAGACAGAGAGAGAGAGAGAGAGATTTGTGAAATTTAGAGAGAATATTGCGCATGGATAACTAAGAAAATCTCTCTTATCTTTTTTTTTTTTTTTTTTTTTTTGAAAAGTATAATTTTCATAATTAGATTGAAAATGTAATTTATTTGCTATAGTAAGAAAAAGAGTCGTGATAATATGATGCCCACCTTCTCAGATACAATCCCCCTACACTTCCATCACAGAATCATAGATTATTTGCCTTATGATACATAAAAAAAGATTTATGATTATGCATATCCCAAGACAAATGATCTACTATTCTGTGATTGGGGCGTGCCAGAGGGGGAGTATTTAAAAACTGTTATTCTAAGAAAAAAAAGATTTATTTGCATGTATGCATATAGAAAAATGGTAACATGAACTACACAATCGTATAAAGTGCCTAGATCTAGGTCTCCATTTAGACCGTGTGAACTACCATGATAGTCAAAATGACACCTTTGACTTCCATCCTCTTAAGCTTTTATGCCTTAGATGGTTTAAAAAAAAAAAAAAAAAAATACTCATTTTGCCAAGTTAAAGGTTTGGAAAATAGAGAATGATTGAACTCCCAAATTTAAAATGTATTCATCAACAAGGAAACATATCTTTATAAAATTATTTTAGTGTTATTAATTTAATTATTTTTATCTTTGAAAGAGAACAGTTAAAAAATGTACACTAAAAATATTGATGATTAACTCGATCGAAGAGTTGAATCATCCCCGATTATGTCAAAACTAAAGACTTTTAAATATTCTTGTTCTAGTTGAACCCAATTGAATGTATTCTAAAATTAGGCCAGATCACAAGTCCGATCAATTTAAGCCACCATTAATAATAAGATTTGAAGAGAGAATTTATCTATAGTTAAATTTATTGTTTTATTGTATGGGTTGTCGGTAACAATGATGTGTTAACGAACGATAACAACCACCATTGGTGAGAGTAGCAATCCGATCAGATGGGAGTTCGTGAATGATTATAGAATCATGGCCTTTGAACACATATTTTTAACAGCATATGAGGTACAAACCATGATGTGGCATTGATCTGTGACTTAATGACAATAACGATCTTTAGTCTTCTATCAGTCTTTTTTTTTTTCTTACGATGAGTTGATGAAGATGAATTGTTTTGATGAAGAACTTCTATGACGAGGATAATGGTTTAATTTAAGGCTAGTGAGTAGCAGTGGTGTGTCTACTACCAAATGTAAGTAACAATTTAAGCTTGATCCAAAGGTTTATATAGAAAATAAAGGAAATCCTAACTAATTAACTCAAATCACTAAAGATTTATTGTTGAATTTAAGGCTAGTGAGTAACGGTGGTGTCTCTACCAAATGAAACTAGAAATTCAACTTAATCGAAAGATTTATATAGAAAATAAAGAAAATCCTAAGTGATGGAATAATTACAATTAAACCTAACCCAAATCTCTAAAGATTTTGTACAATCTTAAATAGATTTAACTTATCATAGTGCATCTTATTACATTACTTCCTACCTAATAATCTAACAAAGATTTTCTAATAACTTAACAAGTGAGTATGATAAAACCTGACAAAACCTAATTAATGAGATAATCACAATTAAATCTAATCTTAATTGATGAGGATTTGATCCAATCCGATATATGATTTGATGTATCACAATACACTTTATTATAGTACTTTACATCTAACACTTAGTTACTTCTATATCCTATCAAGATATTGTTTGATAAACATAATTTCAACTTAGAAAAATCTAATTTTTACCTTCTCTTATATGTCGGTAGAAGTAGAAAATATGTGCCCACACATCCTTCGAATATAATTATTGCTGTAAATGACACATAACTTAAAATTTCTTTTAAATCCCTTTTTTTTTTATTTATTCTCCTCTTATCCTCTGTTATAGACTAGGCATTTGTGGAGAGGGAGAAAGATAGAGTGACTGAAAATCTGAAACAGAGAGATATACGGAATATCTTTTTCTCTGACATTTATTCTCCCCACGCCTTCTCGTCTCTTTAACTCTCTCTCTCTCTCTCTCTCTCTCTCTCTCTCTCTAGACTTCTATGATTCTGAGTTTCTCTCTCACATGGCGTTTCTTCTTCTCCTCCTTCTCTTCTCTGTCCTCCTCTGTTCTTCTCTTTGTCTCATCTTTCTCCTTCGTTCCTCCCGATTCAGCCATCGAAGACTCGGTCTTCCACCTGGAACCTTCGGTCTTCCCTTCATTGGTGAGACTCTGCAACTCATCTCCGCCTACAAGACTGAAAATCCAGAACCCTTTATCGACGCAAGAGTGACTCGGTACGGTAAGTTGTTCACGACTCATGTGTTTGGTGAACCAACCGTGTTCTCAACCGATCCAGAAGCGAATCGGTTTATTCTCCAAAACGAAGGGAAGTTGTTCGAGTGTAGCTATCCTTCTTCGATCTCTAATCTTCTTGGGAGACATTCTTTGTTGTTGATGAAGGGAAATCTACATAAGAAGATGCATTCGCTCACAATGAACTTTTCAAATTCTTCTATTATTAGAGATAATCTCTTCGTTGACATCGATCGGCTCATCCGGCTCACCTTGGAGTCCTGGACAGACCGGGTTTTATTACAAGAAGAAGCGAAGAAGGTACGTGTTCTGATCTCCTCTCAAGTTAGCTGAACCGATAAAGATCTTGTCGTTTGGTTTCTTAGTTTCTTTCCCTTCCTTTGTTTGAGTTGAATCGACCGAGTTATCTCCAGATCGTCACAAACTCAGTGCGTTTTCGGCACATGTTAGAAAATCCTCTATATTTTTTTATAGATTCTTCTACTAAACGATACCAAATCCACAACGAGCTCTTCAATGTCCACTCTTTTTATAGCTAATTTCGGCGCAATTTAGTAGATCTACTAAGGCCAAAGTCCTCTCTTTTAGCTCAAAAAGGCGTACGTTAGATAAATCCTTACAGTTCTTCTTGACGACGAATGCAAACTTGTATTAATTTTCCTCTCTCAAGAATCGAGTGTTTGTTTCACTGAAATCAAATCTAGTTTCTCCAATTTGTTTAAAGTTTAAATTTTTTAGAAATTTAATTGATTTTGTGGTGTTTATTAATTTACTTTTAATTTGAGATTTTTTTTGCAGATAACGTTCGAATTAACAGTGAAGCAGTTGATGAGCTTCGATCCAGGCGAATGGACTGAGAATCTTAGGAAAGAATATCTTCTCCTCATCGATGGTTTCTTCGCAGTTCCCTTGCCCCTCTTCTTCACCACTTACGGCAGAGCCATCAAAGTAATTATTATTAGTTTTTGTAAATTAAAAAAAATTAAAAAGTTGTCGAAATCTTATATTTTTGTTTATTAAATTAATTAATTAATTAATTATGTAGGCTCGAACAAAGGTAGCAGAGGAGCTTCGATCGATGGTTAGAGAGAGAAGGAAGGAATGCGAAGGAGATGATGAGAACATGAAGAAGATGAAGAAAGACATGTTGGGAACTTTGCTTGAAGGAGATGGTGGGTTCTCAGATGAGGAGAGTGTAGACTTCTTGCTTGCGTTACTCGTCGCTGGATATGAAACTACGTCCACTATCATGACTCTTGCTGTCAAGTTCCTTACTGAGACTCCTCTTGCTTTGGCTCAGCTTAAGGTACCCGATCCAAAATCCTACTTTTTTTCTTCAACGTTGGATCCAATTCAGTTTTTCTAAGGAACGGCTGAGATTAAAAAAAAAAAAAAGGAAATATATGTATATTAGCCGTTTGTTGTTGGATGTTTAGTATCCAACCACGTTGGCACTGGAAATTTTTTTTTAATCTCAAACGGATAATCACTGTTACTTGATTTTACGAAATTGCCATTGTGTAAGAACCGACAGGTTAGCAATTTTGGACCTTCCCAAGAGATCGTACGGTTGTTGAGTTGTGATTTTCTTAAACAAATTTGGGATATTTTCGACGTGGTCCAAATTTTAAGGGTTTTGTTAATGTGTGACCTTGTTATAAATACACTTTGGAAATTGGAATTTAAGGGTATTTTGGGGATTTTTTTTAAAGTAAGGGCATTTTTGGTAAAAAAAACAATTTTCAAAGTGTATTTATTAGAGATGTTAACAGGACCCTATTTATAAGGAAAATTACAAAAAATTTAGATCTCTAACGACGTTGTTGGAGAGATTAGTTGGACAGTCGAGTGTCCGACGACGTTGGACTGTAGCGGTCTCTTGGACTACTCAACCGACCGCACGTGCAATGCCTTTCAGGAATCCTAGCACACCATGGACCATTTGCTAGTAGAGATTTGGACCACCGCGAGGATACAATGACCAAAATTGCCCTTGGGGAACTTTTATACGTCTTTCTATTGGGATTTAGGTTTAGAAGGGGGGGGGGGGGGTCTAAATCTAAAATGGTCTCGTCTTTATAAATAAGGGCATTAGAAAGTAGGTATAATCCCTCTTTGTCTCTTAAAAAGTTAATATCTTTTGCAGTCCTGAGTTTCTCATTTTACATTCATTAGTGTAGTGAGAGAGCATATATGCGGTTGGACTAAACAAGAAAAAAAAAAAAAATGGTATAAAAGTCAAAAGCTACCTTGGAGGGTTCTGTCTGGTCAAATATCCAGACCTAAACAAAATATCAGGTAAAAGTGCACTGCAGTCGACAGGTCTTTACTCTGCAGCGCCAGCGACATCCCTTACCCTCATTATGTTGAAAAAGATGCGTTTTTTTTTTTTTCTAAGATTTTTTTTTTTTTGAGTTAATAGGAACGGATTGGAGTTCAAGACTCTGTTCAAAAGAAGTAGTTCCCTTCAAATTTGATTGATTTGAACCATTATTTTGATCGATACTCTTATTTTATGAATTTGGATCCAAATCTCTGGACCATTTTTCTTCCACTATATTTGGATATGAATCCAACCCGATTGAATTACTTGATTCGGGTAGGAAAATTTTGGACCATTCTACATTTTATTCTATTTTACTATTATAACTCTTATTTTATTAGAATTCATGTTATATTAAAGTAGTTGAAAAAAGATTTTTTGAAAAATATTATATATATATAATTTTAAAAAAGTAATATATCATTTGGATCTATGGATGAATCCGGATCCGACTTGAATTAAGGGATATCAACCCATATTTAAACCATTTTCTTTTTATTCGGGTCTACTCCAAGGGTGTAAATCTGTTAAATTCGGATCTGAATCACTTGAATTTCAGATAAAATCCAACCTATTTTATGCTCTAATATTAAGGGATGGGGATGGGTTCTTACATGAGATACTGTTCATCTTCTGGCTCATGGTACCTAGCTCTTGCTCTCTTCTTATTCTTTGATTATATTCTTAATGAAAAATTTCTTTTTAAAAAGAGAGATTTTGAGTCGGGTTGGTGGTTACAATAATGATATTTAACAACATGTAAGAATTTTTCAAAACTTCACCAACCTTGAGATCTGTACCATGAGCCACTTGTCTGCCGACTTTCTAGTCCAATGTAAGAGCGATGGAGATAAGACCGACCATCAATCTTGAGATGATACATGTATGATTATAATGATGTGTCATATAGTTTTAATCTACAATTATAAATTTAGAGATTAACTATAAATCTACAATATGGGTTTTTGATAGAATGTATAATGTGAAGCTTAAATATTGGAGAAGTAATAATTTTTTTGATTTTCAGGAAGAACATGATGGAATCCGATCAAAGAAGCTGGAATCCGAGCCCTCCTTTGGAGCGATTACAAATCCATGCCATTCACACAATGTGTAAGCTTCCTTATTTTCACTCTCAAATTCAAACCTCCACTTCACTATCAAAATAAATTTATAAAAGGCATATAAATGTACCTAATAATAGTAAATAAATTTTAATTCAGGTAATTAACGAGACCTTGCGAGTCGCTAACATCATTAGTGGGGTGTTCAGGAGAGCTACTTCTGACGTCAATATCAAAGGTTCGTAATCTAATCAAACGGTGTGGAACTTACTTACCCATTTACCAATTTTAATTATTTGGTGTGTGTGTGTGTTTGGGGTGTAAAAATTAAAAAAAAAAAAAAAAACAGGGTTCACAATTCCCAAGGGTTGGAAAGTATTTGCTTCGTTTAGAGCAGTTCATCTTGACCAAGACCACTACAAAGAAGCTCGAACCTTTAATCCCTGGAGGTGGCAGGTCTCTTTCTCACTTTTGAATCTTGATAATGACGTCTTGTAGTGTATGGAGGTTGTTTACTATGATATGTGTTGGATCACAGAATAATACGACACCAACGTCAGCATCACAATCAAACCAAGGAAATCTCTTCACACCATTTGGAGGGGGCCCACGACTCTGCCCAGGATATGAGTTAGCCAGAGTCGAAATCTCGGTGTTCCTTCATCATCTTGTCACCCGTTTCAGGTATTATTATGAGTTTCTTTATATATATATATAAGAAAAGTTTTCAAAAATATCTTGTTACATGTGTTATATGGACACATCTGCCACGTAATGTTGACAAAATATTACGTGATAAATTAAAATTTAACATTTATAATCTCTCTTTTAATCGAGATCGATTTTACGAAAATTAAAAATTAATTGAGTATTTTTTATGTGTTGACAGTTGGAATATATCAGAGGAAGACAAACTGGTTTTCTTTCCTACAACGAGGACTCTCAAGCGATACCCAATCGATGTTCATCGCCGAAAAACCAACTTTAGCTTTGCAGTCTAAATAAAGGAAGAATAAGAGGGGCTGCAAATTTTCTGTAATTCTGAATAAATGAAATAAAATATAAATATAAAATTAAAAATGGATGAATCTAGTCTTTAGTCTCTCTCTTTCAGCTACTGGGAAAAGGTCTGTTCCCCTCGATCCCCACGATCCAACATATTTACCTTCATGAACCTATCTATTACAGTTTTATTACAAAAACTCCCTTATTTCCCTAAGTTTTTTTTTTTAATACACAAAGACTCCACAAGATTTTGAAAAATGATAGGCCTCCCTTTATCTTACCTGTTTTCACCATATTGTCATTTCTACTTAATTCCAAAATTAATTATAAATATCAATTTATTAGTCCATTCTCATCACTTGAATTAATTTTATCGAAAATTTCTTTTAGTCCTAACAAAATGTTAAATGTATTGAACTTGGGTCTATTAGCAATATTAACTAAAAAGAAAAGTGGACTACTCAATCAATGGTTCCAAATTTGTAAGAATTTTATTTTTCAACAAAATTTATCATATATTTTTAAGGACATTTACCATAAAAATTTCATAGGTTTATGATAATGATAAAAAAAAAGGGTAATTTTTTTTAATATTCAAAATATGGCTATTTACTATGGTAATTCATGTTTTGGGATAGAAATACCCTCACCTACAATTTCTTTAATAAATCCTTAAATTAATCTTCTAAATTGTAACTTCTTCTCTCTCAAAACCATCAAAATAGAGAGAGATTTGTTTTTTCTACCAAAATGCCATTGGAGTTCAACAAAGGTTTTAGATTTGAGGAACAATAGTGAAACTTGTATTTGTCCTATATTTCTTTCATTTTTTAAGTGATTTATATATTCTTATAATCTTGATATATTTCTTGTTCATAGTTATAAAAATGAAAATGTTAATAAAAAATAAATAAATTGATGTCACTCAATTTTTAAGATTTTATTCATAAAATTTACTCAGTGTCGAACCTTAACGTTGGAATGTATTATAATGTCGAGACTCAACTATACCTATTGTTGAATCTCAATGAAAGTGTCCAACAAAATTTAAAATTTTCTGCAAATGAAAAATGTCGACAATGTCAAACCTCAACAAGAGGTACTATTGAGACTCGACTTTATAATACATTCCACATCGAGGTTCTACGCAAAGTAAATTTTAAGATCAAAATCTTAAAAAAATTCGTAAAATAAAAAAAAATTGCTACTATATAACAAATTATGGACAAGAAATATATCAAGATTATAAGAATATCGTAGACATGAGATGTTCATTACGAATCTCAATAGTACATTATTTGGAGTCGCTACTATTATTTTTTAGAAATGGGTTTGAATGGATAACCGAATTAGTTTTTTATAAAAATCATTTCTACATGACATTATAGTGACTCTCATTCATGGAAAATTGTATAATTTACTTAAAATCTACGTAAAAGGATTCGGTTAAAGAATGAGGAAGGTGTTAGACAATCTATTCTCTTTGCTTTAGAGTGGTTATCTTTAGACTTAGTCATGTTTTAAAGATGATTAAGAAAGATGCATGAAAAGATAGGTGTGTGCAAATAATAAAAATTATACTTTTGGGGCTTTGATATCAATGTGAGACATTAGGGATACCCTTATCGTCTACATTATTTTCAGGAATAGGAATATTGGTTTATGATTTTTAAAGAGCTTCTATTGAGTTCCATTGGTGTTATAACTTTAATGCATGTATGTAAGGTTAAAAATTTAGTCTTTCAACCCCAGTAAAAGGGTGACACATTTCTTTATGATTATCAAGTATATGTAAGTGGTTGTATAGTTTACAATTTGATGTATGAGGGATAAATGGACTAAGAAGACTTCAACTCCCACCCTTTTTGTCAAACCGCTTCACGAATACATACCCATGGTTAAAGTCTAATTTATTAAGGATGAGAGAGGGTGATTCATAGCATCCTAAGGCTTTTTAAAATAAAAGTAAAGTAGAGATAATGCAAACATTTAAAAGTAAACTACATGCTAAACCTACCTTGTCCTTTGAAATGTTTTCTTGAGTGCTTGGTCAAGCTTGAGTCTTTACGTGGATTGAATTGTAAGTTGAAAGTATTTACATAGAGTTTAAGGTTAGAGAATAATTGTAGATTCTTTGTAGAAGGTTATGGATCAGAGGATGATTGATGGCTTTTGAGTTGAGAGAAAGTTGGAGGTATTAAGTATATAGATTTTGGTAGAGTTTGAGAGCATGAATAGCTCATGAGAAATGAGGTTATTTATAGAGTTTTTAAAGAACTTTTGGAGATAAAATAGTCCAACCCTAAAAACGAAGAGAAATGACATTAGGTTTAAGTTTCTTTTTAGATTTTTCACTAGGTTTGGAGAACTCTTGGAATCTGTATTTTATTTTTTTAATAAAGATGTTATTGCCATACCAACTTTTGCTAATGTTACTCAAGTTCTGTGCTAATCTTTGATGTTTTAAGTGGGGAATTTTTTTTTTCAAATTTTTTGCAACTTATGTTCAAATTTCAATTTTAGTACACTGTTAATTTTAATTCCCAAAACATGTATGTAGATACGCAGGTTTCGAAACCCTTAGAAAAATTTGAGCTCATCTACATGGGTTTAGAAGTCATCACCATTCAATTAAAGTGTGAATGGATACTATAAGAAAATATTAGTCGAAATCTAATTTTTGGCTTGTAGTGACTCACATATCCAAAAGATGAAGGGAATGGTCTACCTAGATTTTCTAAGGTAAGGAGGTTCGGTTGAAGGATAATGAAAGTGTTAGGCACCTTGTCCCATCTATCTTAAGATGGTTACCAATACATGATCATAGGTGTGATTTTGAAACATTAACTTGATTTTGAAAAACAAAGAAAATTATGAAGGAAATTAATAAATGGAAAATTGACTCGAATCAAATCCCTTCTCAGAAGGTCTTTGGTGCTCTCGAGCTCGGTTTAGACAAAAATGGGGTGTCTATAATGTATTTCAAGTGAATTTGCCCATTTTTATAATCAATGAATTCGTTGGTATATCTACGAATTCGTAGATGTTAAAAGTGACGAGCTCATGAGCTCGTAGGTTATAAAAATGATGAATGCATGTTTTGTGAATTAAGATGAATAGTGTACCAAAGTCGAAATTGTGTTGTGTAATCAGCTCACGAAATGGAGATTCACCCTTTTACATAAGGCTGGCAATGATCTGAAATATACTCGATGTTCGAATCAATCCGATCCGAAAACATAAAAAAATCGGATTTTCATATTAGAATCTTATTTTATTTATTTGAGTAAATATCACATCAGAACGACAATAATATGGTCATAGACACGATGAATGTTCCATACGTGTGCGCTTGTGGCTCAGAAAGTATACAGGACGTCCTAGACCCTTGTTAGCAATTTGGAATACGACAAAAAATTTATTCATGAAAATTTTAAGTTCTATTTGATTTTGGATTGTAAAAATCTGGTCTAAAATTCGAACAAAAATTCAATAAATAGAAAATATGTGGCATATGCTTCATATGTGTATTATCTGTTTTATTTAAAAATTTTGAAAACAAAAAATTTGGCCATATGATAGTGATGCTAATAGTGATAGTGATGATGAAATTGGTGCTGTTAATGGTGACGGTGGTGATAATGAAGACATTGAGGTTATCGTTCCATTGATTTTTTATAAAAAGACCAAAGTCAAGGAAAAATCATCAATTTGAAAAGTTAAGGTGTAATCAAATAAATGTAGAAGGCCATGTCATTATTTTTTTTAAAGATGAAAGTGACATTTTGTACTGAAAAAGATGGATTTCTCCCAAATTTTGAAGCATGACCGCTTCAAAGTTGACTTGTGTTACATGTCACAACTTACAAGTTTACACTTTGTAATATACAAGTTATAATAGCATTTTTTCCACTGAATTTTATAAAAATTCATAAAAATTGCATTTTATTTTTTTCAAACTTAAAATCCGTGAATTATTCATAATAGTTCAATAATCTGAAAAGTAGTACTTTCATTGAAAAAAAATGAAAAATTCGTGAATTTTTCAAGAATTAATTGAGAGATTGCTATCAAGGTCCTTGACTCCTTGTACACCACCATACCCACGCGTGTCCTACATTATTGTGAAATAAGAGTGATCAGATACGAACAAGAGACGGTCACATGTGTTGCTTTCAGTAATCTTTGGCCGTATTAGTTGTTCGGCTTTTCTTTACCACTCATTTTATTCCAAGTGGGACACTAAGTCAAGATTTTGAAGAAAGAAAAATTACTTAATAGTCCCTGGTGTTAACCTTTCTTTCAATTTAGTTCTTAACTTTTGCGAGTTATTA
The DNA here is from genome assembly GCF_017979445.1 of Akebia trifoliata. NCBI lineage: Eukaryota > Viridiplantae > Streptophyta > Magnoliopsida > Ranunculales > Lardizabalaceae > Akebia > Akebia trifoliata. The sequence continues at coordinate 11,606,246 of NC_141388.1, read as the reverse complement.
AAATAGTTCATCTAATAACTGTCTTTTTTTAAAATAGTCCATAATCCTCACTCTAGACATTTCTCACTATTAAAATATTGATATTGCACTAACCATTCAAACTCACCCTTTTTTATCCAAAAAAATTGGATTTCCGACATCCCAGTCAAGTTTTTGAGACTCCATTCTGATGAAAAAGATTTGAGAAGGAAGAAATCATTTTTAGGAGATTTTTTTCAAGCATTCTGAAAATATATGTAAAAAACTAGAGTTTTTCAATTGTTTTACTTTCTTTTTTGATGAATCGATCAAGGATGGTTCTTTTGATTTGAAATCATCTACACAAGTCGTTATATCAAATTTAAATCGATCTTTACATGTGTTTTAGTTAGAAACACTCGAAAAAACGAAATCGAGTGGGTTTTATAGTGTCGAGGTCAACAATTAAAAAAAAAAAATATTGTCGACCCCACGAAAAAACAAATCGACCTCGACAATAAAAAAAATTGATGAAGTCGACAATAATTTTTTTTTTTTAAATATTGAACTCAAAAAATAATAATAAAATTGTCGACCTCAATGTTGTAAAACTCTCCCATTTTTTTTTCAAGTTTTTCCAACTAAAATACATGGAAAGATCGATTTAAATCTTGATATAACAACTTGTGTAGATGATTTCAAACCAAAAGAGCTATCCTTAATCGATTTTCATCTAAAAAAGAAGTAAAACATTGAAAAATCCCTTGAAAATGATTTTTTCTTCTTTCTCAAATCCTTTTTCATCGGAATGGAATCTCTAAAACTTGATTGGGATATCGAAAATTTAAATTTTTTGGACAAAAATGGTAAGTTTGAATTGTTAGGATAATTTCGATATTTCAATCGTAAGAAATGCCTCGGGTTCAAGGACTATTTTGTAAATAGGGATTTACCAAATTAACTACTTTGATGACCCGCCAAAGTTAAGGACTAAATTGAAAGAAAAGTTAAAGTCATGGACTACTAAGTAATTTTCCGTTTGAAGAATCGTGTGAATAAGGTTTTGCTCAAAATCATTAAAAATTAAACTTATCTTTTACTAAAGTAAAATAAAATAAAATAAAAAAAGTGGACCTATTGCTCATGGGACATTATAAGGTAAAGTTGTGCCACGTGGCATTTTCTGATGATGGTGGATTAAAGTTTAGTTAACCACGGTTTCATCATTTCAATGATGAGTATCCAACACGTGCGCTCACATTTGGGCCCACTACTCCAAAACTTTGGCTCATAACTCTGCTCCAATAAAATATAAAAATCAAATTATGGAATCCACGTGCAAACCTAAGTAAAAATAAATAAAAATATGAATTATATATAACAAAGAGAGAATTACCAAAATGTGACCAACTTTTCAAGTAATTCCCATTCAGACTAACTGTTCATTTTAATTCAAAAAAAAAAAAAAAACCTAGCAAGATCGTAATTCTTTCCCCCGAAGAATAGTTAGATCATCAATTTCAAAAAAATAATATATATATATATATATATATATATATATATAATATATATATATATATATTATATATATATATAAAATCTTTGATCTTGCTAATTTTTATCGGCAAGATCTTCACTTTAAAAACCTACGATCTTGCTAGGCATGTTTTGGGAATTAAAATGAATAGAAAGTCCGGATGATATTTTGTCATATTCAACTCTTCAAATGGTAATTCATCCTATAATAAAAAGCTTTGGATAATATTTGGGATGATCCACAAAAATAAGTTTATTGGTTGATGCCTTAATAACAAATTTTCCTAAATATTAGAGTATTTTGATAAACATGTATTATATAATAAATAAAGTGTATTATGATACATTAAATCATCATTATATATTAGAATTAGTTTAATCACTATGCATGAATGTTGGTATTTTTTATTTAACGATTTCTTGGTAGGATTATAATTAGAGTCGTGCTGGAGTGACCTCAAGTGGGAACCTCATATCACACTTCTTGACGTGAATGTGGATAGGAACCATAGATGCTATCTCGCTCATATCTCGATGAAAAGCATTTATGGTTCCCATACATTTTAATGTCAAGAAGTGTGATATGAGATTCCAGCCTGAGGTTACTTCAACATAAAAGTCTTATACGAAAATTTGGTTGATAGAGTGTATCTCGTTTCTCTATTTAATCTTTTCAAAAGTTTGAAGAGGATCAAAGATTTATCGTAAGTGGTGATGAGATTTTTATAATCCATCATCCCAAGTTCCTAATGTGACCTACATCCTTTATCAAGCTTGGGATCACATTTTTTAAGCTCATCACGTCAAATTGGAACTTATTCGAGTCAACTCAACCTAATTGGATTCTGAGGTGTCTTGATCCCAAAACTCAATGGATGTAATTTTTTGAGTCAACTCATCAACTATATCTAGTGAGATCAAAAAATTATCAAGTCAAGTACAAAATTGACAATGTAATGCAACTATATTTAATACTGAAGTTAGCCAAGCCTACGACATGAACATCTTCTTTCAGGTTAAAAGGGTAAAAGAGAAAATATAGTAAAATTAGAAAGGTATTAATGAAAAAAATGGAGGAAATAAAAGATAATAAAATAGAGTTATGTGAATCTCACTCCATTGTCTCAATTTTTATACCCACAAAGCAATAGTTGAGTAGAGTCTACTGTTGTGTTTTATTATATACATTCTTTAAAATATTAAAAAAATATTTTTAAATATTATAAATTTAATATAATTTATTTGACTTGTCTGAATCAACTCTTGATTTGTCTAATTGACTCAGATTCATTAGACATTTTAATAAAGTAGAAGTTTTCGAGTTTTAAACTAATGCTTGGCACTGGCAACGGGGGCAGAGCTAGTAAAGAGCTGGTGGGGGCAATTGCCCCCACAAAACTTTGAGACACCCATGTATTTTCAACTAATTACATGCCCCATTTGTCCCCACTCCCTCACCTCTCTCCCCATTTGCCCCCACACCCTCACATCCCTCCAATTTTTGCCCTCATGGAACTTTGAGACACCCCTGTATTTTCAACTAATTACATGCCCCATTTGTCCCCATTCCCTCACCTCTCTCCCCATTTGCCCTTACACCCTCACCTCCCTCAAATTTTTGCTCCCACAGAATTTTGAGATACCCCTATATTTTCAACTAATTACATGCCCCACTTATCCCCACTCCCTTCACCTCTTCAATTTTTGTTGATGACATTGCCTCTTGACCAGGACTTCTCAAATATTAATTGGAAATGACCTAAATATCATTTTCTTCAACTTTTAACTAAAAATCTTAATTTCTCCCTAAAACCATTCTTCTTCACTAAAAAACTAACCATAGTTTGCCCCCACTACAGGAAAATCCTGGCTCCACCCCTATCTATATCTTATTAATATTTTATAAGCTTCACCAGAATACTTTGTTAATTAGTTGGATAATTCGAATCGAACCACATATCCAAAAATGCATTTAATGTCTTGAATTATAAGCCACAAATCCGCCTATGGACAATTACATCACTTTCATTTTTCATTTTATTATTTTTGAAAACGCTAGATTTCAACTCCTCCATCAAACAAATAATTGAGATAAGAGGAATAACGAATATTTCCTAAAAATCAATACTAATCGCCTAGGAACCAATACAAATTTTTTTTCTAAGGGTACATTTTTCTTGAAAACCTGTATCATCTCAACTGTCTGTTTGACGGAGAACTTCAACGTGAGGCTAAACTCTTATTTGAAAATATGAATAACATGCCCCATTTATCCCCACTCCCTCACTTCTTCAATTTTTTGTTGATGATATTGCCTCTTGACTTGAACTTCTCAAATATTAATTAGAAATGACTTAGATATCATTTTTTTCAATTTCTAACTAAAAATCTCTTAATTTCTCCCTAAAGTCATTCATCTTCACTATACAACTAACCATAGTTTGCCCCCACTACAGGAAAATCCTGGCTCCACCCCTAACTGGCAATATAATGTAAACTAACCATAATCAAAATTTAATAATAAAAAAAATTTAACTTAGATTGAGAGTCTAAAAGTGAGGTTGGTTCCTTGCTTTAATGAGACAGGGTTTGTTAAATTTCAACTCTCTTAAACAATCTTGAGAAGTTTGTAAAAGTAGGATACATTTTATTTTGTTCATTTGAGTTTGTTCTGTCGCAATCAACAATGGGTTTCTTTGTTTATTTAATTTTAATTGTAACTTTCGGTTAAACCATAGAATCTCCACAAATTCAATTATGTCATGAGGAAACAAACATAGATAAAGTAAATAAAGAATCCATCTGCTTTGATAATTATATTATTTGTTTCTAGGCCTTCTATGTTTTTTTCTCTTGGTTTCACACTTAACAGTTTGGTACATTTGGATTTCTAACTTTTATTTAAATCCAATACAGAAAGTTTCAAACAAGTCAATCTAATTGGACTTATTGTTATAATTGGAAAAATTTTGCAACCACAACACTTTAATTATAGTGTTTAGTAGAATGGATTACTGACTCAGTTTGTTGGAGCCAATTTTTTTTTAAATCAGTTGTCTACCGAATTTTGTAAATGTTATTTTACTGTGAAAATAAATAAAAGTAATTTAAGAAAAAAAAGTGTTATATTTATAACTTTTTGTTTATAAAATATACAAATGGATCCAACAAAATTGAACTTTTTGAATGTTATTTTTCTTTGAAAATAAATAAAAGTAATTTAAGAAAAAAGTGTTATGTTTCTAACTTTTTTAATAAAAAATATAAATTGATCCAACCAAATTGATTTAGGTCTAGCCAATTTGACAAAGAATAATGATTTTTTTGACAAAACACCCCCCCCCCTTGACGTGGTGTGTGCCAGAACCATAGTCTTTTCTTGGGATACACAATTGTACATGTTTATAGGGATATACTGTTATGTATCTCGAGGGTAAAAAATTTATGATTCTAGAACATGCTACATCAAGAAACATGTGGAGAAACATGAATCCAAAAGAATCTGATAAAAGAAAACCACTTCTGGACTATGAGTATCCCGAGTAATACATCATGGATGTGGAGAAAGTTGTTACAGATGAGAGAGGCCTCTAAAGACATGATCACTCATAGAATCGGCGATGGCAGCAACACCTTTATATGGCATGACCCTTGGACTACTGAGGGAGTAATACAACAAGGGAACTCCTATGACACCAGACTTCACAGTGAAGTCAGGGTCAGCATTTTGGTTAGAGGAGGCGAGTGGCACCTTCCAGCCCACCTAGTTACCTCGTTAGGAGGGATATGGGATCAGATCAAAGTTATGAATCTCGACTGCTCGGAGTCAGACAGAGTCATCTGGACAGTTGATCCTAAAGGTACTTATTCTATGAAATCTGCATACAAAGCTCTTAAAGAGACCATACCTCAAGTTAGATGGCACACCTTGGTATGGTTCCCTAACAACATCAAACGGCATAGCGCCACTGCATGGCTTTGCCTAAGCAAGGGTCTGAAAACTCAAGACATGCTCAAGGCTAGAGGAGTCATTCAGAACTCGTGTTGCTGCTTCTGTAGAAACCATCCTGAATCAGAGGATCACTTATTTTTGGGATGTAATTTCTCCCATGACTTGTGGCAAAGAATGCTAAGAAGATCTAACATACCCCAGTCAAATAGAAATTGGAGAGAAGAGGTCGAGTGGGCATGCAACAATTTCAAAGGTAAAACTTTTCATGCGGTCACTAAAAAATTGGCATTCAATGCCTTCATACACCATGTGTGGGCTGAGCGATGTAGGAGGATCTTCCAAAACAGCTACAACCCCTCTGAGCTTGTAGAGACTATGATACTCAAAGATGTTCAAATGAGACTTCAAAACATCGAAGCCTCTGTGGAAGACAACCCTGCTAATAGAGCATTCATGGACTCATGGAACCTAAGCCCTCAGTATATGGTTAGAGTGCCTCTGCAATGCATATGGACCAAGCCTCCGGAGCACTGGTTTGTACTTAACACCGATGGGTCTCTAAAAGGTGACAGGGGAGGAGAAGGGGTTATTATTAGAGACAGCGATGGCAAGATGGTGATAGCTTTAGCGGAGCAAAACCAAGGAGAGACAGTCTTACACCATGAGCTTCAAACAATCCTAAAGGGGATGACAATGGCGGAAAAGGAAAACATCAAAGTGCTAGAGATTAGAACCGACTCTAAAGAGGCTATCGAATGCATTAAGGGGGATAGAACAATCCCTTGGAGAGAAGAAAGGCTAGTTAAAGCAATTAAGACGAAAGGGAGCCACTTCCAAAAAATTGGATTCACCTTCTGCTACAGAGAATGCAACAAAGCTGCCGACTTTCTTGCTTCACTCCTTCATTCTTCAGGTAGCGTTATTCTTGAGCATAGGGACCTCCCTCAGAGGTTGGTAGACATTATATGTAAGGATGCTTCTGGGCATGCCTATGATAGGTTGTAATCTTGTTTTTTCTGGTTGGGGGTTTGCCTAACCCCCCATTAATCGACAAAAAAAAAAGAAACATGTGTTAGAGGGGGCGTTAAAAAATCACGACGCCTTAACAAATTATCAGTTCTTATTAAAATATTAATTGAAACTCAGTTGACTTGAATTAAAAAAAATGGTTAGATTTTTTGTTTTAGACATTCATTACTTTGGTTTTACTTCAAATGTATTTGAATTGTTTTAAATGAATGTGGATTGAAGTAGTGAGAGTGGAAAGTGTCAGGTAGGTAGTTGGTAAAGTTTATTGGTATTGATACCATAGAAGTTGATGTTGAGAAAATAGAGGCAATCAAACCAAGAAACAAATTGAAACAGAACATAAATCACACACAGAAACACATATTTGTTACATGGTTCTCATAAGATTGAGGTATGTTTACAGATCACGTTGATTCCACTATGAAGAGAAAACTCGCAATTATAAATTACACTCTTTTACCCAAAAATGAGAAATATATATATATATATACTCGCTAGGAAACCTAACTACAATTTACCTAATATAGTGAAATTACAAAAATACCCTTATATAAAATTTCTCAGGTGAAAAGGTGTAATATGTTTGTTGATCCAAAAAACAAAAGTAGCAAGTACTAAAATTATAATTCTAGATGGAATTAAATGTAAGAACAAGATTCATTCAACCAAAAATAATTTTTTGGGACAACTTTTGTAAAGGTGTAGAAATCATACGGCTTGCCCAAAAATGTATATTGCCTTTCTACGGATCTCAAAAATCGATAGTAAGGAAGCCCAAGGTAAGTGTGGAGATCTGTCATCTACTTTAAAGAAGTCATTGAATCCCACGGTATTACAATCAAAAACGAAAAAAATGACTAAAAGTCGCAGTCCCCGACGCATTGATCAATTATACCACGAACCAAAAAATGAATAAAAATTGCATAATCCCTTGACGCACAGATAAGTTATACCACGAACGTGACTAACGAATCATCGACAACTATTAGAGTTTATTTTTTTTATAGTGCCCAAAAAGGATAATAGTTGTCACCCTTGTTAGAAATTTGGAATACAGCAAAAATTTGAGTCATGTAAAATTCGAGTTTTATTCAATTTTGGATTGCAAAAATCCAATCTGACATTTGGCCAAAATTTTGATAAATGGAAAATGTGTCATATGCTTCATACGTGTATTATTCGTTTCATTTCAAAAAGTGGAAAACCAAAAATCCGACCATATGATAGTTATGTTTATAGTGACGGTGATGATGAAATTGGTGATGGTATAAATGATGGTCGTGATAATGAGGACATTGAGGTTATCGTTCCATTGATTTTTAAAAGACAGCCAAAGTCAATAGACAAATCATCAATTTGGAAAAGTAAGGTGTAATCTCAAATAAATATAAAGGCCATGTCATTAGTTTTTTAAAGATAAAAAAGGATAGTTGTCACGTAAAAATTTGGATTCCTCCAAAATTTTAAAGCATGACCGCTTCAAAGCCAACTTGTGTTACATTTCACAACTTACAAGTTTACACTTTGTAACGTACAAAAAGTTATAGTAGCATTTTTTTTTTTGACTAAGTTTTATAAAAATTAGTAAAATTCATAAAAAACACGTTTAATTCTTTTCAAAATTAAAATCCGTGATTTATTCAAAATAATTCAATAATCTGGAGAATAATAAAAAAAAATGAAAAATTCATGAATTTTTCAAGAATTAAATAGGAAATTGCTAATAATTGTCGTCACTACATAACTATAAGACAGGTCAAATCAACACAACAAGTGTCAGCCACACCATCAACAAGGAAAATGGTTGTAAAAAAGGATTTATGAAAAATGAGTTGTGCTGGAGTGACCGCTTGTACCTCATATCGCACATCTTGACATGACAGTGAAAATCAACCATAGATGCTTTTTCACTCGTATCTCGATGGAAAACATCTATGATTCCCATACACTTTCATAGGATGTGTGATGTGAGGTACATTCCTAAAGTCACTTTAGCATGATTCATGGAAAATTAAGGTACAAAAAATTTTCTAACCTTAGGATAATATTTTGAGTAACTGAAAACTAGCTTAAATGTTCAAGAATAATTTGGAGGAACCCCATCACGGAGAAGACAAATAAAGAGAAAATACTTGAAACACTAATATATATTGTACCATACTTTTCAAGGTGCTCGTGGATTTTTACCTTCACCTTTGTTGATGATGAACATGATTTATTCCATAGATTTTAATATTTTATTTTAAATAATACTCTTTTTACAATAATTATTTATTGGAGTTATGACTCGGCAAGTGTACTTATGAAACAACTCGATCTTGCAGAGTTTTGTTCTCATGTTTTAAACTGAGTCAACTCGACCTATAATACTTTCTGGAGTTTGAGTTGAAAATTGTCGGCCAAATTTCATTTGAAACTTGAGTATTTGTGTTTGGTTGTCTTGTCTTGTCCATCTAATCATGATTTTCTCGACAAACTCTACTGTTAATGTTTTTCTTGGTTTGCCTTCTAACTCTCTTTCTTCTCTTTTGCACAATTTCTAGCAGCATTTGAAGACTTTCACTAAACTTAGTTAATTATTCTATAATCGATTAAGTTATCTCTTAAGCAAAACCCCATTAAATAATCCAATTGATCATCTTTTTTCATTAAAGAGTGAAAAAAACCAAAACGTATAATCCCATGTCACTGTTCACCTTTTGATTTAGAGTTGATCCAATAAAGGAAGACAAACCTACTTAATTATATAAAAAAATATAAAGTAAGTTTGTTAGGAGCCATTATCTTAAAATAAATTATCTCATATTGTCTTCGAGTTGATTTGTCCAAATTATCTGGTCTCAAATCATTTAAAGAAGTTTAGAAGTATTAATGTATACAGTCAACATTAAGGAGTCAAATTTTGTCCTATATAGGTTAGAAATTTCAAAATTAGCTGATTTTTTATGAGAATGATCTCCTAGTCACAACGATCATCCTCACAAAAAATCAGCCCATTCCTAAATGTTTAATCAAATCAAAAGTGAATTACAAATTAAGAATAAAAATTGATGTTCTAAGATTCTTCAACTTGTAAATGGGATTAGGAATTTTGGAATGGTCTGAATTTTTATGAGACTATATATATATATATGGTCACGTTCAATGGCAAACTTTTTAGCAAACTTGTTGGCAAAACATTTTTCAAAACATGAGTTAGAAGTTTTGTAATGGGCTGATTTTTGGTGAGGATGATCTCTAGGGTGAGGAGATCATCATCACCAAAAATCAGCCTATTCCAAAACTTCTAACCCCATCAAAAACAGTTTACAAAAAATGAACGGTCCACGATTTTTCAACTTGTAAACGTGGGTTAGAAGTTTTGGAATGGGCTGATTTTTGGTGAGGATGATCTCCTCACCGTAGAGATCATCCTCACCAAAAATCAGCCCATTCAAAAACTTCTAACTCATGTTTTGAAAAATATTTTGCCAAAAAGTTGGCCATTGAATGCTACCCATATATATATATAATCTTTTTGTTTCTAAACCATATCGAAGGTCTATGCGGCTCTCTAAATAATATGCCCATTGTAGTCTATTTGAAGTGTTCTTGCCCTTTTATTGTCTTGAATCAATCAGAATTGAATAACCCTGTGTAGTGGGTAGAATATGCCTCTGTAGTGGATGGTATGGAGCAATCCTACTTGCAGAATACTCACCTAATCAATCGCTTTTTCTCACACGAGTGGAAATCGAGAAAGATAAGATTTCACGGCTCCCTTGCGGGATGGAAGTGGGCCTTTACGTAATGGCGAACGAATAAGGGTACCGTCAAGGGATGTCCTTCTTTTTCAGGGAAGACCTTTCTATATGCAATTTATTGCTTGCTCTCAGACTGATGGCTTTCTCGGGCTTGTGTCAATGATTGGTTGTAGTTGTATTAGATAAGATAAAGACGAAATAAGCGAACAAAAGATCATGATGTATAGTAGAAAATCCAATAAAAAAACCATGGATTCATCTCATTATATGATTAGAGAACCACATGACTCAATTAGAGATCCCAAAAGTTTATAAATAGGCCATTCATGCACCAAGGTAAGAAATACTAATATCTATATAAATAAACCTTAATTTGATTGTATTCATACTTAATTTGATTGTCAGAGTGTTTTCATGATAAATAAAAAAAACAATGTCGTGAAATCTCAAATTCTTACCTACAAAATTATTAAATACAAAATCTACAAGTGCCAGAAAAACACATCAATCTTTTTTTTTCTTTTCTTTTCCTTATCACTAAGCTGGGGTTAGAGGGAACCCTCTCTTTTATTAAAATTTATGTCTGCGCACATAGTTACAAGACACTTCATCAGGCCAAATTATAATATCTTCCTCCAAGCAATTAAAGCAAGCTGTAAACAAGAATCTTCCCACACAAAACCATAGCCCCCACCTCTTGAAGAGAGAGAACCATCAGAATTAATTTTAATACAAAAAAATGTATTTCTCCAAAGGGCATAAATGAGTACTATATATGTTGCATCATCTTCAAGAACCCTTCCATAAAAAATTAATTTCATTTCATTAGCCCAACAAAATCCAGAATAGAGTTTTGAGATCTCAAAAAAAATTTTAAAATCCTTTTGTTCCTCTCTTTTCCAAATATATTAATAATGCACAAAGGCAAAAGGCATAACATATCAAAAATAATTTTATGTGGAAATCGAACCCAACACCCACACTACTAATTGTAAGGCCTTGTGTGGATACACCTCTCCGCGCAAGAGCAAAAACTCAATCTCTCCCTGCAAGAGCAAAATCCTATCCAAATGTTTGCTAGTTTCCCACAAGAGCAGAAGTCATCAAGAAGTTCTATCCAAACGCATAGTAAATTTTTGCAGAAAAGATTGTTTATAAGCCTTTGAAACAAAAATTGCTAACTTCTTCCATACTGCTAGCCAAGCCATAAAAGAAAATCTAGAAACTCTCCTCGGACGCCAAACAACATTCTTCCAATCCACCTTCCGTCCCTCTCACCAATCAATGCTAAATAAGCACTATTATTTTGTTGAAATTAGTTTCCATATTTACTCTTTTATCTTCCAACAAATCCTTTAATATGGGTTAATTGATTTCTCATCAAACTTGGTGCTTCTTCCATTCTTTCATTATAAACATCCATAAGATAAAATTCATATTTATTCCGACCGACCACCTCCATAAGATAAAAATCTCGATTTTCAACCCCTTATAACTTTATATATGAATTTTGTTATTCAAAGATTGACACAAGGAGTGGGACAAACATGGTTTTAAACTTGATTTTGCGTCTCGTCTAAATCAGATACCAAGTCGTCTCAGACGAGTCTTTCAATATGTATGAGACGTCTCGTCTAAAAAATAAAAAAATTCAATGTGAGATTAAATCTCGATATAAAAAAAAATGACTTGTGAATTGGTCTCGTTCAACTCTGATACCGAGTTAACTTGGACAATACATCTTGATTTTGGACGAGTTTTAAAACCATGAAGACAAACCACAACAAAAAATAATAATAAAAATCCATCGGCCACACGTGCAAAACCCAACCCTTTGGAAGTGCAAAGCAACTCCACACACAACACTCAAAAATTCTTGCTTGAACTGACAGACATCAAGAACAATAATCCAACAAAAATAATAGAGTTTGATTTAGGTTAAATCATGATCACCCTTGAAAAAGAATTAAAAAAAAAAAAAAAAAAAGTTGATGTGGTGTGTGGATGGTGGGGATCACAGATGTTGAATTAGAAGGTATAGGGCCCCACATTACAAAGCTTTCCTCTTTTCTAGCTGGCTTTTAACCTCTTTCAACCCACTTGAACCTGTCCCTCCCTCACGACCATGTGAACACTTAAACCAGCTTTTTGGTTGACATTCATCCGACACTCACACGTGTGGCATGGGTGCCATGTTGGATTAAGAAACAACATATATTCATTTTTTTTCCTGTTTAACTTGGAACTTTAATAATATAATCTTACTTTGATTTGATGTCACATTGGTCTGTACTGTATCAAGGCATAATTATGTTTGCTTAGGAATGTTTGGATCCTTTTGTCTCAGCTTCGTCCTTGCTTTACTTGTGATCCCTGAAAAATATATTTTTATTTTTATTATTATTATTTTATTTTATTTTTAAAAAATCGTTTATTTAAGATAATAAGCATGATTAAGTACTTCATGAACTATCATGTTAAATAGTCTTCGAATGAGTATTTACCATGTAATTTTTTTTTTTTTTTTTTTTTTTAATGGGGTCTTGGTAACGTTAAAAGTGCAATAAATACACTTTGGAAATTGGAATCTAATGGTATTTTGGTAAAACAAAAATTATACAATGTATGCTTCCCATTGATCTCGCAACCTTAAGTTAGACATCACAAAATAATTATGGCTACTAATTTTGGTATCCCTAATTAGAGGTTTTGATTCCTAAGAAAATTGGTGATGGACAAGGAATTCCAAATTAGAGGTAAGAATGTTTCACATAACATCGAACCAATTTTAATTTGCAAAAATTTGTACCATATTTCACCAATTTTAGAATTTTAATTGCTGGGTTTAGCAGAGAAATTGAGTCTAACAAACAAAGATATGGATGATACCAAGGAACATAAAAGTGAATTCTTCATGAAAAACCTCTCTACTATGAAGAGAAGTAACTCCAAATTCTAATGACATTAGTTGTTGAAAATAAAATAAAGCCTTGAAATAGAACCTCACAACTATCAAAACTCTAAAATCTGGACAATTGGATAAAACTTCAATTTAAATAGAAACCACAAATGGATAAGTCTCTAAAATACTAAACTAGTTGTTGTTCTAGTATAGGATCCACATGTACATTGCCCTACTAACATTTAAAAAATCAACTTTTTAGAGCTGTAACTGGGGACCACGGATGCGGCCGTCCGTCCGTCGACCAACCCGAAACCCCTACTTTTCAGGACTATTAGATAATAGGGGGCCACCAGTGGACTCCATGTCTTTTGGGTGAGGTGAACAGCACATAAAATATCCCATTATGTATGAGCCAATTGAGTTAGGTTTTATTGAGAGCTGGAACATCAGCTAAAAAAGATAACTCAATTTTGCATGGTTGTGGCACCTGACTAGGACATCTGAAAGAGCCCATAAACATCTGAATTTTCATCCTTGGCGTTTTCCACATACTCTTGCACCACATCTCTACAGATCAGTTTTTTTACCAACTCAAATCAACTTCATTTTTCACCTTTAAAGCTCTCACCCTTTTAAAATGCTTATAAACCACTCATCATTGCTCGTCATTCTTCTATGCAAAAGCCTAAATAATCTTAATTTGAATTTTCTTTATTATATCTTCCACTAGGACTGTTCCTAGATCTTCCAAATGATCCCATTTTCTTATTTCATCTCTCCTAGTGTACCCAAATACATCAAGGATTCAAGGACATGCCTTGACAAAACAAGGATGCCGTTTACACTTCAAACTAATGTATCTAACAAGGATAGGATACATAATTTGAAACATCGATATAGCTTTCCAGTCAAATTTTAGAATTCCCATATCAGTTTCACTTATTCTATGCACATGTCTCCTAATTGCTCAACATTCAGCTCAATAAATCACAACTGGTTCGACCGTTTTTGGGAAAACATGCACCTTACTTTAAACTGACGTCCAACAACCTATGTTAGAAATTTTAGTTCTCATCAGCCAATACCGTTAGGTTCATCCGAAGCAAAAGAAATACAAGAAAACATGAAATTGACAACAAAAATTTGTATGATAGAAGTTTATGCATCTCCTTAAGAAAACATTGCATCTCATTTACAGGAATCTGCTCAAGTTCTCGTTAACAACACAAATCAGCCTACACATTTCTTAACCATAAAAGAGAGGAGAAGAACAATATCTGAAACTCTAATATATTTGTTGTGAGCATGCTGTATTCAAACATTATGGAGGTAAAATATGCTGAGTAAATACACTATAACCATATATGGAAATTGTAGAGCTAAGTAAATACACAATAACATTACATGGAAATATCGTAGAGGCTTAAGCAGCATTTCTTTTCCCATTTCAGAAGGCAAACATATATAACCTAAGGTATGACCATACAAAATCTAGAATTGATAGTCTGGATCAAACCATAAAGCCCAAGTCAAAGGGAAACCCAACTTCAATCATCATCTTCATCATCATCCTCCTAAAGATACCAAAACCATTTATAAATTAGTACTGATGGCATAAACATAAAAAGGGAAGGGAACAAATTGTTAAAAAAAACAAAAGATTGCACAGATAATGCAAATTGGATATCTTAAATAGTAAAAAGGAAATTTTGTGTTTTCTGTTAATATCCCTGGTACACATCTTTGAAATTATCATACCATTGACAGTCGAACCTATGTTGAAAAGATAATTTTTTTTAAGAATCTACAAACGACAACAATGGCTTTGGCAGTAATAAGAAACAAAAGCAATTTCTTCAAAATAATAACTATGCCGGGAATTTTCTCAAGTAAAAAACCCAAGGGAATTGTATGATGCTATGGGCACACACAGAGACGGAACCAACAGATTATTCCCAATGGAGTCGAATTTGCAAAGCAGGAATATGTTTAAGTTGACTTCACTAGGATCATATGAAAGGTGTATAGAATGCATCATCCATAAGTTATGTTAGATGAACCCATGCCTAATAATTAAAGGTGATTTAAGGAAAGTGAAAACTTATGCACCCATAATTTCACGACCCGAATCCCAACATGAATCCCCATGATTTTATGTTAGAAGTTCGGTGTCAATAGGAAAAAAAATGCATGCAAAGAAGACTGCATGCAAAAGTACAATCCGTTGCAACATATCAGGAACAAGTAGGTATTTATCTTTATCTCACACCTCGAGATTCTAACATAAAATAATGGGGACTTGTGTTGAGATTTTGGGTCACAACACATACAGGCCTGAGACTATGGCTGAGCAATCCCCTAATGCCATTTAAACCTAAACTAAAAAAAAAGGCAAACAAAGTCGATCTATTTATCGAAAATAAAGAGCATCTCATTCTAAATTGGTGGGAGCTAAGATAAGGCACTGGTAATAAAAATGAATGACGAAATGCAGCCCATCTTTCAAGGATTACATATCCTCTAGATGTTACTTTGATCCAAATTTTACTGACGGGTTTGTAATGTTTTTTTCGTTTTATAACAATGCTTAAATGTTCATGTACATACAGGAATGTGAATGTGAATGTCTCATGAAACATGTGAGAAAGCAATTCAAGAGAAACAAATGAGGGCAAACGAAGATTACCTCCCCACTTTCCTCGTCATCGTCATCATTAATCTCAGACTTTGACCTATCAGACTCTTCATCACCCTCATCATCATCCACGCTCTCCTGTGAGTGAAAAAGAGATTGGTAGAGATAGTAAGTAAAACCAACAAGATGCATAAGGTTGATATGGTATATAGTTAAGAGCTATGAATTCACCTGTTTCTTATTGTAGGCTGACATAAGTTTTCCATATTCAATCTTCCTTTTTGCAGCTTTGGCTTCAAATGGAGCTTTCTCCTGCCAATCCCAGCCAAGTAGAGGACTCATGTTATCAATGCAAAGCATGCGAGAATCTTAATAAATTTCTTTCTAAACGTTTTTTTTATAGATAAATTGCTCTCTTAACTTATTATCTTTGACTATAAAGCTTTCAATTGATCTATGTCTATCGCTAGTTCCACTCAGTTTTGACTTGGCCCACTAGCATTGGCTTGACCAAACCACTAAGAGAATCAGAATCACTGAACAATCAGTAGAACAGATTTTGATTGGTGCATAGGCCAAATCAAGTGGGAGTCCCAACAATAAGTTTTGCAACTTTACAAACAAAGAAGATCCATAGGTGTTTCCAATCAATTAATAAACATTTACAGGGCTTTCACCTTCCATCAAATTTAAAATATTCCAAGCAATTCTTATTTTATACAGAGCAATCATTTGAATACTTACAGCATTGGACATGGATTTCCACTTTTCTCCTCCAGCCTTTCCAACCTTCAGGTACAGCACCAAGTGACCAAATTAATTACTTCCACCAGAAAGATTGAATTATCAAACACACACAATTAAGCTTTAAAAATAAATTAATTGCTTACAGCTGATACGGCCTTCACATTAGGATGCTCTAGTTTGTAAGTCTTTCTGAACTCCTCTCTATAAGATTTACATGAAATGAATCAAGGCAAATCTTGAAATATGAATACAACATGGAACACGCAAACAAATGCCTCTCTTACACCATTAAAAGAGAGAGATACTTACAAAGAGATAGAGAGAGACTTACAGGAATACAAAGAAGGCACTAGGGGGCCTCTTTGGTTTGTTCGGGTCTTTCTTGGCTGATTTTTCCTTCTTTGTCTGTCTTTTGCTGCTTTTTTCTGGTTTACCAGCAGCCTTTCGCTTCCCAACCCTTCTGAAAAGTAGAAAGATACAGGATTAGTCATTAAAAGGTTCTTATAATATAAGTATCAAACAATATTTAACTATGAGATTAAAAGCAAATATCCCACAAATGGATAATCATAAAATAGACATCTGAAGCAATGTTTTCAGACATTGACGCATAGAAGTAAGCCTTGAGGCACAAGACGCGAGCCTCATTTGCATGGTATTCCAAGTTTTAATAAAAAGAAAAGTTTGGGTAGCCACCATAGATGTTCAAATTCAAGTTTCAATTCCACATAATTGAATTCTAATAATTAATAAACTACCTTTATAATTAAATAAAATATTACTATTTTATTTTTGAATAACAGAAAGTTTCTTCAGTAAATCACTATTTTATATTAATTGCAAAAACTAACTAATCTATTTTTTTTATTTTTTATTTTTGATAGGTAACTTATCTTGTTTTTCAATAACATTATTTGCAAAACCAAAGTAGAACAAACATTTATTTACGAATCAAATCAAGAACTTTATTTGAATAAATTACTATTTTATATTGAAATTCACTTCTAAATACTCTAAATTTGTAGCATGCCAGCAGCAACAAATAGATACATAACAAGAAGAGAAAGAAAACAAAAACATGATTAACAAAGTCTGAGGTGCACAACTTGACCAGAAGGCATACACCTCAATCACGCCCAACATCGAGAGTCTAAGATGTACACCGTTTGGACACCTCTTAGTCTTAGGTGCATGCCTCAGCTATTTTAATATTTCTTCCTTGCATTTTAGAGCATTTTCTAATGAGCCTCGACTTGAGGTGTGAGCCTCACACGCCTTTAAAAACACTAAGCTACAAGTAATAGTTGTAATGGAACATAAACAAACTTGTCCTCAACAGGCTTCAACGCTTCCTTTGTGTCCTTCCTTGCCGCCCCCTTACCCTTGGCAACCTTCATCGTTGGGAGAAAAGTCCCTGGAATGATAAATAATGCAATAATCAAGCATTCAGATGATTGTATTTGATTGAACTTACAATAACCATTGCAACAAAATGGAGAATTAACAAAGTTGTACCCACTAGAAATCTTGTAAAACCTTAGAAAAAAAGAAAAAACGGGTCAATAGAAAAAAAGAAGAAATCAAAAGGTCAAATTTCACAATGAAAAAGGAAGAAAAAAAACAAATTAGAGGATCCGCTAAATTAGACAATTTAAAGAGAAATTCAACAAATTACCAGAACAGAACCACTGTGTTTGTTAGATTGTTCTGTCTCTTCTCTTTAGATTTTCACCATTATGGCAGTATTCATCTCATGAAGAGCTACAAGTGCCACTATTTCTTCATTGTCATCAGACGAAGAAGAAGAAGAGTAAAAAATGAAAGAGAAGTGAGCAAAAATAACTTTAAAGGATCCATTTTATTGACAATGTTGGAGACTGGAGAGTGATGAATGATACATAGAAGGGCTTATTTATAGGAAAATAATAGCTGAAATTTAATTTGGGGAAAAAGTGGAATATGAGGGAAAGAAATTTGGGAAGATAAGTTTTGGAGGGAAAAATGAAAGAATGAGACATTTGGAAGAAGACGGGAATTTTCAGAAAAGATTTTGAGTAAAAATTTGGGTTTTTTCCACTGGGGTGCTCCATATCAAATGAAGCTTTTACTCAAATCTGAGTAAAAATTTGATTTTTCCACTGAAGTGCTCCATATCAAATGAAACTTTTACTCAAATCTGAGTAAAAATTTGAGTTTTCCACTAGAGTGCTCTATATCAAATGAAGCTTTTACACAAATCTGAGTAAAAAATTTAAATCATGGTTGAAAATTGCCTCATAATAAAATAGGAAATTTTACATCTTATGAAAATTCGAATGATTTTAGAAATTATCAGAAAAAATGAAATAAATTCAACAACAAAAAATCGAAGAAAATGAGGAAATTTTGGAAAATAATTTTTTTTAAAGAAAAAAAAACGCATCTGCAGCTTCATGATCAGAATTTCCTCTAAGAAATTGAAAAGGAGCTGTGTTTCCATCATCCAGAGGAAACCCAATAAATCTACAACGTCAGATGGTCCTCGAAATTCACAAAACACGAAATCTCGAGACCATCCATAGGTCTCTGAACCCTAGGTAAGCGAACTCCATCAAGATGGCAACATCAATTTTCCATTAAAATAAATCGATTTATATAAAATCAACAGAAGATGAGATCTGCAAAATAACTAAAATTACAAGAAAAAACATAGAAAATTAAATTAAAGAGAACCAAAAAATTAAAAATAAAATATATACCTTTGAAGCAGGAAGCGAACAGCAACACAGCCACTCACTGAAAGAAAGCAGAACGAAAGGGTGTGGTAAAGCAATCGGAAGAAACGAAACAAAGCAAGAGAGAGAAAGGAAGAGGTGACTGGATCAACCGGTAGACCTAATTTTACAAAATTTAGGCGGTGACTGGCACAGCCGGTTTTTTTTTTTTTTTTCTTTTGGTTCCACCTGTTTGAGCATTATCATCGAGAGCATTGATGTGAAGGAGAATGACAACTAGATATTTGTAAGAGAGTCTGATAGGTCGACACCTGGCCGTGTAGTGGACCATGAGATGTTGACTAGGTTGTTTGTTTGGCAGATTTTATTGGATCCAACAACGTTGGACACCGCTCAACTTCAAAGATTTGATGGAAACCATCTTCTTCTTTTTGCCCCTTGACCTCAGTTTTTTCTTATAAACCAATGAAATATGGCCTAAAACCTTTAATAATTGTTTCCAAATCTTTCTTCTTCTTTTTTCCCACAAAAATCCGTTTTCCTCAATCTTTTGTACAAGAATGACGAGGATTATGAGGGCATTGAAGTCATTTTTATTAATCTATAAAAGATGATCAAGGTCAAGAGAGACATGTCATCCTCTACATCTTATTACACGTGGCTCTTCCAAGGAGGTGTTTCAAATTTTGGTGGATAAAAATTTCTACGAGGAAAGTAGAGATTCCATGTTTGCATATTTTGTTTGTTTTCCTTATTTCCTTATGTAATATTTTTTGTCCCACATTGGATATGGAATGGAGTGTTAGAATTGTTAAAATAACTAGTTGAAGTTTCTCTGGACTCTTCGTAAAACCTTCATGAAAGTGGTTTTACATTGTATTATACACTTTAAGTGGTTCTTTCCATTTGAGGAATTAAAATTTAGAAAATTAGAAATATAAAATTGTGGACATGGTACAAGTACAATTTAGAAATATTTCACAAAGTTATAAATAGAACAATTGAGAATGATTACAAGATGTGTTGTGAGTTATTTTTGATGAACTTTGGAGTTGAATTCACCACACTTGAGAATTGTTGTAATGCTAATTGTTAGCTCATACTTTCATATTCATGTAGAAAATGTATTATATGGATTTTCAACATCTTTCTTATCCCATATACCAATAATGATTCTCTTTTCTGATTCAAATTAATATTCTTGTGATATGTTCTTTTGGGTATGTGACTGTGTTATTAGTTTAAAGGTGACACCGTCGTAAAGTGGACATGTCAATAGATAAAAATTGGATTCAATTGCCTAAAAATACCTTCAAGTACGATGAAGTTGTTAAGTTTTTAGATTTTGCATTTTCTAATGGATATTTTGAACCAAATATAAAAAATATGGCCGTTCACACAATTAAAGATTATATCCTATATTGAATCATTGATATTTGAGCTTCATACACACAACATAACTTTTGTTGTTCATAAACTGTGTTAAAAGTCGTTTAAACTTACGGATCTTCGTCATTCTTGTCGTTTGAAATGGATTTGATTCTTTGATTGAACATGGGCAGACTCAAGACCAAAAAGGTAGTTTGGTTGTTGTTTCTTTCCAATTTGTTCCCCCATGTGTGTGTATGGTAACTTTGTTAGATACATTTAGGGTTTGAGGTAAATTCAACTTTGAAAACAAGGCAGCTCCTCCTGGGGTAGACCGAGCCTATCAAAGTTGGGTTTGAGCTCTATGGCAGAGCTCTATCCTAAGAATATTACGTATGGTGACTCCAAGCCCACTTCAATGCCTCCAGCTAGTGTGATGACCAGACTCATTCTGATTATGATTTGGAGAAAGCTCATCAGGAATCCAAACACGTACTCGAGTCTCATTGGTCTCATCATTAAATAAAATATATTGATTTAATTATTAAATTAATATTAATTTTTTTTTAACAAAATAAGATATACTGATGGAATTAGTAGGTCTGTCGGTATTAGATATAATGACAACAAGTAAAATCTAGCGGTAAAAGTATGTAAATAATTGCCGCCAAAAATTTTCCCACCAAATGTTTTCCAGAAAATGGATATAATGATGGATGCCATGTTGTCATCGGTAAAAGGAATATAGCAATGGGTGCCACGTATCCGTCGGTAAAAGTATTACCGACGAAATACATAGTGACAGTTGTAGACGAAAACCTTGTTGTCAGTATAACTAATTTTCCTTGCAGTGTCTCAAACTAAAAAATGAAATACAACGGTGAAAAATAAATTTTTTTTTTTCAAAATCCGTAGAATTTCTTCATCTACAACCTTAAAGCAACAGATCATGTTTTCAAATGCCAAGAGGGGAGCCCAAAGATCGTCTAGGGGAACTCAAAAATTGTCTTTAAAAAAAAAAAATTAACATGTTATTTACAAAGTATCAACTTAATTATTATGTGTTCCATTAAAGATGTGAGCTAATATTTTTTTTTTTTAAATTTAAATTCATCTTCTTTATAAGTAATAAACTTCTAGAAGAGATGACATATTATAAACTCCACTGCATAATTTTATATGAAAATTTGAAGAACTTTATATGATATATATATTAATTTTAAACTATAGAAAAATCTTAAATTATGGTTAGTATACAAATAAATGATAAAATAAATCAGTTTGATTACTCGTATGTAGATAGAACCTAACGGTTATGGTATCTATCACTTTGGTTCCATATTAGACCCGACTCTAATCGTTCCAATAAAGAGGGATCCAAAATCGGGGTTTACAATTTGGTTAAATGGGTATTAATTGACACCCCTGACCCTTGGATGTAAAGGATAAGTGAGTCGGTCAGATAATTATAGGGGAGATAAGTGCAATTGTTAAAATGTTAGGAGTCAACATAGAATTATGCCAAACAATAAGGGGTTGAACTAAAATTTACCCATTTCTCAGAGCACTCATCTTACTCAAACACAATGTTGATCAGATTAGGGCTTGCAGGTTTAAAATTGGCGAGAACCCCTCCAAGTTCAATCATTTATCTTCTTCAATTTTGTGCAAGTTTTTGTATGAGTCAATGACTTGATACTAGTATAATTTAGGGTTTTATCGATTGAAAATATGGTTTATTGTATCCAATTGGGTTGATGTCTGATACTATGATTAGATCAAAATCCCAATGATTTTCTTCAACAAAATAACTCATTTTTTTTTATTATCAATATTAATGTTGATGATAAACAAAGGGAAAAACAATAATGACATAAATTTATAGACATTCTATTGGCACACCAACTTTTACTTACAGCACACCCATCATTTTTCAAAATTTAATAGCTTTGATGTGTTATAAGTAAAACAGAGAAATTGGTGTGTTAATAAAAACTCTATAAATTTATATTTGGCCTGAATGATAGAAAATCAAGAAATGATACTCTTGCATCCACAACAATCATATTTTTCTTTTTTGTTGGATAGAAATTGAGATTAGAAGTTAGAATAATTGATTAAAGTCTATTTGTTATTAGCTTTTTTCTGGGTTATTTGAGCTTTTTGAACTTTGAGCCACAAAAGCCTTATTCGTTAGAGACGCTTCTGCTTTTCCAACTTTTGTTTGGAAGCACAAAATCGCATTGTTTTGAAGCACATTTAGGATTGTTTTTGCGCGGGTGCTAATGTGAGAAGTCAAAGAACCAAAAAATAATTTTGGTGAATTTACATTTTTACCCCCTTATTAAAACAAATATAAGCACTAAATGGCATTGTTTTGAAGCCCATCAAGGGTTATAAAACTTGTTCAAGACTGAGATATATTATCCGAGTTAATTTGGTCTCGGAGTTAAACGAGATCAACTCACAAAGTCATTTTTTTTTTACCGAGATCTAGGAATCATGTTGAAATTTTTGATTTTTTTTTTATCAGAAAACTCGTCCGAGACGACTC
This sequence comes from Akebia trifoliata, assembly GCF_017979445.1. NCBI lineage: Eukaryota > Viridiplantae > Streptophyta > Magnoliopsida > Ranunculales > Lardizabalaceae > Akebia > Akebia trifoliata. Next base: position 11,583,105 of record NC_141388.1, on the reverse strand, counting down.
GGTATCGTGTCTGACGAGACGAGACGCGAAATCGAGTTTTAAAGAGAAAAAACACGGCTTTGATGAATTTACGTTTTTACCCCTTTTATTAAAACAAATATTTCTCTACACAGGACGAAAGAGTTGCTCTCGATTTTTTTCCTGTTCTCACTCACAGTGACTGAAGGGGGTTTAGGGCACGACCTTCAAACAAGCCGAGATCTCCGTCGAATCGCCGATCAAACTCCGTTCGAACTCCATCGCACTTCGAAAGGTAAGAAATCTGGTTTTAGCCCTCGAGTTTGTGATGGATTCATCTCTCTTTGTTGTTTTTCTTTTTTGAAATCTTGTTTAAGTCTTTTATAATTGCATGTGTGATGTTCAACTGACGTCATTTTTGTGTTTTTTTTTCTTTGTTTTTGGTTTTGTAAATAATAAAGTTATAGAAAAAATAACAAAAATATATTAAACAGTTAAATTATCTAAAGTCATATCTATTAATTTAAGTGTGTTCATACCCACTTTCACAACTTCAAGTCCTCAATTCACAATGTTTTTTCAGTTTTTCTGTCTAATTAAAGAAAAGTGTACTTTGTAACAGATGCTACTACTGATCATCTTTGCCCTAAAAAATACAATGAATGCCATTGAAAAATGGGTTTAAAAGTGTTTCAAAAATCAAACAGAAAATTTATTAAATCGGTTTGGTTGAACTGTGGTTTTAATAATATTTTTATTTTGATTACTGTTTTATTTATAGTAGCATATTTACTTCATCTTTGATTGAAGGCATGTAATAGCCTAAAACATGTTGATGGCAAGTTTATGTTATATATCTTTTTATAATTGTATGAACAGTTATCAAGGTTTTTGTCAAAATACTGTATTTTACAATTTTTTACATGTAAGGGCATTATGGTCATTTTCCATAATCCAGCAAATAAAAGTTACGAAACAAACAAGCTTTTCGGACTTATGTGCGAAGCCCATTACTTATGCAGCTTCTATAACATACAAGATTCTCCTAGATGCAGCTTCCCAGGCTTTGGGCTTCTGTTTCTCCCAGACACAAAAGCCTGAAGTAGAAGCTGGAAGCTATAATAGATGGACTCTTACTAATCCACAATGGGACCTTCCACAAATGTAACCTAAATTCCCTTAACCCTTCGCCCAAAGCCTATTAAATCCCTTTTGTTGGAAGTTTGACTACTTGATTTGTTTGTTTGGAATGCTTATATTTTATCCCAATTACAAAACTTTGTTCCCAATTGGCAATGTTGAAGCCTTTCACAATTGGCAGTGCATACCAAACACTTTGATGATGCTTTTTGCAGATGGCTTATAATCTTCCATGACATTTGTTTGTGTGGAAATTTGGATATGGGAACTCCGAGATTTTTGTGGAACCTTACTAAGAAGTCTTTAACTGCGGGACTGATTGCCCTCACTGTTTCAGATCGATATGCTAGTATTGCTCCTGTGCGTGGTCACTCCATGCATCCGACTTTCAATCCTATCACCGATACTTTTTTGGGATCGATGGGTATGAATTTCTTATTCCTTTTGGGCCCTGCATGGAAGTTTACAAAATATTTTCCTAGGAAATCTTTACTAACCAATATTTCCTTGAAAATAAATTTCTACTGTTTTGAGGATTCTTTAAAAATTCTCAAAACAGGAGAAACTTCTTTTCGAGGAAAAATTTTCTAAGCTTACATACAAAATAGGTCCTTACTTGGTTAGCCAAATTTATGGTCAAGTAGGATTAAATGATGCTAAACTTTGGGAAGCTTTAACAAACTGTAGTCCCTTGGTGGTTTTATCAGCCGGTTCGCTGTTTACTGGTTTGGTTGCAGATGACCGTGTTCTAGTGGAGAAATTTTGCCTCGCCAAGTACAATTTTTCTCTTGGTGACGTGGTAGTCTTTAGGTATTTCTATTTCTGACTGGCACGAATAACTTTTTAGCTCTGTTAATAACCATCTTTGTAGTTTTTGTTTATGATGCTTTGTTAGCTTTGTTTGTCTCTTTTGTTTTGTTTATTATATTGTATTTGTCTAGCTTCCTTTCTCCTTATTCAATAAATTCTTTTACCTATAAAAAAAATTGTGAATCTAACTGCAGCCACATGCCCATCATGCAGAACCGACTAAATGTTAGTGAATCTTTAGTCGGTCATGTTTTGAGTTCACACTATTGGGATTATTTTAATTGTTTCAACAATGCACTTTTGCCCCCAGTTTGCTTTGGACCATAGCCCATATCATTTTGGCAGTTCAGGTGATACATCTGGTTAAACAGTTAGGACATTTTCAGATTGTTGACCATGTGTGATACTTACGCTACTTTGACATGTCTTGTGGAGAATACTTTACTTCCATTAAAGTTGAACTTCTAAGGATACAAAATTGAGATGACTAAGCTCATGCAAAAGTTTGAAATTATCCCATCTGATTTTGCAATACATTCCAATAATTTGCAGGTCTCCAAGTAACTACAAGGAGAAACAAATAAAGAGATTAATTGCCTTGCCAGGTGATTGGATCAAACTCCCCGATTCTTACAATGCGCTCAAGATTCCAGAAGGCCATTGCTGGGTCGAAGGGGACAACTCAGCTTCTAGCCTGGATTCAAGATCTTTTGGCCCAGTAAGTTAAATCTTTAACACAATATGCCCATGGTACTTGATGTACCACATTGGAAGTGGTGATCATTACAATCATCTTAAGTCACATAATTCTATTCTTAATAATTAACAGCTATGATAAATGTACTTTGCAATGTTTTTTAGATGTTAGGGTGTGAGGCAAAGTGCTTGGTTGGCTAGTGTCTTGAGGCTTACACCTCAAGGCGTAAGGCATAAGCCTCACTTGCATGGAATTTTTAAAATAAATGTGCAACGTATATAAATAGTTAGTATTTAAAAATAGAAAAAATAGGGTAATCACCAATTTCCAAATTTCAAGTTTTAATCTCCTACGTTAATAGCAACATAAAATTATTGTTTTATATTTGAGCAAGAAATATAGAAAAATAAAATAAAAAATGGTTGGGAAGACGTATGGAGTCATTCCCTTCTATATTTTTCTCTTCTACTATTTCGATCAAAAGAGAAAAAAATATATATAGATGATCGATAATTATTCAAAAAAAAAAAACAGAAAACATAGGAAGTTAACGTGAGAAGCACACACCCTCAGTCATGGGTCTGCCTCTTGGTCTAAGATCAGCTTTTTTTAATGTTTTACCATTGCACCTCAGGGTGGTGGTTTTAGGTCTTTAAAATAGTGGTGCCATACATAATAGCTTAAATAGAAGGAGGAGTCTTGCAGTATTCCGCAGATTTCAAGTGCTGGCACAGTCGTGTGGCAGAGTTTATTTGATCATTCAATGTGTCATTAGGAAATAATGTTAGTTCATTCAAGTAGACAATATAAAGATAATGTATTGGAAAAGTTGATACACATTAAAATTCTATAAATAGTATAACATGGGAACAAGAAATTTTGATTGGTCTTTCACCCCTTCAGTGTTCTAAGAAATGCCCAAAATGCGAAATTCTGAAATGGGGGCATCATTATTACATTGATTATATGAAATCAAGAGCTGACATTTATGCACCTTTGTTTGCAGATTCCATTGGGTTTACTTCAAGGGAGGGTGACACATATAGTCTGGCCTCCAGAGAGAGTGGGTGAAGTTGAGAGAAGAACGCCGCAAGGGAGACTTATAACATACTGATCGTTCAATTATTCTAGGGATGACAAAACAATCCCCCCCCCTTTGGATTCATTCATTGTGCTGTCTTCACCTATTCATCATTCTTCGTACCACCATGTGGTCCACAATGAAAATAAATTGCTTTCTTAAAATGCAATAGCTCTGCCTTTGACTGGTAACCATCTCAATCTTTCTTGTATTTTATTCTTGATTTGTTATCAATTTAATTTTTTTATATTTTTGCATCATTTTTATTTTTGGATTTGAATATGGGGTATTGGGTGTTGGTTCTTGACTTGGCTCATGTGTCAAGGAAAATATAATTGACAAATTGGGGAAATCCAATGTTCAAGAAACTTGGGTAGGTGTCTGTAGATGGCCCAAATGTACAGTAAGAATGATTTCTTGGGAAGTACTTAGGGTGGTATTAGTGGAAGATTCAACCCAACAGGAGGTTTTAATTATTTGACCCATTCACATTCTAGTGAGCATTAGGCTTGCATTACCAGTCTTCTACATGCTCCAATCCTCTAAGAGGAACACAACTTAGTATTCACTAAAATAGATGAGATTTTGTATGGAATCTGTTAATTGCCCGAGAGATTTTGACAGTTTTAAGTCGAAGAACATAGGAATGGTGCCAATTATTAGATTATTGGATAAATGTAGTGATTTTTAGGTCATCTCCATGAACAAGTCGGTTGTGGTGTCAAGGAGGGTTGGCCATGGCAGTTTCTGCATATGTCATATTCGAGAGAGCTTGTTTCATTGCGGAGCATTTAGCAATGCCAACCTGGTGAGGGCTGGCTGTCTGGGGGAAAGGGTAGATATTTAGATTGGTGAGGGAATTAGAAAGGGGCTCATAAATTGGGCAGGTCGTTTTGGGCACAGAAAAGAGAAATGGAGATCTCAAGTAAAACCTCTGGGATCTTGCTTAAGAATAAAATAGAGGAATCTCGTGTAAATACCTTGGAATAAAGTTTGATTCTATTCATGGGGGCTGTAAATATCCCATTTCAAAAATTGAAAAATCTTCAAACAATTGGGACATTTTTGGTTTCTTTCCTTTTTCAAATTTGGAGTATCACACTACTTCACAAACTATGTAAAAATGACTAAAATTCAAATGGTGGTAAGCATACTGGGCTCTAGGACTGTCAATTGATGGCAGGGGTGGAGCTAGGATTTTTAGTCAGTGGGGGGCTAAGTGCTAACGATGGTCAACCCATAATCTTGCTTTCTTCTATGCCAATGATGGTTTTGTCACTATAAACAATGATTAGTCAATAATCTTGATAATAAATTTGGTAACTTATAGAATAAACTGTGTTTAACCTATTCAATCCAACGTCTTCAATGGGTGGTAGAAAAAACCTTGATTTTTTACCCCAAAGCTGCTGCTCCTCCAAAAACCTTATCTTGCCCTTGATCTTCGGAGGTGGAAGGAAATAAAATCTTAAGGTTGAAGGTTTTACCCTAAAATTTTGTCATCTTCAAGTTATTAATCTCTAGGGTAAATAATTTTTTATCCAAATGATCTCATCTTAAATCTATTATCTTCAATGCCCTGTAAAAGTGTCCAATTTTCTGAAAGCTCTTTGTACTTATCTATAATTCATATGTTGTTCTTGATGTTGCTAGTTGAAGAGGAAAGACATTCATGAATTTTAAAATAAAAAATAAAAAAACATTACTTTAAAGTTAAAAATGTCTGGTTTCGGAGATATAATGAAATGCTTTTGAGTAAAGGTTGAAGATGAGGTTAGGTTAAGACATATTCAATATCATGTACTTCTCTAGAAATTCTATCTTTTTGTTTTTGATATTTGAATGTTGAACATGAAAAACATTCAAGGCTCAAAGTGAAGGTAAAAAATAAAAATAAAATCTTATCATAAAGTTAAAGATGATTAGTTTTGAGGATATAATGAAAGGTTGTTGAGTACAGATTGAACGTGAGGAGGTTAAGTTAAACCTATAGTTTTCAATGTCTGGTAGAAATTCTTTATTTTGCTACCAAAAAAAAAAATCCAATCTTTTTCTTAAGATTTGAATGTTGAAGAAGATAGAATCTCAAAATTGATCAATATGTGGAAAATACTTATCATGCCACCGGAGATAAACTAGTTTTAGGGTTAAAAACCATTAGTTCTTGAGACTGATTAGAAGTTGAAGTTGAGGTCTTTTATGACATTTTTCATTAACATGCATAATCAGTTTGAAAAACATAGGTATCTCTAATATCGATCAAAATGTGGGGGGGCAAATCATTTATTTATTTTTAATTTAACTGCCCTACATGGCTCAACCCCTTAATGCCCTATATTTTCACGGTGACATACCTTTACCTTTGACCTCAATCTTCACTAATCAACTAAGAAAAAAAACCCTTAAAACATTTGATTTTTCTTTCCTAAACCAATCATCTTAAACCCCTGGGATATGATGAAGAAGATGATGGTGATGATGATGAGGGCATTGAGGTCATTTTATTAGTTTATAGAAAAATACCAAAGTCAAGAGACATGTAATCAGTTAGAAGAAACTATGAAAATACACCAATGTCATGTGGAAAATAGGCTTTCTTTAAAAGGGGTGAGAAACTTTTTCCTTTGAACTTAATAAGATTTTAAGCCTTACTAAGAGTCGTTTTGCTCAAATGGATTACGCCATTAGCAATCAAATATCACAACCCTCTAAATCTCATCGAAAACTCATATTAAAAAACCAAAATATTTTGGATTTGATCAAAGATTTTGAAAATGAACTTCCACCTAACTCTAATGTTTTAAAATATAACGGTGAAATACAATTAATTTATTTTTATAATTTTTCTTTTCAAAGTTCATAGAATTTTGTCCTCTGCCCGGCTGAAGCATTGGATCATGTTTATGAATGTCATAAGGTGACCCTTACGAAGGATGAAATCTTTACTCCTAGGGGCTATCACTAATGGCCATCATAATATGGGGGCATAAATCGATTTTTTTTTTCGCCCCTATGTAGCTCCGCCCTCGATCTAGGTTTGGACAATATTGGATTTGATTTTTACGGGATGTCAATATTTAGATCAAACCCGATTTGATATATAAAATTTAAATAATTTTTACATTTAAGCAAGATATGTAATAAAATACTCATACTTTTTCACATTTTATAGGGATCCTTACATAATATATTTCCATCTGATTCTTATTGGAACTTAAATCCTTGATCCATATCTAAAGTTATCAAATTTCACGCATTCAATTCTTAGACAAGTCGTCTTGGTCTTGGACGAGATTTAAAACCATGTTCCATTGTAATGTTCAGGGCAATAAGGAGTATGGTTTTAAAACTCAATTTCGTGTCTCATCATGCTAGATACCTAATCGTCTAGGATGAGTTTTTTGATACGTTTGAGATGTCTTGTTCAAAATTTTGAAAAATAAATGTGGGGTTTTAAATCTCGTCCCAAAAATTGATTTGTTCGTCTATCTCATCCATGCTTGATATCGAGACGACTTGGACGATACGTCGTCGTCTCGGTCTCGAATGAGTTTTGAAACCATGATAAAGAGTACTGTTATCGGTATAAAATCCAAGTTACGTTTGTTGGGTCTATTATATATTTCTCTTTTTCTTATTTGGTGTAATGTTGTAATTTGTGGATCCATGATTAATCTTGAGCGAATTGAACCATGTGTAAATGTCTATGCATGTGCGTGCAGTTGCGTATCTTATGAGTTTCCTTACACCATGTATCAACAAGAATTTTCAAAGTCTATGGACTAGTGAGCTCGAAGAGTTGTCTTGGATGAATCAATTCATCTCGGATGAGATAATCCATTAAACTTGGTTTACATTGATTAATTTACATATATTTAAATTAAAATAATTATAATTTTATAATAAAATATCATAGATTATGAAATATTTAGTCATAAAATCATTGTTTATTTATATAATAAATATTTAAAATCTAAAAAATAATAATTATTTTAATCAAAATCTACAAAATCCCAGTTGACTCGATCAAGATTTTCAAAATATCGTCTGAGATATCTCATTTATCTCGTGAGATGATGTGAATGTTGAGACATTGTGAAAAATCATAATGAGACCTAGATGACTCGGATGAGATTTAAAACCATGATTGTGACATATTTTAGCGATGGATGACAAAATTTGCCACTATTGCCTCTTACAAGAAAATTTTCCACTCTTAATTGGGTCTACAAAAATTGTTTGTCACTCCTAGTTGCTCTCACAAATTTTTTTTCTACTCGTGGTTGCCCTCACATGGGCAAAATCCTAGCTCCGCCCCTGAAACCAAGTTTTTTGGTCAATGAGGGCTAAGTGCTAATGATGGTTGACTCATAATCTTGATTTCCTTTTGTATAAATATTTGACTTGTTAAAAAAAAAAAAAAATAGATATTGACTTTCCGTAAGGTAAATCTAATATCGTCAATTTTGCAAGGGGTTACTAAATTATCCTTTTTATTTTCTTGCGACTGATTTACATATCCCTATGTTTCAAACATACACCTTGATCTTGGCCTTCATTGAGAGATCCATTTTGAATGACCTCATACCCCCATTTTTTAGCAAAACATCGTAACTTTTTTCACAAGAAATTCATTATCTTCAGCCTCTAGGGTAAAATAATTTAACCTCTTCAACCTTCAAACTTAAGGATAAAATAGATTTTTTTGGGTGTCGAACACTTAACTTACTCTTTACTGAGGAGTTTATCAAGGCTCGGCTTGCCACTAGGCCAATTGGGTATTTTGTGAGTTTTATTTCTCGAGTCTAGGTCACATTTTTTGTCCCTCCCTCTCATATCAAATCCAAACTCACTAAGGTGTACTAAAATTACCAGGATTAGTAATTTTTTAAAGGGTAAAAACTTATTGGATGTCTATTTAAAATTTGAAACTTATTTCTAGTGCTTAAGATTAAAGTAGATATAGTTAACCTAAATTTATTCTGATAAAAAGCAATCATATTTAAAATAATTCCAATACCAATCAGATAAACAAATTGCTTTTGATAAAGCTCAAATTTGATGGACTTTGTAATCACCCTTTATCCTCAACTGCCACGTGGCGCACTTTTGAGCCCATTGTCTCTCTCTCAACTTTAAATACACCTGTTGGTGGGCCCATACATCTAAAGTAAACATGATTGGTGTATCATAAGTAGCCACTAACTTATAAGTGGTATTCTTGGAACGTATTCTAGTTATATTGAATTTTAGTATTTTTGGATACTTGGAGTTAATGTTCATTGATTATCAATCACATTAATTTTTAGGTCCTCCTTGAAGTGGACTTAAGGGTTCAAAAATATGTGCCATATGATCAATTAAAACTATTGTAGGTATCGAAATTTTAAACTGATCCCTACATCTTTTACAAATCATAAGAAAATCCCTAGAAGTTATAAATATACCACAAATCCAAATTAGGCCCATTAACTAAGAACATACCTCCTAAAACCTGGGTTTGAACTTTCGAAGATAAAGCCCATGGTCAAGAAAGTTCAAGTGGTCTACATTAAAAGACTCTACATCCAAACGGATTAGTGAAATCTAATAATTTTCATAGAGTTCTTAAAATTTGAATTTGATCAAATTAACATTTAAATTAACTAATCAAAACTCATTAAATCAAGGTATAGTTGGAAGAGTTAATTTAAGTCTATAAATACTAAAGTCTCCCTCATTTGGTGATGACCGAGATCTCCCTTTTAGAATACAGAAGTTTTCCCATTAAAGAAGAAGAAGCTCTCAAGTCATCCCTTAGAGACGAAATAAGGTTCTTCAAACTCCGATTAAAGAAAAGATCAAGCTTTTTTGGAAGCCAATAACTCTTTCTCAATCGATTAAGTATGAAGTCTAAAGAGAAGTAAATCTACAAAAATCTCTATAGAAGATCTACACATCAAAAGCAATTATCTACACATCAAAAATCACATTCACAGTCGATCAAATGTGAAACCTGGAGAGAAGAAATCTACACTGATATATTTTGTTTTTCATTGTTAATAAAAGGATTGTACTGAGATTTGTATATTCATTTTCATCAAATTAATAAAAATTATTTGCAATCTTATTTTACGAATCTTGAGATAGATTTGTGAATTTTTTTTGTCCACAACTATTTTCTTTTCTAGAAAGTCCCACCTTGTTAAGTTGGTTAAAGTCTATGAGTTTTTATTTTAATCAATTTAAATCATTTCTTGATTTGTGTGTGCCATCCTTGCGCTAGGGTCAAGCTGATCTTCTCTATATCATTCTACTATTTCATTGAATGTCTTCACAGAGACTAAAGTTTGTGAGTGATGATATTATACCAAGGGTTCAAAATCCATCTAACCTACTAATTACTAATCATCAATAATAAAAATAAAAATATTATTTCCTTCTCTGAATTTTGGTCGTCATCTGAACATTTTTTTTATTGATATGTGTTATTTGTTGGATTAATGTGGAATTTATCCTAATGTTTGAATGGAATTGGAAGTAAAAGTAAAAGTAAAAGCAAAAAATAAAAGTTATAGTAAAAAAGTAAAAGTAAGAGTTAAATGGTTTATTTGTAAGTTATGGTGTAAAATGTTAGTCCAACATCGAATAAAAACAATTAGAAAGTATAACTCTTATATAGAAATTCTCACATATTGTAGTAAGTGTGAGAAGAAATATGAATCTGAAAAATCTTAGTGCGTGTATACGCATACGATGCGCACCTAGAGATGGGTGCAAATCTTCGGATTTAAACCTTACATGGGTACACATGAAAAGTCCAATTTTGCTAAAACTTTGTTGTACAAGTATACTAGAAGTATTGCTTGTACATGTGTGGAGCATTGTATTAAGAGACAGTCCAAAGGCTGTTAGTACATCATAGGGGTAAAATCTGTCTTAAGGCTATTGTGTCTAATACAAGCTCTACTCATTTTAATATTTAGATAATATTTTTATGGTATTTATAATTTATTTTGTTACCTTATTTCACATTATCTTTCTGTATATTTTCTCTAATCTTATATCACAAAAATAACACTATTGTATTTGGATTTATTTTTATTTTTATCAGATAATATGATAATCTTAACCTAAAGATTTGGAATATGTTCCAAGTTTCTGGAAATGGATGAATTTTCAATAGCTTCTTGCTTGGGTGGACATTTGAGATACCCACTCTTTTTCCAATTTGATGCCATACGCTTTGACTTTAATTTTCATTGAGAGACACAAAATGAACTAATTGCGCCATCTTTCTCTTCTAATAATTAACCATGATTTTTCTCCTTGTAACCTATCATCTTGGATAAAATATTATACAAAAATCAAGAAATTTTTAGATAAGAGAGTGAAGACGATCTCAAATATATTAAAAAAAAAAAAAAAACCTAGAGATTGAAGAGTTTGAAAACCAAATATTTTTAGAAGAAAATACAAGATTTCGACTGTATGTTGAAGAAGAGGACAATAAAACCATTTTTTTTAATCTTGGAAGACTGAGGTCAAGGGGTATGTTATCTGTTTGAAAACATATAGGATATCTCAAATATTCACCAAAACCTGGAGGGGTAAGTTTCAATCACCCTTTTATTTATTTGTTTATTTTATTTTTACCAAACTTTTCAACTGATTTTTCATTGTAAACCTGAATTATACTCAAACTTTATCCAACTTTTGAAACAAATTTTTTAAATGGACCAACAGCTACAAAGGATGACAGGAGGAAAGAAGCTGTAATATAAATATAAAAAAAAAAGTGAGGTAAATTTGATATATTTAAAGGACTGAGTTGACTTGGGTGGGTCATCCTAATCAACTGGCTTTTACATTTTTATATAAAATTACCATTTTTAACTATTTTAAATGTTTTTATTTGACTGAAAATGAGATTTTGTGACTGAGCATTTACAAATCGACCTAGTGGTGATAAAAACTATAATTACTGAAATACAAATCACATATTACAAAATTATTTTAAGAGTCCGACAAGTCTTACTAAGTTAGTAAAGATTTCACCCCTACCTAAGGTCCTTGGGCTCAACTTGTGGCATCTAAAACCATGATATGATGCTTAGAGTTGTAGAAGACAAAATCCTATCAACTTTGAAAAAAAATTATTCTTCACCTTTGAATTTTACTTTTAATTTTGGGAGTTAGATGAAAATTTGATAGTCGTCATTTTCAAAACCTTGGTTCAAGTCCAAAAAAAATTTTGAAATTTTTTTATTTGAGTTTTTCCATGATATCTCGAGAGTTATGGTGTTGAATTGCAAATGTGGTAAAACATTTTAGTAAAACAACCTTTAGTAAAGTTTTATTTTTATTTTTATGGCTAAAGTGGACTTGAACCCATGACTTCAAAGTTGTTTTACAATGTGTCAAACCAACTAAGCTATGAGTCTAAGCCCACCTTTAATAAGGCTTAAAATCCTAGTAAGTTAGTAAAGGAAGTGTTGGTGTTATTTTAAACCAGTTTAAATAATTATAACTAAGTTAATAATTTTATAGATAATATGATAATTTTTCCAAGGACAAGAGTTTTATAATCATTTGAAATATATATATATATATATATATATATATATATATGGGAAATGTTCAGCACCCTAAGTTTTTACCACACACTTTAACAAACGTTTTTTGTCCTACATGGGTTAGAAGTTTTGGAATGGACCTGATTTTTGGTGAGGATGATCTCTATGATTAGAAGATCATCCTCCCCAAAAATCAGCCCATTCCGAAATGTTTAGCCCCATGTTTACACGTTGAAAAATTGTGAACCGTCCATTTTTTGTAAACCATTTTTGATGGGGTTAGAAGTTTTGGAATGAGCTGATTTTTGGTGAGGATGATCTCCTCACCATAGAGATTATCCTCACCAAAAATCAGCCCATTCCAAAACTTCTAGCCCATGTAAGACAAAACACGTTTGTTAAAGTGTGTGGTTAAAACTTAGGGTGCTGAACGGGACCCTATATATATATATATATATATATATGGGTAGCGTTCAAGGGCAAACTTTTTGGCAAAACATTTTTCAAAACATGGGTTAGAGGTTTTGGAATGGGCTGATTTTTGGTGAGGATGATCTCTACGGTGAGTAGATCATCCTCACCAAAAATCAGCCCATTCCAAAACTTCTAACCCATGTTTACCAGTTGAAAAATCATGGACCGTCCATTTTTTATAAACTGTTTTTGATGGGGTTAGAAGTTTTGGAATGGGCTGATTTTTGGTGATGATGATCTCCTCATCATAGAGATCATCCTCACCAAAAATCAGCCCATTCCAAAACTTCTAACTCATGTTTTGAAAAATGTTTTGCCAAAAAGTTGGCCATTAAACTGTTTTTGATGGGGTTAGAAGTTTTGGAATTGGCTGATTTTTGGTGAGGATGATCTCCTCACCGTAGAGATCATCCTCACCAAAAATCAGCCCATTCCAAAACCACTAACCTATGTTTTGAAAAATGTTTTGCCAAAAAGTTTGCTAAAAAGTTTGCCCTTGAACGCTACCCTATATATATATATATATATGGGTAGCGTTCAAGGGCAAACTTTTTAGCAAACTTTTTGGCAAAACATTTTTCAAAACATAGGTTAGTGGTTTTGGAATGGGCTGATTTTTGGTGAGGATGATCTCTACGGGAGGAGATCATCATCACCAAAAATCAGCCAATTCCAAAAAATGGACGGTCCACAATTTTTCAGCTTGTAAACATGGGTTAGAAGTTTTGGAATGGGCTGATTTTTGGTGAGGATGATCTCCTCACCGTAGAGATCATCCTCATCAAAAATCAGCCCATTCCAAAACCTCTAACTCATGTTTTGAAAAATGTTTTGCCAAAAAGTTTGCCAAAAAATTGGCCATTGAACGCCCCCCATATATATATATATATATGGGTGGCGTTCGCGGGCTAACGTTTTAGCAAACTTTTTTTAACCGCTGGATTTAACGTAATCGAACGGACGTTATTTAATTTCACGCGTTATAATAAGAAGTTACATATTTATAGCGCCATCCCTTAAAAATTGAGTATTTCATGCTTCCTCCCTCTCCTCTTTAAACCAGAGAGAACAGAACTCTCTATTCTCTCTCTCTCTCTCTTCGAACTCTCTCCTCTCTTCGCCCTCTCTCTCTCACTCTCGCCCTCTCTCTCACTCATCATTCTCTCTCTCACTCTCACTCACTCTCACTCACTCTCTCTCTCTCATCATTCCGAGGAGGTTTCATGACCAGCGAAAAGCAAGCTTAGTATCAAATCGAGAATTTGTTCCGTCGATAGATTTGAATTCTTCAATACCCATCCTAGAAGATCATCTTCGTCCATTTTCCCATTCTCATCGTTCGCCTTCCATATTCTCATTTTCATATTTCGCTCAATAACTTTAAGGATGCTCGACCGAGACTACCATATATTAATCATGATTAATAATTAGAGTGGTACACTAATTCTGGAAAAAAAAAAATAGAGAGTGGATTTATTCTTTAATAACTTGAAATTATGATTAAATTAATCACAAAACAAAAAATTTTAAACTAATGACAATTATTAAAACTGGGATTTCTTTAAAAAAAATTAAAATTTTTGTGTATGAAGAGAAGATTGAATTATACCTTTAAGGCCTTTCTATAAGCTGTTCCAGGAAAGTTCAAAGGCGCGCGGGTTACAACTCCTTTCATGAATGTAATGTACTCTCTTTTCAAAAGCTTGGTTTCGGGCTCTCCAGGTTCCATACTCATGATATGTTTCGCCATTAAATTGAAGGTAAACTACAAATATTTCTTGACAAATAAGCTATTTTTGAACTTTTAACATATGAAAATAATAAACAAAAAATATCTTGACAAGAAAAAAATAAAAAAAAAAAAGTTACCTTCTTTGCTTCATCTTGAGCTGAAAATGTAGTATTCTCCTTCCAAGGTCTTATAACCAACAAGGTATGACTCTCTACCTCTTGTAAAAGATGTGTTCGAAGCCTTGCATTGCTCATGAAATTGAGAGAGATCATCCTCATGTCTCTATGCATGTCTCCAACCAAAACAAGCATCGACCATTTACCTAGAATCCCACCTATACTTCTTGGATAACTGCATTCAAACAAGTGAGGAATAGGGCGAGCGAGAGAGAGAGAATGATGAGAGTGAGAGAGAGAGAGAGGGCGAGAGTGAGAGAGAGGGTGAGAGAGGGCGAAGAGAGGAGAGAGTTCGAAGAGAGAGAGAGAACAGAGAGTTTTGTTCTCTCTGGTTTAAAGAGGAGAGGGAGGAAGCATGAAATACTCAATTTTTAAGGGATGGCACTATAAATATGTAACTTCTTATTATAACGCGTGAAATTAAATAACGTCCGTTCGATTACGTTAAATCCAGCGGTTAAAAAAAGTTTGCCAAAAAGTTTGCTAAAATGTTAGCCCGCGAACGCCACCCTATATAATATATATATATATATATATATATTTTTTTTTTTTTTTCTCATTTGACTCTTGAGAATCCGAAGCAATGGGTATCTGTGTTTTTTGGCGGTTTTGATTTTAATTCCAATTTTTAATGTTATTTTTTTAAAATCAAAATTGTTCACAACACCTTAGAGGTCTGTGGTGTTGGATTGCTGAGGTGATAATTCATTTAAGCAAAACGATCCTTAATAAGACTTTTACTAAATTAGTTAGGAAAATATTTCTCTTTCTTATTCAACAAAAGCATTCGAGGGGTGTAATCTTTAATAAAAAGTTTTCTCTACACAGTGGAATCGATTTACTCGTACTTCAATCTTTAGGGAGTCAGGGTGATTACATCTTTTTTATTTCTTCAATTGTTCTTCGCTCGACTTCGTTACATATGTCTTGTCACCAAATATCAATAATATTGAAAGATCATGACCGTCCATAGCAATTGCATCATATCTTGAAATAGTATCAAATATGGGGTTGCTTAACCCTCTCTTAATCTTTAAAAAAAAAAAAAATTAAAAATTAAAAATTAAAAATTAAAAAAAAAAAAAATCGAAAAATAGACTCAATGGACCGACAGAGGAGTCACCTACACCTACTGCAACCTCTATGGTTTGTCCATTTCGTGCAAAACAAGAAAACTGAAGTTGGAGTGGGAAACGTGTGGGACAGATTTAAGAATCTACAGAAATTGTTATAGAAAGAAAACGCTTGCGGGATTAGTACGGATTCTACATTTTTTTCTTATAATAATTTTGTTTTTTTTTAAGAATATCCACGTGTTTCATATTGATGGCATGTATCTTGACCTTGATCTTCATTGAGAGACCAACTTCAAATGACTTAATGCCCCCATTTTCTTATTTTGGTCACCAGAAATTTGTTATCTTCAACTTGTTGGGTAAAAAAAATTTAACCTCAACAATAAAATAGATATCTTCAACTTGTTGGGTAAAAAAAATTTAACCTCAACAATAAAATAGATTTTTAGGTGAAAAAATGGAGGGTTTTCTGAAAAAAGATTGAGGACAGGTTTGAAGATGAGGACAAAAATACTCCCCCCCCAAAGGTTAGAGAGCAATTTCAATCGGACTTCAAATCTCTATATTTTGATAAGGAGCTCTCTGCTTACGTCTTTCAATATAGAGCCCATAGAGATTTTTTGGAGCCTCTATCTTTATTAGTATTCACCTTTTTTAAATATCTATTCTATCTTTTTTTTAATCCATAAGTGCTATTTTTAATTTTAATTTAAGAATATACTAATTTGAAGATAAAATTGAAACTTTAGGTTGGAGTTACAATGAAGAATTTTAAGATAACAAATTTTGAAGAGAAAATCAAAACTTTCAACTAAGAGGGCAACTAGATCATTTCCATTAGAGCCGTGCTATTAACACTCACTTAAGTGGATTTTAAAAAATAAGAGTCATGTTACTCACGCCCACCATATACACTCTCGATGCCAATGTACTTATTTCGCCCACCTAATTTTTCATAATACTCTTTATGCCTACTTACAAATATTCTTAAAAGTCACCAAACAAATTTTGGTATGTTCAAAATCAAATTTGTTTTAATTGATTCAATAGGTACCTATCGAACATTACAAAACTAATTCAATGTATACTGACATACCAAACACAAAAGATTTACACGAGATAGTTATGTCTAATAGGTACCAACTGAATGAATTCGATAAGTACCTACTGAACAAGACTTTCTCCTTAAATCCCTACTTTGATATATTAGTGCCGAATCTTTGTGTCTAGGATTGGTAGGTACCTACCGAACGTTACAATAATGATTCGGTACTAGCATATCGAACCAGACATTTCACATTCAAATTTTCTCATATGAATGACTTCGACTCAAGTGATTTTTAAGGTGTTAAGATCATTTAAAAAAAAGTAAGATTAAAGAATGAGAAGACCATCATTGAAACTTGAAACCCTCATTCAACTTTTCTAGATGTAAAGAAGAAGAAGAAGAAGAAAAGAGAGAGAGAGAGAGAGGTAGATGGTAGAGAAGAAAGAGAGAATGGATAGAGAAGATGCTGAAATGGTTAGAGTTTCATTCGGTAAAATAGATTAAGAAGATGGTGGGAGTATACAATAAGGGTATAAGTGTAATTTTTTAAGAGTCGTGCTATTGGTGCCCATAAAAAACGCTCTCGACACCCGTTTAAGTGGAATCTTTAAAAAAGAGGGAAATTACACTTATACCTTTATTGTATTACTCTATACACTCACCCTCTTCTCCATCTATTCTACCGAATGAAATCCTAACCATCTCACCGTCTTCTCTATCCATTATCTCCTTCTTCTCCACCATACCCCTCTCTCTCTCTCTCTCCCATTCTTCTTTTTCTTTGTATCTAGAAAAAAAAATGAGGCATTTTTCTCTTTATTTAATTGTATGTTTTTTTTTATCTTAATACTTCAAAAATCAATCAAGTTGAAGTCATTCATATTAGAAATTTTGTGTGTGAAATCTCCAGTTTGGTATGTCATGCATGTGAAATATCTAGTTCGGTATGCTAGTATTGAATCATTATTGTAAAGTTTGATAGGTACTTACCGATCATATACACAAAAATTCGGCATTAACATACTGAACTAGAGATTTACATGAGAAAGTTATATTCGATAGGTACTTATCAAATTCGTCTGGTAGATACCTACTTAATAGAACTTTCTCATGTAAATATTTGTGTTTGGTATGCCAATACATACCGAATTATTTTGTAATGTTCGGTAGGTTCCTACCAAAGTTCATTTGATGACTTTTAAGAATTTTAGTAAGTGGGTGCAAAGAGTATTATGAAAAATTAGGTCAGTGAAACAAGTAAATGGGCTCCAAGAGCATATGAGTCTCAAATATTTGAGAAAATGTGGAAGGTATGTATAAGGGTTGGGTTTGTTGACTCAAGAACTAACATACAATCATCACCAGATAAAGCACAATATCCAATAATTGAAACTTTTGTATATCTTGATAATACTTATCTCAAGAATAATTTTCAATCATTGAATTTTGTGTGATCGTGTAAATTTCTGAGTTAAATTTCAAGTCAATGGAAGCTGACCAATGTCTAAATCACCTTTTTTTTTTCTCCTTCTAATATCCAATCCAAACTCACTAAGGTGTACTAAAATTAGTAATATTGGTAATTTTAAAATTTGGAACTTATTTCTAGTTCTAAATATTATAGTAGATATAATTGTTAATTATTAATCTAAATTTATTCTAACAAAAAGTAAACACATTTAAAATAATTCCAATACCAGTCAAATGAACCATAGCAAATAAATAACTAAATACATTGCTTTTGATAAGCTCAAATTTGATGGACTCAGTAGTCAGTGGTCACCCTTTCCCTTCAACTGCCATCTGGCACTCTTTTGGGCACATTGTCTCTCTCAACTTTAAATAAACCAGTTGGTGGACCAATATTCAAAAGTAAACTTGATTGGTGAATCATAGATAGCCACTAACTTTTTAAGTATTGTTTTTTGAATGAAATCTAGTCATTGAATCTTGTTATTTTTGGATACTAAGAGTTATTAGTCATTAAATACCAATCAGATTAAATTTTGATTTGTTGGTCCACAAATATGTTCTATATCACCAATCAAAGTTATTTCTTTCTCTAGATTATCTCGGCTTGCTAAGTTAGTTAAAGTTAGTGAGACAAAATATTTTATATAAATTGAGGATATATATATATATATATATATGGAAATGTTCAACACCCTACACTTTACCCTACGCTTTACTAAACGTGTTTTGTCCTACATGACCAAATGTAAGATTATTCTCACCAAAAATCAGTCTATTCCAAAACTTCTAACCCATGTAGGACAAAACACATTTGATAAAGCATAGAGTAAAGCGTAGGGTGGTGAACGGGACCAAAAAAATATAAATATGGGTTCCTTTCAGCATCAAACATTTTGGCCAACCATTTTTCTCCTACATGGGTTAGACGTTTTGGAATGGACTGATTTTTGGTGAGGATGATCTCTACGGTGAGGAGATCATCCTCACCAAAAATCAACCCATTTCAAAATTTCTAGTCCCATGTTTACAAGTTGAAAAATTGTGGACCGTCCATTTTTTGTAAATCATTTTTGATGGGGTTAGAAGTTTTGGAATGAGCTGATTTTTGGTGATGATGATCTCCTCACTGTAGAGATCATCCTCATCAAAAATCAACCAATTCCAAAACTTCTAACCCATGTTTGGGCAAAATGTTTTCCAAAATGTTTGGTGCTGAACATTTCTCTCTCTCTCTCTCTCTCTAAATATATATATATATATATATATATATATATATATATATATATATATATATATATATATATATATATGTACACACACATATTTTTGGGATAAGGGAGCGTTAGATGATTTGAAAAAAAAAAAACCCTAAAGATTGAAGGGTTTGAAAATAATTACTTGTTCAGAGAAAACATAAGATTTTGACTATAGATTGAAGAAGTGGGGAATAACATCATTTTCTATTAATCCTTCTTAGAACACACAGAGGCATCTCAAATATTCACTAAAACTTGGAGGGTTAAGTCTCAATCACCTTTTTTATTTGGAGAGTTGTGATTTGTGGATTCCATTTGACAACCAAACTCATAAACTCACATATGTGGATGATACAGTATCAAAAGACAAGAGTATTGTGTGGCATACTAATCCATGTTAGACTAATCTTTAATAAAAAAAAATTAAGAGAAAAAAAAACATAAATGAATTCCATTTGTTTGTGGTTGTCGACAGAACTAGAGAAAAATGAAGAGCATCTTTGAATCCGAAAGAACCTTTGGTTTGTGAGGGTGCGAGGGTTCATAAATCTCGAAAAACCATCTTCTCCACTCCGAATCTTATTTTATGTATATATTTATGTATATGTGCAATTGTACATCTCGAGGAAATTCTATGATTCTTTCCACAACCACTTGAGGGGAGTTTGTTAGAGGGAGAGTTAGAAAATCAGAACTTTATCTTTTCAACCAAACTTTTCAACGGGTTTTTCATTGTAAACCTGAATTCTAGTCAAATTGTATCCAACTTTTGACAATTTTTTTAAAAACCGACATCTACAAAGGATGAGAGTAGGAAAGAAGCTGTAATTAAAAAGAAAGTGAGGTAAATTCAAAAAATTTATAGTACAGAGGTGAGTCATCCTAATCAGCTGAGTTTTATACTTTTTATATAATATATAATATAACTAATTTTAAATATTTTTATCTATCTGAAAATGAGATTTAGTGAGTTGTGACTGAGCATCTACTAATCGACCCATTGGTGAGAAAAACAATAATAATTATCTAAATACAAATTATATATTACTAAATTATTTTAAATCAGTTTAAATTTTTGAACTCATTCAATAAATGAGTCAACTCGGCACTTTTGGGTGGAGTCCAAGACAGAATACCGAGTTTTAAAATATTAATTAAATCGCCTGGCATTATAAAATTCGGACTGGCAATATTGTTTCATTTTATATAACAGTCTGGAAATTGTTGCCGTGTGTGTGTTTCTTGTTCGTGTGTAAGAATAATTGCAGGTGAGAGAGAGAGAGAGAGAGAGAGATCTCTTTTGATCTTTCAGTCTTTTTTTTCTTTCTTTCGTAACTGCTTTTGATTCTCTGGGTTTTGTTTTTCTTACTTTTACAGAGATTGGGTTTTTAATTCCGGAGTGAAAGAAGGAAGAGAAGTGCGGATTCTGTATTAAAAGATCGATTAGTAGATTGTTTCAGAGAGAAAGAAAGAGAGAAGTATTGGGTTGTGAGTTGAGAGAGAGAGAGGAGCAATGGGTAGGCTTTTTTTGATCAATCTGGAAGGCATGATCTACAGCTGCAAACACTGTCAAACCCATCTTGCTCTCTGCGAAGACATCGTTTCTAAGGTTTAATCTCCTCATCTGTACAACCCCGTTAATTTAATTCTCTATTTGGAGCTTTGATATGGTTTATTTAGTTTTATATTGGAATTATTTGATTTCTTGTAGAATGGATGTATCATCAGGTTCACCAAATTGATGACTTTTTTTGTTCTTTTGTATTTTTTTTTTTTGTTGTTGTTGTTGTTGTTGTCAAATATGAGGAATTAAAGAACCCCCATTTGGGTTTAAGCCAATTTATAGCCATTTTCTTGAATTTATACTTGATTTGGTTGACTTAGATTTTATGTAATCTTTAGTTCTTTGGTATTTATTTGTTAGTTTATTATCTTTTGACAAAGATAAGGAATTTTTAGAACCCCCATTTGGGTTTTATGTAATTTATAGCTATTTTCTTGAATTTATACTTGATTGTGTTGATTTGGTCTCTTCGGGTCATCAAATGATGTTTCTCTCATAGCAATGTTTTCATTTTTGGGTTTTTATATATATATACATATATATATATTTTTTTAATATGTTTCCCTAGTATATTTATTTATTTTAATTTTTTATTAGCTTCTTGATCAATGATTCGATTGTCCATGTTTTCTTTGGGAGTGATCATAGATTCTTGACTTACTAGTCATGAAAAGCTCGAATTCTATATTGCTAAGCACATTTATATGATAGTTATAGGAACTCCTTGTTAGAGAAGAGAAATTGGACATGGGTTCTATAATTTTATTATAAAGGTGTTTACAGATACTCAAATATTGTTCGCTTTCTTCCCCATTGACAGTTTGATGTTTTTTTGTTGATGCTTTGTGCAATGTATTTCAAAATTGAGAATCAAACACTGTTGATGACAATACGAAGGCCTAAAGAAAATGCAAGAAAGCAACCACTCACAAAGTAAAGGAAATTTTAGGTGGTGGGAATGGGCTACATTAATGGGCGACGATGATCAAGAGGTCCTGCAATGAGAGTCACATTGAGTATTGGAGTATCAGGCTTCCTTGTACCTTCATCACATATGACACACCTCTCTAAAACTCGCTATTCTTTATTCCTCATAAACCATTTTTCTACAACCTTGCAAACCCCCCCACCCCCCCCCCCCCCCCCCCCCCCCCCCCAAAAAAAAAAAAAACCCAAAGCAATACTTAAACAAGAATCCAAAAATCTATAATAGGTAATAAAAAGAGAATTTAGGACACATGCACAACAATATCTTAATCTGACTTTGTTGTTGAAACGATGGTTCCAACATTTTCTGTTCGTTTATTAGAAATCCATGTGTGTTATGCTGATCTCCACAACTGAATTTTTGCTGCAAACAGTTGAGGAATTCCTTTTAAGGGTAGAAGATTTAAAGGAAAGTGGAAAACACATTCATGCATCGGTCATTTATTGTAAACTTGTTTAGATTCCCATCGGTTAAGTGCTTTATATTCATGCCTCTCTGGAGAATGATCGCACCATTTTCTGCTAA
This sequence comes from Akebia trifoliata, assembly GCF_017979445.1. NCBI lineage: Eukaryota > Viridiplantae > Streptophyta > Magnoliopsida > Ranunculales > Lardizabalaceae > Akebia > Akebia trifoliata. The sequence goes on along the minus strand of NC_141388.1, from coordinate 11,560,552 downwards.
TTCTGATGGTCAGTTGAATATTGGGATTTTTGAGCTGTTTCTATTTGTGGATTTGCTCACTCTTTTTAGATTCTATGGTTATTATTAGAAATGAACCATCCTATATTTGGAAATTCTTTAGTTTGAAGTACAGCTCTAGTTCTTCACATTGATTCTATGAAACATCCTCACAGCATTTCACACCAGCACAAGTTTTCCTATTTCTAATTCACATTTTCACTACTAGATGTAAATTCTGTAGTTTCAAGTGTATAGAGGTGAATTGTTCCTAAAATTTATCCGGTATGGGGGAATAAAAGTGGAGAATGCTTGAAAGGGAAAGAGCTGCTTGGGCTCTTGTCTAAAATTGCTTCAGATAATGAGCAATCATGGTCTCATGAAGACATGCTTAGAGGGAAGCCTCAGGAAACATGTAAAGTTCTTGATTACTTGGCAAGTTACCTTGCATTGTACAACAAAGTGCTTGATCCAATTGGTCATGGTTTTGGTTGGTTTTAATGTTCACTGCTTGACCAAGGTAAAGCTTGCTTAGATGGACCATGTTTTGTTTTAGTTAATATTTCTTTACTTATTAGTGGACACTTCAACTGGTCATATTGTGCTCTGTGTAAGGTACCAAGCTTGAATAATTCTCTTACCTATGTGAGGTAAGTTGGTATTAAATTTGCTTATCAAAAAAAAAGTTGGTATTAAATTCAACGTTATGTATTTTTTTTGCTGGAACTATCCCACCATGGTCGTGGAGTCCAAGGCTTTTCTTTTATTTTGCATTCAAAGTCTAACCTTTGGTTTTATGTGTTTTTCAGTGTCTAAATTATACTAGTGTTAGGATGGTTTGATAGGCAAACTTTCTGACTCAATGGTTTGCCTATGTTCTTTTTATTCAGTCTTTCCATTGCAAGCATGGGAGGGCTTATCTATTCTCTAAGGTGTAAGTTTTCTTGATGTTCTTCTTTCTTATATATTTTAAATGCCATGTAAATTGATCGTTTTATGCATAATAGCCTCTTATCAAGGTGTCAGGATTGTAAGTTCTGCATATAAGACGTGGATTTTGGCTGTATCATTCTGTGAGCGAACCTTCAACTCCATATCAAAAATATTTTCATAGATAACTCTACAACTTAATTCTAGCGTTTTATACTTCAAAAACGAATTTTGTTTGAAAGACATGTTCAAGGTTTGGTGAGACACCACCAATGGATGGTCTAAGACTTTAGGATGCTAGTAATTCGTTTTGTTTTAGTGGAAACAATTTAGAGTTCATGTAAGAAGTTCGAATCTAAAAATATGGGAAGGAAATAAAAGTCGACAAATTTAAAGACTCACACATGCATCATATGAGCATAGTGACTCCCATGCACTCTTATTCAAACCTATACATAGTTTTTCGTCTTCGAAGCATAATCTGCTGTTTGCCCATTTGGAAGGACCAAATGATTTTTCTTCACTCCCAACGTTTGACAGTGTGAATGTCTCTCTCGGAGAGAAAGAAGACCGGAATATGATGACTGGAATGCATACTGTTGCCGACGTATTCTGCGTAGGGTGTGGGTCCATTGTGGGGTGGAAATATGTAAGATCGGGAGACAGAAGCTTTTCAAATTCTGATACGTAAATTATGATATTGTAGCAGCAGTTAGTTACTCGGATGGTTTTGGTTTTCTTTCAGGAAGCTGCCCATGAGAAGTTGCAGAAGTACAAAGAAGGGAAATTTGTCCTCGAGAGGTGGGTATGGGTTAGATAACAAGTTTTGAGATTCCTGTTGGTGGGTAAGATTGAGAACTTCTATTGGCACACCAACTTTTGTTTATGCCACACCAAGATGTGTACTGATTTACATATGAATTGGGGTGGCATTAATAAAAGTTGGGTGGCAATAGAATCTCTCGTAGGATTTTAGAAGTTGGGAAGTATTTGAGATTGACATTCTATCATTGAGCAGGTTTAAGGTGTTGGGTCCTGATGGGAGCAACTACTGGATCGGTCGTCATGCTCAGGTGGTTGGAAGTGATGCCGATGATGCTTGATATTAGCATCATCTGTTCTAAGTGTACATATTCTACCATCCAATGTGTTCTTATTTGACTCTTTCAGTTGCTACTCTACAACATAGACAACAACTTCATTCCTCATTTTCAATTCAGTTGATGTTCGAATTCTGTTTGAACCATTGTGTGTATGGTTTGTTAAGATGGCGACGACACTATAGACAGAGTAGATGTGTTGAGAGGTTATGGAGACTCTAAATCATAACCACTTGGGTCGTGCTCCAAATTCCTGAAGTTGGGTTTGGACTCAAAAAAGACGTCTTCAATTGGTCTTAGTCTTTAAGAAATGTTTGCTAATGCCACACCAATTCCTAGGTAAATCACCAAAGAATTGCACACATTCGGGGGGTGGCGTTGGCAAAAGTTGGTGTGTACGACAATATAAAATTATAAAATGTATATTTCTTATACAAAACACGATATTAAACAAAATTATCAAATTTCATATTGATGAATATATCATATAAAAATCAACTTTTCAATAAGCCAATTGGAGCTAATTCTATGTATTTATATCTGTTTTAAGTCTTTCCACTCATCTATCTCAATCTCTGTTATGCTCAAATTTCTTTATATGAAACTTTGACTATCCAACATTCAGTTTTATAAAATGTTCACATACAATAATTTTAGCTTTGAACCATAATGACAACATCTTTCTCAGTCTCTCCATCCTTACGTATAATAGGCGTGACGTAATGAAATTGATTACTTTGAAAGGCACTTCTATGGTGCAAATTATCAAATCATTTTACAAATGTTTTCTAACCCTATTTTACCCCACTCGCTCAGTTCAAAATTGAAGACTACATTTAGGTTTGTATGAGGGCATTTAGGTCATTTAACCTAGTATTAGAAAGGAAAATTTAAGTGAAAGGAGGCCTGTCATCAATTTGTTTTATTCTTTATTTTTATATAGCAAGATATTCCTACGCTTCTTTGGGATAGGATTAGTCTCTAGGATAGCACGTCTTGAACTTGCGTGAAGGTTAGGGAGCCCACAAAAATTTCCAATGTGCATCGGAGTAAGTTATCATTAGTATTTTTGTGGCCTTACTAGTTAATTGTATTTTGAGAATTTTTTTTTTTTAAAGAGAAAATTATTTAAAAAAAATAAAAAATAAAAAATAAAATTAATTCATAAAAAAAAATTAGATTTTAAAAAAATTATAAGTATGAACTTTTTTCGATCCTGTAAGGGCCGAAAATTTCTCTCCTATTTTTTCTCTCTTTCTTCATTTTCTCTCTCCTATTTCACATCTTTTCCCTCATTCGATTTCATCATTTTCTCTCTCTCTCTCTCTCTCTCTCTCTCTCTCTCTCTCTTCATTTTCTCTCTCCTATTTCACATCTTTTCCCTCATTCGATTTCATCATTTTCTCTCTCTCTCTCTCTCTCTCTCTCTTCATTTTCTCTCTTCTACTTTCATCTATTTTCTCATATATTGAGATTTTGATCTTGATCTTAATCAACGTGATCATGATCACGATCGTGATCTTAATCAACATGATCATGATTGTGATGAAGATCTGATCGTGATCTGTATCGTAGGCCAATCATGATTACAACCATGATCACAATCATGATCACAACCATGATCACAATCATGATCGTGTTGTTATAATCAATCAGCAAATAAATCAAAGAGAGAAATATGAGAGAGATTTTGATCTTAATTAACATGATCATGATTGTCCTACAATGCAAATCACGATCACGATTATGATTACGATCACAATCTAAATTATGATCATGATCACGTTGATTAAGATCAATATCTCACGATCACAATCTTGAACATGATCAATATCAAGATCTCACGATCATGACCTTGATCTTGATTATGATCAAGATCAATATATGAGAGAAAAAAAGGTAAAAGTAAGATAGAGAAAACGAAGAAAGAGAGAGAGAAGAATAAAACCGAGGGAGGGAAAAAAGGTGAGAGTAAGAGAGAGAAAATGAAGGAAGAGAAATTTTCGACCCCTTAAGGGTCGAAAATTTCTCTCTCCTCCTGTACATTTTCGGCCCTTAAAGGGCTGAAAAAGATTCTTACTTACAATTTTTTTAAATTTTTTTTTGTTTTTTTATAATAATTTTTCCTTTTTTCAATCCATGAACTAAGTAAGGCTTGGTCATATTTGGTATATAACCGAAATTTATAATAAAAATAACATGTCACGAGGCAACATTGTAGGTGATTTTAAACCATAGTAGATCTATATAGAAAATCCAAAAATACCAAATCCTTGTAAACCTCAAATTTTGACTAAGGTTAGGAAATGAATTTGGAAATAACTCATTTTTTATGGTTCTCACATGCACAATGATCCCTTCTAAGGATTCGAGTTTTTCCATCGAGGCTGAGTAGTATTATTGGCAAGTGAATATGTGTTGGCACATATTGGAGAATCGTGCAAAATACTATCTCATTTTTTTCCCACTAGATATGTGATTGGTTACATAATTTTGACCTCATTAAATGAAGTTATTGATATTTTAAAAAAAAAAAAAAATTGTGTATTCACATTGATCCTTTAACCTAAGAATTATGTGAAATTCTATAAGTTTTAACTACGATTCTTTGATTTGTCAAAACCTTGAGTCTCTATTGACCAATAAACTAGACATTTTTGGGATCTAGTTGATCTCATGATGATATCAATATGGGATTCCACAGGATGGCCATATCCATGACTTCCCACATCTTAAATCATTTTAATATTTAGATGAATAAATAAAGATGTTGGGTAGCGAGATTTTAATCAAATGATTTTTTGGATGACTTTTAAAATATTATATATGTTATATTATATTTTGAAAATAATTTTCAAATATTTTGGTGTTGTCGATTATATATTAAATGGTTATAAGATGGTGGGAAAACTCTTGATGATCTAGACGATCTGAATGATCTAATAAGATACTTGAGTGATGGGGAATGATCACAATGTGATTACATGTGGGTTGAATTAATTTTTTAGTACACTGTGTATCGGTTATAGAACATAGTACAAATAGCACGATGGTGTTTACGTGATAGCATTGGGTATAAGTACATACCCTTAACCCTTGGAGATTCCACCCCAGAGCCTATATTTATTAATGTATGTGGAAATTTTCTCATAAAGAAGAATAAGAGATGGAGTTATTTAATATAGTCTTGATAATTTGTTAAGGTTAAAAATTATGAAATAAATAAATCTATCTATATATATTATAATAATAGAATATATGAAAAGTCTCGTACATATCTCTCATTAAAAGTAACACTTGGGGTCTCTCGTAACAGTTCAGATTATTCCATAAAATAAAATAAAAATTAAAAGTCAAATGCATACATTTGTATGAGACAATTTTCTAAAATTAAATGCAAAATCCCATTGTTAATGGATAAAAATTTATAAGAGAAACTTATTCATTAAATAAAATAAATTTAAAATTATTCAAGTAACTTGTGCATGTATTCACACATGAAGTTTATTATTAAATATAATTGATTGTAATTTTTATTATAAATACAAAAACTTCATGCATGCATCTATAAAAATCCTTTATCAAATGAATTGGATTCGAATTATAGCACGTAAGCATAAAGTGGGCTCTCCCTTTAATGAAATCACATTTTTCATGTGCATGTATGTAAAAGGTTTTGTTTATTAAATAATATTAGCTTCTAAAGTATTTATGAAAAGAGAATTTAATTCTCAATTTCGAACTAGTATAAATAGGGGACTTATTTATTCAAAAAACAACAACTCAAGCAATTATAATTCATTCTCTATAATCTCTTAGTTTTCTTTAAATGTTTTAATTGTTGAGTACATTAATAAGTACTCGGTGCAATAAAATTTAGGATATTTGGGGTGAAGATCTAGGAGTTCGGAATTGCGAAAGCTATTGTGGTTTATGTACTTCTCTAATCTTGAAAGCGATTGGTTTTTGTACCTCTCTTTATCATATTCAAATTTGATTATCGACAAAGATAATCATAGGGTATGATTTATTAATTTATATTTTATACTAACCTATATTGTGTAGATTGAGAATCTTTGACTCGATCCACGATGCATGTAGTATCACCTACAAAAGTGGTATCAGAGCTATGTCGATGTAGTTCTCAATCTCATTAAACTAAAATAATATATATAAATAAATAAAAATCTAGAGCTTGTCAAGATCAAAGTAATATATATATATATGGATGGCGTTATTACGACCCCTATTACGACTCACATTGCGACACATCGTTTGTCTTATATGGGCAAAAATGTTAGGAATGGGATGATTTTTTGTGAGAATGATCTCTGTTATGAGGGGATCATCCTGACAAAAAATCAGCCCATTCCAAAACTTCTAACCGCATCAAAATTGATTTACAAAAATTGGACGGTCTAAAATTTTTCAACTTGTAAACATGGGGCTAGAAGTTTCATAATGAGCTGATTTTTGGCAAGGATGATCTCCTCACCATAGAGATCATCCTCACAAAAAATCAGCCCATTCCAAATAATTTTTGCCCATATAAGGCAAAACGGTGTGTCGCAATGTGAGTCGTAATAGGGGTATACGGAACCCGACCCTATATATATATATATATTTTTTTTTTTTTGCAGTTTCCTATTATTAATTATCATAAAACATACATGCAATAAATGGAGTAGGCAGTGAAAATCCTATTCGAAACCAACCCCATGCATGAATAATGATAGTTACATGATTGGACATGGTCATTTCAAAACATTGTTATAGGCAACACCTAAAGGAGATAATTCTAGTGATGTAATAAATTGAAATAATTGGTTGGCTCTTGTGATATTGTCATGGCAGCCCAAAAACACTAGGCATGATGGTATTATGGAATTGCAGAGATTAAACCACTTGAAAAAGTTGGGTATTGCCAATTACTTTCCACCTAAATTAGCATCTAGAAAATTGACTCAAAAGGGATTTTATTATTGATGACTAAAAAGGTTCTAATGCCTTACAGGATTTAAATTTAATATTTTATAAATTTAAATCCTGTAAGGTAGGCACATTATGCAATTTATAAAATCTCATGCTTAGTGAATAATCATATATTTAAATACAATCATGTTAATGGATGGATGTGGTCTCGTACGTAGTATTATCATGACATCTTTTAATCCCCTAGTAGAGATTCTTAGTGAAGACAAACTACATGGAATAAACTTAGAAAGTTGGAAAAGAAAATTGGGCATTGTTTTTGTTGTTGATAAGATCGATTATGTGCTTAATGATTGGAACATGGACGATACTCTCGTTAAAGCTTACATGTTAGGATCTATGAAAAATGATCTCCAAAGACATTACCTTCCTTTTAAGTATGCCAAAGAAATTATGCAAAACTTAGAAGGCATGTTTAAATATTCTTCTGCTACATCTAAACAACTTCTTCAGAGGGAGTTTTCAAATATGAAAATGGTAGAAGGTACGCAAGTTAAAGATCATATGATAAAGATGATGAGCATATCAACTGAACTAACTTGAGAGCAAATATTGATGAAAAGGAGAAATTGATACAGTTTTGACTTGTGTTCTAGAATCATTTTCTAGCTTTGTAATCACGTATAATCTAACAAAGACTAGATCCATATTGGTTGAATTTATTCACTCAGTTACAAGCTGTTGAGACCTCAATGAAAATGATGAAAACATCTCAAATCCATCTATCTGAAAAGTCCAAGTTTAAGTTCAATCCATAATAAAAGAAGAAGAAATATTTCAATAAGTCAAAATTTTCCAAAAAGGAAAATGTTCACTCCAAGTCTTATGGTGGGAGTAATCGTAAACCTGTCAAGGGCTTCTTTTGCAAGAAGCCATGACACATAAAGAAAAAATGTTTTAGCTATAAAAAATATTTGAAGCAGAATTCCTCAAGTATTTCCAAATCTTTTTTCATTGAGTCAAACCTTATTTCTAAAATTACTAACTCATGGTGTGTTGACACGGGTGTTTCTATTCACATGTCTAATTCCTTTCAGGTATTCCAGAAAATGCGTCATCTAAATGAAGGAGACATATTCCTTTGCATGGGTACGGAAGATAAGACTAGCATGATGGCGATAAGATCTTACTGTTTAGAGTTGGAGGGTGGGGCATCTATTCTTCTTAAAGAATGTCTTTATGTTCTTTCTATTAGGAAAAACTTAGTAGGCGTTTGGATAGGACTCATTGGCTACTTCTGACTCTTGCGGGGTGTTAAAAGTCGTTTGGATGTGTTTGGATGAACAACTCATTCGAAGAGTTACTCCGCGCAAGAGTAAGAAATTACTCTTTGTGAAGAAGTCGAGAAAACCTATTTCTCAAAACTTATCTTGCGGGGAGTCAAAATCTAACGGTTTATTTTACCAAAATACCCTTAACTTTATTAATTTTCTATGAAAATATTCCTAATTCATTTGCCCTTAAATCAAATGGAAGAAACCTTTATTAATATTTAATTTTTTTTTTTTTTAATTTTGAGTATAATGGATTTAAACACATTATATTAATATTTAATATTTAAAATATTATATTATATTATATTAATATTTATAGTTAAAATGTCAAAAACAGTATAATTTGAAGGCATATTATGACACTAAAAGACAGTCTGTCAATTTTTTTTTAATATTATGTCAAAAACAGTTTGTCAAATTTTTTTTTAAATTTTAAGTATAATGGATTTAAACATATTATATTAATATTTAATATTTAAAATATTATATTATATTATATTAATATTTATAGTTAAAATGTCAAAAACAGTATAGTTTGAAGGCATATTATGACACTAAAAGACAAAAAACAATAACTGGTATAATATAAGGGTATTCTGGTCTTTTTTCTAGAAGTCATGGGAAGTCAGTATGATTTCCAAACAGACTTCCAGCACAAAAGTATTTCTACCAGTACTTCACAGAGTTGATTGCCAAATGCCCTTTCTGCACAGAATTACTTTTCCAACTCCTCCACAGAGTACTTCAGCTCCTGTTCTTTGGAACAGTAGTTCTGCTCCTGGTATCCAAACATGCCCCCTTAATTTCCATTTCAAAACTTTCTAAATTAGGATATAGTTTTCTTTTCAACTCTAGATTGGTTATTAAACTTGGAAAATGTTTGATTACCTATGGTTCTATGATAATGCTTCAATGCTTCTAAATCTATCTTAAAATTTTCGAAAGTACTAGTAACAATGACATAATTACTATTATTAGTATCACTAATGTAAGGAAATACGATATCAAAGTAGATGTCTATTTGTCAAAGCATGAACTATTTCTATAAAAGCGTAATATTGAATGAAATAGTACCTTTTATGTTGTTCAAGAATTTCCCAGATGAACCTGCACATCTCCTTCACTTCCTCTGTGGTCAACATTGAACTTGGCTTTAAACTGTGGAGGAAATTCCTTATAAAATTTTCACATGTTACATGTTCCTTGTCAATCATTTTGAGAACCCCTTCTTTTTTTGCTCCTTTCTTATCTTTTTTCTTCTTTACTTTCTTCTCTTTTTTCTACTCTACTTTCTTCATCTCTTCCTTCTTATTTTCTTCTCTATTTATTTCTTTTTCTTTCTTTATCTCAATTTTTTTTTCTTTGCATCTTCAACATCCCCTCTTGTAAAATTTGATTTATTTCTCCCCTCATCCTCCCCCACCATTCTCTCTATTCCCTCCCATCACCCTCATCCTTTTCCATATGGTCTTCTTCTTCCTTTTTCTTCCTCTCCTCGTCTCCTTCATTTTTGTTCTTTTTTTCTCTTTCCTTTTCTTCTCGTTATCTAGACTTTCTTTTCTTTTTCTACTCAAGCTTTTTATTCTTCCTCTCCAGTTACAAATCACTAACCTTTTGATTTTTGGTCTCCACAACTACTAGCTCTTTCATTGTCCTCTTCTTACCAGCATATTCACTTTCATAGGAAGGCTTTTTCGATTCTTATCTAGCAGCATGTATCATAGACCTCCTCAGTTGCCCACGTTCTTCCTTTTCATTATTAATCCCAACAACATTTTCATCATGTTGTTGAGGCCCTTCTACAACCTAATCCTCATCCATATTCTCCCCTTCATCATAATTCCCTCCCTCATCCTCATCTTCATCTTCCTCATCCTAAGTGATAAGAATTATAAGATTCAGTAACAAAAATAAAGAAACATAATATAATATGATGTCAAAATATTCTATCGAAGGGCCAACACACAGTACCAAAGCTCCATACTATATTGACAAAAGTCAAAAGTTAGACAAAGTAACGCTTCGGTAATGCTATATTTGAGCGTAATATATCATATAACAGCACACTGTGAAGTAAAATATATTACCATGATAAAAATATACTAAAAAAAATGCAAATACATCATACAATAGTGCAATTATATAGTAAAGCAAAATATACTTGTTGAACCAATGATTGAGACCTAAAAGATTATGCTTGGCATTTTTTCATTTCAGATAATTCTCTTTTTAAATTTTTTATTTTCCTCTCTCAACAAATTTATTTCATTAAAGATTTTATTAATCTTCTTCTCATACTCATTTATTCTCTTAACCAAAATACTATAAGAATTCATCTTCTTTCTCGTACTGTCTTCACCCTTTTCCTTCTCCTCCTCCTCCTCCTCAACATCTTTCGAAACCTAATATCATATCACACAAGAACAAATCAGTACTATAATACAAACGATAAATAATTATTAAAAACGTTTAACGCTATTATAGGATATACATTTAGCAAACCTGTTATAACCCCTTTCCCACTTTTCATTTTTGAAATTTGAAGACTTACTACTGCTTGCAAGTATGAAATTTAAAAAATTAATCAATTTAATATAACTTAACTTAAAATCGATTTAATTTTTATTATAATTAATAAATCACATGCCTTAGCACTTTCGAAAATTTTCACATAATCTATAGAACCCCTCTGAAACTTATGTGGTTGTCATTTTAATGTACATGAGAAATTAATGTTTATAAGCTTCAGAGCTAACTCCGAAACACGCTCGAATGTCCAAATCTCCACAAAATATATAATAAAATAAAATAATAAAAATCACACAAAATGATGAGTATTTTGTTGTTGTACAAAATTAATAAAAATGAGTTAAAAAACTTATGATGTTATAAACATCTTTATTTATTTTCCTTCAATCGAAGCCAGCAAATAATAAAAAAACAATTATTTCCCATGGATAGTTGTTAAATTTAACCATGTCATCAACAAGGTGAACATACTCTCAACCAATCAAATTACTTGTATTTAATCACAAAAAGTCAGTCAAAACATACAACATAGACAACTTAACAAACACTTCATCGAAGATATGACCCTCAAAAACATCTTCAATTTTCATCCCCTCAGCCACTTCTTGTCCTGAGGAATGCATTTGAATATAGTACTTCGTAAAGAAGAAGACCTGGTATCAGGACTAAAAGAATTAGAAGAAAAGACTTCAGGGTCTCCAAACTTAAACCTTAATATCATGGCCATATCCATTTTAGTGATTGGAATCTCATGATTTCCAATCTTAAACTTGTCCAAAGCAACGTGAACTCTTAATAAACCCTCCACTACGTCTCCCTCAAAAATAAGATTTTCAGGCGTTCTAAAAAAATGAAAAAAAATGATTTCATCGAGCAAAGTCTTTTTTTTCTTCGCTCAAACAATGGTAAAATGTTACAATTTTCTTCCCTCCGCACTTGCTACATGCTTTTGGGTGTTTTCATTTCCCTGCAACAAGAAAAAATGAAACTCGATTATAACGAAGCGCAATATCATTTTACCAAAGCGCAAAACTATCTTACCAAAGTTCCAAAACATTATAAAACGTTTTACGAAATAATGTTAAAGAAACTATTTAAAAAATAAAAAGTGTAATAACTTTATATAAAAGCATTGTAACTTTACATTTTATGAAATAATGATAAAGAAACTACAGAAAAAATGCCAGGTGTAAAACACATTACAAAAGCATAATAACTTTATCTAAGAGCTCTCTAAGAACCCTAGTGAATTCTTAAAAACACTTTTCTAAGAACCCTAAGTAAACCTCAAGCAGCCATTTGTAAATGTTTTATGGAATGAAAATGTATTCATTAAACTCTTACGAATTGCTTTCATCTTTTTAGTTGGTTGCCCTTCTTCATCTTTCCTTTGTCCATTGATAGTCTTGTTAATTCAAACCTTCAAAAACTTGATTTGAATTCGATTCAAATCCTAAATGATTTCAGGCGAAAATGAAAAGACGAAAAAAATAGAGATTAATTCTAATTTTTAGAATTGACGTGATAGAGTAATGAGTAATACGCTTTAGTAGAACTAGGTAACTTCTATAACTCCCAAACGCGACGGCAAATATTAATTGCAATTTAATGAAAAATTCAAAAAGACATCAGTACTATTATGATACCCATATTAAACCCTTGACTATGGTCAATAACGATGATTATCATAAGTTGACGCAAATCTAAGGAAACTATTAAGAAAAATAATCAAATTTAATTCAAAAATGATTTGACGTGTTTGGAGATTTGAATACACGTGTCAATCATGATGTGATGTTTAGTGATTTAAAAACAGATAAATCCCCTCTGTACAAATGAATAACACGAGAAATGCAACTCTACGTCTCTTCACAAAATGTTTACACTACAGTATAAATGAAATAAATCTCTATAAAGAGGCATTTTTCTATTTTCAAAAAAATAATATTATATCTTCTTTTTTGTCTGAATTTCTTCTTCTTCTTTTTCATTTGAATTTACATATTCTCCGTTCTTGAATTTATGTCATCTTCTTCTTATGATCTCAGCTCAGAAATGTGTTCTTCATTTTTTTGGGTATGCAATCTACATAAAATGAGAAAAAAACAATGAGAATTTATTATTTATAATAATAATAATAATAGAAGTGCAGCAGATTTAGCATCAGAGTGGTTAAAGGGTAGTTTCAATATAGAATTTACTTTTTTGCTGATGTGACAATTTTGAAGGGTAAAACTGTCAATTCTAAAGAGATCGAGTTTGAACTCCCACAAGTTAAGTTAGGTGTCTGAATCACTAAAAACCCTGTAATCAGGCCGCATTCATGGGCCAACAATAATGGATAAGACCGTAGTAATAAGAGCATCAACAATTTCAAAGGGCTCTTGGAGCATTATATTATTAATTCAAAGTCGTCTAATTATTGTCAGTATTTCAATTACTTTCCTTTCTAAAGCTAAAATATTTTTTTTTAAACAAATTAATAATAACAGTTTTAAGAAATTAAATAATTTTTTTATTTAACTAAATCGTGCATTTGAAAAGAGAATGATATACTCATTGTTGTGAAGAATATCTCCAATGTTGCAAATTTATCAATCTCGCAATTCCCAACCAACTAGAGCCAAACATTTCTTGAACAATATCATTACTTGTTATAAATAAATATTTAATAACTAAAATTTTCTTCTACTTACAAAGAGTTTGGATGAAATTATATTTAGCCTTTTACAATCACAACATTTTCCCTCTAATTACAATGATCAATATTTTATTGCAATCACTATTTCTAAGCACATAAAATAAGAACACAAATTTTCTAACACTTGAGAGAGTTGTTTGGGGGAGGAATTTCTCCCAAGATATCAAAGCGAGAGATTATTGAGTAGGAATTTTCTCCCAAAAGTGATTATTTTTTATTTTATTTTTTTAATTAAGAAAATATTTTCCTTCTAATCAGGGCTCAAAGATAAATTTCAAAGGCTTTCAAAATTTCCAAAATGGTAGAAACAACTTTCTCTAAGGGCGACATTGTTTCTAAGGTTCCAAACATTCCCTTCCCCTCTCCAGTTGATTACATTATAAGCAAGTAGGAAAAGAAATTAAGAAACTGGATTTTCCAAATCAAAGACAGAAATACAGGAAACCAGAATGTGATTTCTGTACCTCATTTTTTGAATGTGCATCAAACAAACAGTCCCCAAGATAAGAAATAAATAACTTCTACAGCAGTTTCTCTTTTTCACCAATTTTCAAAAAAGAAGAAGAAAAGATGTGACAAGGGTTAGAGCTTTCGGCATTCGGTAACAAATCTTTGCTATGTGATGATGGCATGGGAAACCGAAGAATTCTATAATATAAAAAAATCAATGCCAAAAGCCTACCCAAGTGAATAAACCATCCTCTCGGAGAGTCCTGAGCCCACTGCCTTCATGTATCTATTCAATTGGGATTCCAAGTAATTATTTTCACTGGAACCAAATGCTTGTTGAAGGTCCTTCAAAATAAAAATAGAAATTAAATGTCAAATGGAGGCACAATGATACTGAGTTGAATCACCTGACTCATCTCATCTCTTCTTAGACGAGATGAATAGTTTAATTTGATCTAAAATTATTTATATCTATATGGGGGTGGTTCATGGGACACATGTCAAAACAATGGTTTTTCAAAATATGAGTTAGAAGTTTTGGATTGAGCTGATTTTTTGTGAGGCCGGATGGTCACCATGATGAGAAGATCATCCTCACAAAAAATCAGCTCAATCTGAAACTTCTAAATCCATCAAGAGTGATTTACAAATTATTGGCAAAAAATCGCGGTCCACATTCTAAATCACTTTTAATGGGGATAGAAGTTTCAGATTGGCCTGATTTTTTTTTTTTTCGGATGATCTTCCCATCATAGAGATCATCCTCACAAAAAATCAACTCAATCCGAAACTTCTAACCCTTATTTTGAAAATTTATTAATGTTACATTGTTTTTACATATGTCCCTTGATCCGTTCCCTATATATATATATATATATATATATATATATATATGGGTCGGGTTCCGTATACCCCTATTATGACTCACATTGCGACACACCGTTTTGTCTTATATGGGCAAAAATGTTTGGAATGGGCTGATTTTTTGTGAGGATGATCTCTATGGTGAGGAGATCATCCTTGCCAAAAATCAGCTCATTATGAAACTTCTAGCCCCATGTTTACAAGTTGAAAATTTTTAGACCGTCCAATTTTTGTAAATCAATTTTGATGGGGTTAGAAGTTTTGGAATGGGATGATTTTTTGTCAGGATGATCCCCTCATCACAGAGATCGTCCTCACAAAAAATCAGCCCATTCCAAACATTTTTGCCCATATAAGACAAACGGTGAGTCGCAATGTGAGTCGTAATAGGGGTCGTAATAACGCTATCATATATATATATATATAGGGTCAGGTTCAAACGACAACCATTTCAACACACATATAGACAACGTGTTTTGTCTTATATGGGCAAAAATGTTTGGAATGGGCTGATTTTTTGTGAGGATGATCTCTGTGGTGAGGAGATCATTCTTGCCAAAAATCAGCTCATTATGAAACTTCTAGACCGTCCAATTTTTGTTGAAAAATTATAGACCGTCCAATTTTTGTAAATCAATTTTGATGGGGTTACAAGTTTTGGAATGGGATGATTTTTTGCCAGGATGATCCCCTCATCACAGAGATCATCCTCACAAAAAATCAGCCCATTCCAAACATTTTTGCCCATATAAGACAAACACGTTGTCTATATGTGTGTCGCAATGTGTGTTGCAGGAACCCGACCCATATATATATATAAATTTCAAATCATTAAAAACTTATTACTTTTACAAATAAAAACCCAGTTGACTCGGCCGAGCTTTATTAACTCAGCAGATATTTTCAAAATATGGAACAAGTAATATCGGAAGAGGTCATTCACATTGAAAATCTCACTCGTATTGAGATGATATTTAAAATAATGCAAGGAAGAAAAGTTCAACAATGCAGTGTTAATGATACTCATACCTTGAATCTCATTCGATTGTTCTTCATCCCCATCAAGATATTACCAATATCGCCATCTTTTATTTCATCAACTGATGTCAAATCACTGGATTCTGGACCCGAGTCATCGTCAGAACCATCAAAATCAGGCTCCAACATTTCCTCATCTTCATCATTGAGATATTCAATCGAGTCATCTAGAAGACTAGGGTCATGATTTTGGGGTTCAAGGGGATTTTCCGGAACCTGGCATTGGGAGGACTCTCCATTTTGCAGGCCCACAAAATCTGATAAGACGACGTAAGGTTTTCTATCAAGTAGAGGCCTAGCAATATCAAATGAAACCCACCTGCAGAGAACATTTCACCATTTCTCAGGGAACGAACCACAAATGTAATGGAGTCCAAGACATGCTTCAATGAAGAAGAAAAACAAATAAAAAATTACTATGGTAATTAGAGGGCCATGAACACTGTCTCGGATAGTGTTCATTTGTGAAGAAATGAGAGCTTACTGGTACCGAAGAGGACAAAGAAGCTCAGATGGCCGGTAGGCTGCTTTGTATCTCATCTTGCTACAAGAGTGGATGTAATAACCAAGATAATAGTATTCAAGGCTAGGACAATGGACCTGATTCTCTTTCACCCAACCTATTTCTTGCAAGGCAGAGTACTTCCCCAGAGATAGAAAGGCAAGGTCCGGGTCCCAGAATAAATATTTGCTCGACAAACACCTTGGAAGGATATCCACCACACCAACCGCAACAAGTCGCCCATCAACCACATACTGCTGATGGAAAGAGCCAAACCCGCAAGGTGGGATCATACCATCACCAGATGGTGGAACAAACACGATGGGAGTGTCAACTAGAAATCTTCTGTATGAACTTTCCATGACTTGATCTGGTGTATCATTGTGCACTCTAATCTGGTACCTTCTATACAAAGCATATTCTTCCGGATCAAAACTTGACCTTTTCAAACGGATCTCAAGCTTACGTCTTTTTGGTTGAAGACATTCTTTGTTCTTTACCATGCAAGTGCGCTTACCTCCACCGCCTCTTGGAGTGCAACTAGAATCATTGATAACTCCAGTCCCTTCACTTGAAGAAACCGGCTTTGTAGCACAATAAAAATTCAGGTGCCCATTACAAGCTCTAATTAACAAACCAGAAAATTCTCCGAGCTGATTTAAAAGGCATGCAAGCTTTTCTGCAACAGCTTTTGGCAAAACCTGAGAAGATTGTTCATTTAGATCCGAACCATGTCCCGATACTCCTAATTCACTAATAACCTTCTCTGCTAATTTGGACCTCTTTAAGGCTGCTGATATCTGAAACGAAATGTTGCTGGAGTACAAGAGATCATCAGATCCTTCAATTAGCTTCTTTTTGACATGTGTGATCTTTTTGACAGAAGATTTTGGAAATTGAATATCGGAAGGAAATTCCCCACTTGCAGCCCATGAACAAACCGCATTGTCAATTTTGTGCGACAAAAATTGAAGATATTGTTCTTCCTTATTCTTCTGTTCGGAGAATCCAGTGAAGGATTCCTTTGCCGTTAAGTTAGAATGAGATCGCTCATCTGTCAACAGCTCTGACTTTTTCCCATCGAATGTGCCATCTAGAAACCTAGACATTAGTATAACACCAATATAAGTTTTTTTTTTAAATATAAATAATTGATGAAATGTATTCTACTGATAGACCTTGAGATAGATCTTCAAATGCCATGTTGGTCAATGTTGGATAAATGCAGGAGAGTGGAATCCATAATCCATGATTCCTAACCAAGAAATCTCTTTATGCACCCCAGCATATCTAGTCTATGCCCCAGATGGAAGGTTTAACCCTTGCATCATGGTAGACCATCCTTAGGGTCAGGTCAATCCAATAGGTAGCTCAGACTTCACAATTAAATGAACCTAAGATATAATTACAATACCTTAAATATAGACAGCTAGTATGAACATTCCTTTGATAATCAAAAACATACCGGTAATAAAAGAAACAAAGTTTATACACAAAGGAGACAAAATAAAGGTACCTTTGCATTCTTCTTGACACTCGAAGCTGCTCTTTGGAATACTTAAAGACACCTGCCTTTAGACGGATAGTATAGGAGGGGCAGCATGTCTTTTCCATCTCAGGTTTGTAAAGAAAAGAGCCAGATCTCCTCCAACCTCGGTCAAGAAGATCTGCCAAAAGGTGTACAAGCAGCACTAAAAAAATATGGGATATGGTTATGGAAGAAAATTACAGTCACAAAGACGATAAACAAATTACATAATAGTTGTCCTGTTATGATTAAACAGTTAAAGTTGGTCACACTCACACAAACTAATAGACCCACAAAGATAACATATAAGAACATCAGACTGCTTAGCAAACCTGATACCCGCGGTTGGTTTATTTTTTTTGAGTAAGCTGGACTTGAACAAACAACCTCAAAGTTGCATTGCAAAAGAATTGAGTTTTTTGTTGCTAACAAAGATCCCCATAACATTAAAATATATATATATATTAAAATTTTGAAGAGGAAGTCGATGTGACCAACCAATACAAACAGGTATCCAAAGGTTATATGGTCAATACAAATCCAAGAATGTATTACAAAACCCAATCCCATCTACCTATGAAATCTTTAAAGAAGGCCCCTAAAAAATTCCTCGACAATTTGACACCAATAGAACAAGAGACCCAAGATTAAGAAAATAACTTCCTGATAAGACTTTTCAATCCCATGGAAGACCCTCATAGTCCTCTTTTTCCATATTCCCCAAGAAATACTTGTTCACCTAGGTGAGAGATGCTACAATCCAGAAGAAAGAATAGTGATGCATGCCAACAGATGTTACAATGTCGTGCACTTCACAATAGACAATAGACAGGAAAGTCCTTGGTTAGTTCAATTTTTCCAGGTGGATCAGGTTTAAGCAAGTCTAAGAAGAGTAAAGGATGGAACTTTCCATCCTCAACCCATGAGTTTAAAATTACAAACCCCATAATACATAAATCATACATATTATTACACCAGAACATATTGCAATTTAACAAATAAGACAAAGCTATAATATATATATATATTATAGAGAAAGAGAGAGAGAGATCAGGTTATATGAACCGAAGGACCATCTGTCTCTATGGACCACATGTCAACATGACGCCCATATACACCATTAGGCGCCACATGTATGTAGAGCATAAAATTTTATGAACTCTCAAAAAACAGAATTGGAAAAAGAGATTTTTTCACAGTTGGATTTAAATTTTAAATTTAGGAGTTCAATGACTGTTCATTTTTAAACTCGGGATTTGACGCCAAAAAATGCATTTTTTAGGGGATTTTTTTTCAAGCCCAATCTAGACCACAAACAAGAGGCCAAGTTGTCATTTAGACCAACAGGGCAGTCCATGTGGCCCAAATGTGGATCTCAGTACATGCTCTACATGGTCCCTTGGTCCATGCAACATGTTCGCATATGTATAATGCAGCCAAATAAAGGCAGAAAGGAAATATTACATACCACAAATTGACAGTATTTGGTCTTCGACTCAATGTTTTTAGAGGTGTGTGAGGCTTATGCCTCGTGGCCCGTGTCAAGATGAGGCTCGTTAAAAATTCCCTAAGGCTTAAGGTTTAAAGATAAAAGCAGATAAGGCTTATGTTTCATACCAAGAAACCCGCAAAAGGCGTACGCACACGTTATTTGTTTTTATTTATAAATAAAAATAAAAATTCATCTCTTCTTCATTTTCTTTTCTTTCTTCTTCACTTCTTTGTTTTAATAACTAAGCATGATTTTATAAATTTCTTCTTTACTTCCAATTCGCAATATAATTGGAATATTTAGAATTAAATTCAAATACAAAATAGCTATAAATGCAAAGAAAATCACTAAGTTGATTTTACTTGTAAATATTTTTTGGTAGTATTTAGTATTATACAAAGGATGTTATTGAAAAAATAATATTTAATTATATTTTACAATCAACATGAAATAGTTATTTACTTCAGAAAATTTCAACTATTCAAATATGTAATCTTTTTTGTCAAATACAATTAATAATATTTTATATTATTATTATTTATTGCAATGGATTAGACCTTAGAATTCGATTATGTGGATTTGAAATGTTGGGAATCTGTGATGGCTATCCTAATTTTTCAATTGTTTAATATTTTTTGGAAGGTTAACTTTTCAATATTAGTTATTTTATATGTTATATTATTTTACTTAAAAATATCATGCATGTGAGGCTTACACTTTATTCCTCAAGGCGACCAACCAAGCACCTTGCCTCAACGTTTGAAAACATTACTTCGACTCGTTTGGTTACCTTACCCACATGTTTTAAATACTAAAATCCCATGAGTTTGTTTATACTGGATAATGGTTCCTAATAGGGAAATGGAAAACCATCCAACCAATAATAATCCAAGTACACAATTTTCCCTTTTTCAACAAGCTAAGAACTATGCCCATTGCCCAATGTAGAGGACTCGGGTGACTTTGTATAGTAGATCATTTACAATGTCTAAAAACAATTTAGGATTTCATGTTTTATATCTACAAAATTGTAGTTCCAACTTTTCTTTCTCTAAGAATGCCAGCTTTTGAAAGTTATAGATCCCATTACCAGTTTTTGCATTTGAAATAACCATAATACTAATGTTTTGGGAGGGGGACTTTGGAACACCTTGAATTAAGAAAAGATGTAAGCTACATTTAATGTTATCTGTCTAATAATAGCATATGCGGTTTCATATTAGAAAAGTCTTTAAAAAAAAATAGAAGAAAAAAATGAAGGAAAAAAACATATGTAATTGAATATGCCCACATGCAATCGCACAAAACTAGTATATGTGACCATATACTTTTATATACAATGACATAATGACCTAGCAGTCATAAGCCGCATACTTCATGATGGCATATACAATTTACTAACCAAAAATAACATATACAAACATAGTATATCCGATCACATATGAAAACTATGGTTATATGTCGGTGTGGCGGTTTCAGATGCATTGTAAATTTGTAATATTCTACATTGAATATCTATGATAATTGCTAATCCCTCCCCTCCCCTCCCACACAAACACGAACAACTATAAGCTAGAGAAAAAAAAAAAAAAAAACTTTAAGACTGGGATTGGATGTGTCTTGAGTCTGAGTATCCATACAGATGATGCCATCCCACAAGCACAATATCTAGATGTGTCTTCCATACAGAGAATGGACTCCATCCAGGAGAGATTCCCAAGAACAAAAATCAGTATAATCAGATCTTTTTTAACCATTTGAGAGTTCTCCTTTTCTAATTTTACCAGGTTTTCCACAATCTAAAGGAACATAGTGAAGATCATTCATACTGATTTTTTCAGCGTAAATCTCTTCGAAGGAGCTCATTAAATGATGGATCCTGATCCTCTTGAGTGCCAGCCACGTGTCCGTATATTGTGCTTAAGGACAATCATTGTACTCAGACTCTAGATTTCCCCTAGAATATATCCATTGTCAATTAAACTAACATAAAAAAAAGTAAGTACCATGAACCACTGGCATGAACTTGACAAAAAGGACATGTGATACTTTGCAATTAAATCCATACAATCGGTCATTTTATTGGTGTAAGATATGTTCATAAAAATTCTTCTCTATGGATTAAACAACCAAAATTACCGACCTTGGTAGTCATCAACTGTAACACTGCGTGCCCTTAAACCTACAAAAAAATCAGTGCAAAGAACTTCAGAAAAACCATTTGAAACCCGAAGGTGATAAAAGTGGATACTTAACTCCACATGACAGAATCAAGACATCCATAACTAGCTTAGATGCGAAACTTTCAACTTGATGTAGATTTAAATACTTTATTTACGTTCTTTTTGGCTAGGTTATGGTTTAACCATTACACATGCAATATGAAACTGTAATGAACCAGGAAAATTGGAAACATTTACACGTTAAAACCAGATGCTTGAATTATGATCAGAAATATTGTCTTGCGGTCACTGTACGTAGACCCAAATCAAACCAATTTCAGCCAAGTCAGAAATTGAAAAACCGACTTCCAAGTCAAACCCTAGCTCTTAAACATTAATTTAGTACAATTTAGCGTAATGTTAGGCTTCCTCCAAATCATAAAACCATAAGGAATTCACAAGAAGCTTATTCTACAAAATTAAATTAAATTTAAAAAAAAAATCTAGCAGAGATCAGGAAAAAAAATCTATGATTTCAAGTTTTCGACCTAATTATCTTTAAGAATCATTTATATTATAAATCAAACAATCAATCAAGCTCATACAAATCAAAATTATCAATCTACGTAAAAAAAAGACCCAAATTCACAACCGAAACGGCACCATTTCATCACAAAACATCAAAATTAAAGTCCAGTATATCCAGAACTAATTAAATTCCAACAAAAACAAAAACAAAATTATACAAAGGAAACAAAAATCAAATCGGATCAGAAACTCTAACCGTGAGCGACACTAGTACGTCCACCCGATCTGCAATAACCGCAAGTGCTTCGACACCTACCGACATCAACAACAACGCTTTCACCTATACTGTTGCTTCTTCTGCTACTGCTTGCCTCGTTTACCATCCTCCCCGACATTATCGATCGACCTTCATTCGAGTTCTCTTCAACCGCTCTTCAAATTTTTAGGGTTTTTGGAAAAGATACAACAAAGATCTGATCGATTTGAACTTCAATTAATCTAGAATTAGAAAGAAATCTCTCTCTCGCTTCGGGTTGTTTTGAAGATTTTAGAATAAAAGAGAAACAAGTAAACAAAAGTACCTGAAACTGAAATTGCAAGAAATTTTAATTGAGAAATGCACACCGAAGCAGATATACTTCGAATAATCCGAGTTTTTTTATTATTGAAAAGACGAATATGCCCTTTAGTTTGTGAGTACGACAAATATTGGGTTAGGGTGGTTTCGTCTTGAAAAGGATTACAGCTCATTTGGTGTGTTTACAGCCTAGGGGTGCAACTTGGTTCGGGTTGGTTTGGGTTAGAGCAAAATCAGAATCGAATGACTAAGGTCAGTTCTATTATATGGGAAGTAGAATTGAACCGAATTGATCTAGAACTGAACCAATCCAAATCGACCTTAATTCGGTTCAGTTCTGTGGGTTGTCAAAAAAACTCAAAATTTGACAATAGCAATTATCAAAAATTATACCAACATAATAATTAACTTTCTTTTAAAACCCTCAAAATGATTAAGAAAGAATTTCAAAATGCAAAATTATTCATAGAAATATATTAATCAAAATGCATTCTTCCCAACCCTAACCCATGTCGCATTAACATAAAAACCCATAATAAAAAATTATGACTCCCTAAATACATATCCTAGATTGCTAAAAAAATCAGTAAAAATTCCACAATTCTCCCAAATTCAAAATCCCATTTTCGCCAATCATCACTTTTTTCCACAAAAACCCACAAATAATCTTCAAAAATCTCTATAACTTGGATACCCATATCCTGGAAAACCATTCCAAAACTCAAAAGATTAGGAACCCAGTGCAGAAAACTAATAAAGTAAAATAAGTATTAAAATGAAAACTTGTTTATTCATCTCGGCCTTCCTTACCAACAAAACTGCAGAGAGAAGCCTTAGCAACCAATCGAATTTCGTTGCTTCGACATGTGGAGGCCAAACATGGGGGTTTTTGTAACAGAAGGAAGGAAAGATGACCTGGGCTACCAGAGTTGAGAGGCAAGTCGCAGCCCACAATCACACGCCTTGCAAATTGCAAGAGGAGTGAGAGAAAGAGAAATGAAACCCAGTCGCACTATCGCATACAATAGAGAGAGAGAGAGAGAGAGAGAGAGAGAGGATCGACGATCGTTGGAGTTGAGCTGGCAGCCGCACGTTCATTGCAAAAGACGAGACAAAGAAAATGGAGGGAAAGGAGCCAACATAACGAAAGTGGTTTAGGTTTAGTAAAAAGGAAAAAATCATATATAAAATTTAATAATTTATTTTAAATTTATATTGGTTCGATTTTTTATATTGCCTAAATCAAGAATCGAATCGAATTTATCGATTCTTCATTTTTTATACCCGAAACCGAACCATACTAATCTAAATCGAACCAAACCAATCCAAAATTCACGGTTTGGTTCGGTTCTCGATTTGAATCGAATTAAGTTGCACCCCTATTTAGAGGTTACTAATTATGCGATTTCTTTAAAAAATCGTGATTACTTCACTATTTGTGATTAAATCCTCATTTATTCACAGTGCCAATGCTAAACAAAAGGGTGGGGGTCTAAACACACCGAAATGGCTGATTGCATCTACTTAAGTGACTTTTGTATATAAAAAAATAAACATAATTATCATTTTACCATTGTATTTTTGCTAGTAATGTATACACCATCAACTTTCAAATAAAAAAATCAAAAACTTACTTTTTCTTCCTCCTTTTCTTCTTCTTATTCTTGACACGAAGAAAAGAAAATTACATCAAACATGAGTAGCAAACTGCATTCATTTTTTTGAGAAATTATTTTTTTGAATATTCATATTCCATTGAAAATGTTTTTTTTTTCCTTTTCTCCAATCAAACAACCTTTAAAATTTAATCGGACAAAAATTAATCAAATTTTGTAACATATTGGATCCTTAATTGGTTTAGGATATCCAAACCCTTCTTGGGATTGAGATAGGCATCCTATACTTACGTGAGAATCATGTTATGATGGGTCCCACACAAGTCAATAAACAAGAAAAAGAGTTAGGTTCGAAAGATAAGAGCATCTCCAATAGAGACATTAAAATTCACAAGTTAAAGTTGCCACGTAGGCACTTTTGTGAGATGTTAGCCCATTTTAAAAATGTGCATTTACTTCAAGACCTTCAACGTATGCACTAGTGCAAGCATGTTAAGCCTCCTTTGTTAAAACACCTTTTTGTACTTGTTGGATTTTTAAAAAAAATTTAAACTAATAAAATAGTCATTGTTGATTACTATTTTCAAAATCAATACATTAGCAAGTTGACATGCCTAGCCAAATCACTAGCCATAGTTAACAGACACATTAGCGTTTGACACCCTTAACAAGTCCACTAACTTGTCGTATGGAGCAATTTTGTTGGTTAAATTTTAGCTCCTGACGCTAACACGTCCACTAACTTGTCCATTACAAATGCTCTAAGACACTTTAACATTTATTGCACAAGTGTCCTTAGGGAGTTTATGCTAATTGGTTGTAGTGTTTTTTCTTGAATAATGATGAATGCACATGGTTTGGTAGGTGGTTAGGTATGTGGCCGATGTGGCACGGGCACAATAATGCACATCTTAGTCTTGTGTATCTGAATGAAAAGATCTATGACTTTGTACACTTTTGATGTCAGCCACGTGTCACAACCATGTGCATTCCTACTCCTACACGTACAACTCACATGTGTGTCTTCCATGGCTAAGAAGACATTTTTATTTTTTTTTGTCTTTCCCTACATTTCACCACAACCATCAGATGTGTAATCTGTAGTTTAGTTTGGTTCACAACTCTTGGATTTAATTTAATGGATAGATCTTTGCCTCTAAGACTTTCCTAAATCAATCTTTGCTTAGGGCTTTTATTGTTACACATTAATAGATCTATGTAGGATATTTTTTTAATTGAAAAATATATATTTTTAACATAAATTATGTTCAAGAGTACTTATCCTCTTCTCATTATGATATCAACTTGATTTTGGTCTATTCTATCAAGCTCAAATTTGATGACCTTTGAGATTACTTGAGGATCCAATATCTTTACTATTACAAAAAGAGAAGTGCAAGCAGGGGTGGATTTATAGCGGGGACACTTGCCCCCACAAGAATTTTCAATGTCTACGGATTAGAGCTATTGTGACAGATAAAAAAGTCTATCACTATTACCCCCCGCAAAAAAAATAAAAATCCACTCTTAGTTTCCCCCACGATTATATTTTTTTTCACTCTTAGTTGTCCCTACAAAAAAAATTCTACTCCTGATTGCCCCCACATGGGCAAAATCCTCTCTCCGCCCCTGAGTGCAGGTATTATTAATGCAAATTCACACTATTTAAAAAAAATTGATAAAACTATCTCCAAAATGTAAGTTAATGCATTCAAAACATAAAATATTCACAATAATATAAATGAAATAACGTTTTTATTTTTTAAAATACAATGTGTACCAGAAATAGGAGTATCAACGGGTTGATTCCTAAGTATTCAATTTTTTGGGTTGCCCTTATTAATATCAATTAACTTAAAAAAAAAAAAAAGGTAAGGAAAGTCTTATTAAAAAAATGATAAAATAAATGACTCTTGGCACCTGTCAAATAAAATGAGTTGGATTTTATTCTAGGGCTTAAAATGAGATGAATTTTATCCAAAATTTAAATGCACCGAATCCGAATTTAACGGGTTTAGTCCCGTCAAGTATATCCGAATTAAAAATATATTCGGATATGGGTTGATGTCCCTTGTACGAAATCCGATTTGGGTCGGATACGGTTTCATCCTTATATCTGTCATGATCCGAATAATATATTATTTTGCAAATTGTATTTTTATATTTTTCAAATTATCTTCCATCAAGTAACAATAGTTGGGTATAGTGGTCAAGACCTCTTTTTAAAATAACTTTGAATGGTTTAATATTATCTGACCCAACCCAAATCAATTAATTCGATCGGATCCGAATATGGATTTGATGAAAGTAAATGGTTTGAATATAATTTTAACTATTAGCATCTGAGTCGAATCTGGATCTGGATATGAATCCGAATAAAAAAATCGAATATGGATATAGAAATACTCATATCTAACCCGTTTATGTCCCATTTTACTCCTATTAGTTCAATTCCTTTTGAACCTAATTGGAATTGGGTATAGATAGATGGGATGTGGAGTTGGGATTTTTTATTTTGATACCCATTGACACCTGAAAGTTGAGTTTTAATGAATCTTTATCATATCATCACGCCCACAACACGTGCCATATCTCAAAAAAGGATTCTATTGCTATAAGTTAAAAATGAGGGCATTTCATCAATTTTTTGGAAGATCCTTAAAAAAATAAATATTATCTCAAATAAGGATTTTGTTAACGTGTGCTTTTAGGGCAGACATTAAAGTGCATTAAACTCATCTTGGGATCTGATTTTTGTACCCAAATTGCTCTCAAAATTTTGTTTTTACCAAAAATATCGACATGCGCTTGTTCCCAAGGTGTATTTAATGCATTTGACTGTACGCGTACGCACGCAAGAGGACCCCTCAAATAATCATGAAAATATGGTGAGGTATGTCCAAAGAGAGTTACTATTGCCACACAAACTTTTACTAACGCCAAACCAACTGTGTGCAATTCTTTGATGTCTAAATCATCAACTTTAATAAGATCTTGTTAATGTGTCCTAAGGGCACACATTAATATGCATTAAATACACCTTGAAAATAAGTATTTGAGAGATATTTTGAGCAGCAAAAAAATTTGAGGATAGGTAGGAAAATAAATTCTAAAGGTGCATTTAATGCATCAAACGTGTGGCCTTGATCCACATGTTAACAAAACTCATTTTAATAGGGACCAGATCCTCAATATCTTCCATTTACTCATCTTAAATGTTTGACCCATCATTTAATGGATCGGTGGCCAAAAAGCAAATTGATTGGTGATTTGTTTTGCCCGCTGCATTCAATATTCTTTTTAAGGCTTGTTTGGACTTTTATGGGGAAATAACTTTGAAGTGGGCACCATTGTATAAGGACAAGTGGAAGACAACATGTAATCCCAACTAGCCCAAACTGGCTATCACGACAACTTCGTTCATCTCTGTTTGATTTAATTAAATAAAACTGTTTTGCTAGGTTTCTTACTCAGCCCAGACTTGCTATTTTGGGTCCTACTTGGTTCACCAATTCACGAAAATTTGTAAAGTTGTACAATGAACTTTGTCTGGCAAAATTTGACAAATCATACGCGGTCTGCTCTGTACACAGCTGGCGTGGCAAGACACATAATCATACATCTTTTTCTTTGGGATACATAAGGAAAAAAGACATGTGGTTATGTGCCCTTGTCACATCTGCCTTGTATGATTTATTGTGTCATTACTCTTCTTAATTTTAAGTATCAAATATGAAAATGAAAAATTAAATTAAAAAAAAAAAAAAAAAGAATATGAGAGATTGATTTGATTTGAAAAATATCCATCCTTTTATGCTTCCCAATTGAAGTGGGAGCAAGCTTTTGTGTCGGTGGTTGATAGATTAACATTGTTCCATAAGAATGGTTTGCTAAGATAGTAAGCCATTGTGTACCAATATAATATCAGAATCAGAGTATATTTTGAATTTTTGTAATTTTAGCTCAAATCGAGTAAGAACATCTCCAACAGACTCTTTAAAGTTTGCTGGCTTTACTTTAAATAGTGAAATTTGAAAAATTCATCTCCAAACGACTCTTTAAAAGTAAATGTTAAGAGTGAAGAGGGGGCTTCCACTCTACGTGTAGATAGCCTCCAATATTAATTATTTTAATGTTAAAAAAAAAATTGAAAAACACTTTCCTTATTAAGGGTCATTGGGCCCACGTGAATTACCACATTTGCAATCCAACGCAACATCCTTTAAGATTTCATAAAAAAATTTATATAAAAAAATAAAACACAACACACACAAATACATACATACATACATATATATATATATACAAAGTTCAACCGCCAACGTTTGGGAGCCAATAC
This sequence comes from Akebia trifoliata, assembly GCF_017979445.1. Lineage (NCBI taxonomy): Eukaryota > Viridiplantae > Streptophyta > Magnoliopsida > Ranunculales > Lardizabalaceae > Akebia > Akebia trifoliata. The sequence goes on along the minus strand of NC_141388.1, from coordinate 11,531,933 downwards.
ATGTGTTTTTTTTTTTTTGATAACCGGGTATCCTTGTAGATAGCAGACCGAGTCCGTATATGGGCTTTGCCCAATTAATAGACCATGGTCTTGTCCAAGGACTATTTCCGGGGCACGTGAAATGCCGCACATCACACTCACCAAATAAGTGAGGGTGCGCCCTAGCGAATGGCCCCTGAAGGATTAATGCTCATATTAGGTATTAAACTCATGACCGACGAACATGTATGTCCTATGCGGCTAAAAAATTTTAGATTGGGCTGATTTTTGTGAGGATGATCTCTATGGTGAGAAGATAATCCTCACAAACAATCAGCTCAATCTGAAACTTGTTACCCCATCAAAAATGGTTGAGAATTTGTGGACCGTCATTATTATTATTTTTTGTTATCGAAAATCACTTTTGATAGACTTAGAAGTTTTAGATTTGGCTGAGTTTTTGTGAGGATGATATTGTCAGCATAGAGATCATCCTCGCAAAAAATCAGTTCAATCCAAAACTTTTAAGTTTTTTTCTCAAAATTCTTAGAAAATACTTATTTGTAAGGTAAAATAATATTAAATATTAAATATTAAAATAGAAAAATAATTGTTAAGTCTATTAGAGTTGAAATGAAAATTTACACTAGATACACAGTAACTTTTTGTTATTCTTTAGAGAAGATGAACCATACTTTTTTTTTCTTCTCTGTTGCAAAAGTTGACGGTACAAAACTCAGACTAAACTCAAGCTCACCATCTTCTTTAACAATAAAAAGAGATCAGCCGTATCTTTATTGATTATAAAAACAAGCTCTCTAGAGGTCATACTAAACTAGGGCTGCAACATGGGTTGCGTGAACTCAATCCGATAGATGAGTGGAATCTAGGTCTGAGTTATGTAGAACATGAGTTGAGTTTGAGTAGAATATCTCAACCCAATTTCAATTCGGGTTGAGGTATGAGCAGCCCAACTCAATCCAAACCCGATGCTATATATTATATATTAATATATAAATGTTTTTATATTAATTATAGATTTTTTATTCCATCTTATTATTATGATTTGTGTACAATTAGTTATTATTAATGTGAACTTTGGTTTAGTATGACTTATCTAAATATTCTCTCAATGATGGATTTGAAGGTAGTATGCAATTTTATTTACTAATAGTTTTATTTTTAATTTTGTATATCTTTTTTTTCTAAATATTAAATTTATTTGCTAATTAAAATGAAATTAGGCTTATTCAACGAGCCCAACCCGACCAAACCATCCAAAATTATCTAAACTTGGGATAATCTGAACTCAACCCGGTTTATAATATCAAACTCAAGTTGAGCTTGGGTTAGTTATCTTAGGCTCGATGGTTGGGTTGAGTTGAATTCGGGTTGAGGGTTCTACTATTAGAGTTAAGCTTGAGTTTAGCTTCCAACCCGCCCAACAGCCTTATACTGAACTCAACTTCACCCTTAAATGTCAAAAAGAAATAAGAAAATCATTTGTCCATTAGTCTCTCTAAACACGTAAGAAAATAAAATTACACCAAACATGAGTAGTAAATTACATTCATTTTTCCAAAAAATTATTTTTCGAATACTCATATTTCCTTGAAAAAGTTTTTTTTTTCTCTTACAAACCCTTAAAATTCAATTGGTCCAAAATTGTTATAATGTCTTAACATATTGGATCCTTAATTGGTTTGGGTCTTTATTGTATATCCAAACCCTAAATTATCATATTGGATTGAGGCTCAACCCAACCCATAAGCATCCTATACTCACGTGGGAATCATGTTATGATGGTCCACGCAAGCCAATAAACATGAAATTAGGTTAGATTTGAAAGGTGGACACTTTAACCTTTACTGCGCAAGTGTCCTTTGGGAATTTATGCTAATTGGCTGTACCTTTTTTTATTTATGCCAAATTTGACTGTTATTATCAGCATGACATGATGTCTGCACCTACAACTCATATTCCATGGCTAATAAGACATTTTTTTTATTAGGTCGAGCTGGAGTAAAATTAAAATTGACATCGATTCATACATCACTGACGAAATTCTCTTCACTCGCATATGGATGAAAAGCATCTACGCTTCCACATTAGCAATGTGTGAATCAATGTCACTTCAGTATTTTTCTCTTTTATTTGAATTTTCATTACACCACAAGTCCTACTGGGGTGACATTTAATTGACATCGGTTCATACTTCACTAACATGGAGGTATGCACAGAATCATAGATGTTTTTCACTCGTATTCCGACAAACAATGTGTGAAACAATGTCACTTAAACATTTTCCTTTCACCACAACCATTAGATGTGTAATTTGTAGCTTAGTTTGGTTCACTACTCTTGGATTTCATTTCATGGATAGATATGTTTTTTTAATAATAAAAAAAAATGAGAAGTATAAGAAAAATATCTATAATCATTGTAAAACTCTTTCTTTCAATAACACAACACATTATATTCAAAAGAATAAATACCATAAGTATAATTTATTTTTGTAGAAGTTATTTATTAACTTACCTCAAATATCTCAACAACAACTTTAATGGTGAGTCCTTCCTCCTCCGTCGAATTGAGGCATCAATATAGTACTTGTCAAACACCCTCCGACGTTCAATGTAGAATTTGCAAGGAATGATGACTGGCAAAATTAAATCACCTTTCAAAAACCATTTTCTTCATAACTCATCTCCTATTTAAAAGTTAATATCTTTCCTTAATCATCCCTTTGGACACGTCACCACTTTCCTTATTGAGGAGGATTTAAATTGATCATCTTCTAGATCTTAAGACTAATTAGTGGAAAGGTCTCACAAGATAGGAAGTTATCTATTTAAGAAAGAATGTGATTGGCACATACAACCACTCCTAAATTCTTGAGATACTTTCTCAGTCTAACTTGAGAAATAACCAAACTCATCCTAAGTACCTACTCTGTTTTATCATTCCAACAATTGAGATCTTTTATTTGGAAAAATTACTTAAAGGACCATAGCAAAAGGGCATCTTTCTAAATAGTCCTCAAGTTTTCAGCATTTGCTTAACATCACATTTAGCAAACTTTTTTTTCTAAATGGTCCTTGGATCTCATTTCTCACGATTGAATGTCCTAACCGTTCAAACTTATCGTTTTCATCTAAAAATTAAATTTTTGACATCTCAATCATTTTTGATAAAGGAGTTAAGAAAGAAGAAAAAGAAGAAGTCATTTTCAAGAATTTTTTCAAACATTTTGAAGATCTATGTAAAAAAATTAGGTTTTTTTTTTTTTTTTTCTTAATTTTTTGATGAAAATCGATCAAGAATAGTTCTTTTGGGTTGAAATCATCTAAACAAATCATTATCTCAAGTTTTTAGTTGATATTTCCAAGCAGTTTAGTCGAAAAAACTCGAAAATTGAAAATGGGTGGGTTTTACCAGTATCGAGTTCACCACTTTTTTATTTTATAAGAGGTGAACTCAACAGTAATTAAAAAGCGTCGAGTTCGACATTAAATAAAAAATGATGAACTTGATAGTAAATAATGGTCAATTCGACAATAAAATTTTTGAACTCGACACTAAATAAAGAAGCATAGAGTTCGATAGTACAAATTTTGAACTCAACAGTATGAGGGACCATTTAAAAAGAAAAAGTTTATTAAATATCTTATTAAGCAATTGCAAAAAAATTAGGGACTATTTAGAAAGAAATCCTTTCGCAAAGGTCCTTTTAAGTCATTTCCCCTTTTTAATTTGATACCCAATGACACCTGAAAGTAGAGTTGTAACGAATTTTTATCATATCATCACGTCCATAGCACGTGCCTTATCTTAGTTACAAATAATCCGATTCACAAGTTTTAACTCGGCGAGTTGATTCGATTCGCATTTCGCACGACGAAATAATGTACACGTGTCCCTTCCTTAGTCACATATACTCCGAATCAAGATTTTGAAGTAGGCGAATTGATGCGACGTACAACGAATTTGTTTTCGAAGTCGAAAGTTCTTAAATGGAGGGCATTCTCGTAATTACAATCAAGTAATTTTCGAATGGTTTTGAATCTTAATAACAGCTCGTCAAAACCAATAACATGTAACCACGTGGAGACGCATGAGTTAGGGCTTATGCTTCTGTTTGTTTTTTTTTCCTTTTTATATTTAAAATTTAAAATTAATAATATTAAAAGCGTACCTTTAATTGAGGGAAGTACGGCTACAGGAGAATTTTGAATTAAACGGCACCTGATCGTCCCCATTCTCGTCTTCTCAAATCTCAGCCTCTCTAACTTCAGACGAAACTGTAGCAAAAATTACATAAAATACCACTAATAAGCTCTTCTGCAACTTCTGTGCTTTTGATTTTCAAAGCTCTTAGACTCTTAAGCTCCAATAAGATCCATCTCTCTCTCTCTCTCTCTGCTTTTTTTAATTCTGCAACAATGGCGCAGGGGAAGATCATTAAGTTCTTCGTTTACAGATCTCGCTTCGATTCGTGAAACTTAATGAGAAATGTGGCTACTTTTACTGCTGATTCGTCTCTCGATTTTCAAGTTTTGACAGCTATTAAGCTCGATTTCAGATCCATCTCTGTTGTTGTTGGTTTCAGAGAAATCTGTAAGATTTTGTTAGTGTAGAAAAACAGTTCTTTAGAGAAATGTATGATTAGTTAGGTTTTAGGTTGGAGATCTCTCTGTCCGTCTGTTTTTTTCCTTGATTTTTGTTCGTAGAACTTAGATTTGGTGATCAATTGCAGTTTTAGGGCTTAGGAATCGATTTTTCAGGCTTTCTTTTAGCGTAGATAACAAGAGATGACTCTCGGGACGGTAATGAAGGAGAAAGATGAGGAGATCGCTTTGTTCTTCGAGATGCGGAGACTTGAGAACGAGCGGAGTAACCATTCCCTTCTTCATAACTCAGACGAGTTTGATGCTCCACTTGGTAAGATTTCGGAGGTTTTGATTACTTTTGGTGGTTTTGCATTTAAAATTGATCTATGATAAAAAAATTATCAAATTCTTTAAGTGAATCAGAACGAATTACATAAAATTAACTGGAGTTCTTGATTTCTATGTTGGCCTTGCTTTCTTCATTGATCAAATTCTTCAAGTCTGAAGCAAAATTATTTCTTTTTTATTTTTTGGTCCTTTTCAGTTCTAACTTAATGATATTTCATGGCTGCAGGATCTAAACGTGAAAGTTCTCCCACATTTAAGATCCTGTCATCTCCGCATGCACACAGGACTGGTGCTGAAGATTTTCTAAACTCTGACGATTATAAGAATGATTATGACTGGTGAAGTGGAAACTTTTCTTTCATTTGCGGTGAAATTGATTTGTTTAATGGTTTTTGTTAGTCTTAGAATTATAGTACAGTGATTGTCATTATTACCTTTGGAAATAATTTTATGTAGTTAGGTACTTAGGCCTCTGGGTTCTTCTTCTTGTAAATTGTAAATCAAATTATTACTTCCAAGAGTATAGAAAATGATCCCCATGTGTTTTTGTGCTAGTTTGTTTTGTTGATAGTTCATGTTATTGTTGAGAAAATCATTTTTTTTTTCTTCTCTTGTGTATGTGTGTTACAAGTCTTTGGTGTTTTTTTATCAATCAAAGGGGCATAAAGCATCATTTAGAAAGAAGAGCGGAAAACATTAATCTTTTTTTTTTTTTAAGTTTGTCATTTTGGATATTTGAGAACTTGTGCCTTCACCAATTCCTTTGAAATAATCAAATTGGGGATGGCATCTACCTGAAAATCCATTGTTATTTTCTTGCTTAACTCCTCATAAGGGATAAAAATTACTCTCCAAAATGAGTAGTTCCTAGTGCCAAGTAGACCCAAAGACATTAAATGATTTAAATCTTCCATTCTCCAAAATAACACCATTCTAGTGCAAAGAGCTGTAGAAATAGACACTCTACTTCTAAAACAATGCTTACATTGAGAAATATTGAATCCATGTATAGGAGATGATTCACCACATGGCTCTGTCATAATATATATTTTTTGTTTATTTGATATTACTGGTTAAAAAGAGATTTCTCAATTCCTGTTATTGTAATTGCAGTTCATATAGGTTTCTATGATTGTTTGGAACATTTGAATTTGAATTGATTTGTTTTGTTTATCATGCTTGATGGTGAATCCTGTGGAAATAACCTGATTTTCTTGTTATTTATTGAAGTTCTCTTTCTTTTGAAGGCTATTGACACCACCTGGTACTCCTCTTTTTCTTTCTTTGGAGATGGAATCACAGAAAACTGCTATTAGTCAAAACGGAACTCCCAAAGCTCTTCCCACTGCACAGAAGTCTAGGGTAACAACTCACTTAACTTTTGGATGATTGATAGCAGATCCTACAATTCATTTATTGTGTGCTATTTGGTTATTGGAGGGAATGTAAGCTTTTATACAAACCACAACACCCATCCATGAAGGTGCACATTCGGGATTGAATCGACCATTCTGTGGTTACCATATACTCCTCCCAAATCAGAAATATGATAGAGGCTGTTAGCCATGTGAACTATCATTTTTTTTCCCAAACCCATTGATTGGTAGATTCATATCCTAGCATATGCATCACAATCACAGTTACTTAGTTCGCTTGTAATAATTATCTAACAGGACCAGGAACAGTAGATCCCTTGGGTTTTAGTTCATCATTTTATTTTCTTTTATATATAAATGTTGTGTGTGGTAATTTTGTGATTGTGAACTTATAGTTTCTGTATGGGTATTTTGTTTTTGAAGGATAAATTATTCTTAAAACCTAGAGTAAAGTAGATTACAACAGAGGAGAATACTTTGTAGTGTTTCAAAAATTCGTATATTTCTTTAAATGTTGAAGGAGCCATTTTCTTAATATAATTTATTTCTTGCAATTTCTCAAGTTCTTCTTCCTAGGTTATGAATTCATGTTGCCAAGTTATTAATTTATTGTAGCTGCAGTTAGCAAATCCAACTGCATCTAAATCTGCAACTCCGACTGTTCGCCCAACATTACAAACCACTGCTAAACCTTCGAGAGCTTCTACACCTACTTCAAGGGTCACCTTACCTTCCTCTAAGCCCATGGCTCCTCCAGCAAAATCATCAACCCCTTCTGGGAGATCTAGTACGCCGACCGCCAGGCCCAAAGTACTAGCATCTAAGACTACATCAAGGTCAGCTACACCAACTGGGCGACCATCAATCGCATTGAGTCTATCTAGTGTGTCTGCTCCTCATAGTAGGTCTTCTTCAGTGACTAAGTTATGCCCCACAACAAAAAGAAATCCGGTGGCATCACGCTGCAATTCTACAGAGAAATCCAGACCAAATTTAAAGATATCAATGCCTGAAAGGCCACTTTCTGCCTCTAGGAGTAGACCTGGAGCACCTAATGCTGCTCGATCCTCTTCTGTTGAAGCTTGTCTTAATAGAAAACCAAACCAACAATCTTGCTTTCCATCAAGTGGACGGACTCCAAATGGCAGTATCCATAGCAACGGGAGCTTTGTTTCTGCAATGAACCGAACACATTCAAATGGTAGTGATGATGTGAACCCTGTTCTAATGGGAACCCAGATGGTCGAAAGGATAATAAACATGAGAAAACTGGCACCCCCGAAGCAAGATGACCAATGCACCCTTAATAACGCGACAGGGAAATCATCTTCATCTCAAAATAGCTCAGGCTTTGGGAGAACATTGTCAAAGAAATCCTTAGATATGGCGCTGAGGCATATGGTATGCATCCCTTAACATTTTAGTTGGTATCATATGTGAGTTGCGGCTTAGATGAATAAAACATATCTAATACTCATAAAAGAACAAATTAAATGGTGTAAAAACGTATTTTGAAGCTAAAAAACAATGGAACGGGAAAATAAAATTTGTTTCTCCGATTTCTAGATCTCGTTGTAGCTTCTTTAATAAGTTGTAAAGAGAGTAAGGTGTGTTCAGTCTGGGAGTTCTGCAGTCATATTTTGATTAAGAAATTTAAATTCTCACTGAGCAGGATATAAGTCGAAGCATGCCAGGTGGTAACCCACGCCCATTGATGACAAACATACCAGCTTCATCTATGTACAGTGTTAGATCAGGAAAAAGCAGGACTAGTAGTGTTTCAGATTCCCCTCATGCCTCCAGCAGTAATGCTAGTTCTGAGCTGAGCATCAATAGCAATAATATTTGTTCGAATTGTAGCGAAGTTGAAGATGATGATCTTGGCAGTGAGAGAGGAGTGCAATCCACCTCCCCTTCCAGCCAGCATGATCAGGTGATCCATGGGATCACTGATGTTAAGATCTAAGTTATTCCTCTAAGTGTGACAGAAGACATGCTTCCACACTTTCTTTAAAGTTCATTTCAGAGAGGTTTGCTGCTAAATTATCCTCTTCATGTCTTTTTATTTCTACTATTAGTGAAACTGGTTGGGTAAATCTCGGACTTTCCCTTCTGGTTCAGCATCTATAATAGGAGGTATTATGAACTCGTGTACACGGAAACTTTACATTGATGTATCTGGGACTAGAAAGTTGGTTTGCTTAAAACCCAAAGAGAAAATTCATTAGTCTCTGCATCTGCATTTTGGTTTCTTGCATTTCTAGATTATTATATTTGCAGCTAAGTTAAAGCAGAATCATGGTTTTCACACTTGGTGGACTGAGTTGACTGGTCCAAGTCATCTCCTCAAGGTCAAGTCACACTATTAGAAGTAGTTTAATTTTTTTGTAAATTTATATTTAAATAAGATAATTATTCTCAATTTTCTCTTATAGGTGGGTAATCAGTTACTAAATCTTATTTTTAAGAATATACCACATTGAAAAATTGATTGTTTTATATAAAAAAAACACCAAACCAAGTTGATAGGGCCGAGTTTTTGTGAACCTGTCAGAAAATTTTAAAATATCAAACGAAACATCCTGGACCTTGGATGGGCTAATGTGATAGACGATTCTCTCAGGATGACTTGCAGAGTCTTCGAATGAGTTTAAAACCATGTATTGGATGGCTGAATCAAATAATTGGAATGGACCCAATTAGATCCCTTCCATGTAGAAGCACCGGGGATCATATGGTGTAGGCATATAATATGGACAAGGGTGCCAACATATGGGCGGGCTAGCCTACGAGATAAAAGGTATTAAATGGCTGCACCCACTCTGCAAGGGTGTGAAGCGGTCCTGGAACTACAGCGAAGATTTCTTGGCATGATTCCTCTCAGAATTGGTCCCTAAGCCCTGTTGTAAGTTTAGGAAACAATTTTTAAAACAGTACAAATTTCTTTGTGAGAAAATATTTTCCATGGAGAAAAATTACATGTTATAAAGAACAATGTTATTCCCAAATAAGAAAATAAAGCAAAGATATGTCTACTTTCATCAGGAATGCAGTGTATGTCTGAAAATTTCAGGAAAATTTCCAAATGCATTAAAAAAAGACTGCAGTGTATATGGGAAAAGAAAATCATACCGATCAAGTGATGAAAATGAAAGAAAATTACTGACGATAAACTTCACCAAGGGCGTCTGGTGTCGGTCTTACAATGTTATATTTTAACCCACACAAAGAGAAACCAACCTTTTCTTAAATACAAAGGTGAGGCTGTGACAGGCATTCACTAAAATCAATCGAGATCAATCCAAAGAAAATATTTGGAAATTACAGTGACGATAAAGCAAACATAGATTAAAGTTGCAAGCACCATTCCTTAAATAATGCCTACTTTGATCTTCTTGAATTCTTTACTTTGGTACAAGTGATGACAGATAAAATCCATTAGAAACCAAAACGTAGAACTCCCTCCACAAGAGTTTAAAAATAGATTTCTAGGCTAAAATGTATTCAAATTTAGACGGAACATTCTCCGAGTACAGTCAAGTTTTGAGTTTACTACCTAAGGAAAAGAAAGCAATGTTATCCTTCGATAAAACATGGTACTGTCAATCAATAATGTGAGCATCAGAATTTAAGCTCAAGGTCGTATCCCTAGAAAAGATGAAGAGATGTCTTATGCTTGTTCTGCCTCCATTTTGGCATCCGGTAGAACGCTTCTTTAGTCATGCCAAACTTTTCCTGAAATTCTTCATGGGAGAGATATGCCTACATATCACCATTAATGCAGTTATCTCCTGTTAGTAACTAAGTAATAGTGATACTAACATACAGTCAGAAACAATTATTGAACAAGTAGGATCTCAACCAATTCATGTTCATGTCCAAATCGCCCTAGCAAGGCAATCATTTCCTTTGTAAGTAAATGCTAGCAGTATCCACAGGTATTCGTAGAGGCACTGCACTTGCTCTTTATGGACAAATGTCCCGGGAAGGGTTTTCTGGTAAGTTACACAACCTGTAACAGACCTTACAATGGAGAGCTGTCCAACATGGGGTGGCAAGTAGCAACTTCGGGGTTACTGTGGTTGTACTGCTAGCAGTTCTCTTGTAACGGTTTTGGTTTTCATAGAAATAACTTCTTTGTGATTTTTGTCTGGATCTATCGAATATAGGAGGTTTTACACAAATGCAAAAGGAGGTACCTCTCTTTTGGTCGCGTCTATGCCTGTTACAGGGTCATTGGATGTCACTTTTAAGCGTTCGTAGGGGAACGTTTCCAATACATTGTCAGATTCAGTTCCGTCAACCTGGACGGGTCCCGTTTTCCCCAAATTGGAGCTTGACTCCAGTGGTAGATTTACTAATGATCCATCTGCAAAGGATAATTTTCAGTGTCAACAAATCTTCTATCAAGAGTCAGTCACAAATAAACTGGTCATAAATGTTAAGTGAGCATGATACGATACATAGGAGATAAATAAACCAAAAAAGCAAAAACATTGGTTTTAATAGAGGAATGATCGAGTTTCGGATAGCAAGCCTGGATAAGATGGTGCGCATGGCAAGCATGAAACATGTTTGGCATGGACAGGGAGAACATGACTTTGAGACTTAAACCAACCATAGACAGTGAAAAGGGGGCTTTTCGAGAAATGCAAAAACCCGTGCTTTTTTTTTCCATACTGTTTGTAGTGCCAATGCTTCTTTTAACTTCTTGGGAAGAGTGTTTCAGGGACAACACCTATACATAGGACACAAGCTGACTAGACTCCACATCATAACTCAAAAGTGGATTACACGAAAGGGGACGTCTGGAAAGCCCTACATAGAACCCCCCCCCCCCCCCACCCCGGTATCATAGAAAACCATTAAAAAGCTAACTAGATCGTGTTTCACGTCTGGTGGGGCAAAGTTGATGAAAGACCCCGGCTCCTTTATATATAAATAGAAACAGGTGAGGAGTACAGCAGATTCGGTACTAATCCCACTTAAGTTTTAGACCTTAACACAAAGACCAACCCAAAATTAACCCCATCATTGAATAACCATACATAATAAAGAGCAGACAGCCAGAAAGGTGTAATTGAACTTACAATGTGCCAAACATAAAGTCACCTTTTATTTCCATTGTGCGCAAATCTAGGGAAGATTCATTACTAGTACTACTACCAGCATCCGGAGAAGATCTTGGAAAGAGCTCCCTGACAATCGGAGTTGGGCTAGAAAATCGCCGGTTGTTTGAATCCTCAAAATGTGAATTTAAAGCGTGGGATGCAGGAGATACACTTTTTCTGAGCCCATTAGAACCAATGGATTTGCTTCTCAAACGATCAGGAGTAGCTTCTGTGGAGTGTAAATCAAATGCTTTCCAGGAGCCCCTTTTTGGTGTCTGTATAGAATATTGATTCAGCTAAGCATTTTGGAAAACTATGCACCTTTGCCGTAAAGAAAAAATAAATAAAATAAGAGCTTTCATCTAATATTACCAAATATCCAAAGATAACTGAAACTTTCTAAATCTTTCTTAAAATGTCAGAAAATAAAAGGCTCATTCGCACTTGAAATAGGCTCATCTAACAAGAAATTGTTTCCTACTCAATTTCCACAGAAATACATTGGATAATATCATGGGGCTATCATATAATTTCCTAGTTGACTTTTACCATGTTTTTTTTGTTTTCATTTTTTTATTCTTATCATAAAACCCAAGAAAAACAAGTTTAAAATCTAAATTCTCTTGCACAATCATGATTTTGTATAAGCTACATGAGTGATGTTAACCTATGAGGCATATAAAACAATTTAAAGTTTTAATTTGATCATATTATGATTAAGGTTCACATTGGCAAGGCAAGATGATCAAGGTATGCAAAAACCAGATGACAATATTCATGGCTTATTCAAAGGGGAAAGTAGAAAAAAAATATGATGATGAAAAGTTCAACAAAATTAGACAAAGCCAGTGAACCAGTAACTCACTTCCATCTTTTGTGACTGTCCTTTCAAAATAGCAAGCTTCCTCTCAAATGAGTTACCGTGCATCTGCAAAGACAAACCAAGTTGAACTTCTTAACTCTATGAAACCAAACTTAATAAAAGTATCAGAGAGGATGGCATTGCTGTCTCGTTACAAATAATTAAAAAAAAAAAAAAAAATATTGCCGAAGATAACCAAAATTTATGGAACAGAGCTCCTACAGTACCATTAGAGGATAGGAGACGGTACACTTACACGGGCCTTTGAGGTATCCCATTCAAAGAAACGGGTGAAGAAAGATGGCTCATGCCCTTCTGTAACAATGTATATAGCAGTCTCCAAAGATAGTCCTTCAACCAGAATGTCAGTCTCAAGGAATTTCTGCCAATTCCAATAAAAATGTAAGAAAAGGAAGTTTATCAGTTTATCTTGATCTCAAGATATTGTGTCTTTAATGGTCAATCTGTTCTACACATGATAATGTGCATGTGGCCCCAGCAAACAATCAAGAATATGTGTGGTCCAGAAAAGTTCGATAGGACTACCCTAACCGTAAGATCAATAGATTAAGAGCTTCACTAGGCAAGGGACGAGGAGAGAGATCTGTGCGCTTAGGTTCGGACCACAAATCCCCTTTGTATGCTCGTGGATCAACCCTGAGGAAGAGCTACGAAGACCATGTACCACTAATAGGAGTGACTTATGGGAATGGCCAGAGAGCGCTCTTGCAGGCTAAAGAGATACGTGGTTAATGTCATCAAAAAGTCACTATATTGGATCTTTCAGATCATTTGGTTGGTATCTTTTGGGGTACCCATGAATGGTCCCACAGTTAGGACTTCAGACAATCTGGAACAATGAAAATGTCGTGCTCAAGTAATTTAAAGAGCATCTAGGATGAAAAGTGGTGGAAATCAGACTGTTTCCCATGTGGATAGGAATTTACTATTAATGAAAGCAACGTGTTCAAGATCAGTTTGATGTATTACCGTGCCCAGAGCGAGGGCCTGCTGTTTTAATTTAACATTTGCATGATTCCCCAGCCAGACATAGATTTCAGTTTGGCAGTCTAGTATTAAAACATCTTCCGTAGTTAAATCATCCTGAGTAAAGTTGAAGATCTCTTTCACCTGAGAAATTGTCACAGTAAAAAATGAAAAGAAACAGAGAAAGATCTGATATCGCAAGACCTTAACTATAATATAGTGATGGTTCATAGCCTACATTCTTCTTTTCCCCTAAATAACAATAATAGAAACTTGGACTTGAATTTTGGTCTTTCAATTTCTAGTTGCACTAGGTAAGTAGGTAGAGTCAATGTAAAACTTGAAATTTAATTACAAAAAAAGAATAGAGTCTACTCAGAGCCAGGTCCAAACAATGTTTAGGGTACCGATTTCCAAGTCAACCGGTGAGTGTAAGAACACCAATCATCAAAAACCAACGGTGTCAATGGCATTCTCTCTTTTGATTGATAGAAACACAACACAATTCCAAAAACGAAAAAGAAAGAAAGCATAAGAGAAATATATAATAGTTCTTTTAAGATGACATTCACAAAGTCAATAATTATTTCAACAAAAGTTTATTCCTGGTAAATTGCCCAGAAACTGAGATCGATTTACTGATCTCTACATGCAACCAGAGATAGATTGCGATTAAAGTGCTATAATTATAGAAATACATGGATGCCAGTAAAAGTGTAGATGTGTTGTACCTTGATATTGCCTGAGAATGCAAAAAGTCCAGACATGTAGCAAAAGAACCACAACCGCCATTAGATGTGTTTGCTAGAGCCATTTACATATGAAATAATTCTGAACCAAGACGGTAAACATTATCTTTTGAGGGGAAAAATACAACAAAAGGGTATTTCACTCACCTTCTTCAGAGGTACAAGTAAATAAATGTGGATCTTCCACGTAGCCTTTGATCAGTTTTTCCTTGGGATACTCTGCTCTTCCACCGAGTGCATTCCAGAAAGAATCAGGTTCACTACCTTCTCTCACTGATAGAGGTTGACGAGTGGGCTGTTAATGCCATCAGAGCAAACCAAGTTGGATAGTGACGCAGAGGACAATTAGAATTCTCCATTACTAGTAAGAAAGACTCATAACAGCTCAATATAACAATATAAGTACCAGTTTTCTCTGGCAGACATATCTGGGTTATATGATAAGGATACTTATATTTTAAATAACTACCAGCAGACACCTAACTTTTAACGTAGATATCTTGACATGCATCCATGAAGTTGTAAAGCGTACCTTTATAAAAGGAATATTATGACATGAGGTTTATATACAGGCAGGTGGTAAGGATCCATCACCCTGGGGATCCCACCCAAGGAAATGAAGTTCAGATGTCAACATAAATCATTCTTAATTATCAATTTACTGATCCATTTGGATGGTGATGAGGACATCAAAGTTTGAAGAGTAAAGGTTTTTTCTTTTAAGTTTCTAGTTCTTGATTTTCTTGAATTCTTGATTCTTGAATCTTGACTTCTAGAAATCCTTTCCCCACAACCCTTAATCCTTACCATACAAACCTAAATTCTTAATCATAATTGCAAAATGCCACAATTAAACCCCACAACCAAACCCTTGGGTTTACCCTAAACGTTTGAGGTAACCCTATTGTAGCCCAAATCCCAAATGAGATTCCCCAAACCCCTCTTCTTTCATCTTCTTCCCTCATCATCCTGCATCAGATGGATAATAAATATTTCAAGTAGCAATAAAGTTCTACATCAGGTGGTTGTGGTCACCTGGTAGGGTCGCTTTTGACCAAGGAGATCTTCGGGTGGGGTGCACTGAATGGTGTTCCCAACACCTCTGATGTTGTGTTTTCAGACAGTGCGCATTGTCTATAACACTCAAGACTTCAGCTTCATCCTTTATAACCATACAATAAAATTGTCAACAAAGACATAACCCTATCGAAGGTTTTGGGTAATAGAACAAAGTCCGAGAGAAGTGTAGTATTGTCCAATTGCAGATTTCAGGTAATAGAACAAACAACGGCATCAAAAAAACCTCAATATGCTTATCCCACCATTTATGCCTTTTAGTGCTATTATTGTCACTCAATGATATGGTGATGTTTCATTGAAATAACTAATAAAAGATATTCAACAATGGTATGTAAAAATTTGTGGATAACCTTGAAAATCAACGCTTAGTTTTCCTTCTGCTTAGCAAAAGGGTAGAAAGAACAAAGAACAAATAACAAGGCTGAAACATGCTTAGCTTCAAAGTGCAAAGGGGATGACTGCTTACATTTATCAGATCTAGCATCCTGTCGAGAAGATCATGGTCTCTAGGTGAGGAGAGATTCCCTGCCCAGGTGAACATGGATGCTCCAGTTTGTAATATGTAACAATAGGATGAGTTGAGTGAACATGAGACCTGCAATTGTAATGAACTTTGATATCAACTTAAACAAATATCAAACCCATCACAAAAAAATCTGTACTCATTAATTTAGGAGTCTTGTATCACCCTTTCTCCCTTACTGAAAATATATATTCATTAAAAAAAATTGAAATACAAAAACATACCAAATACTGAGAATCTCCTTTAATGACACAATAAAACAAATGTGCATTAATGGTTTCAGGGTTTTTTTTAGGGACATTTCATGAAAGATAAGAGATTATTTTGTGTTCACAATAAGAGATGTATGTCAGTCCATTGGAAGTTCGAACTTTTTCTTTTTTCTACTGAATAAATGTGAAAAAAAAAAAAAGAGTAAAGCTAGGAAAATAAGGATTTTCTATGTGTTTTCTCCCATGGCGATAAATTGACTTGATCATTGATATAATAAAGTATATGCCTACCAAAATTTAACCCACCAATAAATTCTATAATATGATCCATCCAAATGATTGGCTCCAAGGATTGTCTTATAGCTTAGTGGGTCAAGAAGTAATGCAAGAGGACTTGACTTTGACCTCAAACTAAACCCCACAAAATGAAGACAATATCTCACCAATCTCTCCAATACTAACGTAGCAGAAGCGTGTGAATCAATAGATCCGAAAGGAATTGAGAGATTGTGTTCAATGGAACATACAAAACCAGATTGAAAAAATAGATTCAAACTTGGAAAAGAAAAGAAAACCAGAAAAATAAATTGAAACAAGATAAATAACTATATTTGAAATTTATTGAATGAATTGTTATCTCAAAATTCATATTTGAAACTCCTTATGTGGACAACTTCATCATAACAACTTAGAAACCTTCTAATATACAAAAAAGTAACTTTCTAATTTATCTATACCATAATTACAACTTTCTAAACCTATTATAACTCAATTTGGACACTTCTAAGAATAGCCTGAAATATAAAAACGAATTTAGAAGAAAAAAAAATAGAAACTTAAAAACAAATTAGAGACTAAACATAATTACAACTTTCTAAACCTATTATAACTCAATTTGGACACTTCTAACAATAGCCTGGAAAAAAAAACGAATTTAAAAAATAAAAAAATAAAAAAACCTTAAAAACAAATTAGAGACTAAACAAATAGAAACTAGACAAAATAGAAACTTCCTAAAGTTGAAACAAAAACTAATCAAACAACTTCTAAATAACTAAAAACTAAACTAAACTAAAGACATAAGACTAAAATCAAAATTAGGTTAAGTATGGACCCAATCGGGTCAATCTGAACCAGGCTGGTCAAATTGAGATGACTCAACCAAACTGAGTCAACTCGACCAGATCTGGGTGGGTTGATTTGGCCATGAAAAGTCTATTCTCAAGAGCAATATGTTCTACATCATGTAAATGTCCTACATCAAATACAGACCAAAGGCATCACCTTTTTGGAATCTTTTTCTCCCTAATAAACCTCCAAAATTGCCCCCCACCACCGTGCCCTCAATTGATTCCTTTAACCTTTTGGCCAAAGTTACTAATGAGTAACCACCAAAGTTGCTTTGATATGCTTCTTATACAATGGATGACCTTCCAATTGAAGTTTGAATTTCAACAATTAGTGATTCAAACCTTGGGAGTTAAGCATCTTAGTACAATAGAGAAGACGATATGTTGAAGTTGAAAAAAATTGAATCTTGATTTAAGTAAGTAGCTACACATCCTTATATGTTCCCCTGCATGCATTATCGACATTTATTAATTATTATTCAGGTTAAAAATAATAGAAATGCTTAATCAGAGCAACCCCATTTTCAGAGGATTTAAGTTCTGCCCTAAAGTAGTTAAACATTGTTGACATGGATCAATTTGGCTTATCTCAATCTTCTTGGCTATAACTCAGCAGCATTCTTGGCTTTTGACAAGTATTATATAATCAGTTTTGTACTTGTTTGAATAAGATGCAAGGTTAACACAGAAATTCATCCAAAAATAGTGAACCAAATATATTGATGGCATAGTGACAAAGTTGGGGTTAGCGAACAAAATGGGAAAAAATCAGCAAAAGTGGCGAAGTCAGGAAAAATTGGAAAGATTAAAAAACTATATATATATAGGGCGGCAGCCAACATTGTCCTATATGACAGTGATCTCTATGTGAGGAGATCATCCTCCCAAAAAATCAGCCCAATCTGAAACGCCTGAGTCCATCAAAAGTGGTTTACCAATTTTCGGTAAAAATCAACGGTCCACAATTTCTAAACCATTTTTTATGGGATTAGAAGTTTTAGATTTGGCTGATTATTTTTTTAGGATGATCTTCTCACCATACAATCATCCTCACAAAAAATCAGCTCAATCCAAAACTTTTAAGCCATATAGGACAAACGTGTTGGCTACCTAACGTTGGTTGCCGAACCTAACCCATATATATATTATTAACTATGGAAAATCTAAAAATGTACAGGCTTATGATCATGTTAGTTGGGATTTTGTAGAGTATATGCTTGGGAGGATGGGTTTTGGTGGGAGATGGATCTCGTGGATCATGTCTTGTGTTTCGTCCCCTTCCTTCTCAGTTCTAGTTAATGAATCGCCGCATGATTTCTTCAGGAGCTCGAGGGGTCTTAGACAGAGGGATCCCTTGTCTCCCTTCTTGTTCATCATTGTAGTGGAAGCTTTGGGGAGGATGTTGGATAAGGGAGCGGCGAGTGGCGCCTTTTCAAGCTTTTCGGTGGGTGTTGAGGGCCCAATGGTGTTACACTTACAATTCGCAAATGATACATTAGTATTTCTGGAGATTACACTCGGTCAGACGAGGAATTTAGGTGGCCTTCTGTGTTGTTTTGAAGTGGTCTCGAGATTTCAATGAACATGAGGAAGAGTAAGGTGTTGCCAGTTGAGAGGGTTCCAATTGTTTCTCTACTTGTAGCTTCTTTGGGTTGGCAAGTGGGTAATCTCCCTACTTCCTATTTGGGTCTCCCCTTGGGAATCATGGTTTTTACTCGTCCGAGACCGAGACGTATCGCCCGAGTTAACTCGGTATCGGAACCTAACGAGACCAACTCACAATGTGTCATGAGACGACCGCGTATCGTGAGATAAGCGAGTCGTCTCGGACGATATTTTCGCAAAACTGGGGCGATACGAACGAGATATACGAGATAGCGCAGATATTATGTTAACTTGAGAGATAAACGAGTTGTATAGGACGAGATTTTCAAAATCTCGTCCGAGTTAACCGAGACAACCGAGTTTTACCTCAATCCTCAATTATTTACCCCCAAATCGATTTTCCTCCATTATTTCTTCATCTTCTCCACCAAGTGAACAAAAAAATGTAAGATTTTGGGAGAAAATTTCATTTTCTCCACCAAGTTAAGCCTCAATCCTCTATTATTTCACGCCCCAAATCAATTTTCCTTTATTATTTCTTCATCTTCTCCACCAAGTGAACAAAAAAAAGTCAAGGTTTTGAAGAAAACTTCATCTTCTTCATCTTTTATGGTTAAGTTGATGATTTTTAGTGATTAATTGGAAGATTTGTGTTTCTTAATTTACTCTCAATATTGACATACTGAATTGGAGTATTTTATTTATTGTTCCTTTATAGATTAGATTCAATTGCAGAACGGTACCCATTATCTGACTTAATTATGAAGACATAAAGTCAAGGTTATTGTGTTCGATTGTACTTCACAATCAACCATCAAGTCTTTAGATTTCTTATTAAATTTACGATCCCAAGTGATTTTTTTGGTTTTTATCTATCTTGGATTTGAGCTTGTTTGGTAGGTGCATCAGTGCAAGTGGTTTTGGTTATTTCATTTTCATGTTTCAATAAATTTTGTGTTAGTTTCTCTTAATTTAGATATTGAATTTATAGAGAGAAACTAGAGGACAATTCATGGAGGTCCCCATTTGCCAAAAAACATTAAATACAAGAAAAAAAATACTTGCTAAAATCATTAATTTTGGATTGATCTATATGAATTTGTTTTACTCATTTGTTTGATTATTATAAATATCATCACAGATGAAGAATATATTTCTTCTAGATTTTAATGGTGGTGATTTAATCTCTGTGGTTCAGGTTCAAGATCCATGGTTAATTTCCAAGATGTTCATGGAAGAAAGACTTGTAAATATTTACTTTATTTATTTTGATAGGTATATTATGAAAAAAAATTTAATTTAATTTTTTTTTTTGGGGTACATTTTTTAATAGGAATCATTTATGAATTTTTCAGATTTTTTCAGATTTTTTAAATGGTTAAAAACCATTGTCTCAATGTCGAACGAGACGAGACGTATCGTCCGAGTCAACTCGGTATCAGAGCTGAACGAGACAAGACCAAATACCGAGTTTAAAAACCATGTTGGGGATTCCATTTAGGAGATTGGCAATGTGGGACCCTGTTATTGAAAGTGTAGAAAGGAAATTAGCCGCATGGCAAGCGAATTATCTTTACAAAGGTGGTAAATTGACTTTGATTAAGAGTGTATTGTCTATTATTTCTTATCTCTATTAAAGATGCCTCGTAGTATGGAATTGAAACTCAATAAACTGTTTCATAATTTCTTGTAGCATGACAAAGTAGGGAATTGGAAGCATGTGTGCTCGGATAAGGAGTGTGGAGGCTTGGGTTAGGAGGTTAGTAGTGGCAAACTTGGCTCTTCTGGGCAGTGGCTTTGGAGATTTGGATTGGAGTGTGATAGCCTTTGGAGATAGGTTATAGCGGCGAAGTTTGGGACCAATGCCTTTGGGTGGAGAGTGGCGCAGTGAGGACCACACACGGTTGCAGTTTGTGGGAAAATATCATTAAGACACTACCTTTTTTTTTTAAGGTGAGAAAGCACTTTAAGGTGGTAAAAGGCAATAGGGTGAGGTTTTGGGAAGACGGTGTGGAAGCGGACCTTTTATGGAGGAGTTCCCATCCTTGTATTCATCTCTTCAAAGAAAGGGTCACCAGTCTCTAGCTTCGGAAAGGTTGAAGGTGGTGAGTGGGCTTGGGATTTTGGGTTCCGTAAAGCTTTCAATGATTGAGAAGTTGGGGAAGTTGGGAGGTTAATTGTTAACACTTCTTCTCTTGCTCCTGACCTGGGGATTAAGGATGAGAGAGTTTGGAGAGAGGGCAAAGACGGGAGGTTTTCAATAAAGTCTTTTTATCATTCTCATGCTTGGTTGGGGAGTCATTTTTTCCTCATCTAGCCATTTGGGGCCCAAAGTCCCAACAAAGATCGCTTTCTTCACGTGGGCCGCAGCATTAGGGAGGATTCAGACTTTAGACCTCTTGATGAGGAGAGGCATGTGTGGGGTTAATGGTTGCTTGCTATTTTTGAGTGATGGAGAATCTTTAGACCATTTCCTTCTTCTTTGTAAGTTCACTTTTGAAATTTGAGCTCACTTCTTTAGCTTGTTCGGCATGTTGACTTGTATGCCTCAAACAGTTAGAGATCATCTTTTTGTCGCGGTCTACCATTGGTTACTACTTCTCAGGGACGAAGAGGTTGTTGTGGAGCATCACGCCGTTTGCTGTTTGTTGGGGAATATGGAAAGAGCATAATAGCCGCACCTCCATTGGAAAAGGAAAGGATTGAAAGGAAACGACTATGGATATTTTGAGTCATGTATTTTCTTGGTCCAAGGTGCTCAGAGAGTTTAGAGGGATTTTCTTTCAAGGCTTTGTTGGCAATTGGGATAGGGTTTGTAGTATTGCTATCGAGTAGGCTCTTTTGCATTGGTTTTCGCTTGGTTAGTCAACTTGACTGTCCTCGCTTGATTTAATGAATCTTTGCTTATCAAAAAAATTAAACAAAATTACAAATTTCATAATATAAGTATGTACTTTTTTCCATGCAACAAAATATACTTTGTTCAAAACTTAATGAATAAATCACGATTGAAAGTCGCAAATTAATTGCAACTTTTCAAAAAGTGTGGTTTTTTTTGCACCATGGTTGTCAGTTTGTATGAAATTATGTCTTCCTCCAAGAGATAGTTCACTTATGAATTGTCTGGATCATTTGAAAAATGGGCCGTATGTACACTATAATTCAGATGGCACAACTTTGTGTCTTTGCAGAAGATATCAATATACAACACATTCACTTAAACAGCTAATGGATTGGGCCATTATTCATCATCATTGTAAACGCCATCTTCATTGTCAATGCCTTATCCCAACTATTTGGTATCAGGAACATGAGTCATATTATTATTTTATTTGTATTTTTGGATGTAAAATCTCAATATCAAGACTTACTAGATCAAGTTGGATGGCTTGCACATTGTTGGGACTGGGTCCTTGAATTCGAAATAGAGCGGTCCTCTCTTCATTGTAAGTTTCATCAACACTTCCTTTCTCTAAGATAAACCTCTTATACCTTGAACTCATACCACCCTACATGAAATGGAAAAACAACATAAACATAAGCATACCTGGCATGTTTTTATAAGCAGCCTGATGCTTAATGGTAAAGTATCTTCTTTTTTTTAAGGTAAAAGGTTAGTGGTTAGTTAGCAAATGAAGTTAGGTTCAGGGGGTTTGAACCTAGGACATGGGAACAAGACTCCACACGTCTTACCACTTAGCTACGTTGGCACTTCAATGGTAAAGTATCTTAAACACAAATATACTCTACTTGATTACAGGAAAGAAAGAAGCTCATAAGATATAGTATGATACGCACCTTGAAAACAATGAACTTCTGGAAAATTGAATAAAATTGAATAGGCTCCTTATCTTCATTAATTTGAGCCTAAAATTGGACAACAAGAGTTACAACTGTGAAAGATCCTCTTTTGTGTCATTCAGGAAAATGCAGGTCAACAGTCTATGAAGGATTATAAACTATAAAGTGATAAAGCATTAGATGTTTCTGGGTGGTCTATAGAAGGAAAAGATCTGTTTCTTGTTAATGTGAAAATTACAATATACTCTATTTCATCATATATAAGTTTTAATTAGGAAAGGTAAAATTTAAGAACCTTTTTACAGGCAACAGCTAACATTCATGGACATTTGATTCACTTCAAGGTTTGCAACTGTTTTCTAAGATTAGGCATCTTATTTAATACTCTTATTCCAAGTTGCATAGGCATACTTTGAAGTGAGAATTTGATGTTAGTTTGGAACTATGGATGTAGAAATAATTCCCCATGTTCAATCAACTTATAGTATTATTAGAAAATCAAAATCGATATTTAAGTAATGATGAGGTACTGTTCACCTGTGGGGAATGTATGACCCTCTACCAGCAAAATTTTCTATTGTTGACTCTTGACAGGTGATCTTATGCTAGAGGCCCTTCTATTTTAATACACTGAGAATTATTGATTGAATAGGTCTAAAAGTAACACAAAGACATTAAAAAAACATTTCATCTAACAACATCAACCACACATTGCAGTCATGCTTCAAACTAGGTCAATTCTTTAATGAGTTCTTCATTAAACATCAACAGTATCCATATGGAATAAAACATAAAAAAGGCATAACATGCATGGCTACGATGTATATGTACATATAAATTTATTGAAGAAAAAGGAAGTCGGGAAGACATGCCTAAACACAAAGCTAAAAGATAAATCTAACCTGGGTCTGAATACATAAGGTGGACTCATTTGAATGGAAAATCCTCAAAAAATACCCCTTTGAACTCGTCAAAATTAATCTAACCTATCTGCAATATTTCAGGTATTGGAGAAAATCCTCAAAATATTTTTGTCCAAAATAGAAGTGGTTATTGGAACTGTGGAAGTAAGAAGATTGAGCTACAGAGAGAAACTGGGATCTACCTAAAGGGGAAAGGAATAGCTATCTATCCATGGGCAAATATAGGATATTCATAAGAGCATATTTTGCACAAGTGGTTGGGATCAGTGTATGGGGTTCAAGTAGTAGACACTCGGCATTTTAGGATCAAAATAAGAAGTAAAAATATAAGTTACTCTAGTTCTAAACGAAACCTCTTTAAGAATGTCCCTACTTCCCTTTCTGATACCATGTGGAAACCAACAGTGTGGCTAGGTTAACGAGACTGTTGGTTGTTCCCATGTCACCTGGATTTCACCTTCTGTAGGTGGCTCAACTAACCTTGGAAGTTGCAATAAAGAGGGTATCGGTGACCATATTATGAGTCAATGTTATGTTATGTGCCTACAGGACCTACAGTATCTTTTATTCCGAAATCCAAATGGTCAAAGCTCAGGGACTTCCGTCTGTCCCTTCAGCTTTCTTCTTACTCAAAAAGCAAGACTTATTTGATGAACCAGTTGCTTGATTTCAACCCCTTCAGTTCTGTTGTTTTCCAAGCAAGATCTGTTGCTGATTAGCTGTATAATCTTCAGGACAAGCTGGTTGGTTTTTTATTTTTGTCCCCCCTTTCCTCATCTTGGCTATTAACTTGTTTGAATATACTTCCCTTTTCAGTGGAGTTTTTGTTCCATATTCCTTGTCTCCTATATGTTATTTTAAAGCAAAATTCTTGCACAAACCTCAGTTTTGGTGAGAATAAATTGCTTTCCTCTCGAAAAAGGATAAAAAGCTAACTCTTCACATGCTTGCCTATACGAAGAAGGGTATGTGAACCTTTGCTGTGAAGTGTCAACACTTATCACTAGATAATACAACTGAGTAATTAATTTCTTAAGTAGCACAAAAGTTACAAAGAATGTACCAAGTAAAATACAAAGGAGAGGACTAAATAAGAATGGATTGCCCTTGAGACTAAAGATTGTAATAAGTAGAAAGCAAAGGTGAGGACGAACCAAAACTGGATGGACCTTGGTTGAATCAACCATAGCAGTCATATGGGAGATAGCGTCAACTCTGTCTTCCTGCAACATGATAACTAAATTTGAGAGAGAGATTTAGGAATACTCTAAATTTCAATACTAATTCAGGCAAATAAGAGGGTGAGTAAATAAAAATCTCAAAAACATCAATAAAAATAATGAGATCACAGAGCTAGATCACTGTCGATCCAAATAGAAAGTAGCAACAAACCTCCTCACATCCTAGGTAAAAAACTGCGGGTATTTCAAACTTAAAAGAAAAGTGATGAACAAAAAAATGGGAATTGAACACAAAAAGTTGTTTGGTTATCCTCTTAAGTAACAATAATTGATATCATATTTAAAACGCATCAGCAGTTCTGCTAAAAGGATTTGTTGGTCAAAAAATATAATACTTGCGCATTACAAGCATTTGGGCCTCACTTTTTTTCTTCTTTCGAAGAGTAAACAATCTGGTTCTTCTAACTCAATGTAGGCATGTTAAAATATACTAGATCAAAATTTCAACTAGAACCTATTCTTTGGTATCAGAAAACTCGGGAAAGAGGCAAGCAAATTTCTACAAAGAAACAAGTTCAGAAATTTCCATTGATTACGGATCAAAAAAGAGAAAAAATTCATCGATTCATCAGATATTTCTCAGAAAGCTGAAAGCTTACCATCATACTGTTACGTCCCAGCCACGCATAAAATAGATATTCATCTTTTTCATCACCAGGATATGTATACTGCACAATATAGCAGTCCCCACTGTAAAATTTGATCTGTTCCGCAACCGGAAGGAGGGAAAGTTCATTATCATTTACCCGCCAAACCTAGAACAGTTATTAAAGAAAATAAACACAAGGTTGGATTATCTAATACAGCTTACACTCATGATTTAAGTTTTTGAGAAAAAAAGTTACTTTTAGAGTCCCACTACAATCTATAAATGGTTCGCAGTCTTCTTCAGGAAGCTCCTTCACATCATAACCATGCTGCTTAAATATTGCTGTAAATAAAATAAAACATGAAATCAACATGTAATCTAACCGATTCGTCATTTCAATTTTTATTTATTTTATGGCTTAGGTATACAAACCTGCTACTTTCCCTCGGCCCTCTTCATACAAATTTGGTTCCACAATTTGAGGCCAGCCATCAAAATATGACCTAAATGTGGCAGATTCAGATCCTTCGGACAATAAAGTTATACGGGTGCCTGTAGACCCACCCAGTGAACTCAGCATGCCCTGTAAAATGAATAACCAGTAAATAGATTAGATGACCAGTGCCTAGGATATACTTACAGATCCTTTATGAACACATGCATTAAGGAACAAGGCCTAGCATTTATGCGTCAAGCATCTCGTTATATACTCAACGGACATAATTTTTCAATTATAATTATAAACTTAATTATTTGCTGTTCTTGTACTCAATTAGATTAATTTGTTATTTATAAGAGTAAATTTGTTATTCATTAAAAAAAAGTAAGTTTGTTGATAGCAATTTTAGTTACAGGGTCATGCTAGACCTAATTTTGCATAAACACATAGTACCCCATGAAAATAAACCTCTTGTACTAATGTTTATTGTCAAACTATTTTTTTATGAATAAAAAATGTCATAATTCCTTATATACCAAAAACACGCCCACGGAGTTGAATGTTTGCAAACAAGAAGCAACATGTTGATAGATTGAGCACAACAAACATGAGGATGCTGTACTGGATTAGTAGAAAGACCAAGGAATATAAAACTAGACATGAACTCATTCGTGAAGATCTAGTAGTAGTCCCAACTGACAAAAAAACAAGAAGTTTGATAGAGATGGTTTGGTTGGACATGTGTAGCAAAGGCAGATTACAGCCCAAATTAGGAGAGATTTGCAAGTTGAAGGTCCTAAAAGAGTG
The DNA here is from genome assembly GCF_017979445.1 of Akebia trifoliata. Lineage (NCBI taxonomy): Eukaryota > Viridiplantae > Streptophyta > Magnoliopsida > Ranunculales > Lardizabalaceae > Akebia > Akebia trifoliata. The sequence continues at coordinate 11,505,561 of NC_141388.1, read as the reverse complement.
AAAGGAAGACCCATAAGAACGTGTCGTGAGGTAGTTAGAGCAGATATGAACACACTTTCAATAACAAAACATATGGCACTAGACAAAATTGAATGCAAGAACATGTAAGTAACCCATGAATACATTGAGTGTAGATCACGTCATTATTGGCATCAACTTAACAAAGATGTCTAGCGAAGAACTACCACATTCAACAATAGGATGGGTGTTTTCGTATCCATGTGTGTATGGGATTGAAGTAGTGAGAGTGTATATACCACAAGATTCATTCAGTCTACCCCAAATTTTGGGAACACACACACACAGATGCATAGAGTAAGTTTCTTACTTCTATAGAAGATATGGACGTCTTTCGTTCCGTGATCGAGGTATTTCTCCCCATCCAAACAAAAATCTCTGAATTACAATCCAACATATAGCACTTGTCGGAACTGAGCATTTCTTTCTTTAATAAATCAATCCCAATTTGAGATATTTTCCCTTGAGTGGTTATCCTGTGGGATAAAAACAAAAAAGTCAGAACACATACCTTGTGGGAAAGTGTAAAAATATCAGACTTCCCTACGGCCAAGCCTAGAAATCTGAACAGGGAAACTTGGCCAAGTCAGTGGTCTTAAATAAGTTAAGGGAGTCTGAAAAGCTAAGCCAATTTTGATATTTATGGATAAGCTAAAGTAAACTAGTTCTCTCCGGTTAACAAATATGGAAGTACCCAATAAATAATTAAGTGATTGTACCCAGGTAGTCAGGTTAGGTTGATTCAGTTTTAGTGGTGGACATCCCATTTCCAAGTTGATTTGTCAAGTTTATGAATGTTGCATAGGTTCATAAGTTTTGAATTCTAGCAAACAAAAAAAGCATATAACAAGAAAAGTACCAAACGAACAAAAGTAGCAACAATGACATTGCTGAAACTAGAAGGGGAGCTCACCAGAATAACTTCACAGATGGAATTTCATGTTGTTCTTGAATTGCACAAGGCAGATCTTTGGTAATGGGAGCATAACCACCAAATAAGCTCCAAAACTCCCCAACATCAGAGTCACCAACAAATTTCCCGTCCTCTAAATTAATGGAACAGTTAGCACTTGCAACTTCTGCCTTTCAAAAACCATAAAATGATCCTACCTATAGTTGCCACTTCACACCTCCCACTGTGCTTATTCTCTTTGATATACTCAACCACCTCCAAAGCTTTAGCTCTTTCTTGTATGCTGGAGTTGCAACCACTAAAGAGGAAAATTTTTGATGCTGTGTCAAGTATAAATACATCACTGTGGTTCAAGGAGGACCGAGAAAAAGGCACCTGGTTATAGTGCAGACCATAGTTTTAGTCAACAAATAATCCAGACACACATAGAAACAATGGTATCTCTGATAAAGAACGGAAACATGAAAAGTAAATGAGTATAAGGTGTTTAGGTATAAAGGTTAGAGCACTAATGAAGAGGCACTCACTTGAGCCAACAAGATGACTCAGATGAATCGTCAATTATATTGGTCACTTTTTACGTTTCAACAAAGTACCTGTGACTTTCACCAGTCATGATGTCTTTTATGCCAGTGACTAAATTTTTAACGCACTGGGGATTACAAAAGAGTTTGATTTAAGCCAATTTGACGAACTAAACTTGGTGTCTTTATTCAAAAAACTCTTACTTCTTTAACATAAACAACATGATCTCCCTTGCATGTTAACAAGCTGACTCGGTATGCTTCACCGTTGACATCTCCCAATCCCAAAGAAAACACTCCTGCAATGGGTATGATGCATGGTTTAAAATAGGACAAGAACTTCTCTGTTTCATGCCCCTGAACTTCCCTATATTGCACAGCATAGGACCCCAGTGCTGCATCCAATTCAAGTGCTTTATCTGATGCCATGGCCGAATCAACCTGTCAATTAGAGAAGCAATCTTAAGAACACCTTTCAGTAAAATGCTTCCTGGAATACAAATCAATAGTCTGAGTGACATAAAAGTAACTTCCATCTTCAACAGAATACCAGGACGGACATGCACACAGATAGCCAATTTGATAGTTCCCACCTAGATCCAGGTCTTTTTTTCTTTTTTATTTCTCTCTTTTCGAAGGGAAAGATCCAGCACAAATTCAATCTCATTGAAAACTGATGCTCTTTCCTGTGTTTGTTTCCCAAAAGAATTTTGATAGATTGGGGTTGGTGCAAAATTCAACAGCATTGATTGTTCCCCAAAGAGATCTCCCAAACGGAACACATTGAATGGGGATAACATACATTGTATGTTTAGCATATGTCCTGACCCCTGATATTCTGATTACTGATGGTAATTACTGCCAACGAGGCTGAGATTATAGATTAACCTACCATATAAATAGTGAAGAACATAATAAAAATGGTTAGAGGAAAACCTCTTTTGCATCCTTTCCCAACCAATAATGTATATCATGTTGAGGAACACCACTTTTAATTAAAACTGTCTGCCTCAGATTAGATACAGGGAAGAGTCAAGTCCAGTGCCTATCGAAAGAAAAAATAAAAGATCATAGAATATAACAACCCACCACTTGCTAAGAAGTTGTAGGCAGATTTATTGGAAAAATATTAATTCATCAATATTACTTAAGAAATTTTGAAGTTTTGAACATACTAATGACTTACATTTAGAATTAGATATGCACTTCCAGAAAAGAATTTTCCGTGTGAAGACTTCGGAACTGGAACCAACCGAAGGTTGTCTATGCACCAGATCTCCAATCCACTAGAACCAGATATGATTTAAGGATAGATTGACAAACTTAAACATATAAAATGAACTATCCCTCACTTTGAATGTAAACATGCAGAAACCAGCAAAGAACTACGTGCATAAACAACATATAGAATGCGTACATGTATGTATATGGGCAAAGTATTAAATTTCAACATATTTCCACAACATATACAGAAATATTTCTATTTCCACAAGTTCCAACACAAAATTCAACCAACAATTTCTTTTGTGTATATTTCAGTGGAAATTGTAAAGATCTTATTTGATTTAGAATTCTTAGATGGTTGTTACAAATGCCCAAATAGGGTATTTATAGGCATTACAAGAATAATCTAGAAAGTCTTAGTTATCATATTCTAGAAGATTGTAAGAATAATCTAGAAAGTCCCAACTATCATAATCTAGAATATTACAAGAATAATAAAGAATAATCAAGAATAATCCGGAGATATCCTATTAGGCCCCCTCAAGATGGTGATCCAGAGGAGACACCAATCTTGAAAACTAAGTCACGCAGTCGAGTCCGAGAAAGAGGCTTTGTAAGAACGTCGGCAAGCTGATCAGTGGAAGAAACGTGGGACACGCGAAGCATAGAGCGTTGAACAAGATCCCGGACAAAATGATAATCAATGGAGATGTGCTTCATGCGAGAGTGAAAAACGGGATTAGCACAAAGATACGTTGCGCCAATGTTATCACTGTAAATAACTGGTGGTGAGGGGAGTGAGACCCCAAGTTCAGTAAGTAGAGACCTAACCCACTGAACTTCTGATGCAGCAGAGGCAATCGCTCTGTACTCAGCTTCAGTAGAGGAACGGGCCACAGAGCGTTGTTTCTTCGAGCTCCAAGAGATGGGATTATGACCAAGAAAAAGAACATAGGCCCCTGTAGAGGTGCGATCATCAGAGTTTCCGGCCCAGTCAGCATCGGTGAAGCAGTGAAGAGACAGAGAAGAGCTTGCACGAAGTCGAAGTCCAAGATCACGAGTACCATTTAAATAGCGGAGCAGACGCTTGGCAGCACCCCAATGACGTTCAGACGGTGCATGCATAAATTGTGAGAGTTTGTTAACTGCGAAGGCAATGTCTGGGCGCGTGACAAGGAGGTACTGAAGACTTCCAATAACCTGTCGATACAAAGTGGCATCCGTGGGGGGAGAGCCATCATAAAGTGAAAGTATAGTACCAACTGCAAGAGGTGTCTGAACCGGTTTAGAAAAGAGCATGTTGTGTCGAGCAAGTAAGTCCACAATGTACTTCCGTTGAGAGAGGAAACATGAGTTTTGGTGCAAGAGAACTTCGATACCGAGAAAGTAGGATAACGATCCCAAGTCTTTGATAGAGAACCTGGCAGCCAGCTGATCAATGATGCGAGAAACAAAAACAGTATCGCTACCTGTGATGATTAAGTCATCAACATATACCAGGAAGTAAGCAATGAGACCATCACGGTTAAACACAAAGAGAGACGTGTCCGACTGTGCATGAACAAAGCCCAGCTGAAGCAAAAAGCTACGAAGTTCTTGATACCACGCCCGAGGTGCTTGCTTAAGACCGTAGATGGCTTTCTTAAGTTTACAAACATAAGAGGGAAAATTGGCATCAATAAAGCCAGGTGGTTGTGCCATATAGACCTCTTCATCAAGATGGCCATGGAGAAAAGCATTATTGACGTCAAGTTGCCGAAGAGCCCAACCTCGTGACAGTGCTAGACTCAGAACAAGACGAACAGTAGTGGGCTTAACAACTGGGCTAAAAGTGTCATAGTAATCAATGCCGGGTCGTTGGTGAAAACCTTTGGCAACAAGACGAGCTTTGTATTTGTCAATAGATCCATCAGGATTGCGTTTGATTCGAAACACCCATTTACAACCAACTATATTCTGTGAGCCAGTAGTAGGAACAAGATCCCACGTACCATTCCGAAGGAGAGCATCAAACTCAGTGGACATCGCAGAACGCCATCGTGGATTAGTAAGGGCTTGAGTTACACTTGTGGGCTCAAAGTCAGTAGATGGATGGGAAGAGATAAGGCAATACTTGGGGTTCGGCTTGTGAATGTTATTTTTGGAGCGGGTGAGCATAGGGTGGCTATTGGAAATGGGTCTGGGCAAGGTGGAAGTAATCGGAGAAATGGGAGGGACAGAGGAAGAGCTCGGTGGTGATGAATCATCGTTGGAGGCCGTGAGCGAGACCGAGGATGAGGGTTTATCATTGAGCAAAAGAGGCGAACCGGCAGCACCACCACGTGAGGTAGACGGGACTTTAAAGAAAAGAGGGGAAGATGACGAAGGACTCGAGGGTGGGACAGATGAGACGGGCATGGAAAATGGAAAAACGTCTTCGACAACTCAACATGACGAGAAGTAAATATTTTGGAAGAAGATTGATCATAGCAGATATATGCACTTTGTGTTAAGGAGTAGCCGAGAAAGACACAAGCACGAGATCGAGGTTCCAATTTATGAACGGTATATGGACGCAACCATGGGTAACATTGACAACCAAAGACACGAAGCTTTTGAAAGTTAGGGGGATGACCAAACAATTTTTCAAATGAAGACATCATGGAGAGATTGGATTTGGGTAGGCGGTTGATGAGGTAGGTAGCTGTGGCAAAAGCAAAGGGCCAAAAAGTAAGAGGGATGGACGCATGATGGAGGAGGGTGAGACCGGTATCGACAATATGACGGTGTCGACGTTCTGAAAAGCCATTGTGTTCGGGAGTATGTGGAGGTGTTGTGAGATGGGTAATCCCACTGGATGCAAGAAATGAACGAAGTGCAATATATTCCCCCCCGTTGTCTGTGTATAAGGTAATTATTTTAGTTTTGAAGTAGTTTTCTACAAGAGACTTAAATTTGACAAAGGTTTCAAGAACATCTGCTTTTCGCCGTAGAGGATATAACCAAATGTACTTAGTAAAGTGGTCAACAAAAACAACATAGTACTTGAATCCATCAACCGAGAGAACAGGAGAAGACCACACATCAGAAAAAATTAATTCAAGGGGTGTTGAAGATGAAAGGGTAGATTCATAAAACGGAAGCTTGTGACTTTTATTAATTTTACAAGAATTACAAGAAAAGTTTGATAGAAGACGGGAAGATAAAGAAAAAACATTAGATGAGGCTAAATGACGAATAATTTTGTGGGATGGGTGACCAAGACGGGAATGCCACAAAGACAAGGAGTGAGTGACAGACAAGAGAGCACGTGGTGGAGCTGACGAGCCCGTCGTGACCGGCCAATAATAAACTCCGTCCTTATGTGGTCCTTGGAGAAGAAGGGCCCCCGTTTGACGATCCTTCACCTGAAAGCCAGACATGGAAAATATAACAACAACATTGTTAGTGTTACATAATTGGGAGACAGAAATAAGATTTTTTGTCATAGTTGGAACACAAAGAGTATTTGGGAAGGATAATGAGGATGAAGTGGGTAGGTTTAGAGAGCCAGTGTGAGTGATGACCAGGCCTTTACCATTACCGATGACAATGTCATCAAAACCATCATAAGGAGAATGAAGCGAAAGGTTCGCAAGATCAGTAGTGACGTGATGAGAAGCACCAGAGTCTAGGATCCATTCAGATGGTGTTGAAGAAGCTGATGGATGAGTGGCCGTGTGAGCACTTGGCACCGTATAGGCTGGACGAGGCCGGGGACGTGACTGTTGGACAGTAGGAGTCCATGGAATATGCTTGAAAACGGAACAACGTTTTGCGGAATGGCCTTGTTGTTCACACAATTGGCAGCGACCGAGATACGGGCGTTGTCCTTGATTGTCGATGGAAAATGGAGGTCGAGATGTCAAGGAGGCGTGTGGCGATCGGACTGACTGACCGCGAGTTTGGTTAAAGGGGCGGGGAAAACCACGCGATGGTTGGGGTGATGAAGCATAACTATGTGGGGAAGACCGAGTAGTAGGGAAAGCTGTGGCAGGGATAGGAGAAGATGAATCTGTTTTGGCCGCCAGTTGTGCTTCATGGTTGAGCAGTTTCTCATGTAGCTCATCGAAAGAGATGGATGTTTCTCGTGCTTGAATAGCATTAGAGAGTTCTTTATAATTCTCGTCAAGGCCATTAAGAATTTTCATGACGAGATCTTCAGAATCAATCGAGACGTTCATAAGGGCTAGTGCATCAACAGTGGTTTTGATGCCTTGCATATACTCAGTGATAGACTGAGTACCTTTGACGGGGTTGGTGAGGCGGCCCTTGAGACCGAGAATGCGACCACGAGTCGGCTTAGCATAGGTGTTGGAAAGAGTAGTCCAAGCATCATAGGATGTTTTTGCAGTAGCAATGAATGGGATTAGTGACGGTGTGAGAGAACCGATGATGGCGTTGAGCAAGAGTTGGTCTTGACGGATCCATATGAGATAATCGGGATTGGGTGATGAGACACCGTTTTGCATGATGGTGGAAGGTGGACATGGCTTTGTTCCATCAATAAATCCGAGTAAGTCGTAGCCGATGAGAAGCGTTTGAAATTGGAGCCTCCATGCGGTGTAATTTGTGGATGTGAGTTTTAGAGGTGCTTGTGCTGAAACGTTAATAGCAATGAGGTGTGTGGTGTTGTCTAGAGGATTAATGACGGTGGGGTGGGGGGTGGTTGATGACGGTGTGGTGGGAGTGGAGGCCATGACTTAGAAAGAAAATTTTTGTGGTGGAGGTGTGATCGGCTAGCGTTAAGAAATGGGTGGCGTTAGCCTTGAGGCTCTGATACCATGTAAAGATCTTATTTGATTTAGAATTCTTAGATGGTTGTTACAAATGCCCAAATAGGGTATTTATAGGCATTACAAGAATAATCTAGAAAGTCTTAGTTATCATATTCTAGAAGATTGTAAGAATAATCTAGAAAGTCCCAACTATCATAATCTAGAATATTACAAGAATAATAAAGAATAATCAAGAATAATCCGGAGATATCCTATTAGAAATCACTATTCATTTCATGAAGTGAATGGTGACTTTCGACCGAAATTATCAAATTTTATCATTTCCTACAGGATAAATGAAAATTTATTCAATATTCCTGTCATTTCAAAAAATTGTTTTTTATGTCCACATTGATCAAAATATTTCCATTTCCAGACTAACCATAATACACACCCAATTGAAATTTAATACCTTGTATATGGGAAATTACAGAATGAGTTGCCGGACTATAAGGGTACAGCCTACAGGCACTGGTTAAAATCTACGTCAAGAAAAACGATAGTATTTTTGGCTTGATCATCTCAGCAACACTCTTGTTTGTACTCAATCCGATAACAATAGACATTATTTCCAGGTCTATAAACTTAAATTTGCTATAATAGAACTTTATTCAAAGATATCCATCTTTTGCAAGGTTTGAAATCCTAGTAGAGATGACATGACTCCCCAGAGTCGTACTGATTTCAGAAAAAAATTATGACATCAAGACACCACCATATATGGTATATCAGAGGAGGAGAACCCCATTACGATCATTGTGGATGCATGGTTTCTATTTGGGCTTAGATCAAGATTCTGCGATGCATTAGAGGTAGAAGACCCCATTTGCATAATTCTAGGAAGACCCCACATTGGGAAGATGCAATGAACTGCTTTTATAGAGAATGGAAGGCCCATTGAACCGCATTTTTAGGATTTCTTTCATTATTTTTAGCCAGAGACCTTGCTGTGATTTATGTTCCAGCCGCATATTTATTTAGTATTGCAGGATATTTAAAGAGTTTTTGTAAATCAGAACTTAATCTGAAAATCGATTCTCTAAATAAATGCGGAAATAATCTGAGAATCGGAATCTGAAAAATGGCCAAAAATCTATATGAAATACATACCTCCAGCCATTGATTTTTTACTCTTACGCTGTGGATCTTTTGGTCTCGATTTGGTACTTCCAAAACTCTGATTCACTCCTTAGATGGTGAAAAAATTAAGGAGATTGAGAGAGTGAGCAGTTTTGGGGACCAAACGGTTCTTTTTATAACCAAACTTAATCGAGGCTTCCATCAAGCACTCGACCACGTTTTGGTTCGTTGCCACAACTCAGATCTCTAGTGGGTCACATTTCCTAACTACAAGAAACGTGATAGAGGCATCGTGGACCACCTCAAGGGCTCCGAAATAGAAGGGTTACAGATCTATTTTAGATCTGTCTGCAAGAATCGGAGCTAACATTCTCCCACTTGGTCCACAATACAAATGTCTTATCTTAAACCCATCAATAATCTGTATTAAGTAATAAATACATGAATCATGGCGATAAGTCCTCTAATGACGAGTATTACCTTCCATGTATTACAATGTATTTATTTCTTAATATTATACTTTATGTGGTAACATTTCTTAATGAATAAACCCTATGTTTATTCTGGTCTTACACAAAATAAGTTTCTCAAAATAAATTAAGGTGCACATAAATATGAGAAAACATCACAATCATAAGAGTTTCATTAAATAACATTGTACATACAATGAAAAACTACATAATAGAACCAAGTCCCATATTCACTACATGATCCTTGAATTTCAATGGTGGCATGTCTTTAGTCAAAGGATCAGCGATCATCAATTCAGTGTTAACGTGCTCAATGACCACTTTCTTTTCTTTGACACGTTCCCTTATAGCTAAATACTTAATGTCGATATGTTAACTTCGACTTCCACTTTTGTTGTTTTTAGCCATGAAAACAGCAGCTGAATTGTCGCAATACATTCTCAATGGCCTAGAGATAGAATCCATAATTCTAAGGCCAGATATAAAACTCTTAAGCCATACACCATGCGAAGTAGCCTCAAAACAAGAAACGAACTCGGCTTCCATTGTGGAAGTGGCAGTCAAGGTCTGCTTGGCACTTCTCCATGATACAGCTCCATCGGCCATCATAAAAATGTAACCTGATGTTGATTTGCGTGAATCAACACAGCCAGCAAAGTCCGAATCTGAGTAGCCAATTACTTCCAGATTGTCAGTCCGTCTATACATAAGCATGTAGTCTTTAGTTCCTTGAAGGTATCTCATCACTTTCTTTGCAGCTCTCCAGTGGTCTAAACCTGGATTACTCTGATATCGTCCCAACATTCCCACAACAAATGCAATGTCAGGTCTTGTGCAGACCTGAGCATACATTAGGCTTCCGACAGCAGAAGCATGTGGAATGTTTTTCATTTGTTCCCTTTCAAGGTCGTTCTTCGGGTATTTGTTCAAATTGAACCTATCACCCTTCACAATGGGCGCAACACTTGGTGAACAATCCTTCATCCGAAATCTCTCTAAAACCTTATTGATATAGGTTTCCTGCGACAGACCCAAGATACCTCGAAATCTGTCTCTATGGATCTTAATGTCAATGACATAAGACGCCTCACCCATATCCTTCATATCAAAGTTTTTAGAGAGGAATTGTTTCACCTCATGCAGCAAACCCTTATCATTGGTTGCTAATAAAATATCATCCACATATAAAACAAGAAAACAAATTTTACTCCCACTGACCTTCTGGTATATACATTGATCCATAATATTTTCTACAAAACCAAATGAAGAAATTACATTATGGAATTTTAAATATCATTGGCAGGATGCTTGTTTTAAACCGTATATGGATTTCTTAAGCTTGCAAACCAATTGCTCACCATCACTAGAGGGGAATCCTTCAGGTTGTTTCATGTAAACCTCCTTCTCTAGATTTCCATTAAGAAATGCCGTTTTCACATCCATTTGTTGCAACTCCAAGTCAAAATGGGCTACTAATGCCAAAATAGCATGCAAGAAATCTTTCTTAGATACAGGAGAAAAAGTCTCCGTGTAATCGATTCCTTCCTTCTGAGAGAATCCCTTAGCAACGAGTCTTGCCTTGTATCTCTCAATGTTGCCTAATGAGTCTTTCTTTGTCTTAAAGACCCATTTACAACCAATGGCTTTTGCACTATTAGGCAACTCAACAAGGTTCCAGACTCCATTACTCTTCATAGAATTCATCTCTTCCTCTATGGCATTGTACCATAATTTTGATTCTTTACAACTTATGGCTTGTGAAAAAGATTCAGGATCATTTTCGGCTCCAATGTTGTAGTCAGATTCTTGCAGATACACAACATAATCACCAGAAATTGCTGACTTCTTAGTTCTAGCAGATCTTCTTAATGTCGCACCATCATCTTCCTCGGAAGTATGAGGTTCAACTCGTTGTTCAGAAGTCTCGGGCAACTCTTGAACAACCTGATCTACCGGAATGTTGTCAACAGCTTGTGGAACTTCAATGATTGGTTGTTTAACACCAGTTTGTACTTGAGGGGTGCTGTGAACAATAACCAATCTATTACCTGAAGTGGAAGGTTGAGACTCTGAATGATCATTCTCAGAACCTATAGTCCTGATTTGATCGCTCCCACTGATCAAGTCATTTTCAAGAAACTTTGCATTTCTCGATTCCACAATCCCAGTATTGTAAGATGGACAAAAAAATATGTAACCTTTAGACCTTTCGGCATATCCAATGAAGTATCCGCTAATGGTCCTTGGGTCCAGCTTCTTTTCTTGTGGATTATAAATTCTTACTTCAGACGGACATCCCCAAACGCACATATGTCGCAAACTCGGTTTCCAACCTTTCCATAATTCAAATGGCGTTTTAAGAACAGCCTTGGTTGGAACTCGGTTTAATATATACACTGCCATCTTAAGTGCTTCAGCCCACAAAGAATTAGAAATATTGGAGTTGCTCAGCATACTCCGCACCATGTCCAAAAATGTTCGATTTCTTCTTTCTGCTACACCATTCTAATCCGGTGAACCAGGCATGGCGTATTGGCCAACAATCCCATACTCTTGAAGAAACTTTGCAAATGACCCAGGTGCTTGTCCATTATCTGTGTATCTGCCATAATATTCTCCACCTCTATCTGATCTCACGATCTTAATTTGTTTGCCGCATTGTTTCTCTACTTCAGCCTTAAAGATTTTAAAGACATCTAATGCTTCGTTCTTATTATAAGCATGTAGAAATACATATATCGTGAATAATCATCTATAAAGGAAATGAAGTATTTCTGACCATGTGAGCCATGTCTAGACTACATATATCAGTGTGTATGATTTCTAATATAGCCGAACTCCTATTAGCACCTTTCTTTGACTTGTTGGTCTGCTTTCCCTTTATGCAGTTTACACAAGTCTCAAAATCAGTAAAGTCCAGAGTACTAAGTATCCCGTCATTTACTAATCTTTTAATTCTTTCTATGGAGATATCACCTAATCTCCAGTGCCATAATGTAGAGGAATCCTCATTAATAACACATCTTTTAGTGCCAATTTGAACATGCATAGCATTATAAATGGCATTGTTTTGTAAATTAATGCAGTAGAAACTATCAGACAAAATACCATTCCCAACACAATCAGATTTATAAAATAAACTAAAAGATGTTTCTGAAAAGTGAAAGGAATATCCAAAAGGTACAAGTCTTGAAACTGAAATCAAGTTTCTAGAAAAACTTGGAACATAAAAAGTCTTTTCTAACTCTAAAACATAACCACTACTTAAAGTTAAACAACATGTCCCTACAGCTTCCACATGTGAGCCCATCTTGTTTCCGGATAAGATGCTTTGCTCACTTCCCACTGGCTTCCTTAGGTTTTGCAAACCCTGCAAGGAATTCGAAATGTGGATTGTTGAACCAGAATCAATCCACCATGTGTTAATATTTACATTAACCATATTAGATTCATAACAAACAAATGAGATTGAATTACCTTTGTCCTCAAGTCATTTATTAAATTTGGCGCATTCCTTATTCACGTGTCCCGTCTTTTTACAGAAGAAACACTTGGAATTTTTCTTGATATCAGCTTGGGGAGGTATTTTACCTTTCCCTTTCTGATTAGCCTGAAATTTGCCCTTTCCTCGCTTAGCCAGCATTGCACTCTCACCCAGTTTCATCATTAGCCTTCCTTCCTCTTGAACACACATGGTCATGAGTTCATTAATTGACCATTTGTCTTTATGTGTGTTGTAAGAGATTTTGAAGGGTCCATATTGATGCGGAAGGGTATTCAAAATGTAGTGCACTAGAAAAGACTCCGACATTTCAACCTCGAAATTCTTTAATTGAGCTGCAATATCCCTCATATGCATGATGTGCTCGCGCACACCTTTGACATTGGTAAGCCTTAGGGATGAGAACTTCATGATTAGGGTACTTGCGAGTGTCTTCTCTGAAGTGACGAATTAATCATCAATGGCCTTCAGCAAGTCCCGGACATTATCATGCTGATCTACGGAATCACGAATACCAGCAGAAATTTTTGTCTTAATGAACATTACGCTGAGGCGATTAGATCGCTCCCATTTTTCATAAAGCGTAATGTCTACTGTAGAACTGGTATCGGAAATCGCAGGTGATTCGTCTTTCCTAATAGCATAGTCAATGTCCATCCATCCTAAATGAAGGAGAATTCTCTCTTTCCATACTTTATAGTTATCACCTTTTTATTCGGGAATATCACATCGGATATCAGAAAAATTCACAATTTGTGAAGCTGCATAAATTAAAAAATTACATGTTTATGTTAAAATTGAAACCTAAATAATTTCATGCTTTACCAATGTAAATCATGTTAAAAAATTGAGTCTAATGATTAAAAATTACCTATGGGCTAAATTTTTAATTCAAAAGATTCAATCATTCTTTATGATAGAATATATCAAATTATTCACTTAATTCGTAATTATGCAAGGTATATAATTTGATATATATCCTATCTTATATTAAACTTTATGATAAAACTACCAAATTATTAATTCATAATTCCTGTGGGTAAGTTATGAATAATTTGATATTTTATCCTAATTAATTATATAAATATAATAAAATTTCCTGTGGGATAAAATTTATTATATTAAGTATAATTAATTACAATTGATGTCTAAATAAATTTTATATGATCCTAATTAATTATAGTTTTATTTAATTAAAGATGTTGTGGCTATTCTCTAATTAACTAAAATTATATGGATCACTTAGACATTATTCATTTATGCTTAAAAAATCATTTTGCATAAAAAATTAACTGAACCTAACATGTCATTATTATGCATAATCAATCCTATAATTTCAAGCATAAATATTCATCTAAAAAATTTGCATAATTAATTTAAGCAGAATAATTAATACATGCAAATATATATAAATATGAATAAATTGCATACAATTAAACAAACTGAACATATGCAAAATAAATAAATAAAAGGTAGGCATGATGCTAAATAAATGCCTAAACAATTTTAGAATTTATTTTATTTATTTGTTTTATTTATAGAAATTGGTCTTCTTCAACTTTTAGTCTATCCGATTTCTATCCGATTTCGATCTGATACAACTCATCAGATAAAACTCCAAAAAAATATATAAATATAGTTTAAAAATTACATAAAAATTATAAATCTAATTTCTCAATGATTTTTCGACCTTCCAATTTCTATCCGATTTCGATCTGATGCAACCCAGCAGTCAAAATCGGTCTCCAAATCAACATTTTAACATTAAAAAATTGTTTACAAAATACATAAAATTAGAAATCTAATTTCTCAATGATTTCTAGCTCTAGTATGTATCAAAATCAAATTTTAAAATAAAATTTCAACCAAAAACAGAAAAATATATATATTTTTGGATACATAAAAATTAAATTAAATTATCAAGGCAGAGATTTTGAGGCTCTGATACCAAATGGAAATCAGAACTTAATATGAAAATCGATTCTCTAAATAAATGCGGAAATAATCTGAGAATCGAAATCTGAAAAATGCCCAAAAATCTGTATGAAATACATACCTCCAGCCATTGATTTTTTACTCTTACGCTGCGGATCTTTTGGTCTCAATTTGGTACTTCCAAAACTCAGATTCACTCATTAGATGGTGAAAAAATGAAGGAGATTGAAAGAGTGAGCAGTTTTGGGGACCAAACGGTTCTTTTTATAACCAAACTTGATCGAAGCTTCCATCAAGCATTCGACCACGTTTTGGTTAGTTGCCACAACTCAGATCTCTAGTGGGTCACGTTTCCTAACTACAAGAAACGTGATAGAGGCATCGTGGACCACCTCAAGGGCTCCGAAATAGAAGGGTTACAGATCTATTTTAGATCTGTCCGCAAGAATCGGAGCTAACAGTCTTATCAAATACTTGTTAGTTGTTCAAATTATGTTGTAATATCGACCACGGATTAGTTTTAATGGCTGAGATTAGTTTCTAGGATTTAGAAAATTTGTAGAAATTTTATTATTCAATTAATGAATGAAATTCAGAAATTTTGAGTTCTCCGGATAATGGATGGTGTGAAACTCTAACTTGATCAGATCCAAGGTAAATACTTCTCCATGGTCTTCATCATCTTCTCCACCCCCATCTTTATTTTTTATTTTTTTATTTTTTATATCCTTATTGCTACCCCAACACCAGCTGAACCTTGATGCCTTACAATACCCTAGCCACAACTCTCCAACACCCCCCTAAAATATCCTAAACCTTGGCCGAACTACCCCAGCTGATCCCTCTTTAGATTAGCTTTAAACAGTCAAACCTTGTGGAACCCACTCTATACCTCAACCTAGGGTTCATTCCAGCCAACCGAAACCCCTTTTCTACCTCCTAACCCCACCAAAACCTAAACCTACCTAACCATCCTACCTAAAACCCTAGTTTTGCCCCCAACCTCTTACCCAAAACTAATTTATAGCTTTACTCTAGCTTGATTGAGATCATTGTTGATATATTTTGAATTTTGACCTAATTTATGATAACTATCAAGTCCTTTCATTGAACACACTTGAACCTAAGTTAATACTCAAAATCCTTGAAAGGATCAGAAGAATCCTAACTGTGTGTTGGCCAAACTCAAGGTCAGTGGAAATCTTAACTTCCATAGGACCCTCATTCACTATTTAAATAGTTTATTATTGTAAGATTGTGATGAAACCCTGGATTAATTTTTAGTTGCCTATTAGACACTTATAATTACTTTGTGGTTGACTATGCTTTATTTTATACTTTGAATTGTTAATGTTAATTTGTTCTAGAAAACCACCGAACCTTTATGCTCCAAATACTTTCTAGAGAGAGACCAAACCAATTTCTTCTCTTCCAAATGTTATATTCAAAGAGAGAAAAATAGATGAGTTTTTTGGACAGTTTTTGAAATCTTAAGGGGAGAGAAAGAGAGAGATGGATGAGTTTTTCGGCAAGTTTAATTAATGGAGGGTTTTAGAAATTTAGGGTTTCTTGTAGGACCTTTGTTAGCTAAAAAAAATAGATTTTTTGAAATGTAGGATCTCCAATTCGGTTTTTGAAATCAAATTCATTCTCCCTTTCTCTACCTCTCTCCCTTTCTCACGTTCCCTCACTTTCCTCTTTTTAAGGCTTCTTCTCTTGGGTTTTTCTAAGAAATCTTAATGAAAAGACAAGGATATGTTAGTCTTTTACATAATAAATGCTTGTTTACATAATAAATGCTTGTCTTTTATATAATAAATGCTAAGGGTATTTTAGTTTTTGGATTTAAATGCCTTATTTGCAGTAAATGCTTTGGAAATCAATGTCAACATCATAAATGCATTTATTATGTAAAAGACCAACATACCTTGTCCTTTTCACTAAAAAACAAAATAGACAGGGGTATTATTGAAAAATGAATGTGGTGGAGAATGCTAACGTCCCCATGAGGTCTTGGACGTTAGCATTCCCATATATACATATAGGTACGGATCATGGGACATATGTAAAAACAATAATTTTTCAAAATATGGGTTAGAAGTTTCAGATTGGCTTGATTGGCTCATGTAGAAGTTGGACCGAGGACCTCGTGTGGGCCACATTGGCCCAAATGACACCTCAGCCCTCAAGGATTCATGGCTTATATTAGGTTTAAGAAAAAAAATCTGCTTGATCAAAGGCTTCAAAAATGGACAACCACTGAACTTCCAAATTTAGATTGCATTAATCAATGGTGAAAAATGTCTTTTGTTTTTATTTTTATTGTTATTTAGTTTTGTGTTCTACATCCAAGTGGTACCCAATCATGTTTTTGGGTGCCACATGAATGTGCAGTCCATATAAATAGGTGGTCCTTCAGTCCATGCAAACTAATCTCATCTATATAAGCAAAAGAAGGGCCACATGACTCTATAATGAATGAAACAGTTATAAAAGATTACGCTTTTATTCCTGCGCCTTCGAGAGCAGCATCGACAACTTTATTGAACAGCGACATTGTTTCCAAAGGAACTGATCCTCCACAATACGTCCCAGATTATATTTTCTACAGTTCAAGATTTCACATTCATCACTTGCACATAAAAAGGAGGCCCATATAACATACTGATGAAAAGTAAGATAGAAATTCAAGCTTAGTACATTTATTTTATATAGAAAGATATGACCGTGAAAAATAGCTTTACATCTTCATCGAATGCATTTCCCTTATTTGCAAGCAGCCATATCATATTTTATCTCCATATTTGAACTCCAAAGAAAAA
Organism: Akebia trifoliata; assembly: GCF_017979445.1. Classification (NCBI taxonomy): domain Eukaryota; kingdom Viridiplantae; phylum Streptophyta; class Magnoliopsida; order Ranunculales; family Lardizabalaceae; genus Akebia; species Akebia trifoliata. The sequence goes on along the minus strand of NC_141388.1, from coordinate 11,488,277 downwards.
GACAAAATCATATACAAAAATTTCCTTAACAAATAAAAGCATCATGAACTAAAGAAACATCGAGGATTATGTGGACAAAAGTGGCCTTTATTGAAACCATTCATGTAAACTATACTTGAAACTTTAAATGTTCAAATATAAAAAAGGGCACCAAAGTTGACTCTAGCAAATTGAGGCTGTTAAACTTCTCCTATGATTCTTTAGTAATTTAAAATGGATGCTTATGCATAAGTGGATATAGTTTTGTTAATTTGTACTTATTTATGATGATTCCAGGTTATACTACAGAAAACTGAAATCTATTTCTCAAAAGTATCAGCTTGAGAGAATTTTTTTTTTTTTTGATAAGTGTAAAGTTTTGATTAAAAAGAAGAAATAAACTACAAGAGGCCAAGATAGTCCCCCAAACAAAGAGGAAAAGCAAAAACAAATGGTGAACGTTGATCCTTCAACATAATTGTGTGTCTGAGTATATATTTCTTAAGTTGATCCTTCAGCATTCATTAATTATCTCAAATAGTGAGCGTTCTCAACCATATTATTCATATTGGTTAGCATTCCACCATGGGCATATAATTTGATAAAATAAATTTGTGAACTTGCTCTGCTCTTTATTATAATTCTAACAAATCCCATAACTTATACCATAAATCCACAATACAAGCAAATATTTAAATTGGAAAACCAGAAATTGAGAAGCAATTCAATTTCAAGCTTGACATCTCAAATGTAAGATTCAATCCTACAAATTTACAATCCTAAGCAAATTCAATATGAAAATTGAAACCGAGTGCAAATATAGAAAAGGATTTTAAAAAAATCAATAAATCCAAATCTATTTACCTTTCTCTGCAATAATTCGGGAATCCAATAGATAGAAACAGAATTCAAGCTCTCAAACCATAATCGAACATAAATGAAAACGATGAGTCGATCGAGAAAAACAAAAAATAGAAACCCTAGTGAGACAGATAGAGAGAAGTAAGTAGGTCTGAGTCTGAACTTTAGGGCTTTTAAAAAAAGGAGATTGAAAAAAGGGAGAGAGAGAGAGAGAGAGAAATGGAGATAAAGAAGAAAAGCAAGTGGTAGGGACGAACGTGGAGCCATGATAGCTTTTTGATCTTAATGTCGGGCCCACCAAGAGGAAGTTGAGAAGCATTTCTTCCATTAAAAAAGGGCTCGACCACTGCTGCCTCTCTGCACGTCTTTCCCGCCAATCGCCATGTCAGCTGTTTCGAGCTTATTAGTTGCTTTCAATGTTTTCAACGACTAGTTTTTGATGGACCGGTAATCAGGTGAGTCCACTCGGTTTTCGCTCGTCCGGTTTCTTTTGTCTGAGTTTTTTATACTCAGGATCTAATCATGGTTTTAAAACTCAGTTTCGCGTCTCGGACAAGTTTTCTGATACGTTTGACACGTCTCATTCAAAATTTTCAAAAAATGAACGTGAGATATTAAATCTCGTTCTAAAAATTGACTTGTGCGTCCATCTCATTCATGCATGATACTGAGACGACTCAATTGATATGTCTCGATCTCAAACAAGTTTTGAAACCATGGATCCAATACGGTGTCCCATTAAAGGTGTCCATGTGGCACACTTTAGTTGGAGTTTAAATCATGTTGCACTCCTAACCAAGCCATACACCTAGTCCAATGTGTATGTTCTCCCAATCAAACGTGTCATGTGGACACCTTTCCTATTTATAGGAAAGGTACATATGTCTTCTATAAGTAACTTATAGAAAATGAATTAAAAGCCAAAAGCACTTCATTTTTGTTTAAGGTAAGAAAAAAAAATCATCTTCAACCTTCAAACTTCAAGAACAAGAGAGAAGAAAAATCAATAATTTTTTTTTTTTTTAAGTCAAGACCTTGGCTTGAAGACTAATTAAAGGAGGTTTTTGAAAAAAAAAAAAAAAAAAAACCTTAGAATTTAAAGAGTTTGTCGATGATGGGTATATTTTTTGGTGTGTGGGTGGGTGTCAAGGATTTTCAAGGTTGAAGATGAGGGTAATTATATCATTTTATGTTAATCTTCAAAGAAGACTACAGTCAAAGGGTTCGTCAAGATATGATTAATATTTAGAGGTATGTCGTAAGGGACCGAGTGGTTACAAACCACCTTTTACCAATTGCACCCCCGGATTAAAAATCCTCCCTTGCACTTTTTCACCCCCTCCTTTCTCAAAATGTTTACAAAAATTTCAAAATATCTGTGCATGCATGCTCAAATGTTATAATCCGAGCATCTTTGTATGTCACAAAAAAAGAAGAGAAGTTGAAAATCAAGGATTGAGAAGGTTGAAGTAGATAAAAACTTCGAAGATGGGAGTCAAAAATTTAACCCAAGAGGTTGTAGACGACACATGCAGATTAAGCTAAAGTTTAAGATGAAGGTAGTTAGGTCATTTCAATTAATCAAACTAAGGGGGTGTTTGTTTAACGCTAATTTCAGCACTTAATGCTAAATGCAATTCAGCTTCAGCAATCAATACGTTTGTTTACTCCACATTTTTAGCACTTATTGTTGAAAATACGTGAAAAACATTAAGTGAAGTTGGATCACTTAATTTTTTTGCTGAAGCGGTAAACACCGGTCTTTTTCAACACGAACAAATATGCCCTTATACTTGAAATGATATTACCTCTTATGTCCTATGGATAATGATATAAGCACCCCACAAATTAATAAGGCAACCCACACCAATATTATCTCTTTCCTATTTTCTTTCTCATCTACGTATTTAAATAATATTAATTTAAATTTTAAAAAAATATTAATTCAAATTAAAGAGAAAGAAAATTTCAACCCTTAAAGGGTTGAAATTTTCTCTCTCCTCCACGCATTTAAATAATATTAAATATTTCAAAAAAATAAAAGAGGAGATAGAAATTCCATTTTTCCATTTTTTATTTTTTAGAATATTTAATATTTAACAAAATATTTATATTTAATATTCTCTCTCTTTAATTTGAATTAATATTATTTTTTAATTTGAATTAAAAAACTTTAAAATTTACTTTTTAAATGATGTGGAGGAGAGAGAATTTGTTCGGCTAGGTTTCCAAAACGAATTTCATTAAATATAGTATTTTTTTAATAAATAATTTTTATTTTTGGATTTTATTAATAATTTCCCCTTAAACATACAACTGTTGAAAATGGTAATATAGTCAATTTACCAATTTTCAACATTAAGTAACAAATAGATTTATGTGATTACAGCGCTTAATTTGAATCAGTTCAACACAATTCAAATCGATAAACATACAACAATTTCAGCACTAAAATTCAGCGCTTATACAGTTTCAGCAATTATAATCATTCAGCACTTATTTGTTCAGTTTAACAAACAACACCTAAGAGGCATGCCATCAGTTTGAAAACATATAAGGGATATGTTCAAATCAATTCAAAATTTTGGTGGAACCTTTGCTTTGGATTACACTTAGTGTCTTCAAAGATGTATCCCAAATATTAATTAAAATGTAGAGGCGCCAAATAAAACTAAACAGCCACGTGTCATATTACGAGGAGGGTACCTCCAATATTTGAAGCGACTTGGCCGTTTCAAAGTCGGACTCTAAACTAATACCACAAAACTGCAGATTGTCTTATAGATATCGGAATGATATTGAATTTTACACTTAAATAACCACAATAATATAGGCATAAGTCGAAACATAAAAAATAAAGATATAAGTATTTAATCTTAGGTGTTGTTTGGGGACAGTGTTTGGGTTGTGCGACTCTGTATAAACAAGACTTGACATTGTAGAGATTTTGGTACCTGGTTGATTTAGAGCAATGCTGGTGGTGTTGTGTATGTTGAAATGATCTTTTCCTCCAACAAACCACAGAGTCGGATGGATTTGTTGCAAAATTGATTTCGACATGAGGTTGAGCTTAGGCCAATCCGCCCAAGTTGCAGTCTTAACACACCCACACACACCAAATATTTTCTTCTCAAATCGCTCTCCATTTAATTTCTGCCATTTTCTCAAATCAACCTCCCACCCCCATCTCTACCAGTTGTTCTTTTATTTTTAATTTTAATTTCAATACTTCTTTCAATTGAGAGATAATCAGTCATTGTTGGATGTTTTAGTGCATGATAATAGTGAAATTTCAACTAAGCTCATTATTAAAAAAAAAAAAATGAAATATAAATATATATGTATAGCATAGTGAAACTATAATAATTCTTTTCCAAAACATACTTTAATTAATTAAAATAATTTTACTTTCTTAATTATTATCAATTTTAAATGTTAAAGAAATGTTTTTTCCCTCAGTAACGGGAGATGACAACATTGACTTCAAAAGAAAGCGCATTTTCACAGCTCCTGTTTTTAGTGGTAAACAAAAATTTTAATATTTTATTCATTTATAATACTAAAGCTTATTTTTCAAATATTTATAAATTAGATTTATTTATTATTAACTTATTCAAGTCAACTCACAAGTTGCAAACTTAAAACTATGATTTTTAATATTAGGAGTGGAGGTAATCCTGAGAGAATACCATTGGGAGATGGGAAAAATCATTTTCCCTTGGTGTGGGGGAGTGTGTGGTGCTTAAAATGAGACAGGTTTTTTCTGAAATTCAAGGAATTTGAATTCAGATTAAAAAAATGGGTCGGATAAGTGTTGATATCCCTTTACCCGAGTCAGATCTAAGTTGGATATAAATCCAACCCTATATCCAAATGATGTTTAACTTCGTAAGTTATATTTTTATATTTTTTGAAGTAATTTTCTTCACTCAACAAAAGACAATGACAAAAACCTCCCTCTAAAAAGGAAGAGATTTGAATTCAAGTCACTTTTAACCACACCTTGAACAATACTCCTTCAAATAACCTTGAACGATATGAAATTATTTAATGTGAAACAATTAATTCGATTGGGTCAGATCCGGGTATGGATTTTGTGAAAGCAAAATGATTCAAATAGGATTTTAACTTAATAGGATCCAAGTTGAATCTAAATCTAGACCCAAATAAAAAAAATGGATATGAATATGGATGTACTCACATCCGGCTTCAACCCAACCGGTTCTAAGCCCTAGGTGTGGGTATACATTTTCCCACTCAGGCTAGAAAATCACTGTGGGACAGAATCTGATTTTCATGATAAATACCTAATCTCGCGCCTAAGAGATATCATTCAATAAGAGGAATCAGTTTCTCATCCATTTTCCATGTAAAATTTAAATAATAAAAAAAAACCCTAATATGAAATATAATGGAAACAGCAACATTAACATAAACTCCAGTACCAGGGAACAAACATCTTTCTCTTTTCTACAACCAGAAAACCAATAGACATCCAAACAAGCATGATCCAGATAAAAAGGACACAAGAAGCTTTCCACCTGGACGGGAACGCAATCTCAAAAGTATACTATACTACATGAAAGCAAGACATGAAACGCTTTCAAGCCTATATATATATGAGAAGATAACCAAATTCAAAAATATAATACTACACAATCTAATACTATTTTTTTAAGTCTTGACATACAAAAGCAGATGCAAAGGCCACATAGAATGCTCTCAATTGGCAGCTACAGTCTCAGGGGCCGTGGTCACGGCCACTGCCTTAGCAGGAGGAGAAGCAGGACCCTTAGAGGTAGTAGCAACAGCAGTGGTGGGAGCGGTTTTACCATCTTTGGCAGGTGCTGCAGGTGCAGGTGCTGGTGCTGGTGGAGGAGGTGGAGCAGTCTTCATGTGTGGAGGTGGATTGTGCTTGAGCTTCACGAGAATCTGGCGCATTCTTGAGAGATCAGTTGGCTTTCCAGGTTTTGGCCCTTGGATCACAACAATTGAAGGCTTCTTGTCCTGGTCCTTCTTGCCTCGCTTCTTCTCTATAGCTGCCACTTCATACGGGACAAGTTCTGCAATTGCCTTCCAGTAATTCTTGTCGGCCTCCGCATGAAACTTCTCTTGATTGGCCACAAAGAGCTGACATACAACGACATATTAAGTCACTAAAGTTACCCCACCATGGCCTAGGAGTAGCAAAAAAAATTGGGTTTTATGGGAGTAAAGAGGAGGCCCATCTTATTATAATGAATCCGCCAAAAAATTACAACAATTTAATTCAAAAGCAAGAGCATTTAGTGAAGTTAATTTTACAAAATCCATACTCTTAAGTTCAACACATTAAGTACTTAATTATGTGCAAGAAACAATGCAAAGACAGACACTTCACGACGTAAGGCAGTTTGAAAGCTTATTCTCAAAACTGAACAGACCAGATTTGATATATAAGGTTCCAACTCAAAGACCAAAACCTGCTTAAATTGAATCAGTCCGGATTAATTATGAGCTCAAGCAAACTACGGGTCTATCTTAAGAACAATCCCAATCAAAATTAAAAAGGCAAACCACCCTGAACGGTACCATACTATGTTTACTTGCACCAATTCATTATTTGTAACAGGTCCCTCTTGAGACTTATTGTTGTGTAATTCCATTCCCTTATTGAAGCACTAAACTTGCAGGCCATGTCAGGTCCACCGTCACTGCTCCTACCAGTGTTAGATGTTTCATAGACTTCCACAAAGAAATATTTCATGACAACCCTGCACAGTACAGATAGTTTATTAAAATTACTCAAATTCATCATTCACCCTCTTGAAACCCATCATAATATTGCCATTTCCATTCCTGTATCAACGGTATTACATCTGTGGGTCATATTAGGCTGACCAACAGTGCTCACACAAACGTCAACAGTAACTTCAAGGACTTCCCAAAAGAATATTTGCATGCAATGACAACAGAAATGTGGAGGATAAGGTATTTGATGACCCAAACCAGCCTGAACTAGTGAGATATGAACATAGGCAACGCACCACAAGCTGATGCAAAAGACACCTTACTAATTCATATCAGAATTCCATTGTGCTCCATAGCACTAACCCAATTCTAGCTGCCCCAAACTGATCTGTGATACCAATACTGAGGAAACCAATGGTAGCCCATAGCCATCATTATAGTTTTAGTGCAATAGGGGAGTAAGACAAAGTGAAAAACTGTCGAAGTGATAAACTTAAGGTTGGCTGTGCTTCGTAAACCTACCCCTCGGAATGCATTGCATGGCCGACGGACATAATCTAGGAATCAGATTATCAGACCATCTGGTGGATCTTCAAATTCATATCTAAAACCAAAAATTGGACACTAAAAACATAAGGCTTTTATTTTTATTTTTATTTTTGACAAGAAAGTGGATTAGTGGTTAGCAATTAGTAGGTGAAGGCGTGTCATGGTATCAACACTCAAGAGAAAAAAATGAAGATATTCCAGCTCATTCTGATTCTTGGATCTATGCCAGTCCAAACAGTGTCACTTCAGAATGGTAGTTCTGTTTCCCTGTAGTGCACCTAAGCGGTTGAGAGAGTACCACATGGCAGCGACTTTGAAATCCATCTGTTAGAATATTTGGAGTTCCATGACCGTTCATTTTCAAAGTCCCTGATCAGGCTAAAGAACTTTTATTTAAAAAATCAAATCTGATCTAAGACATGATCCTTACATGCCTGATGTCTTAGTTTTTTTATTTCAATATGGCCTCTCCACCGTGGAAAGAGTACTACAGAGAACTTCGGGAAAGAGGAACTACAGAGGATCCATTCCCCTCCAGAATAATGAGCATACATCTCTTCACAAATAAAATACCACAAGCTACTTCAAGCTCGTCCACTCATGCTATTCTCCTCACCAAGTGAAAAATCTAACTAGCCTAAAAGCAGCTCCCTGGCCTACATCTTTCTTCATTATTGTACTGATAGAGAGAACTTATGTTAATTATAAATAAAATAAAAAGACATTAGCTATTGACGTTCCAAAAGTTGACAATTTCATAAATACAACCATAAAGCTTAGTCACAAAGGTCCATTTTTTTAATACAATAAAGGCAATACTTAGAGAACACCAAACACTATGTACAACATTGTACCGATGCCTGACTTGAGAAATAGCCTTTCCAAAATGATCCAAAGATTCCAAGATTGATAATTAAGAAAATAAGACGAACACCAACCAAAAACTACCGGGGAAAATAAAAAATGCGAGCTCAAGTACACAAAACTAAAAATTCAGAAACAACCATAGAAAAATACACATGGGCTTCGTGCACACTAACCTAAAGATCCAGTTTATGTTACTATTTGACTAGGATAACAGTTCATATTGAGAATTACTCCCTAACAAAAATGATAACCATGCAACTAAAGAAACATAACCCACTCACCTTCTCCTTTTCCCTGTTAGTGGATTTGTTCGTCTCAATGTTGAGCTTCCTCCTCTGATAGAACTCGATTTTGTATTCATCTGCTTCATCAATTATTTCATTTAGCAATTCTTTCTCCCTCTTCTCCTTCTCCTCTAAACGAATTGCATTCTGCCTGTGAATTTGGAACTTAATGAGATCTATAGAGTTAACAAAGTAAATTCATGTGAGGTAGCAAAAGAAATTAATGAAAGATAGACCAAGGAATAAAAATTAGGAGTTCTTCAAATTGGTTCCTGATTTTATGACAATAAAAATGATATAACATCAAAGGCACTGTCTATACCCATCAGCTTGCATCAATCAAATTATGGAACAAAGTTCGTACCAAATTAAAGTTAACCATGAACTTCAAACCCTATATACAACCAAAAAGACGATAGAAATAAAAGAACGAACACAGATAGCAAGATTTTTATGTGGTTACATCCCCAGATTTCTCCCTACACCTCTCAGATCTCTCGAACCCTGAAAACCTAGTTTCCCTATCAAATTTCACTTTCTTGATGATCAGTCACCAATTACATCCAAGGCATCTATCACAAAATTAACCATTACAATAAGATCCGAAACCAATCAAAATCACACGACGTGACACACGCATCTAGTGAAAAAAATACAATTATAGACATTCAATCAGATTTTTAACAAACTAATAAACGATTGAACACAGAAACAAATCAGACACCATCAAAAGATAGATGTTTCAGATCATTTCCATATATGATTGGCAGTCAACACTTCAATCTAATTAAACAGTTGAGCTAAGAAAGATTCCAATCGAGAACAACTAAAACCCTAAATCTACAAGATCAAATAAGAAATTCATCTTTAAGTGGGGAAATCAAACTAAATATCAAATAGATCTACTAAAAAATAACAGAAAGAAAAAAAAATCAACAAAGACGAATCAAACCACGAGCTCACCGTCTCCACTCTCTGAGTTCGAAACCTTCCTCTTGCATCTCCGATGGAGGCGGCAAAATCGGACCATCCGATTGAACAAATCCCTCGTCGAAACCTTTTCCGTTCAATTCCGGCGAAAACGACGATGATCCCTGATGATCCGACGAGAAATCACCACCTGTACCATATTTCGACTGTGGAGATGGGGTTTCAGGGATCGCCTGTGATGGAAACCCTTCTTCTCCAGCGTATGAATGATTGTTGAACATCGGATCATCAACCGAGTCTTTGACTGATTCATTGTCTGCGAAATTGGTGAACGAGTCGAATCGTTGAGAAGGGAGACGAGGGTCGTAACCTAAGTAACCATCGTCATCGAAGGGACGAGTCGACGCGGTGGATCGAGGGTCTTCGCTTTCATGTCCGAACGAGCCAGTTAATGAAGAAGAAGACATGTTGATTCGATTTCTAAACTGAATTGATCTCTCTCTCTCTCTCTGCGCGGAAATCTCGTTCGCGAGTCCTGCTCGTGCTAATGGACGCCTGTTGGTTCGATTTCTTATCGTTCGCTCCTAAGGTGGGACTGTGGAACTTGTGGAAATGCTTCGAGGGCTATTAAATATGGGTCTTGTTAACGTGTGCCCTAAGGGCACACATTAAAGTGAAATAAATACACTTTGAAAATTGATTTTGTACCGAAAATGCCCTTAATTTTTGTTTTACTAAAATACCCTCAGATTCTGACTTTCAAATGTATTTATTGCTCTTTAACATGTGCGGCACACGTTAACAAAACCCCTAGCGAAGTTTCTCGCTTCCTCGACATTTGTTTGGTTCTAGGATGCACGTTGGTGCGCAATAAGCATATACCATCCTAACATCCTAAGAAAAATGATAGTATGCATTGAAGTCGGACCTATATAGACATCATACCAAGGTCCACTCTACAAGAGATTCTTTAAATAGCCTTTTTTTTAATAAAATAAAAAAAAAATCTTTAAAATTGACTTGCTAATCTAAATCATCTTCTACCCACCATTTATTTTTTTTATTTTTTTGTTTTTTTTTTTTCCAATTGGAGGAATTTGACTTATTAGAGCACTCGACTAACCCTCAGGCACTTGCAATACATTCCCCCTACACTCATATGGTAATTCCTATGATAAATCATTGAGGGCCTGTTTGGTAGTAACAAAAATTGTTTTACATATCCTGAATAGGATTTTTTTTTATACTGTAGTGGAAATCTTTACCCAGATTACCTTCCATGCTATTTATCTGACATTGATCCTAATATGGGTTTAGTCTACATATTGTTTGTCTAACAATGATGGATCTCATTGAATTACAATTAAGTTCCATTCTAAAATCAATATATGGGGCATGTTCGGCACCTTACTATTTACCCTACATGTTTTGTCCTACATGGGTTAGAAATCATCCTCACTAAAAATCAGTTCATTCTAAAACTTCTAACCCATGTTAGGACAGAACACGTAGGGCAAATAGTAGGGTGCCGAACATTTTCCTCGTTATATATATTTATGAAATTACAATTGAAACAAATACATAAATGAAAATGGCAAGGAAACTCAAGTTAGCATGTTCGAGACACTTAAAGAAATCTTAATGTTAAAAATAATAATTTGGATGGATTGGTGTAAGAAAATTGAAAGTTAGGCTACCCTTACAAACTTAATAAGATTTCAAATCTTATTAAGGGTCGTGGGAGCATATTATGTCATCAAAAAACATGGTTCATTTCCACATGGATAAAAAACACAAAATTTTAAGAATTTTGAATATAAAAAATTTATTTTTCATCGTTGAATTTTAATCTTAAATTTGGGTTTTTACATGAAATCTAGAAGGTTGTGGTGTTATATTGTCAATTAGGTAATCCATGTGGGCCCAACAACCATTAGTAAAATTTGAAATCTTACTACATTAATAAGCAAAATATTTTTCAAAGATAATGGTATGGTAGAGATAGGAGGTTATAATGGGAAAGTGGAATCCCATGTCTTTGGTGGGATTCCAATTTCCCCCTTTTTAGTGTTACACTAATCCTTTGTGGGTCTATAATTTTAGTTAATGCTTAAAAAACTGTGAAACAAACAATAAAAAGTGTGAGTTACTAAATCCAACCCTAGGGTTAGATAGCTTATACTATATATCAAACATAGCTTGAGGGTTTCCCCCAAGTGATAATTTGAATTCAAGAGGCAAGATCTTTGCTCACGAGGGTTAGCCTTGGTTATCTCACCAATCCTTTGGGGTTATCACTCAAATGTTTGGTATTGGGTTAATGCTTCACTTATTTACCCAATCACGAAACCCTAGGTCCAACAAAAATCATGGTTTTTAAAGATTTGGTATCTCGTCTCGTATTAACCCTTGGATATCGAGTGGACTCAGTCGAGTCATCTCATCTTATACGAGTCAAATCGTTTAAACTAATAAAATAATTTAATCATAATTTTTTCTTACCATAAATGGTATCGTGGAAAAATCCCACCTCCACTTCAAGATTCACAACATTGCCTACTTAGCCACAAAAAAGCACTTGTTTACGCATCGGTATGTTACTTACCAAAGAAACTCCAATGTCAAAGATGGATTCATAACAATTAATTATACCATATCAAATTATCTTCAAATGAATAAGATTTTCCAATGGTCTTCTCCTTTTTAGACATCTTTAATTCATACTTCTTTTTTCATCCTCCATTGGGATTCCATTGTGATATTTCTTTCTTATTTGGAGATGAGATATCAATCTTTTGTCTCGATTTCCTCCTCAATTCTATGATTTGGGTTCATATGTTCTTCACATGCGAATCCTAATTGCTATTCTCAAGGGAGAAAATATTTTAACACTTTCATTAGTACCTCTGAAGTTCCTAACCTTCATCAAAAAGTTAGACTTTGTACTTCTTTTATTGATCTTACTTTGACAGTCAACCTGGGGATATCCCGAGAGCACCTTTTATAACCACTTCAATTGAATTCCCTTTGGAAGGTATGAATATCCTTGGGATGACGGATGATTATTCTTGGGTACAAAATTATGTTTACACAAGGTGGATGAGCATACACTCAATCAGAAAATCTTTTCTTTTATATAGGTAAAATATCTATATCACCTCTACCTTCTTTCAAAATGACTAACTACCCCTTCTAAAAAAAACGGCAAACCCTTATTTTCCAAACTGTCTTTGAATTCAACCCATTGGTTTTAATCTTGTTTTAACCAAATAAGAATTTGTTGATAAGAAATCTTTGTGCTAAGTTAATGTACCACAATGGGATATTGCCACATGTATGAAAAAAACCAAGCGTGATTGGTTGGTGGAGATAAAATTTAAGTAGAAAATTCTTGAATAGTTAGTGTGAAGGGTATTTTAGGCCTTCCACTCTTATACCTTTGTTGTTAATGATGGTCATCTAGACCAAAACATTTTTCTTTGAATCCTCTCTGACTTTGGGTGATTGAAAGTAGTTAAAAAAGGGATTAAGACTTCAATGTGGTGTCTGCCAACGTTCCTCTAATGATTTTGTTGGTAACGAAGTATTCAAAAGAAAAAAAGAAAGTTTGCAGAATGGGGAGAAGAAGATTAATAAAACTATAAAGAGTTTAATTTCTCTTTTGTTTTTCTTTGGGTCAATTTTTTTTTAATATCTCTTTTGATCTTCGTTTCGACATTTTATGGCAAAAATACCCAAGACAAGTGTCACCACATGACTGGCTTGAGTTGGATGGAAATTGACTCACTTTCATTGGGGAATCGTGTCAATATCTTCATTAATGTTACTATCAAGTTTTATTAGCAGTGTCTCGGCCTAATCAATGCTGAGTTAGTGTTAATCCACTGTTTTGAGGTGGGGGAGACAAAGGATCTTTGATAAGTGATTTGAGATCTTACATTAAATGGGAGGATTTCTATGCAGAGGAACTTAGACTGCATTTAATTTTTCGTCTTATTAGAAAACGGATTTGAATTCGAATTTGCGATCTCACCCACTAGATAGACTTTTAAACTGAGGAAAAAAAATATTCACTGAGCTTGCGCATGTTTCAGTGGGTTGATTTTAGACCCCGCTTGCTTATTTTCTTTCTCTGTGGTGCTATGTTATGCCTTTATAATTCCCAACTTTCACCTCAATCTGTATCAACCTAGGTGGTGTCATTACCTTTCCTCAGTATACTAGTACAAATCCATTACTCTTTTATAATTCTGATGATTGCAGTGACTGTGCTTTTGGAGCTCGGTTAATATTGTGCTTCGTGCCCTTATTATCAGAAATATATATTTTACCCTCTTCTTGTTATGTTCTATTTGAGTTCAAGGTACAAAGCTTGGTTGTTCTTTGTTATTGATTTTGACTTAGGACTTGTTCTCCCATGACATGTGTCCCCATTGGGTGACATTACTAAAATGGTTCCCATAATTAGGAGTTCGGATTTTAAGTGATTTTTCAATATACTTGCCAACATCCTAACGATTTATCAACTTAACGTAATAATTCTTAACAACAAATTCGTACTCGCTTTGACGTCTCATCTCGTTCATGGATGAAATTAAATTGACTTGGACAAGATAAATTATTAAACTCGATTTCAAATTATTTATTCATATATATAAGGTTGATAAAAAGATGTTTAATCATGAAATCATATTTTATTAAAAAATAAATTATTTTAATAAAAATATACAAAATTTGGTTGACTCAGTTGGCTCTTACCGATTCAGATGAGATTTTCAAAATCTCAACCAAGTTAACTTGTTTATCTTGCGAGATTCCGTAGGCTTGAGTCGCCTTGTCTATCTGTCCCATTGATGGACAATTTCGACATGACTCGATCTCAATCTCAGTCGAAATTTGAAACCATGATTCTACCCCCATATGCATCGACTGTGAATAGGTTCAAAGTTTTATAAAATTGATGAATGGACCCCACCTAGATTCGCCATTTAATTTAGGGTTAATTGAGTATACTTTTTCTTAAGTAATTTGATTTGCTTATACTTATTATTTTACCATTATTTCATATAAATACTAAATTAGAGGGTTTTGTCGCATTTATTTTTAGAGAAAATTATTTAAAAAGAGTTAAATATTTATAAAAAGTAATCTATTTTCTCAAAAATTACCAAAAACAAATTAAGTCGTTGGACAATCTAGCGTTTTAGTAACTCACTGGACTATGTAGCATTTTTTATTATTATTATTATATATATATATATATATATATATATATATATATATATATATATATATATATATATATATATATATATATATATATATGGTCCCGTTTGGCACCCAACCATTTACCCAACAATTTGCCGAACATGTTTTGTCCTACATGAGTTAGAAGTTTTGGAATAGGCTGATTTTTGGTGAGGATGATCTCTATGGCGAGGAGATCATCTTCACCAAAAATCAGCCCATTCTAAAACTTCTAACCCCATCACAAATGGTTTACAAAAAATGGACGGTCCACGTTTTTTCAACTTGTAAACATGTGGTTAGAAGTTTTGAAATGGATTATAACCGTAGAGATCATCCTCACAAAAAATTAGCCCATTCCAAAACTTCTAACCCATGTAGGACGAAACATGTCGGGCAAATTGTTGGGTGCCGAACATTTTCCTATATATATGATTAGGATCCGTATACACATAAAGCTACTTATAAAGCTACAACATGTTTTGTCTTATATGGACAAAAATGTTTGGAATAGGCTGATTTTTTGTGAGGATGATCTCTATGGTGAGGAGATCATCCTTGCCAAAAATCAGCCTATTATGAAACTTCTAGCCCATGTTTAAAAGTTGAAAAATTTTAGACTGCCAATTTTTGTAAATCAGTTTTGATGGGGTTAAAAGTTTTGGAATTGGATGATTTTTTGCAATGATGATCTCCTCACCATAGAGATTATCCTCAAAAAAATCAGCCTATTCCGAATCTTTTTAACCATATAAGACAAAAACGTTGTAGTTTTACATGTTTACGGAACCCCACCCATATATATATATGTATATATAGGGTCCGTTCCCCTCCTTAAGCTTTACCCTACACTTTAACAAACCTGTTTTGTCCTACATGGGTTAGAAGTTTTGGAATGGGTTGATTTTTTGTGAGGATGATCTCTATGGTGAAGAGATCATCCTCACCAAAAATCAGCTCATTCCAAAACTTCTAACCCCATAAAAATGGTTTAAAAAAAATGGACGGTCCATGATTTTTCAACTTGTAAAATCAGCCCTCATCACAGAGATCATCCTCACAAAAAATCAGCCCATTCTAAAACTTCTAACCCATGTAGGACAAAACACGTTTGTTAAAGTGTAGGATAAAGCTTAGGGTGTTGAACATTTCCCATATATATATATATATATATATATAGGATGGCGTTATTACGACCCCTATGCGACACACCATTTTGTCTTATATGGGCAAAAATGTTTGGAATGGGCTGATTTTTTGTGAGGATGATCTCTGTGATGAGGGGATCATCCGGCAAAAAATCATCCCATTCCAAAACTTCTAACCCCATCAAAATTGATTTACAAAAATTGGACGGTCTAAAATTTTTTAACCTGTAAACATGGGGTTAGAAGTTTCATAATGAGCTGATTTTTGGCAAGGATGATCTCCTCACCATAGAGATCATCCTCACAAAAAATCAGCCAATTCCAAACATTTTTGCCCATATAAGACAAAATGGTGTGTCGCAAAGGGGGTCGTAATAACCCGACCCATATATATATATATATATACACACATAAAGCTACTCATAAAGCTACAACGTGTTTTGTCTTATATGGGCAAAAATGTTTGGAATGGGCTGATTTTTTGTGAGGATGATCTCTATGGTGAGGAGATCATCCTTGCCAAAAATCAGCCAATTATGAAACTTCTAGCCCCATGTTTACAAGTTGAAAAATTTTAGACCGTCCAATTTTTGTAAATCAGTTTTGATGGGGTTAGAAGTTTTGGAATGGGATGATTTTTTGCAAGGATGATCCCCTCACCATAGAGATTATCCTCACAAAAAATCAGCTTATTCCGAATCTTTTTAACCATATAAGACAAAAACGTTGTAGCTTTATGAGTAGTTTTATGTGTCTACGGAATCCTACCCATATATATATATATGGTCCCGTTCAGCACCCTAAGCTTTACCACACACTTTAACAAACGTGTTTTGTCTTACATGGGTTAGAAGTTTTGAAATGGGCTGATTTTTGGTGAGGATGATCTCTATGGTGAGGAGATCATCCTCACCAAAAATCAGCTCATTCCAAAACTTCTAACCCCATCAAAATAGTTTACAAAAAATGGACGGTTCACGATTTTTCAACGTGTAAACATGGGGCTAAACATTTTGGAATGGGCTGATTTTTGGGGAGGATGATCTTCTAATCATAGAGATCATCCTCACCAAAAATCAGCCCATTCCAAAACTTCTAACCTATGTAGGACAAAAAACGTTTGTTAAAGTGTGTGGTAAAACTTAGGGTGCTGAACATTTCCCATATATATATATATATATATATATATATAGGATCCCATTTAGCAACAAACATTTTGGCAAAACATTTTTCAAACACATGGGTTAGAAGTTTTGGAATGAGCTGATTTTTGGTGAGGACGATCTCTACGGTGAGGAGATCATTATCATCAAAAATCTAGTTCCATGTTTATAAGTTGAAAAATCGTGGACCGTCCATTTTTTGTAAACCATTTTTAATGGGGTTAGAAGTTTTGGAATGGGCTGATTTTTGGTGATGATGATCTCCTCACCCTAGAGATCATCCTCACCAAAAATCAGCCCATTCCAAACTTCTAACCCATGTTTTGCCAAAATGTTTGGTGCTGAACATTTCTCGTATATATATATTTATTAGAAGGGTATCTGGGCTAGCTTGCGCGCACCAACTATTCCCTCTTCCCCGAACAAGACTTTCGAAACATGATTTTAATCCTACGGCCCGTGACCACTGATATTAGTAGCCTGTTGGAATCGAACTTGAGACCACAGGGGGAGCACACCCCTTGATCTCGAAGTGCTACCACTCGGCCACCCATCTGGTGGTTCTATGTAGCATTTTAAATGGAGGCTAAATTGTTCGGGTGTTAAAGCAAACAATTAAAACACTGGACAATCCAACGTTTTAATCAATCAGATGGCATTTTTGATTAAGCAATGCATTTTAACTCATTAAAATGCTGGAGTTTTGACAATACACCAGATTGTCCAGCGACTTAATTTGTTCATGATAATTTTTCAAAAAATAGATTATTTTTTTGTAAATATTAAAATATTTAACCCACTTTTATTAATTTCCCCCTTTTTTTATTGTCCAAAATGTAAGGTTGAACATATATAAATATATCCATCTTTTATTATCGTTTGTAAATCTATAAATATATGTATTATATACATCTATTACACAATTATTATAATGTATGTAATATATACATTATCCTTTTAAGATCAAGTCCTAGTCCGGATTTTTCTGTGCGGGCCGGATAGGTTTAGGGGTCCAATGGGCCCATGATGTCTGCGAAACCGGCCGCTGAGATGAAAGATTAGACTTTCAACCTGAGCAAACCTTCCTCCCTAGATATAAACCATTGGATGGGATTAATGATTCAACACCCAACTGTGTAGATCTAGGGAGTAAAGTACACTCGGTCTGACAGCAACCCCACCCTCTTATATATAGACCTATTGTCTCATTTGAAACCGCAACTGAGAGGGAGAGAGAGGAGTCTGAAGGAAAGGCGCGAGGGTTTGTGGCAAAAGAAGAAGAAATATCGTCTCAGAGAAACCTAATTTTCGTGTAATTTTAATCTCGATCGCAAATTAGTTTCGATTGCAGAGATTTCATTGTCTCCTATGTACGATCAGATCATCAACCATCTATAATGAGTCGTTTAGGGTTCAAATCTGTGGTTTATCATGGTGATTCTAGTTTAGGAGAAGTAGAGGTTTTTCCCACCACGAACCAGATTTTCCAATTCCCAAACAACGAAATACGAATTAATTACATTTCTGATCCTAGCGAACGATGTCATCCGCTCTCAATCCTTCAAACAATTGCTCCTTTTGCAGTTCGATGCAAGCTTGAATCGAAATCCTTCACCGAACAGTCCCCACTGAGTCGTCTGCACATCTCCTGCTTTCGGGAACTTAAGGTTTTCTTTCTGGTTTTGTTTTAGTTTTGATCGAATGCCAAAATACCCTGATTTTGATCTAATTTTTGTTAGTTTGTGATTTCCTAGACGGCTGTTGTTTTGCTTGGAGATGAAGAGATTCATTTGGTGGCAATGCCAAGTAAGCAGGATAAGTTTCTATGCTTCTGGTGTTGTTCGGTTCCTTTGGGTCTTTATGGATCCTGTTTAGGGATGTTGAATCTCAGATGCCTTGCAATTGTTTTTGATCTTGATGAGACACTCATTGTTGCAAACACGATGAAGTCGTTTGAGGACAGAATTGACGCTCTCCAACGTAGGATCACTTGTGAAGTTGATCCTATTCGAGTTTCAGGAATGACGGCTGAACTGAAACGGTATATAGAAGATAAGTCATTATTGAAGCAGTACACCGAGAACAATTATGTCGTGGATAATGGGAAATTGTTGAAGGTTCAACCCGAGGAGGTACCACAACCAATTGATAGCCATGAACGAGTCATTCGACCAGTTATAAGATTGCAAGAAAGGAATATTGTCCTTACTCGGATTAATCCAGAGGTTAAAGAATTTCCTTGCTTAATATGTTTACTAAATTTGTGTTTGCTTTATTACCTTCAATCTGTCATATTGATTTTTTATATTCACTGCACTTGAGTGTTGATTAATATCACATTTGGAAAGCTGGATAATTCTAAAACTTGATTCGAAGTTATAAATAGAATATATTTTTTAGTAATGGTTTTTAAATATCATGTACGTAGAGAAACATAGATGCAGAAGAAATTATGCCAGGAGACCATCTAGGTTGTTCTTATGACACTCCACTTTTTTTTTTTCTTCTTCTTTGGAGTTCCGTTCTAGACTAAGATTGTGAAAATTCAACAAGTATAGAAACTTTCTTCCTTTTTGCCCAAGACAACACTTCACTTAATTTTTAAACCATGAACAATGGGAACAATTTTTTTTTTTTTTCCTACTAGCATGGGAAGTAAAGAAGGCTATATCATCACTAGGATAAACATGACATAATTACAGTTGGAATCTTATCTAACAAAGTAACAAATTAAAACTTAGAAGCTGACAATGGGTGCATGTTTTCATGGTAATTTTTGGTGATGGCATCTTTTAAAATTATCATCAAAATCATCATAATCTATGATTTAACCCAAATACTGGGATCACCAACATGAATCTTTATTTTTTTTTTACTTTTTTATTATTATTATAAAGATTTAGCTTTGCAAAGCTAAATCTTTATCAAGGCACATATCTTCAGGTAATTTTGTACTACCTCAAACCATGCCATTTTCAGTCTTCCTTTAACCTTTTTGGAGCTGTTAACTTCACCAAAATGCTCCTCATTTGTGGCCAAACCGTCTCATTTGTCCTCTCTTATATTTAATCTCATATTGATGCTATCTCTTAAAACATCATGTTCATAGATTGAGCATAGCAGAGATGAGGATGTTGAGATGGATGAATGGAAAGACTAAGGAATATAAAACTAGAAATAATCACATCTGTGAAAATGTAGGAGTAGCTCCAATAGGTGATAAACTTAAAGCAAGTCGATTGAGATGGTTTGGGAACAATCAACAAAGGCCAATAACAGCCCCAGTTAGCAGGAATATGCAATTTGAATGTGTTAATAGGGTTGAGGAAGAACCAAAAGAACATGGATTGAGTTGGTGAAAGCAGATATGGGCACACTTTTTTAGCAGACTTTCAATGACAGAAGATATAGCTTTTGACAAAATTGAATGGAGGAGGAAGCTAAACCTCTAATGTTTGAGATAAGGCTTCGTTGATGAAACATAATTGAAATGGGAAAGATTAGCATGATATAATTTGAAAGGAAATCTTATTTATCTACAAATTCAGCAAAAAATGACATGCTAATGGTTATTGCATCCATGCACCTGCGCAAAATGCCCATGTTACACACATTTTTTTTATGTGTAAGCTGGACTTGAACCCACATCCTGAAATTTGCTTTGGAATGTGTCAAACCAACCGAGTTACGCACATATGGCAGGGACACATTGTTTGATTTTTTGGACCTAACAATAAGTATTAAATATGGATATGGTGTCCGTTTTTAACTATGGCTAACATAGATGCATACATATACCCTCGTGTACTAACCAAATTCTGATACATATCTATGTAACAACAAAAAAAACAATCAAATCTACTTCATAGAACATTAAGGATGTGAGCTGCATTCTGTTGGTTGCTGGCAATCAAGCCTCAAGTTCAACTTCTGCAAGCAAAAAGGAAAGAAAACTTTTTGTTGTCTTATAAATGTGGGAGCAAAAGTACAGAGAAATAATTTCTAATTGTATTGTTGGATTGTAGCCTGTAGCCATGGAAAATCTTTTATGAGTTTGGACAAATAATTTCTAATTGTATTGTTGGATTATAGACCGTGGCCATGGAAATTCTTTTACGAGTTTAATGGATTTCAGACTCCTTTTTCCCCTTTTCCTTTATTCCAATTAAGTATGGGATTAATATGTCTCATCCTGTCATATATTCAAGTTCTTTTTTCTACCCTGTTATATAGAATGGTTTCAACTTTATGCACATCTCAGGGATTGTATACATACTGTTTTGTTCTTATTTCTCATGCACTATGATTTTGATTTGTAACTAACCTGCTGAAATGTAGAATCTTGTGGATTTTCTTCTAACGGTTAAATCCTTTGTTTTCCTTTAGAATCATGATACCAGTGTGCTTGTGAGGTTAAGACCTGCTTGGGAGGATTTGAGAAGTTATTTAATTGCAAAAGGACGCAAGCGCTTTGAAGTTTATGTTTGTACAATGGCTGAAAGAGATTATGCTTTAGAGATATGGAGGCTTCTTGACCCAGAGTCACACCTGATTAACTCGAAGCAACTTTTGGAGCGCGTTATATGTGTGAAATCAGGTAAGCATCTTACTTTTTTTGAGAATATGTTGACTCATATAAAAAATGTCCATTCAAAATGCCGGAAGCCTTGTCTTACTAGTGCTTATAATTTAATACCTTATCTACTCCGAATGATTGCTGTAAGGCTCTGAATGATGGAGTTCAATACCTGATAGGAGGTCAAAACTAGTGGCACAATTTTATTTATTTTGGGAGCATGTGAAATTTTCTTGTCACAAATGTTGCTTTCTTACACTTGTTTCTCTGTATGGGGGACTTTTAATATGCTTTCCTCCTTATCTTCATTTTCTATCCAAAAATAAGAATGGAAATTATAAAAAACAAATGCCATATCTGATACAAGAAATGAAATCATCCTTTCATTTTGTTGTTTATATTGTATTTGAGGTAATATTTATGTCGTTATTTATATTGTCACTGCTAGCGGTAAGCAGTTATTGGGATGGTGTAATGAATTATGGTTTTATGATGACTTTGGTTATTTAATTCTCTATGAATTCTCTCCATCTTCCATTGTTCCGAACGTTGGTGCTTTACTCCTAAACCATTATCATTACTTTTTATCCATTACTAACTTCGTTTTGGTCTTATTTGAATTTGATAGGGGCTAGGAAATCTTTGCTAAATGTCTTCCAAGATAGCAATTGCCATCCGAAGATGGCAATGGTGATCGATGATCGTCTGAAGGTTTGGGAAGATAAGGACCAACCTCGAGTTCATGTTGTACCTGCTTTTACTCCTTATTATGCTCCTCAGGCCGAGGTACTAAGTTAAGCTTTTATGTAAGTTTGTTCTCCAAGGAAAATATATCAATTTTAGCTTGAAGCTGATGTTTATCTCATTTGTTTTTAATAGACAGCAAATGCTGTGCCAGTCTTATGTGTAGCCAGAAATGTTGCATGCAATGTCAGAGCAGGCTTCTTCAAGTAAGTGAGTCAATGTAGTATGGTTGTGTTTTTTTTTTTAATGATCTATTTAGACATATTGTATTGTCATTGCTTTCCCTTGTCCATGGTTACTACTATATGGTTTGTTCAGTCAGTGTGCACATCTACCATGTCATGTTTGGCAGAGAATTTGATGAGAACCTATTACGAAGAATTTCTCAACTCTGTTATGAAGATGAGGTTGCAAATCTACCTGATGCACCTGATGTGAGCGACTACTTGATGCCAGAGGTAATCAAGTTGGATATGTTTTAGTTTCTAGCTTAGAGTACAGTTGACTTTCTGGTGTCAAAGTTTTTATTTGTTGTCACCGAATTGTCAGGATGCTAGTTTTGTACCAAATGGAAATAGAGATGCTCCCATTGCTGAGGGCATGACTGGTGTTGAAGTTGAACGAAGATTGAACCAATTGGTAATTTATACGTACACCATATTCTTTGTTAATTTAATGTTATATTCTATTCTTTACTGCTAAAAAAGAACAGATAACGTAATATCTGATTAGTACACTAGCAACACTATTTTACCCGATTAATAGTATAATGGATTAGGTATTAACTTGCCTTACTAATATTTCTATTTCCATATAATTGGGTAATTGGTGAAAATTTCATGCTACTTTTCTTTTTTAGGATGAGAAGCAAACCGTGGATTCTGCAACTCCTTTTATCACAAATAGTCCTGATTTAAGGCCTGAAACTTCTCAACCACCCGTTTCCATCCCACCAAGTATTATTGGCCCTGTAACTTCTAGAACAAATTTTCCTTTACAGAGTATGGGTCTCTCTCTCTCTCTCTTTCTGTTTTTACTATTCAGATGCAGAATCAAGATCTAGAGTTCTTTCCCTGATATAGGTAAAATAGCAGTGTTATATTCTCATGTCATGTTCTTCTTCATTTAGAACCTGGTATTCTTGGAGCTCCTACTAGACGGGAAGTGAACCCCTCTGAATTAGATCCTGACACAAGGAGAAGACTCCTTATCTTGCAGCACGGTCAGGATGTGCGGGATCCAACCTCAGTTGATCCTCCACTTTTACCAAGACCGCCTGCGCTCGTATTACAACCATTGGTACAGCCTCACGGAGGCTGGTTGGTAGAAAAGGACTCCAACGTGGAACTGCTTAATAATCGAGCTGCAGGGCCAACTCAAGAATCTGATGCATCACAAGATAAGCAGCGAACTTATCAGAGTCAGCTTTATACGAGTGCAGAGGGTTCAATGCCCTCTACCATGCCTTCACTTCTATCTCAAGGGATACGTGAAGAGGTTCGTTTGACATTGATTTTTTTGAAATGGCCATTGGGATTCATTTGCTAGTTTTGACCTTTTATGTACAGGTACTCATATGAGCCTTACGAAAAAAGTGCAGCCAGTTAAATCTTGCTTGTATGCAGGCACACCATGGACATGAACGGCAGATGAAAAATCATTCCCAGTCAAATCAGTCTTTGTTCTCAGGTACCTAAACAAGGCTGGTATTGCAAAGATGAGTGTATTTAATTCTGCTATTATCATTGCATCTATTTTTCTGTTAAAATAACGATTTTGTGAAGTTCAGAAACCAGATTTCTGTAAGAGTTTGTTCCCTTTAATTCTGCCGCTAGACAACTAAACAATTATGTGGATTAAATTGCTTTACAGAGTAATTACTTTTCTTACATATCAAAAAATTTATATTAGTTTTATATGCACTTATTGTTACGGTGGACAATGCAAATCTAACATTCTCAACCATAGACGAGATGAGTATTTTTTTCCTGATTAATTGGTTAGGATGTCATGGTTTTAAATATCAGTCTTGTTTAGTGATTCACCAAGCCCAAAAAAACAATATGGAACGATCATTGGAAAAAAATGATATATTGAAATACAAAATTGTATGAAATACATCATAATGCTTAATTAAGCTAAATATGATGTTTGATGAAAAAAACACTACTTCCAACCATGTGATAAGACTTCTGTTATTGTCAAATGTTTAATTAACCAACACATTCTTAGTACAGGACAATGCGTTATGCCGTTACACTTTTGTTAATACTGTTGCTTTACCATAATGAGACAGATCATGCTTGTAATAAAATGAGTCTTGGTCATCTTTCATTCGCTTCCTTTGGTAGGATTCAGTCGATTTGACATGTTCGATTCATTTGCGAACCAGTGAGTTTTGCCGATGTATGAATAAAATCACCGAGTCACATGAATCCTGGATCCGGGTTGTCTCGGGCAATCCAACGTCTGGGCTTACTCATTTTGATGCAGATTGGCCTTTGCAAGCTTCAGTCTCTTTACTTTATACTTATTTTTTTAAGTATTTATGGGAAATCCTTAAAACAATTTATTACTGCTCCAATTGGGTTCTCTGAGTGATCAGTTCCATCTCTTATGACCCACACTTGTCTATATATATTTATCTACTGAATGGTGTTGTTTTGTTCGCAGAAGGCAATGGGGTAGCTCTTAATCAAGCATCTACCAGTAACAAAGACCTTCAAGCTGAAGCTGGAAAAGTAGCTTTGCTGCCTCCCTCTATATCTATAGGAGTGCTGCAAGAAATTGGACGGAGGTGTGGTTCAAAGGTAAATTGGTTTGGTGCTTTGGCAGTACTTGTACTGTCTTTAATATTTTTGGTTTATGGTGCCATTGTCTGTTGTGTAGGTGGAGTTCAAGCCTGTTGTAAGCACCAGTAAGGATCTGCAATTTTCTGTTGAGGTTTGTAAGGACTTTCTGTTGTCTATTTTTGGTAAACATATTTATCGAAATTGTTATTTATTTTGTAAAAGTTGTAACGTGGTTCCATTTATGTCCCTTTGATTCCATTTACATTGTAAGGACATTTTTCTTATTTGGTGGTGTTAACAACGATTGATCTCATTGGTGCAGGTGTTTGCTTTGGCCTTGCCTTTTAGTAGTAGTATTCACTTTTTAAGAACTGAATTTAGGCAACTTTTTCTAACTTTTGTTGCACTTGAGTGAAATCATATTAATTGAAGACAATGAAAAGTTCACTTCTTTGCTTCAAGTCAGCTTTATATATTTTTGATCTTTTACTCTGGAGTATACTAGTAATCCTAGTAACTTTGTGTATTATTGTTAATACGTACTCAAAATAAAAACAATAACCTTATGTTATGTTTGATGGACTCCACTGGTTCAGGTCTTGTTCACTGGTGAGAAGATAGGTGTTGGCATGGGTAAAACAAAGAAGGATGCTCAGCAACAAGCAGCTGAGAATGCTCTTCACAGTTTGGCTGGTATGATTCCAATCATTTGCTTCAAGATTTATTCATGCCCTCCTTTGCTATGCCATTTTTATTAGGCTTTTGATTATGCCAGCTGTGTAGATCAGACACAAACCTGCATGGGGTAGTGAGTTGAGCAGGCTGAACCCATTGAACTTGAAATGCGTAAATGCCCGTACAATTTACTTTATATAGAAGAACCAGATAATTATAAACGAATTAGTTAAGTAAGTTTAGAGTACAAAAAGTATGTCTGGATAAGTAGATGTACCATTTAATGATATAAATAATGTATCAACGGTGAATAGAATCTGTTAGAATGTCACTGTAGAAATTTTCTTTTAAAGGGCACATGGACATGATGAATGTATGGTAATAATACAGAAGCTATAGTTGAAAACAAGAAAATTAAATTTTCCACTCTAAGCTTGTAAGGTGTGTATGTATGATGGAGGTGTATACTTGTTACTAGTCACAGGCTTTTATATTTAATCATGTCATAATTAGCAGGATGCGTTTAGTCTCTAGGTCTTAGACTTGTAGGTATAAGTATCCTACTTTACCTATTTGTACCCTTTTACTGATCGGTGAAAGTGATCAGTAAATTTTGGTGTTTTCTTATTTCTCTTGTTCGAATGGTCATGCATATTACTACAGATTTTAGGCAGTGTTTGGCATACTCTTTTTGAACTTGTTCACTTAATCAGTGATACTCTGATCATGGATTACATGAGATACAAGCAATAGATCAATGATAACTTATTTATTTCGGTTAAAATAATGAGTGAACAGCCTACCTAAACCCTAGATTTTCCACTATGCTTTGCTACTAAACTACATACATATACAACATACCAACTCACAACATTTATGTTGGCTACATACATATTGTTACTATTCAGGTTCCCCTGATTTGTCACTACATACATAATATCAGTTGCTCTACATGCATGCTGATGTCATTCTTGACAAACATCTTTGATGTTAATTTGATAAAATACAATTCTGTATGGAAGTTGTATGAATTGTCGTCATCTATGCCTTGTGTACTAAGAGGATCAAATCTTAAGAGATTTTTTTTTCCTTTTTACATTTTACTTGGGCTGCATCTGTTAAATAGGATTATCCATGATGCTAAGAATGAGAAAAGAAGCCGCGACGTTGGTACTGCTCGTGGCCATTTAATATTCATGTGGCAACTCATGGAACAGTCCAAATTTGTTCCTTCATATTCACGTCGGTGGATATATTGCAGGTTTATTATAGTATACGATGACATCAGAAAGCGTTATTGTCAGTGTGGAATCCCTTGAGTGAAAAGATGAACTATGAATTTCAAAGAACTGGTGACTTTTTTTGGTAAAAAATGCAACACTGATAACATGTAAAATTTATGGAAGGGAGTGTTGGTGCAGGGTAGCTCTTTAAATTTTGATTATTATGGGACATGGTTTACCTCTGAACAATGAACACTTACTGTAAATATACAGTTAAAGATGGTTGACTGGATGACAAAGATTTATTGTTTACATAAATGTGATATTTGGTGTATGTCCTGCCATCCCTATAATAGCAAGTACAGATTGGAAATGTGCATTCATTTTATATTCGTCAATAAAATTTGTCCTGGTTAAATGTATGCTTTGCCTTAATTAAGGTTTGTAATGAGATGCTGTTGTTTAAATTGCAGATAAATATGTAGCATATGTCCAAACTGATTCTAAAGCTGTGGATAGGGATTTGGACAAGCTTTCTCTTAGAAATGAAAATGGATTTTTATGGGATACTGTCAGTCCTGGATTGGATGAGCTGCCAGGGAAAGATGCTACTATGTCTGAGGTGGGGGTTATTTACGATATAATATATTCTATATGTTCTTTTACCTACATTGTAAGGTAAATTTAAATTGATGATTTACAGACATCTAGCAAGTTTTTTTTTGATAACGATCTTGGAAGTTTTTAAAAGGATTCATCATGGACTTGTTTCTATCAATAGAAATATGCTATAATATGCATTGATTGCGGTTTAAAATTAGGTGGACTATGTTTCAGTAAGCTTTTGTGTTGATAGTCATCTGTAAGATCTGAAATAGATTATCGTGCAATGTGGTACTCAATAACTTATCTCTGTGGCATCTGTTGCTCAACTTTGTGCAATGGACCTAAAATCATTTTCTCTATTTGTGGGTTGTGGCATTTTGAACTTAGGTGGATTATTTCCTTTGAGTTTGAGACAGATGGAATAGAGGAACAGGATTGGTTTAGCCAAACGCCAAATATTTGGGATAAGGCTGTTGTATGTAACTGGAGTTTTGAAGTGAACTTCTTATGATAGCTTTGTGTAGTCTTAAAATATTTTTTCCTCAAAGGGCTCAATTTTTGCCTCTTGATTTGTGTAAACACTTTGCAGGCTGGTGGGGAGGCTCCTGGGGATTTGAAATCCATGGCAAGTCAGCAAGCACAAAAGCGTGCAAATTCGCCAAGGTGAGATAGGATTGATAATTTTTTTTTCTTGACCATAGTCTTCACAGAAACTATGTTCCTTTCTTGATAGTTAATTGACCACTAGCGGCCGTGGGAGGTAAGGAATTCCTTGGAAAAAAACCGAAACATCTTATATAAGAAGGATTTTTTTTTTTTTTTTTCCTACGAAGCCTTGATTGCCCGCCCCACTATTGGTGGGAAACTGCTGGGAATTATTTCTTCTGAAAAAGCTCTTCCAAGTCTTTAGATGACCTTAGAAGCACGATGAGAACTGGGAAAATATGCAAGGAACTTTGACGCACATAAGCCTATCTGACACTTCACTACTTGGGACCAAAAGCTTCCATCTGACACCTTATCTACTAATACTTCTGGCTTTCGGGAGTCTCTTTGCAGGATACTTGGCCAAAGTGTTACCCGTTAGCCCATAAGTCAGTGCTGTGACGAAGCGGCCTGTTGTTCACCCGACACGATTGTACGATATCACAATTCACCCAACACAATAATCTGGGGTGAACAAGAATTGGGGATTGGATGCGGGCGTAATTCCCACCAATGTCTGAGATTTCAGTCGACTCCCTCCCCCTTTCAACTGCTTGGCCTAAAAAAAGTAATCTTTCTCGATAAAGTCGGTTGATTAGGACAAAATTGTATCCCTTAGGAACCGTACACGCACCTTTGGATGCATACGGTTCAAAAAAAAATTGCGAAAAAAAAAGAATCAATGTGTTGAGTCCAGCCCTCTTTCTTTTTTCATAGCATTTCATAGCAGGACTTTTCGAATTCCTAACGAAGGGACTTTTTCTTCCATTTTTAAAGAAGGATGAGTTTTCGCTTCTCCCTCCCTAACGCCAATGCCATTATGCACGACTGGATAAAAGAGCCCATTCTCATATAATATTGGACTAGGGTTTAATATTTCTGAAGTGATCTTGAAAATCTAGATTGTAAAAACAAATCTAATGTAGGTATGTGTATGTCGGTATTCAACATGTGCAAAATTCTGGGACTTCTGAACAGTTGCATCATGACATTGGAAGATTTTTTGTGCGTATAATTGTTGGATGCATATCAACATCAGTTCATAAAATCACGATGCACAGAAATATTTAAAGGTTCTCTCTCTTTGCTAAGTGTAGGATTTTTTAGTTTGTCATTTTTTTGCTTGTTTCAGGTCTCCACAAACCATTCCGACTAAACGATCAAAGGAAGAACTTCTGCGTGGGTTACAAGTATCACCCTCACAATTCCAAAAGAATGGGAATCCAGTTATCTGATGAGTTATAGAATAGGAATGGATAAAAAATCCTCGGTTGTGGAGGTATACATGATTGAGAAGGCTCCAACAAATCAACCATCTCATTAATGCATTTTGGGGCTTTTGCTCTTCTTCCACCACTGAAACTGAATTAAGCTTCTATTAAGGTAGATAACTCATCTGCAGATCTTCTGATATCTTTTGGGAAGATGGTCTTCTTGATTTTTGTACAGTAATTGTATCTTCAGTTCCTCATTATGTTTTCACTATTTCAATTATATTTTCAAGATTCTTTACCTGGAACCAGAAAGTATCGGTGAAATTGTTCATTTTAATAGATATATTTCCATTCTTCAAAATATTAGATATATTGTATTTGATTACTTGATCCAGGTGATAAGTTTCTGGCGGTTCCAGGTGATGCTATCCATTGTTAACTTGTAAACAATTTTGGGACCTAGTCATGGTGTCAACTCCCACTGCTTACCATCTTTGCGAGCTGGTAAATTCAAAATTTCCTTCGCTTATATTTATAGCCCAACTAAGCATTAAACACAATTTAGTAATTTAATGTGCCCTAATAAATTTTAATCTAATTAAAAATAAAAATATTTATCTTAATTAAACATTATAAGTATATGTAATATGGTTGCATTAACCTCTTTTAGCTCATCATTATCAAGGGTTTTAGCTTCTGTATGGTAAAGTACTGAGTGATTATAGGTTATTTAGGCATTAAATATACTTTTAGACTTATTATGCATTGTTGTGTGTTGAGAGTGTACAATCATACTATATGTGCATATAACAACACCTAGAATGCACAGGAGGTTTTTCTGTTTTTTGTGGTTCAGATAAGTTGATTTGAAATGAAACTCAGATTCATTAGAAGCTTGTGCAATGTTTTACTATCTATGGACAAACTGTTCTTCCATGTGCCCACCACTGAACATCATCACAGTTTGTTTCCCCCGTGAGTTTGTTCTTATCGTGTTTCTGGTTTTTTGGTAGGATTATGGAATTCATGAAAAATAAAACCAAAGAAAACAAATGTCAGGGATTGTATGCTCATGCGCGGGCAGTGGATCACAAGTGCAGTAATTATTGAAACATAAACACAAGACTTAGAGAGAGCTCTAAACTGATAAAGCTTACTCATATTTATTTGTTGATGATAAATTGCAGCTTGTACCACATGTTTTTACTTTAGAGTTGACTTGTAAGAGTATTGCCACAAAAATCTATTTCATTTACTCCACTATAGAAGGGAGAAGGCAATTTCATCATTCATGAACGTGTAGATGCTCCAGTCTATGTGATTACCTGGATTTAATACCTCAAAATATTAACTGGGGCCTAGGGGCCTAGGGGGCCACTCCTCTCTTCTCAAGTATTCATGCACCCATTATAGCAATCTTTGAAGATAATTAAGAAAATAAAATGGAGCTCCTAACAATCTATTTTCACACCCCATGAACTTAAGTGCCGGAGGGAGGGAGTGATTGTACCATATTATTATTTTTTCATGCTTTTCCTAAAGATAATAGTAATTAGTAGGATTTTCTTAGAAATCAGATTTTAGAAGTTTCATTTAATGTCCTATTATCACTTGTTCAAAATTTTTGAATTTTGATTCTGAAATCTGAAATGAAACAAATTGAAATAAAATTTCTGAAACTTGAATTTTAAAAGTGGATCATCTCTTCAGACTTCAGAAGTGTTATCAAACACATTAAATGTGTGAAAAAAATAAAAACAAAAAAATAAAAAAACGTCTTATCAAATAGTTGCCTTTGATAATCACATTCTTAGTTTCCCAAGTTTGCCAAACTGGGTTTGAACCTGGTTGCCACACAACTTCTCTCATAACTCCTTTTTGTATGAACTTGAATTGGTGGATTGATTTTCCAGTAGGTAAATCCTATTCTCAGTGATTGAAAATATGGGAAGGCCAAATTACATAATCAGATACAACCTTTAGTAAATTTGTGTTCTCCATGAATTCTTCCTTCTCACCAGCTCAACTGTCCAAATGTGTTCATCTGGATCAATCCAATGGTGCCGCATTTACAGGTTTCCATAGGCCACAGATGGGATCATCCCCAACAAATAGAAATTGCTCACCAAACCAAATCAAACACTCCTTTTGAAATTGAAATTTCACATTTACATTCTTTGATGTGAAAATTACTTTTAAGGGCCTTGGTGAAGGGGTTTCTTTCTAAATAGTCCATAAATAATATTACCAATAACATTGTGTTCGATGGTAATTATTGATGAACTAGGCACTTTTAAAGTTATGTTTAATTATTGTCAAGTTCGACAATATTTTCATAACAAAACCGTCAAACTTGACACTAAAATATTCAACTATACAATAAAAAGTAGTGAACTTGACAGTAATTAGTGAGCTAGCTAGACTAAAAAATATTCAACTATACAATAAAAGAGGTGAATTCAACATTGCAAATGTGTTGAGAGGATTTTTTTATTTTTTCTAACTTCAATATTGGGTAAATTTCCTCAAAATACCCAAAATGCATATATCTTAGTTGCGAATAAAAAATTATAATATAAATATTCAAAATTAAGAGTATAACATTCTCTGTTCGTTATTAATGATAAAAAATATTGAAAATGATTGCAATTGCAGTTGGAAAAACTATGTGAAGAGATGAGAAAAAAAAGGTATTTTGGATATTTCAAAATCAAATGATTGCAATTGCAGTTGGAAAAACTATGTGAAGAGATGAGAAAAAAAAGGTATTTTGGATATTTCAAAATCTTTATAACGGGAGATGAGCTTGAGGGGACTATTAAGAAATATTTTTTTTTACTAAATTCCCTATTAAGATACCATCCAAAAGTTGGAGACTATTTAGAAAGAAACCAGTCCATCAGGGTTAATTTTTTCCTTTTTTTAAAAAAAAAAAAAAAATTTTAAATCAACAACATTTTCCTTACTAAGTAAGATTTTAAGTCTTATTAGGGTCTTATTGCTCAAATGGATTACCTCATTGCCAATGCAACAATACAGCCCTCTCAATTTCATGGAAAAACTCATTTAAATAAAAGATCAACCGAACTTCCACCTAACTCTCAAATTTAAAATTAAATTTTTTCTTGTTTTAGAATTATTTTTTTTCAAAATTCATAGAATTTTGTCCTCTACAACCTTGAAGCTTGGAATCTCAATTTTGAATGTCATAAGTTGAGCCCAAAGACCCTAGTAAGGGTGAAATCTTTACCAAATTAGTAAG
Organism: Akebia trifoliata; assembly: GCF_017979445.1. NCBI lineage: Eukaryota > Viridiplantae > Streptophyta > Magnoliopsida > Ranunculales > Lardizabalaceae > Akebia > Akebia trifoliata. The sequence continues at coordinate 11,455,722 of NC_141388.1, read as the reverse complement.
GCTAGTCAGACTCTCTTTTTATTGATCTAAATAGTAAATAAAGAACTGCACACATTAAAATTGAGTCAATCGAAGTAACAATCACTTTATTAGGAGACCACAATAAGAAGTTACCATGTTGCTGGATTGAAAGCTTTTTGAAAAGTCGTCACATTTTCCTGAACCACCACGGTACGGTCGGTGTTAAAGGCACCCTAGTTCTTACTGAGGACACTCACGGATTTATAACTTATTTCTATGATTTGAGCACCCCATTTTTTTTTCCAACACCAACATGTCACCGTAGGCCAAAAATCTTTTGAAGCCATGTCAGCATTCCTCCCTTTCACTCTGTTTGGGTTGAGAGAAGGGGGAGGAGAGAAACCCATAAAGAGAAGAGAAGAAAAATTCAATTTCTCTCCATCATGTTTGAATTGATAGAAGAGAAATCGTGATAACTTTATAATTTTAAAATATCTTATAAGAGATTTAGGAGTAAGTTGAAATTATAAAATATTTTAAAAGGTTTTTCTCTTCTTCTCTCTATTTTTGGAAAGAAAGAGAACTCACAATTTTCTATTCTCTTCTCTAATGCTTTTCTCTCTCCACTTAACAACTCAAATAAGAGAAATGGAGAGAAATTCATTTATTTTCTCTTCTCTTCTCTCCATTTCTCTTAATCCAAATATAGTGTTAGCGTGTTAGAGTAGACATGAACATGTCAACATAGGTGTGGTGCTCTAACGCGTTGGTAAAACTTAAAATGTTTTTAATAGTTTGTGGGTGCCCTGATTAATAAAGTGGTGATCTTAAAAGAAGTTTAATTTGCTTAAATAAACGTGCAAATAATAGAACAAAAATAGATGGATCGATTGATGAAATAAAATCAAGATAAAATAATAAACACAAATAAGAAAAGATTTCGATACAGCGAGAGATTAGAAAAGTAAGAAAATTACAGAATACAAAATCAAAAAAAGGAAGAAATGAATGAAATTAGAGAGATGTCTGTGTTTTCGTGTTACATACTTACTTAGATTGGATCATAAAAAAAAAAAAAAAAAAAGAAAAGATTAAGATTAATCTCGCTCGAGAGAGATTGGACCTCTTAAACCACTAATTCGAGGTGAATCTCTAAATCTCAAAAGACTTTTAATAATAATAATTCTCTGTTTATTTTCATTAATCTCACAATAAATTTAAATACAAGAGAAACACTACATTATCCTAACTACCCACTATCCCATAACTCACAGTTCAACTTCTCCCACAATACAAATTATGATGTCATGCACCCCACCTATTTTACCACTTAGTAAGAATATATTCTATATATCATATGTACTCTAAACTACTCTACTCCCATTCCTACAATTAGACATAGAACATTTTGGAGATGATAAGAAACGAATCTTTGGACGAAGAAAAAATTCTGTTTAGAATTAGGGTTTCATCTCCAAAATTTAATTAGGGTCCAACTCAAAATCAATTAGCAGTTAGTGCATAAGCCCAGGATTTTATAATGAGGGAGACAAGACAATTTGTGTCCGATGTGGGACTAATCTCAACAGGTCAAAGAAGAGAATTACGAAATGGCTGCCACGAACTATTGAAACTTTAATTTTTCACTCCCACTTCTTCCTCTCTTCTCCCCATCACTCCCTATTTCATTTTCTCGATCATTTGTTTCTCGAAAACCCTTAAAAAAATGGAGGAAAGTGTAGATCAAGTGGGAAGTTTATACCCTTACTCCCAAACAAATGAAAACCTCATACAACCACTCTCTTCTATGGTAACATTTCATTCCCTTATCATTTTATTTAGTTACCCAAATCAATTTTAGGTTAAATGTATTCATTGATGCAATGTTTCAATCTTTTGTTTTAATTTTTTGTTTCGATTTCAACCGTGATAATAGATTCTAGGTTGTAATTCTTTGTTTTAAATGTAATGTTGTAATCCTCTCAATATTTTTTTGTTTGTTTCAATCATAATTGGTATAATTTTTGTAATGATGCAATCATTCAATTTCATTCTAATTGATTCTTTGATTCCTTTTATTGTAGAGTTCTAAATGTCAATCCTCATCACACGAAGACCCTGTCAACTTCGACATCAGTGGTCCATTTACAATCGACAAGGTATTAGTATTAATTTTTTGTTTTCATTTATATAATTTGTGTCCATTTCTAATAACAGAATTTGAATGTAGGTTTTTGACTCCTGTAATGAACTCATTGGTTGGTGTCGTGATACTGGGAGAGCTGTAGGGACAGTCGTGGTTATAAAAAAATCCGACAATTTGGGTAGGACTCCTAGGATCAGTTTTTGTTGTGAGAGAAGTGGAAAGTTTAGGGAACACAAGAAGAAGTCTGGTGTGAAGAAGCCCAGTGTTAGACATTCTGGAATCAAACAATGTGAGTGCCCATTTGAATTAAAGGGGATAAAGCTTCTAGAAGATGACAAGTGGAAGGTTATGGTTGTGAGTGGAATCCACAGCCACCCATTGATAAGGAATTTTGAAGGTCATTCCTTCGTTGGGAGACTCAATACTGAAGGAGAAACAGTTTTGAAAGAGACAATGCATTGCGGTGTTAAGCCGAGGGAAGTGCTCAACATAATCAAGCAGAAGGACAATAGAAATGCATCTACTATAAGGACAATCTACAATGCATGTAAAAAAATTCGAGTACGTGAGATGGATGGACGTACTCAACTGCAACAATTGATGAAAAATTTACATGAGTATGGGTGCGTAGAATTTAGTAGAAGGGATGAGGCTACAAATGTGTTGAGGGAATTGTATTGGGTCCATCCAGATTCAATCCAACTTGCACGTTGTTTTCCATTGGTTCTTCTAATGGATTGCACATATAAGATCAACAAATTCAGAATGCCGTTGTTGCACATTTTAGGAGTAACGTGCACCGGATTGACATTTTCAGTCGCTTTCGTGTTCATGGAAGCAGAGAAAGAGGATAATTATCGATGGGCTTTAGAATGTTTGAAAGGCACATTAGATCAAAATGCACTTCCATTGGTTATTGTAACAGACATGGAGTTGGCTTTGATGAATGCAATTGAAAAAGTATTTCCATCTTCAATTCACTTCTTGTGTCGTTTTCACATTTCAAGAAATGTAATGACCAACTGTAAATGCTACTTCAAGACAAATGCCGAGTGGGAAATGTTTTTGTCTGGTTGGCATGAGTTGGTAAATTCTAACAGTGAAATAGAGTATTTTGATCGTCTTTCAAGTTTTGAAATACAATTTAGCCAATATTCCAAGGCACTCGCATATGTGAAAGATAATTGGTTGTCGAAGTATACGTCTGAAAGATAATTGGGTGTAGCCTATGGAAAGGAATTTTGAAAGTTAGCAAGGATTTTGAGCAAGGGATTAGATTCAAAGCAGGTGTGGGGGACAGAATTAGATTTTGGGAAGATTGTTGGTGCGGACTTTCGTCGCTAGCGTCTCAATTTCCATCATTATACGTCTGTTCTGTTAAGAAGAATCATTCAATCCAGCAATGTTTGATTCACAACGAGTCCGATCCTACTTGGGATTTGGGGTTCAGGAGAAATTTTAATGATTGGGAGCTAACCGAGGTTACATCTTTCCTCGATCTCTTGCATACGCTTCATCGCAACGTAAGTGAACAGGATAGGTGGGAATGGATTAGAGCGAAGGATTCGAGATTCTCTGTTACCTTCCATAAATGGCTCACTCCTAGTGCTGAGCGTACCATCTCGGCTTCCATCATTTGGTTTAGGTCAGTGCCTTCTAAAATCTCTTTCTTTGTCTGGTTGGCTTCCCTTGGTAGGATTCTTACGATGGATAACTTGATTGCTCGGGGTTGGATCACTTCTAATTGTTGTCCCCTTTGCTTGATGGAAGGGGAATCTGTTGATCACATTTTAATTCATTGCCCTTTTTCCTATAATTTATGGTCAAGTTTCCTTGGTTTATTCCGTATGACTTGGGTTTTCCCTCATAAGTTTTCATCGTTGTTGAAAGAGTGGACCAGTAATGTCTTTCACACCAGAAAACGTTACCTGTGGGCTATGCTACCTTCGGCTATTGCTTGGGGGATTTGGAATGAAAGGAATAACAGGGTGTTTAATGGCAAGATTAGAAGCTCTCATACAAGTTCTTTAGAGATTTTGGGCTTCTTATACCTTTGGTCCAAACAAAATATAGAGTTCGTGGGAACTTCGTTTGATGATTTTGTTTTTAGATGGAACTCTTTATGTAATCATTGATGTTGTTTGCTCTTCTTCTTTGTTGCTTTCTATGAGGCTTTCTCGGCCTCCTTGTATGCTGTTTTTTCTTTCTCCTTGAATTATATTATACTTTTCAAAAAAAAATTGGTTGTCGAAGTATAAGGATCGTTTCATAGCTGCGTGGACTGACAAAACGATCCACTTCGGGAATACCACGACCAACAGAGTAGAATCTTCTCATGCAAAGTTGAAGTGGCACCTTTGGTCTTCCCAATGTAATTTCACGACCAACTGGGGTGTAATTCACAACTTGATATTAGGCCAGATTACTGAGGTGAGGGCTTCATTTGAGAAGAGTTTGACCCATGTTAAGCACGAGCGTAGACGAATGTCACTTTTGAAGGATTTATTTGGGTCGATTTCTAGAACTGCATTGGACCTAATCAATACAGAGATGGATCGTCGTGATGATGTTGGAGTAGATATATATTCGTGTGGGTGTGGTATTCGACGTACTCATGGGTTACCTTGTGCCCATGAGATAGTTCAATTTCAGCATGACGGCCTTGCTATTCCTTTGAGTGCAATACATCCTTTCTGGAGACATTTGTCAGATGTACCCATTTGTACTCCAAGTAGTGATTTGACTAGTAGTATTGAGTTTCAAATGTTGTGCAAACGTTTTGAAGAATCAAATGAAGACGAGCAAGCTTCCCTACTGAAGAAGATCAATGAAATTGCCAATCCATCTACTAGTTTGTTAGTTGAGCCAGTTCTAAAGACAGATACAAAGAGTGGGCAAAAATAAATATTTTTATACATTTGACTATAGATATATACTTGTCCCAAGACATACATGCACACATAAACAAGGTTGGGCATCTCTTCGTAACTCACACCTGCTCAAGAAGAGTACCAGAGAATCGAATCGTAAGAGATTTATTTATTTATTTTTACATTTTACGTAGCTGCATTAGTTACATAGATTATCCGTGATGCTAAGAATGAGAAAGGAAGTCGTAAAGTCGGTACTGCTCGTGGCCCATTTAATATTCAGAAGGCAAGTCATGGAACAGTCCAATTTTTGTTCCTTCATATTCAACTCAGTGGATATATTGCAAATTTATTGTATATGATGACATTAGGAAGTGTTCCTTGTCGACGTGGGATCTCTTGAGTGAATAAATGAACTCTGAAGATCAAAGAACTGGTTACTTTTTTGGTAAAACATATAATAGATACCATGTAAATTTTATGGAAGGGGTGTTGGTACAGAGTAACTCCTTAAGTTTTGATTATTGTAGGACATAGTTACCTCTGAATGATGACCACTTACTGTAAATATACAGTTAGAGAGGGTTAACTAGATGATAAAGACGTATTGTATTTGTTACTTCACATGAATGTGATATTGGTGTATGAGCTGCCATCTTTTTCTACCATATAATAGCAAGTATAGATTGTAGGTGTGCATTCATTTTATAATCATGAATAAAATTTGTCCTAGTTAGATGTATGTTTTACCTTGATTAAAGTTTGTAATCAGATGCTGTTGTTTAAATTGCAGATATATATGTAGCTGTGGATTGGGATTTGGTTCAGTGAGATTTGGTGTTGACAGTCTTCTGTATGATCTGAAATAGCTTATCATGTGTGTGGTACTCAAATAAGTTATTTCTATGGTATCTGTTGCCCAACTTTGTGCAAGGGGCCTAAAATCATTTTCTCCACTTATGGGTTGTGGCATTTTGAACTTGGGTGGATTATTTTCTTTAAGTTTGGGAAACAAGATTCATTAAACCGAACACTAAATCTTTGGGGTAAGGTGGTTGTTGTTGTATAGCTATGTGCCGTATATGGCTTTTGTTATTTTTTCCTCAAAGGGCTCAATTTTCTCCTCTTGATTTGCATAAACACTTTGCACGCTGGTGGGGAGGTGTCTGGGTATTTGAAATCCATGGCAAATCAACAAGCACAAAAGTGTGCAAAATCACCAAGGTGAGAGATAAGATTGATAAAAAGTTTTTTTCTTGACCATAGTCTTCGCAGAAAATAGTTAATTTGACCGTTAGCTACCATGAAGGGGAAGGGATTCCTTGGAGATGGCTTGACGGGACAACTCTTGGTTATATAAAATCAAAACACCTTGTATAAGAATTTTTTTTATATACGTGCATGGAAATCTAATGGTAGGACCTTAAAATTTTTTTCCTATGAAGCCTTGATTGCCTCACAGTTGGTGGGAAACTGCTGGGAATTACATCTCTGAAAAAGCTCCTCCAAGTCTTTAGACGACACAACTTAGAAGCATGATGTGAAGTGGGAAAATTATGCAAGAAACTTTGACACACATAATCCCATCTGACACCTCGTCACTACTTGGGGACCAAAAGCTTCCATCTGAACCATGTCTACCCAACGCCATTCCATTATGCATGACTGGGTAAAATTTCAAATTTTTGTGTGCTTTGGTATTCAGCATGACCAATGCTGAAACTTCTGAACAGTGGCATCATGACATGGGAAGATTTTTTCTGCATATAAATGTCAGTTAATAAAATCATGATGTGCAGAAATATTTGAAGGTTTTCTTTCTTTTCCAAGTGTAGAAATTTTTAGTTTCTCATTTTTTTTTTTCAGGTCATCGCAAACCATTCCAACCAAACAATCGAAGGTAGAACTTATGCGTGGGTTACAAGTATCATCCTCGCAATTCCAAAAGAATGGGAATCCAGTTATCTGATGAGTTATAGAATAGGAACGGATAGAAAATCCTCGGCTATAGAGAGGTATACGATTGAGAGGGGTCCAACAAATCGGCCATCTCATTAATGCATTTTGGGGCTTTTGCTCATCTCTTCTTCCACCACTGAATCTGAATTAAGCTACTATTGAGGTAGATAACTCATCTGCAGTTCTTCTAATATCTTTTGGGTAGAGGGCCTTCTTGTTTTTTGTACAGTAATTGTATGTTCGGTTCCTCATTATATTTTCACAATGGCAATTATAATCTCAATATCCTTCACCTGGAATCAGAAAACATTTGTGAAATTGTTCAATTTTTTTTTGTGGGCTTGCATTGTTGGGCAAACATGAGATCAAATGATTAGACATTGTATTTGATTACTAGATCCAGGTGAAGAGTATGGTAAATTTCTGATGCAAGGTTGCATAGGGAGATCAAGAGTCGACTTGGTTCCTCCCTCGTTTCCAATGAGTTACAGTTTCCCTTTCCTTTGCGCACACATGGGATAGGGACGAGGTGCCAAATTGACTCCCTATCAGACTTCGCCCTCTAGACTTTGTCAGACTCGATAGGATAATGGGTCTGGTAGTGGTTAGTGGCTCTTCTCTTTCTTTATTTTGCATTCTTGGTGATGTTATCCATTGGTGACTAGTAAACAATTCTGACATATTTTATTGATAGGCAAGCGAGACATAGTCATGGTATCAACACTCCCCCCACCTTACCATCTTTTTTTTTTTTGGGTATCCCCATCCTTCAGTTGAGACTAATCCCACGGTCATACGCACCGCCCCCTTGGAAAGTCCTACGTGGCCTAATAAATTTGTGACCCCGGACCTTGGGGAGGGTGGCCACAAGGAATTCATTGCTTCGTGGGGTTTCAAACACTTGACCTATCCTTCATGAGGAGCTTATCAAGGCTCAGCTTGCCACTAGGCCAACCCCTTGGGGTTACAAACGTTACCATCTTAGCGAGCGGGTAACGTCAAAATTTCCTTTGCTTATATTTATAGCTCAACTAAGCATAAAACACAATTAAGTAATTTAATGTGCCCTAATAAATTTTAATCTAATTAAAAAGAAAAATATTTATCTTAATTAAACATTAAAAGTATATGTAATATTGTTGCATTAACCTCTTTTAGCTTATCATCATCATCAAGGATTTTAGCTTATCTGTATGTTTAAGTAGAGTGATTATAGCTTATTTGGGCATTAAATATACTCTTAGACTTGTGCATCAATGTGTGTTGAAGTGTACGATCAATATTTCTCTCATGTGGCTCTCATCATTATCATCAAAACCTTATCCCAACATTTTGGAATCAGCATTGATTCTCTCTGAAGATCATGTTATTTATTTATTTTTCCTGGGCGATGTGGTTAACGTGTGCGAATAATCCCCCACACCTTTCATAAAGCTTAAAAAAGAAAAAAAAAAAAAAAAAAGGGAAAAAAAAGAAAAAGAAAGAAAAAAGGGATTCTAAAAACGAATGATAATACTGTTGGGAAAGTGTGCTTTTACTAAGACGAAGATTAGTGTTGGATCATTGTACATATTTCCTTTTCACTTCGACTAACGTATGAAATGACTTTCTATCCTGTAAAGGACATGCAGATGTCCTGAGCATTAGCACTGGGGAATATCTACCCCGAGTTCGACTAGTCTTACTAAATTAGTAAGGATTTCACCCTTACTGAGGGTTCTTGGGCTCAACATGTGGCGTCCAAGATCCCATGCTTTAGAGTTGTGGGAGGACAAAATTCTATGAACTTTAGAAAAAAAAAAGTTAATTTTCACCATTTAATTTTAAATTTGTGAGCTAGGCGGAAGTTAAAAACCATGGATCAAGTCCAAAAGATTTTTTCTTTTTTTCTTTATTTTTTATCTGAGTTTTTCCATGACATTTAAAGGGCTGTGGTGTTAACTTGCCCATGTGGTAATCCATTTGAGCAAAAAAATTCCTTTAGTAAGGCTTAAAATCCTAGTAAGGAAAATGTTATGTATCTACCCATCTAGGTGTTTGAGTCCATCATTTCCTGTAAGAAACTCTCCTCTCTTAGACAACGGGAAATATATTAAGAGTCCTGATTTTCTAACGCCTCCTTTTACACTTGCCCCCTGATGTGGGTTAGAACCATATCTATGGTTCTAGTACATGCCACATCAAGGGACGTGTGTCATAGAGGGTACATGAGAAAATCATTATTCATATATCAAATTGATTTGAAAGTCTTGGATGATACTTTCTAAGATATTTATAGAGATTACATCAAGCAAGATGTAGAAACTAGAAAGAAAGTAATCCTAATATAATTTATCCAAGTTTTTTTCTTATTATTTAAAGTTAAATATTCTAATCACCAATACTTTAGTAACAATGTGTAGTTGTCTATTATAACCTACATGATTATGATACAGTGTATCCCATGCATCCTTATATGATTCATATTATTCTCTTTCAGATAAAAATCATTAAATGCTAAATTACTGCAGAATTAACTCTTAGTTCCCCCTATTCTCCAAATAAACTGAGCCTCATCATTATAGAGATGCTGATGCACTATTGTATTTGGAAAATATGAATATGTACAACCAGCATCAATAAGCACTCAATTTCCAAAATATCTCACATTACATTTTACAAGAAAAGCTACCAGATCAGGTGCCTCAAAGAATATTATACAAGATCAGGCAGAAGGGACATACATACTTTTTTTTGAATAACAGGGGTGTCAGGATGTATGTCCGACTAGGGGGACTGGATGAGCCAGGGCTGGAACCAAGGCATATGGTACCCTCCCCCGGGCAAGTGCAATGCCCACACATCAAACACACCAGGTAAGTGAGGGAATGCTCTCGCGGGTGGCCCCGAGGAAATATTGCTCATATTGGTTATTGAACACACAACCTACATACTCTCACAGCTGATTGGATAAGGGACATACATACTTATATGCACATATAACAACATCGAGAATGCAGGTCTTTCCGTGTTATGGTTCAGATAAGTTGATTCGAAATGAAACCCAGATTCCTTAGAAGCTTGTGCAGTGTTTTACCACCCCATTGGATGTCCTTTTGCAAGACATCTTCACCATCTGTTTCACAATCAGTCTGTTCTTGTTCTTTGGTTAAATGAGGTTTTTCTCCAAGCCCATCGCCAGCCTGTTCTTCCATGGGCCCATCACTGAACATTACAGTTGTTGCCACCTTGTGTTCTTTCTTATCGTGCTTCTGGAATTCATGAAAAATAAAACCAAAGAAAAAAAAATGTCAGGGATTGTTTGCTGCTCAGAATTCGTGCTGTCATACACGCAGTAGCTATTGGAATATCAACACGAATGGAGAGCTTTAAACTGATTGAGAGCAGAGAGCTTTAAACTAATAAGCTTACTCATATTTATTTGGTGATGAACTGCAGCTTATACCACATGTTTGACATGTAAGTCGATTGCCACAAAAAGCTATGGTGCCCCGATCTTCAACTTCTATTTCATTTACTCCAATATAGATAGAAGAGAGAAGACAATTTAACTGATCATCATCCATGAACATGTAGATGCTCCAATCTATGATAACCTCTCACTATTAACTAGGTGGGGGGGAATCAACATGGCTCCTCTCTTCTTGAGAATCCGTACACCCCTTATCAATCTATGCATGGCTATCTTTCAAGCACAGATTCTAAGTTCAATCTCTATAAGAAAATAAAATGGAGCACCTAACAATTACATTTTCACAATCACAACAGACCAAGAGCTATGAGATCACCCCAAAATGAAAGAAGTGACGAGGGATCATACTGTTTGAGCTTTATTTATTTATTATTCCTTTTCATGCTTTTCCTTGAGGTCTGAAAAAAGCTACAATTAATAGGATTATTTCCCTAATCCTTCTTTCTCAAGACAAAGGATGTGAAATTCTTTTTTTTCCCTTTCCACAGGGATCAAGAGATTGGATCTAGACATAAGAAGAATGCTTGGGATAAATAATTCGCTTCTTGAATCCCCTAAATTACTATGATCAATGTAGTGAGATGTGTCTATTATTCTCTCTCTTGAATGGAAATGGGAGCAGGTTTGAGAGAGTTGTAATGTTTCCAATTTTTCTCTCACTTCTCCCATAACTGTGCAGATTAATTTCAGGATGATATTATATAAACCAGAAACAATTCATTTTTATTAACCGCGAAAAGGGAAATGGTATAAGTTCCGTAAATTTTGAACCAGTCACTAACAGGAACAAAATGCAAGTGTGCCTACATAAATGAAAAAAATAAATAAAATAAAGAGAAAAAACAAAACAATGTTACCTTGGTCAAGTTTTCGCCTTCAGGTTCATCAGCTCCTGCAGAGCGTCCACAACAGTTCCATTGTCAACTTCTTTAGGGAGAGTTTCTCTAGTAGCTATAGTTGGTAATGGAGTCAATCCAGGTACTAGAACCGGCTCTCCTTCATAATTAACCAAACAATCCTCATCTTTCATGGACATCGGCCTTTTGATGGGTATAGCTTTTCCATTACTCTCAACTATATTCTCTGCAACAATCATTTCCTCTTTTGGATTGGCCCTGGGTTCCTCTATCAGACAAATTTTTTTCTCCACAACCATCGATTCCTCGTTCACATTGGCCTTGGGTTCCTCTTTCGAGCAACTAATATTCTCCATGAATGGTTCCGTTTTTGGACAAGTAATGTTTTCTGCAACAAGTGGTTTCTTGTTCATATAACCAATGACTTCCTCTTTTGGATTACTAATGTTCTCTGAAACAATCAACTCTGTGCTTGGATTAACCATCGGTTCCTCCTCTGTTATCTTTTGAACATTGGCATCTTCCCAATCTTTTGGACAAGAAATGTTTTCTGCAACAAGTGGTTTCTTGTCCATATAACCCATGACTTCCTCTTTTGGATTACTAATGTTCTCTGAAACAATCAACTCTGTGTTTGGATTAACCATCGGCTCCTCCTCTGTTATCTTTTGAACATTGGCATCTTCCAAATCTTTTGGACAAGAAATGTTTTCTGCAACAAGTGGTTTCTTGTTCATATAACCCATGACTTCCTCTTTTGGATTACTAATGTTCTCTGAAACAATCAACTCTGTGTTTGGATTAACCATTGGTTCCTCCTCTGTTATCTTTTGAACATTGGCATCTGCCCAATCTTCTAAAACGATAATCGTGTTCTTAGTCTCCCAAGTCTTCAAAATTCGATCTGAGCCTGGTTGCCACACAACTTCTCCCATAATTCCTTTTAGTATGAACTTGAATTTGATTGATTTTCCCATAGGCAAATCCTATTCAAAACACACAACCACACAACAAAACTTGCAGTCCCTCAATTAGTGAAGAAAATACGGAAACAGATAAAACTATTGCTCAAATTACATAATCAGATACGATTTTAAACTATTTGTGTAACAAAATAAATTTATCCATCTGTGTAAATACTTTCATAATGAATTTACATTTATATCTTATAAAAGTTTTTACAACGGAATATCATATCCGCTTACGTAGTTTTTGAAAAACTTTTATCCGACTGTGTAAAATATCCATTATGTAAATCTAATGTTCTTCATGAATTCATCATTCTCACCAGCTCAACTGTCCAAGTGTGTCCATCTGACCAATCCGACGGTATCGCATTTTCGGGGTCCCATAAGCCAAAGATGGGATCATCCCCAACAAGTAGAAATTGCTCACCAAACAAACATTCCTTTTGTAATTGAAATTTCACATGTACATTCTTTGATTGATCTGAGTAGTAAAAAAAGGACAAAAATTAAAATTTAATATATCAATTTATTGGGAAACCACAAGAAGAATTAGAAGTTACTTGTTGCTGGATTCAGAGCTTCTGCCGTCCCCACATTTGCCTGAACCATTATTAAACATATTTATATAAAATTAAACACTTAAAAGAAACTTAATTTTGTTTAAATGTGTAAATTACAGAGCAGAAATAGATGGATGGATCAATGAAACAAACCCTACGACACAAAATAAATAGCAAACAAGAAGAGATTTTGATAAACCGGGAAATAAAAAAAAAGCAAGAAAATTACATAATCAGAAACAAAAAGAAGAAGAAGAAACGAATAAAATTCTAGAGAGAGAGAGAGAGATAGATGCCTGTGTTTGAGAGGACTGAATCGCCTTGAATTTGAAAGAAATCGAATGATGATTGAGTTTCTTGTGAGATGGGAAGAAACGAATCTGATGTGGAGTAAAAAGAAGAGCTCTGCAAGTGCAAGAAAAAGCTCTGTTTAGAATTAGGGTTTTATCTGCCAATAGCTTCGGCGAAGAACTCATTACGCCTTCCATCGACAAACGAACCAATTTCCTAAGCTCAGCTTCACTTCTGCCTTTTCAGAGGTAATAATAGAAGAGAATCACGAAATTATTACTTCATTTGTTTGTTTTCATAACTTCAAAAGCAGGAATCGATTACAAAAAGTCAAATCTTTATCCACTACCACATATAGAAAGAGTCGGTCTATTTGCAGCACATGCCAAAATAGTTCATTGCACCCACTTAAGTATTTTTGTTCAAATTATCATTTTACACTTTTGTTTTGGCTTATTGTCGCAAGTAAGTGGGTGAAATGAGCTATTTTAATGTGTGCAAATAGACCCACCCTAATAGAAATGGATTCGAACTAATATTATATATATATGGATTCGCATATAAACCCTCTCACTCGTATCTCGAGAAAAATATCTATGGTTCCATGGACACCTCCACATCAACGCATTGTGAAATGCATTCACTTTAGGATTTTCCTTTATAAAATGGAGGTGACATCATGGCTATTTCACAATAGCCACGATTTAGATAATTTGAATGGCTTGGATAGCCATCTAAGGGTTAGTGTTAGAGGGCTATGCTCAAGGTTATCTAATTCGCTAAAAAGTGTCAAACCGAATCAATTTGCGATACGATTCGCTCATGGTTCGTGATATACAACGAACCAAACGAATGGCTTATTTAAGTTGTGTTAAGACTGTGTTAACTGACTAGGGTCTATAGAAAGTGATTTTTAGAGCCTAATTACGTAGACTTTACGAGTAAACTATACACTTAACCCCCTAATTAGATATAATTTATTGTTAGTCCATAATTATTGTTAATTTCAAATAAATGGTGTATTTTAGACCTAATTACAGTTATTTTCGTATAATAGGAAAAAGTTACAAATTTTCAAAAACATATCAGAAAATTTGAAGCATTCATTGCGATCCAAGATCCAAACAAAGTCAATTGATTAAGACCAAGACCAATTGGGTCCACATGGACTACAATGCCCAGGTTGGGTAGGGCAGTGCGGTGAACAAAGAATGGATTGCTTGGAGATTTGTCTAGTGTGATGGCGACTAAAAAAAATTCTGATTGAAGTCAACTTTTAGAATCGTGTGAATTCAAAATGTTATCTGAAACCTTAGAAACCCTATAAATAGGAGATTAGACCAAAGCTTAAAAAGGGATAGTAGATATATATCTAGATCATCAGAATTAAGTTTAGAAAATTAGGATTTTTTCATATTTTTGTTATTTCTTTCTTAGTTTCGCTTTTTGTAAGGAGACTCTGTCAAATTCAATTCTAAGATTAATAAAAGCTAAGTTTTTCTTCTTTCATCTATCTCTATCTTTTTTATTTTATTTTGTTATTATTAGTCTTTCAATGTTTCTTGACTAACCTCTGTTTGGATTTACTTTTTGTTTATAAATGTGTTAAAAATCTATTTTAAATTATTGAGAGTTTTGATGGTTTAATTTTTAGATAAAGTCAAGTGAAATCATGCTTAGTTTCAATAGTTTGATTTTGATTTTGATATTTATTTATTTAAAGAGGGAATCATACTTTTTAATTATTATATGTGTTAAATCATATTTACTTTCCGATCTACGGGCATTAGCTTTATCTGAGTAGATTGAGATAAAAAAGATTCGAACTTGTTTATTTACTATATTTGCTGGGTAGATTTGACTGAGTTAAACTTTTCTCTTATTTCTAATAGATTTACAATATTTTTATTAAATTAATTGATAGATACTTCTAAATTAATTTTTAATTGGTCACCCAAAATCCTTAATTGGTTTGAGTTAGAAAGATAATTGGATAACGTTGTCTCTGTGGATCAACCTTTGCTTGCCAAGGTTATTTAATTTTTGTTCTATGAAAGTGGATCCTCTGTAGCACAAGGTTCCTGTAACACCTTGTAGTACACTTTCAATGATTGGAAGAACGCCACATCAACGATGCAATTAAATCCCAAACTTAAAATATTGGGAGCTTAGTAGCCATTCATTTGTAAAAATGTGGATCTGGAGTAAAATAGTATGTTTAAAAAAAAAAAAAAAATCAGATCTAAGTCATGATCACAAGAAGGCTGAGGTGTTAATTTTTTTTTTCCTAATCTGATTCTCTCTTATCAATTGAAAGTGTGTCATAGGAACTTGTGCTATAGAGGATCAACTTCCTCCCCCCATACTTAAATGCATGTCACGTAAGCCACAATCCAAGGAATTAATGCCTAAAATTTCTTCTTTTCAAAATTTTCCTGAAAGGTGACATGTATTGAGGCGTGAGAGGAGGTTTTCAATCCTTCACCTTAGGTGCAAATGATCTGAACTCTTTTATTAAATAACAAATAATAATGACAACTAATAATTTATTAGGCAAAATGTTAAATCTCCACATATGCTAAAAAGTTTAAAAGAAATTTTATTTGAGTCCTGGTAAACTGACTCGAAATTCACTCGCTTGACGTGTAATGTGCTTAAAACAATTTTGAGTCAGTTTACCAATAATCATGTTATTTTACTCCAAAACTTTGATTCTTTTGCAACTCCAGAACTTTGATTCTTTTGCAACTCAAAATAATTGAGTTTTGAAAAGTGCAAAACCACTTTAAATCATGCTTTTTGAGCATTTCAAAATTATCCTAGTAAACATTAAAATTATTTTCTTTGAAACATTCTAGGTTTTCTGTAATACATTTCAAAAATCATACTCTTGGGAATTTGAACAAATTTTTTTTTCCAAAAGGTTGGAGCAGATGGATTGAAGATGAAGATAAACTTGATGTTGATGTATTGAGGACAAAGTTGAATAAGTTTGAGAGCTTGAAGATGAAAGATTTTTCAATTGAATAACTAAAGATTGGTGGTAAAAATAAATCTATTTTATATTTATTTATTGTTGATTCAAATAAAATTAATTTCATTTATTTTAAACGCCAATTTTGAAAATTTCTTTAAGTTTACTGTGTTTTTTTGTTAAAGTGAAAAAGTAAGTGATGTGGATTGGATAAATCCTACTAGTTGTTGTCTTTTCAATTGGATTGAAGTTCGCTTTGTGAGAAAATTGGTTTTGGATCTCTTTTTCAAATATTTTGTAAAATCTCACATTGCTTTCTAAATCTTTTTGAAAGGAATTTGAAACTTATAAATAAGATCCTCTTCTCTCCTCGTTCTTCATTCCAAGACTCTCTTCTTGAGAGCCCTTAATGTCTATTTAGAATATGAGAAAAAAAATATTTTTTTGGTATTATATAATAATAATAATATAATATAAAAGAAAGAAAGAGAGAAAAAAAAAAGAAGAAGGAAGGGTCCCACCAAATTTGGATAGACTCCAAATTAGTCTAAAGGGTGTCAGATAGGCCCATGGGATGCCTAACAAGTTACTCGAACGGGTGCTTAGAAGTTCTAGAAGGTGTAAAGGGTGCCTTCTTATAATATATATATACACGACAGAGACATTTGTGTGTATCTATCTATATCTCTATATAATAATTATAATAATAATAATAAATTTTGTGTAAAAGATTCTTTCAAAGAAAGTGCAAACTTTTGAGAAAACATACAGATTTGGCTAAATTGAATTCCATTGTATTTTGAAGACAAATTTGCTAGTAATCCCAATTGCATATTCTATTTCGGGGGGGGGGGGGGGTCAACGTAGATTACTACATGCCTGAGAGTAATTTCTCATTATTTTGTTTTTTAACTTTTTCCTCCGCCTAATTTCAATAATTGGTGTTTCGATGAATTGAAGATTGAATGAAATTGATGGATTGAAGACAAAGTTGAATAAATTTAAGAAGTTGAAGATGATGGGTTTTTTAGTAAAATAATCGAGAGAATTCTTCAAGAGGTTGGAGCTGACAAATTAAAGATGAAATTGAATAGATTTATAAACTTGAAGATGATGGGGTTTTCAGAAGAAGAATCAAGATTTTTTACAAGAGGTTGGAGCCGTTGGATCGAGGATGAGGTTTTAGATTAAAGAGCTTGAAGATGATTTTTAGGAGAAAAATCAAGGGTTTTGGAAATGGGATTTTTGACTTGACTAGTTGCATTTTTCTGAGTTTAATTTGTTCGAGTTTGTGAGTTAGCATGACGAGTTGGTTCTAGTGAGTTTTGTAGCCAACTCATCCTTAAATTCAATTGAGTCAATTTGACTCTGTCTAATTTTGAGTCGATTTGATTTTTAGAATAGGTATTTTCCAGCTCATGGGTAAGAGATCTCAAAATTACCATGAAAGTACACTTTCCAAATATTTACCAAATTATGTTTCACATTGTTGTGCCAAATATTTAATTTTTAAAATGAAATGTTTTTACACTAGAATACTCTTTAAGTACAACTTATGGTGCATTGTGTTGGAACTTTATTAATACATTTGAATGTTTGAATTCGATAAATACATTAACTGACACGACACATGTTAGCATTCATAGCATAATGAATTCTTATTCAATGAATATTGAAGTTAAATGAATATACTCAATGCGCCAAGGTTTGCATTCATCAAACGTTTTTTGCATTAGAAGAAAGACTGGTAAAAACTATCGAAGACAAGAGTGATTGATTTTCAAAGGATCGATCGATTTCAAGTTTTGCTATAGGTAAACCAACAAAGCTGCAGACTTTTTAGCTTCTCATAGGACTTCTCTAGGTAGTTTGATCTTATGGAACTCCCTAATGAGCTAAGGAATATTATTTGTAAGGATGCCATTGGAGGTCCGCCTAATCCCTACTTTAATCTTAAAAGTTAAAAAAAGAATAAAAGAAAAGTTTTTGCATTTATTGAATATATATGTTCCATGAATCCATTAATTGTATATTGTCAGTTTATGCACCTAACGCTGTGTTTGGATTTAAAAAAATGGAGAAAAGAGAAGAGAAGAGAATATAAGTGAGTTTTACCTCAATTTCTCTTGTTTGGATTGTTAAGTGGGAAGAGAAGAGGAGAGTAAAAAATGTGAATTTTCTTTCTCTCTAAAAGTGAAGAAAATGAGAGAAGACCTTTTAAAATATTTTATAATTCCAACTTTGCTCCTAAATATCGTTTTAAGATATTTTAAAATTTTAAAGTTCTCCTAAGTTCTCTCATGTCAATCTAAACATGGTGAAGAAAAATTGAATTTATCTTCTCTTCACTTAATGAGTTTCTCTTTCCACTTCTCTCAATCCAAAAATAACCAAAGAGTTCCTACCAATAAAGACGGTCTATCTTCACATGCATTTAAGTAATTTATTTATCCATATTTATAAAGTATGTTTAATGAAACTTATGCATTAATAAAGGAGATCATCTCTATTAAATAGGTTCGTGTAAATGTTACCAATAAATAAGAATAAACTTCGTATCATCCAAATTTGTTATGTACCATTCCAATCTGGTTCACGCATAAAAAGGCAGAGTAGAAAAGAGATCAGATTCTTGATCTCAAACATTGTAACTTGAATTGAACTGATTAAAAGATGATTAACGAAAGCTACGATCATCAAGCCTCAAGTTCCAATCCAATGATCTAAGGTATGCTTTAATATTTTAATGTTTGAAGATTATGTTGATGATGATTATTTCTCAGGTTACTTTTAATTATTAGAGATCATAATATTCTAACAATTATCGAAGCAAAATTAGTTTTTCATACAAAAATCTTTTTTTTTTACCGAATTTGTAAATAGTTTGGAATGTATCTGTCCCCTAAATAACAAGATTTCATCCCAAGTTTTTTAACTGGCCATTTTAAAACTAGAGAGATTTACCAACATAACTCATTGTTGCATTTTTATTACAAAAACTCCGTAGGTTTTTTTTTGTTTTTGATAAATATAATATATTGCAAAGAGGAAAACAGAATACAAAGAGGCCGAGAAGGCCTCAAAACTCCGTAGTGGGACCCACATAACTTTACTAGATCCAAGATGATAAAAGTGATTTTTTTGGGGTATTTTTAGATCATCAATATTAATTAGACAATTTTTTTAATATCACCGACTAATACTACATCATCTTGAAACAACGTCCAATATATATTATTTTGCACATGAACAATTACTTCATTAATAGAAGAAACAAATATTGATTCAAAGCCAATCTTTGTTGTAAACCAATTGTAAGTGGCAAATCACCTTCTCATGCATATCCTTTAATACTATTTATTTATTATGTATTTTTTCTAAATCTATAAAAATCATATGGTGATTCTTCCTCTTTTCTCTATATTTGTTTACCAACCCTTACAAGATGGTTAGCGAGAGTTAATAAGAATTGAAATTCCGATAAAGAAAATAAAAAGCAGAAGTATCCAAACCTCTAACATCACCGTTGCCATTGAATGATGATAACCAATCCATCTTCACTATTTGGTAGCTCACCTCATAATGCACAAGAGTTTGAGCAGAAGCAATACTATTTTCGTCGCTTACACATTGAAACCTAATAACATACCATTGAATATATGGTTCTATTTTGCTCAAAAGTTGAAACAGATACCATTTCAATTATAATAATCATCAAGTTGCTAATCTCCTCCTCTTCGACTATTTCCTGCTTGAAGTCAACTATGGTGTTAAAAAGTATTTAAGTTCTTATATGCAAAGAATATTTTATGTTTCTCCAAGTTTTTTCATCTTTAAATATTAATTATTAGTTTATTAAGATGTTTAGGGTAGGTCATTTCTTATTTGCCACATCTCCTTTCCTTGGAGAAGAAGGATTAGATGTTTAGCATGAAGTCAACATCAGTTTCAACAATTTTAAATTGTACAGGGGTTTCAGTTCTAGGCTACCAATTCAACAAAATGTATTAATAAACTATAACAACTTCGGCCTGATTGAATTTAAATTATAATTCCTCGGTTTCTATCACCTTCACTTCCTTATGGGGCAAATCCTTGCCCGTACAACAACTTATGAAGCTTTCAGATATGGGCACGGCAGTTCACCCTCCTTGCCTACGTCCTTGCTGCACGTACTTAATACTGTCAGCATCATCCACCACTTCAGGAAACGAGATGGATAGGATGGCTTTGCTTACCTTCAAGGTTCAGATAACCCTTGATCTTCTTGGAGAACTGACTTCATGGAATGATTCGATCCATTTCTGAGAGTGGCAAGGAATCACATGTAGTCGCAGACATCAAAGGGTCACAGTCTTGAACCTAGATGGGCAGAGACAAGTGGGATCCTTATCTTCCTCCATAGGAAACCTAACCTTCCTAAGGATGATCAACTTTGCAACCAACAACTTCCATGGAGAAATTCCTGAAGAATTTGGTTGTTTGTTTCATCTACATCTCAATGTCAAATTCGCTAAATGGGGAAATTCCAGCTTATCTATCCCATTCTCTGAATCTCAAACTCCTGAATTTCATCTTGAACAACCTCGTGGGGAGAATACCTCTTGATCTTACCTCTCTACCCAAGCTTGAAGTCTTGGGGCATTACAGCCAACAATCTCACAGGAAACAACCCTCCTTCACTCACAAACATTTCCTCGCTTAATCGTCTCTCTCTAGGATGAAATAATTTGGAGGGAAGTAGTCCAGCCGATCTTGGCAAACTTACAAATTTGAAATTCCTTCAAATCTCTCAAAACAAACTTCCAGGTACGATCCTCCCTTCTCTTTACTATCTATCATTAATTTAATTTTTCTATAGCGGACAACCAGCTACATGGAAACCTTCCACCTGACATAGGCATATCCTTTCCTAACCTAGAAATGCTTTATATAAGGGAACAAACCAATTTACGGGGTCCATCCCAGCTTCAATATCAAATGCTTCAGGACTTGTAGAACTTTATTTTACTAATAATGAATTTAGTGGATTGGTGCCTGAAAATTTCGGGAGTCTATCAGGTCTAGATAAACTAAATCTAGGTCTTAATCGTCTTAAAAGAGCCAAAGTCAATGACTTAAGCTTTCTCACTTCTATGACTAATTGCACCAGAATGGAGATATTGGGTATCCATGACAATAATCTCAAAGGTGAGTTGCTCCATAGTATAGCCTCCCTCTCAACCCATCTCCAGATACTAACAATGGGAGGAAACAACATATATGGGACCATCCCTCAAGGGATTGAGAACCTTGTCAACTTAACTGTATTGGGTTTATAAATCAACTTTTTCAGTGGTACCATTCCAGTTAACATAGGGAAGCTTCGAAAGCTGCAATTATTAGCCCTGTTGGACCACGAACTTTCAGGCCAAATTCCAACCTCCTTAGGGAACCTCAGTTTGTTAAACCGACTATATCTAGGAGAAAATTAAATTTTCCGGCATCATACCCTCAAACCTAGGAAACTACCGTAATCCAGCAAATATTGCAACTTTCAAGAAACAAGCTTAATGGTCGCATACCCCGAGAAATAATGAACCTTTCGTCCCTATCAATTTCTCTCAACTTCGAACATAATTCTTTGGAAGGATCCCTACCATTGGAAGTAGATCATTTGATAAATCTTGGGAGATTGGATGTATCGGAGAACGAATTATCAGGTGAAATTCCTCAACAATTGGGTAGCTGCCCAAGCTTGGTACACCTTCATCTGGAAGGAAACTTCTTTTGTGGAACCATTCCTCAGTCTTTGAAATAATTTGTCGGGACAAATACCAAGATATCTAGAGACATTTCCTTTTCTAGAAACACAATCTGTCTTTCAACAATCTTGAGGGCGAAATACCAAAAGAAGGGATATTTAGAAATATGAATGCAATTTCAGTATTTGGTAATAGTAAAGTTCTGTGGGGGTTCTTGTTTTTTTTCTCTCTTGTTGTTAGGGGGCTATCTCAGCCTCCCCTTCTTCTCCTTTTTCATTAATATAATTTATATTTATCAAAAAAAAAGTTCTGTGGGGGCATCTCACAACCGAAGTTGCACATGTGCCAGATTAAAGCCTCCAAGAAGGAAAGATCTGACGCTCTCAAAATAATAATCCCAACAAGTGTAGCTCTATTTCTAATTTAATTGGTGTCTATCTTTGCTCCTTTGTATGGGGAAAGGAAGCCTAGACAACAATATTCTTCAATGTCTTTCTCAAATGATAGACATTTAAAGCTTTCTTATCAAGATCTCCTTAAATCAACTAATGGGTTACCTCCAGATAAATTTGATGGGTAAAGGAAGTTATGATTCAGTATATAAGAGAATATTGGACCATGATAAAACGGTTGTTGCAGTAAAAGTATTCAAAATTCATCAAAGCATTGAGAAGCATCTGGCATTGAAATCCCATCAAGATCATAGCTTCCTGCTCAAGCTCGGATTACAAAGGCAATGATTTTAAAGCCTTTGTTCTTTAGTTCATGCCTAATGGGAATCGTGACGAATAGTTGCATCCAAAAACAGGCGACCAACATAAGTCAAGGCGTTTAAACCTTATCCAGAGACTGATCATAGCACATGATGTTGCTTCTACATTGGACTATCTTCATTATGACTGCCAAACACCAATCATGCATTGTGATCTAAAGCCAAGTAATGCTCTTCTTGATGATGAAATGAGTGCTCACGTGGATGATTTCAGGTTAGTAAGAATCCTTTCTGGAACTACCAGTAATTCCTCTCAAAGTCTAACCAGCTTGGTTTGATTAAAGGGAACTGTTGGATATGTTGCTTCAGTTGGGTATTTTTCCCTTTTCATTATGTTATTTTTTATTTTCTTTTTGACTAATTGTTGAAAAATATTACATAGCTTGGATAACAACATGAAGATTGAATGGAGACAACAACAAAATGTACATAATTTTGATCTAGGAAACCATAATTTGAATATATTCTAAGCGCACCAGTACCAATGATGTTTTTCCTAAAATTGGGATTTTTGAAGATGTTTAGTTTAGATGGGATATTGTAAGCAGGGAGAGACTTGAAGCTGTATCTTCTCTGTCGAGGACTCCTTGTCCTCTTATCAATAAATTATTTGCTTATAAAAAAAAAAAAGTCATGAAACCTTGGCTGGCTGTATATATCAGTCATTAGAAAGTTTTTCCAGAAACCATATAAACCTTTTTCTCTATGTTTTGAGAACTGCATATATCAGGTGCCTAAAAATGTTAATGGACATTCTCCTCTCTTCCGAATGCTTCTAAACTTCATGCACTCACATTACCTTTTATTTCAAACGAACTATTTAAGTCAACCGCCGGTAAAATCTAATCCTCTCCTTTCTTGATTTATCTAAATAGTTAGTTGGTTCTTTGCCATAGCAATCACGATCGGAAATGTATCACTTGTAGAGTATGGTATCAGCGGCAAAGTGTCTGCACATGGAGATGTATACAGCTATGGAATCGTTTTATTGAAAATGTTTATAGGAAGGAAACCCCTGGATGATTTGGTCAAGGATGGCTTAAGCCTTAATGAATTTGCTAAGATGGCTATGCCCAATAAAGTGATGGAGATTGTTGATCCACTATTGCTAGAGGAAGAAGAGGTAAAGTATGCGGTTAAGCTAGAGGAGTGTTTGGTTTCTCTCATTGGAGTCAGGATCTCATGTCATGCAATCAAGGACTTGTTACTTGATTGCTAACCTATACTGTACACATAGGTTTTGTTGGTATCAGAGTTAAAGATAGGGATTTGGCATATTGTGTAGGCAGAGAAACTGAAAGGCATCAAAGTATTCAGGTATTGTCCCACAATTTGTTTAATATTTTCATGTAAAAACTCAAACAAACCATAGACAACAAAATTCTCCAAAATTTTCAAAATTCATAAAATTCTATGAATAAAGGATCAACCAATTAATCAGCGAATCGATCAATTAGTCCAAATTCATAGACTAATTGCTGAATATGATAAAAAAATTATCCTTTATCATCAAATTTACTTCCTTGAAGATTTAAACATGCAAATTCCCAATATTTCCATGAAACTCTGATGAAATTATCCAAATTAACTGAACTGAATCCTTGCTGAATAATTGACGAATCCGAACTTGGTTACTTTGACACGAAACTGTACATCATGGCATAGCCAAATTTCAGCAAATTTAAATTCACAAAATCCCCGAAATGCTAATGTACAAAGTATTTCATGCTTTTCTCCAATATAAGGAGAGAGAAAGACAACAGGAACATAAATCGACGGATCTCAAGAAGGATCAATGTCTAATTTTGATCACATCAGGTAACCTCTCAAAATCCGAACTCATCCGTGTGAGCCATAGAGAGCTAAGAATGGTTTCTCTCATTGGAGTCAGGATCTCATGTCATGCAATCAAGGACTTGTTACTTGATTGCTAACCTATACTGTACACATAGGTTTTGTTGGTATCAGAGTTAAAGATAGGGATTTGGCATATTGTGTAGGCAGAGAAACTGAAAGGCATCAAAGTATTCAGGTATTGTCCCACAATTTGTTTAATATTTTCATGTAAAAACTCAAACAAACCATAGACAACAAAATTCTCCAAAATTTTCAAAATTCATAAAATTCTATGAATAAAGGATCAACCAATTAAATCAGCGAATCGATCAATTAGTCCAAAATTCATAGACTAATTGCTGAATATGATAAAAAAATTATCCTTTATCTTCAAAATTTACTTTCCTTGAAGATTTAAACATGCAAATTCCCAATATTTCCAATGAAACTCTGATGAAATTATCCAAATTAACTGAACTGAATCCTTGCTGAATAATTGACGAATCCGAACTTGGTTACTTTGACACGAAACTGTACATCATGGCATAGCCAAATTTCAGCAAATTTAAATTCACAAAATCCCCAAATGCTAATGTACAAAGTATTTCATGCTTTTCTCCAATATAAGGAGAGAGAAAGACAACAGGGAACATAAATTGACGGATCTACAAGAAGGATCTAATGTCTAATTTTGATCACAAAATCAGGTAACCTCTCAAAATCCGAACTCATCCGTGTGAGCCATAGAGAGCTAAGAACAATTGGAATCCCCAAAAGATGACCTAGGTAAACTATACCACCACAACTGAGATCGCAGAATTATGCCATAAACCCTAAATCAGCCGAAATTGATTAATATTCAAAACCTCATTAATAGATCCATCTAGACATAGAAAACCACAATTGAACCAAAACTTCTCGAAGATCCAAACACAACAAGAGATTAATATCGTAAAAAGTGCAAATTCGAATACGAATCCATCAATAACAGAGTTCTATATAAGATCGCTTGAAATTCTGAGTCCCCTCACAAAGATCAAACACCAAGCGATATAAACAAATATCTACAAATAAGATTCAAATAAAAAGATCGAAAATCCAAAACGAGATCGAGAAGATGAAAAGCACACCTAGTTTACATACATCCGATCAGATACGATTCTTCATCGCTTGCTATCGTAATCGACGACTTCCGAATCGGTTACAGATCTGGAGTGCTGAACTATGGACCGTCCGATCGAATTGATCCATTCTTCCTTCTCTTTGTCGTTATCAGCGATGAAGTACATGGTTTCTTTGCTGGTTGAGAGTTCGAAAGCGAATTGTTTGTTGATGACATCTTCAGCGCCCTTGACAGTGAGGCACGTGCCAACGGGGATGACACCACGGGTCTTGGAGGCACGTGTGACGTAGGAGTCTTTAAACCAGAAGAGCTTGCCTTGCTTGAGGACGAACCAGCGACGACGCCATGTCTTGATGTATTCGCCTTGTTTGGTAAGCCAACCGGTTCTCTCTGGGTTCGTCCAGAACTCCACACCATCGTAGTCTTCGGTCTTCTGTGCCGCACCTGTTGCGGCTCTCCATAGGCTCGCCATGGTTCGCTCACTCTGTCGAGATGAAGTCTCGAACCTCAAAGCTGGAAAAAAAGTCGCGAAAGATGGATGAGCAACAAACGAAGGAAAGTTCTAGTGCCCATCAACGGTTGAGATGGGAATCTGTTACCTTTAGATTGGAATCTAGTATCGATGCTGATCCCTAGAAAATATAATGTGAGTCCTTTTATTTTATTGAAAAAGTCGTGCTCGTTGTAAGCAATTCGGAATATGGCAAAATTCGATTTGTGAAAAATTCGAGTTCTATTCTATTTTAGATTGCAAAAATCCGATCTTAAATTCGGCCAAAATTTTGATAAATGAAAAATATGCATCATATGATTCATACGATACGTGTATTATTTGTTCCATTTCAAAAGTTGAAAATAAAAAATTCCGCCCTATGATTGTGATGTTAATAGCGATGGTGATGATAATGAAATTGGTGATATTAATGGTGATGGTAATAATGATGATGGCGATAATTAATGAAGAAATTGAGGTTATTGTTCCATTGATTTTTAAAAGAAGATCAAAGTCAAGGGACAAATAATTAATTTGAAAAATTAAGGTGTAATTTCAAATAAATGTAGAGGGTTATGTATTTTTTTTTTTTTTGAAGATAAAAGGGACATTTGTTAAGTAAATATGTGGATTTCTCTAAAAATTTGAAGCATGGTGGTTTTAAAATCGACTTTTATTATACGTCACAACTTACAAGTTTACACTTTACAACATACAACTAGTTATAGTAGCATTTTTTTTTTCACATTCTTTTATGAAAATTAGTAAAAATTGTGTTTTATTCTTTTCAAACTTAAAATCTGTGAACTATTTAAAATATCTCAATCATTTGAAGCATAATACTTTCATTGAAAAAACGAAAATTCGTAAAATTTTCAAAAATTAAACGGGAGATTGCTAATAAGGGTTGTGCTACACTGGTATTCTACAACAGTTTCTATGGCAAATTATTCCTCAAGTATGCAACAATTGTATCTCGAGAAAAAATATCTATGGTTCTGTCCACACTACCACATCGGCACAACGCTTGAGTGCAATGTTGTACAGAAGTGAGTCCAGCATTTTATTTTAAAAATGGTAGTTCCTCTTGATTGTGTGGTAATAGTAGTTACTCAATTGATTTCCACTATGTTTGAATTGACATAAGAGAAATTGGGATAGTTTTGAAAATTTAAAATGTCTTAAAAGAGATTTAGGGGCAGACTTGAAATTATAAAATATTTTAAAAAGATTTCTTTTTCATTTCTCTCCAAATCTCTTCACTTTTGGAGAGAAAGAAAACTTCCATTTTTTCTTTTCCTTTCTCTCCATTTATTTTTCTTCTCTACCCCACTCAACAATCCAAACAAGAGAAATGGAGATAACTCATTTATTTTCCCGTCTCTTCTATGCATTTCTCTCAATCCAAACAAAACGTTTTGAAAGTTAACTATTTATGATATTGGGGTTCCTAATTGTCAATGTATTAGGTTGCATAAGCTTAGTTAATTAATCATGACGTACCCGAGGGGGTTTGTTTTTTGGAATATATGTTTGTCAACTTTACACCCAAAACTTTATATTCTATTCCCTTCCCCATAACATGATCAGAATTTGTATCCATTTGCTTGAGTTTCGGATGCATCTTCTTGTAGCTTACGATAGTGTATTTCTCTCTCAAGACAATACCATCCAACATTGACTTGGATTCAGAGTGATTTTCTATTCTTCAAACATGCATTTCTCTTCTCATCTCATATATTGATTGTCCATGCAATCAATCAGGATCAAGTTCATGACAAGAAAGACATTTGCCCTTGACGGTGACAATCAGTGGATGAGCCAAATAGATCTTTTGAACCCACGGACCCCATAAGCTTACCCACTCTTTTGTTCACACAAAAACTTGTTTTGCTTGATAATTGATCTCATTGGTGATTTTAAATCTTTTGATTCAATTAATTATGATTCTAGGCATAAATTGATCAAAATTCGAACACTCATCGTCAAATAGAACTTGGTGGTGGTAGACGAAGAATTTAATAAGTCAATGAATCAGAAGAGCATGCCATGTGGCACATTTTTGGTGATGTAGTCCGTATAGCTGTCTTACAAATTTAAGTTATATGGTAGCGATCGATCAAAATAGTGTATACTATGAGTACTGAGTAGCCCAAAATGGCTTAAGGCCGCCGTCCAATGGTCCACAAGTTAGTTAAAAAACATTGTCCGACTTGAGTTAGATACAAAGATATGGATATACATATAGATGATATGAAAGTATAAACGTGGAATGTTAGCAATGAAAGGACTAGGACTGACAATGGGTTGGGTGTGAGTTGGTGAATGAATTTATGGTAAATTCAAGTCCAAAATATTTTAGGTACAATATTCATGGGTAAATTTATCAGAATTTTTCATTGAGTACATAAGTAGTCCCCAAACCTAAATAATTCGGGTCGGATGAACTGATAATGTGGCACAAGTCCATGAACGAAATCCTTACTTCGATCCAATCGATCCGTTCAACTTAAAATGTAGGGGAAATTACTTAATGATCCTTGACGAAAGGTTTTCTTTCTAATTAGTCCTTGCCTTTTAGGAGTTAGCTAAATAGTTCATTTAGTAAGACTTTCTTTTCTTAATGGTCCATCAACCTCATCTTAGGGTATAATATTTTTGAAATACCAAAACTACCCATTTTTCATCTTCTTCATATACTTAGATTTTTCAATGGTGATTCCAATCATTTCCGACGATTTTTCATAGTGAATGATGAATGAAAATGATATACTGATCATTTTGAACTTTTAGATATATTTTTTTTATTTTAACGATAACAAAAAATGAAGCTAGGGTTTTTCAATTGGTATGCTTCGCTTTTGGATGAAAATTGATTAATGATGGTTCTTTTGGTTTGAAATCATCTACATAACTCGTTATGTCAAGTTTTAAGTCGATCTTTCCATGTATTTAGTTGGAAAAACTTTAAAACACAAAAATGGTTAGGTGTTACAGTGTCGAGTTCGACAATTTTTATTTTTGAGTTCAATATTTTTATTGTCGAGTTCGACATTTTTTTTTTAAATTGTCTAGCTCACCACTTTTTATTGTTGAGTTCGATAATTTTTAAAAAAATGTCGAACAAGACAATAAAAATATTGAATTCAAAAATAAAAATTGTCAAACTCGACATTGTAACACCCAACCATTTTTGTTTTTTTAGAGTTTTTTCCAACTAAAATACATGGAAAGATCGACTTAAAACCTGACATAACGACTTGTGTAGATGATTTCAAATCAAAAGAAATATCGTTGATCCATTTTCATCCAAAAAGAGAGGTAAAACAATTGAAAAATCCTAGTTTTTTATATACATCTTCAAAATGCTTGTAAAGGAGTTATTCTTCATTCTCAAATCCTTTTCATCAAAATAGAACTTCCAAAACTTGACCGAGATGCTAAAAATCCAATTTTTTGGACAAAAATGGTGAGTTTGAATGATTAGGGCAGTTTCGACATTTTAATCGTGAAAAATGTCTAGAATGGAGTTCGGGGACTCATTAGAAAAGAGAGATTTACTAAATGGAATATTTAGTAGTTAACCTCTAGAAGCCAAGAACTAATTAGAAAGAAAACCTTCCATAAAGATCATTTAGGAATTTTCCCTAAAATGTATTAGGGGGTACAACTTGACATCTGGCCGGATATGGACTGGCGTATGGGGGCATAGGTTGAGATTTTTATGCTTGAGAAATTCATTTTGTGTTTGGTCTAGGATATTAGTTAACCTGCCCCACCAAGTCAATTACAATTGAACTTTTCTTCTCTTATAGTTTTTCGAGAAACCCAGTTGAAGGTCCTAAGAGATGAGAAAATGTAGTGAATAGATCACTTTGATAATCCACCCAGAAAATTATTCGCAAGCTACTTTCAAAGCATGCATAATAATAGTCAAACGTATATTTGATATTGTCCCAATTGCTATGATCATGTAATGATGTCTATGATATCTTAGTAATTGCTAATTGCTATGATAGATTGTTAGTACAACGAGACATACAAATCTTCATAAGATATCCTAAAAATATAAAAATAATCAATCGAGCGCTCAAATCAAAAGTTGCACATTATTTAAGTTCAAGTTTGGCACAACATCAATAATGTAGAGAGATTCACTATGATGGTGTCGTAGATATTCGTGAGATATCCCAAAATTGCATATAATAATAACCAAATAGAAACTTGAATAAAAAGTTATGCCCTATTTAAGTTAAGGTTTGGCATGACATCATCATTCGGGAAGAAACATAACTTATAATTGGAGAAGGTGAAAAGTTAGAGGAGAAAATGGTGCCAAATTTTTTTGATTTTTTGATGAAGAGCTGAAATGCTCATTTATGCTTTTGAAGGGGGGAAAAATACTAAAAAGCCATCAATTTTGAGTAAGTACCCTTGACTGTTGGACCCATGACCTCAAAGTTGCTTCAATATAAATTCAAGACTTCCCCAAAAAAAATAATTCAAGACTACATGTTTGAAAATTTTGAAGTACTCTTTTAAACTAAGAGAGATTTACCTGGCAGACCTGTCTGATACAATTTTATTACAAAAACTCCCTAACTTTATAAGGGTTACTTTGCTTCAGCCCATTTATAAAGACAAATCTCAACTCATCAAAGGACTATGATCCGTTTTTGGGCAGAGAAAATACCATTTTTTAGATTTATGGATGCTATCTAGTAAGAAATTTCAAAAAAGAGCTATATATATGCATCCAATCATTGCAATATTCATCTTGACGTGAAAGTATCCACTTGTCAAAATATTTACATATCGCGATAGAACAAACATCTATTTTTTTAGGAACTAATATTTACGTTGCAGTCACATTATATATATTCATGGTGAATAGATAATGTTATGTTAGAGGAGGCTGAACTTTGAGTTTCTTAGCTATTTCAGCTACGTACTTGCCCTGATAGAATGCTTGTTGAAGCTCTAATTCCGAGGGAAGACGGGATCCATCTCCTGCATAAGTTCCAGCACCATATGAAGAGCCACCCTTCACCTCATTCATCTCAAACATTCCACTCCCAAAGGTGTAACCAAGGGGGACAAACATCATTCCATGATGTGCTAACTGCGTTATCGCGGTTAGTCTGCAACAACAAGAGATGATGAGAGATCAAGACAAGGACCAAAGAAATAAAGGTCTCATATGAGCAGCAGTCCTAAAACATAATTAAATAAGAGAACTGCTATTGGCACCCAAACTTTTACCTTTTACATCCCAAATGAAAATAAAGAAAATAAGTAAATGATTAAGAATAAGTAAAAGTTGGGGTGCCAATAGAAACTCTCTCAATTTTTGCTATATTTTTGGATTTAAGATTTTACATGAGTCCAATCATAATTATAAATAACTACTGAAATTGTTTGAATGAGAGTTATAACGTTGAAATAATAATTTGACCCAAACTTTTGTAAAGTTTGAATGGTGTGTTTTAATCTTTAATTGGGGTGTGATAACTAATTTAAAAAGTTAGAGTGTAATGAGTAAAATTTGAGGTGCCAAATAGTAACTCTCTTAAATAATCTTATATCCAAACTAAAGAATGTTGCCTAATTCAAGCCTCTAGCAACACATCCTCAAAGAATGAAAGGAAAGTAAAACCACGGATTATACAAATGTAGACACACGCTCACATGCGTGCGCGCACACACACACATGCGTGCGCACACACACACACACATATGTTGTGACTTGTAGAGCTTGATGGTATTGGTCAATAAGGAGGTATTGTAAATCAAGTCACACGTCTCGCCAGTCAAGTTCGACACTGAGCTCGTACGGGGACTAGTGGCTCCCTTACTCAGAAGGTGAAGGTCCAGCCGAGTCCCAAAATAAAATTTTCTAATATATTTTTATAATTTCACTAATATTACGTAATCTCTATGATGAGAAGATCATCTCTTCACAAAGAATCAGCCCAATATAAACCTTCTAACCCCATCAAAAGTGATTTAGAATGTGAATCACCAATTTTTTATTAAAAATTTATAAACCACTTTTGATGGACTTAGAAGTTTTAGATTGCGCTGATTTTTTGTGAGGACGATCTTCTCATCAAAGAGACCATCCTCTCAAAACATGAGCTCAATCAAAAAATTTCTAAACCATATTTTGAAAAATGATCGTTTAATTTCACTCCAACTTGATATATCATTTGGAGCTATTCACGAGAGAATGATACAGGTTGGAGTGAAATATCATTTGCCAAATGGGTTCAAGGGGAAGGAATATTCCATCCCTGATTTCAAAAATATGTAATCATACAACTTAAAAAATGCATTAAAAAAAAAAAATCATTTTTCATGCGTAATCATACAACCCTTGAAATTCATTTCACCTTCACCTATATATTTATTGAAACATATAATGAATAAACCACACGATTTTTGAGGTTGGATCGGGATCGGGATGAACGATCAATCAAAGAAGAAGAAGAGAAAAGAGGACTCACGCGGTGTTCTCTTGGCCGCCTCCATGGAAACCGGTGCTCCAAAATATGCCAGCGGGCTTTCCCGCAAGAGCCTGAGATGCCCAAAGCTCAGTGGTGGCGTTGAAGAAAGCCAAAAATTGGGATGCCATCATCCCAAATCGAGAAGGAAATCCAAACAAAAAACCATCAGCCTCCACCAATTGTTCCGGCTTTATCACCGCTACATCCTCTTCTTTAGAAGGCGCTTTCATCTTTTCCAATACCTTATCATTGAGGGTCTCAGGTACCTGCCAAAGGGTTGCTTCCACTCCTTCAACAGTATTGGCTCCTCGCTCCTCTTCTCGTGCCATTATCCCAACATGTCCATGCAACGAATAATAGCTGCAATGCAACCAACGATATTGAAATGCCCATAAAAGAGTAAATCAAATAAGATCTTATGCTGGATGTACAAGTTATTATTAGTTGCTTACATTATGTAGAGCTTGGTTGTGGCCATTCCTTAACTTCAGTTGAAAAGAGGCACCAAAACTTTGTGTTGATTGCTGATGCGTGAATCCAAGTTCATACCAATCTATTTGATTTCATTTTCTTTCTGTAGGAAATATGAAGAAACAATTAAAGATTCCCTCAAAACAAAAAAAAAATAATTTATTTTTTATTTTTTAAGTATTAAAGACTTTTTGTGGCCCTACGTTTAGATATTTTAGATAAGGCTAAATAATAACCAATACGTGTTGCACTTGCACAACAAATAGTTTAGACATTTTAGATAACTTTGAGATGACTTGGTCCTACAACTCAATGGAGCTAACTTGCTGAGTGAACTCAACAATTCATCGAGCAAATTGTGAACTCAATCTCGCCGGCTTGCAAATGTATTGAATCAGGTTAGAAACTGGATCGAGTTTTCAATGTGCCGGGTTTTGGCCTGGCTTAGCCTTGACCTTTGTTAGCAATCTCCTGTTTAATTCTTGAAAAATTCACGAATTTTTCATTTTTTTTTAATGAAAGTATTATTCTCCAGATTATTGAACTATTCTGGATAATCCATGGATTTTAAGTTTGAAAAGAATAAAACACGTTTTTTACGAATCTGTATAAAACTCAGTGGAAAAAAATACTACTATAACTTGTTGTATGTTGCAAAGTGTAAACTTGTAAGTTGTGATGTGTAACACAAGTCGACTTTGAAACGGCTATGTTTCAAAATTTTGGAGGAAACCATTTTTTTACGTGATAAATGTACCTTTTATCTTTAAAAAAATAATGACACAGCCCTCCACATTTATTTGAGATTACACCTTAATTTTTCAAATTGATGATTTGTCCCGTGACTTTGGTCTTTTTTTAAAAATCAATGGAATAATAACCTCAATGCCCTCATTATCACCAAAATCATTATCACCATCACCTTCACCGTTAACATCACCATCACTATCATATAGCCGAATTTTTGAAATGAAACGTATAATACATGTATGAAGCACATGCCGCCTATTTTCCATTTATTGAATTTTTGGCCAAATCTTAGACTAGATTTTTGCAATCCAAAATTGAATAGAACTTGAATTTTCATAAATCGAATTTAATTTTGCCGTATTCCGAATTGCTAACAAGGGCCTTGACTGGGATTTTGGGCCAGCATGATAATTTATAAATTAATAGGCGCTTTATAATATAAATGTATTTATATATAAATTTTTTGGGCCAGCTTGTAAATAAGACCAAGAAGGTGCAGGCCAGAACAAGCTTGAACCAAGACATTTGTTGTTTGGCCCAACCATTAGACGTGCATGTTTACTGGATTAGGATCAGCACATAGTAAAGATCCAACCCAAACCAGTGACAACCTTAATTTTAAAGTTCAAGAAATGACACATACATAGTTCAAATTAAATTGTTGAAAGCAGATGAGTAATTAACTCTTTCAATGACACAGCACTTACACTTTGGAAAGAGTGGAATGGTGGAATAAAATTAGTTTAGACAAACACATATCTTTGGGATAAAGCAATAAGGATAATGGATGATTTGAATGTTTATTAGTAATTAATAGAATTTAAATTAATTTTTTTGCCTCTTTAACATTTTTCCTCCCAAGATCATGATGAATGAAAAATTGAACTCTAAATATCTTGTGAGGTTGGTCTTTTATGGTTTTATTCTTTCATCGGAAGGACATTTTTTATGGTGAAGAGAACATCCTACAAATAAAATTAGTCATTAATTCATCTCCATGTTGGTGTAGGCCCATACCAATCAACATACATACGAGGACATGCACTAATTCAATGCGTGCAATTAGGGCTGGCACTGGGTCGGATAATATCCTCTTACCCAACTCATCCTACCTGAGTTATATGGGTATGGGTACAAATTTTTTATCTAATTAAGAATTCGGATAAACTTATCCGTAGTTATTTTATTTGAATATGTTTAGGGCCGGATATGGATTTGCGTCCTATCAAACCTAAATATCCGTTTATCGAAGTTTAATAAGATAAATTCACAATAAAATATATGTATAATTCAAAATTAAGGTTTTTTCCATCATCTTCACAATGAGGTATATATGCCCAACTTAAATTTCCGCTTGAAATTTGGGTACAAGTTGGATACAGATATCCTTTTTAAAAAAATGGATAAATAATTGGATATGGATATACCTAGTATAAGTGGGTAAAAAATCGGATATGGATAGTTAGATATAGAGTTGGACAAGGATATGGAAATAACTTCATCAGATCCACAGTTGACCCATTTCCAGCCCTATGTGCAATGTATGCATACTAAGCCGTATGCTATGCTTAAATTTGAGACCAAATATTGTCAATCTCGGAAGGTAACAGGTGCGATGGTTTAAAGTAATGACCAGTTTATAAATGTTAAGCTTAGTCTATTGGGATTTGAAAAATTTTAATGTAAAAAAATTTAATTTTTCATTGATTTAAATATTTGTAATCTATATAAAATAGAGTTAGTCTAGCCTCAATAATTTAGTAAGATTTCAAATCTCACTAAAGGTGTGAGCTCACATATTGGCATCCAAAAACAGGATCTGCCGCCACGGTCTTGTAAAGAAAGAAATTCTAAGAACTTAGAAAAAAGAATTTCTAAAAACCATTATTTTTCACTGTTGAATTTTAATTTTAAGTTTTGGGAGTATGGAAGCTATTCATATTCAACACCTTGAATCAAGCTTAAAAACTTTTTTTTTTTTTGAATATGAGTTTTTTCATGAAATGTGGAAGACTGTTTTGTTTGATTGCCAATGTGGTAATCCATGTGGACCCAACGACCCTAAGTAAGATTTCAAATCTTACTAAGTTAGAAAGGAAAGTATTTTTCTACAAAAATATAAAATTTATGACAGAGTTTGTATTAATCACCTTGTAATAAAAACAAAAACACTTTCCTTAATTACTAACCTAGAACTTTCCTTACTAACCTAGTGAGATTTTAACTCTTTCGAAGGGTCCTTGAGCTCAAATGAATTACAACATGGGCAATTCAACACCACGGGCCTTTGGATTTCATGGAAAAACTGAAATATTTTTTATTTTTTGGGTTTCATTTAAGGTTTTAAAAATGGACGGCTACCAAACTTCCTCGGAACTTCAAAATTTAAAATTAAAATTCAACTGTGAAAATAACATCTTTTAGAATTATCTTTTCAAAGCAAATATAATTTTGTCCTCTACAATCCTATGGCATCGAATCATGTTTTTGAATACCATAAGATCAGTTCAACCAACCTTAGTAAGATTTGAAATCTTACTTAGTTAGTTACTAAGACTAGTCAGACTCCAATAAAAAGAAAAAAATTGTAACTATTTATATATTAATTAAGAGTCATGATATTACCAATATTTACCATATGATTATAATATGAAGGGTAAATTACACTTTGACCCACTTTCGTTTGGCATAATTCCATATGACCCCCTAACATTTTGAAAATTACATTTACCTACCCTCTTATAGTCGGTGTTAAAGCTAGGATATTATTTTTCTATTTTCTCACTCATTTTATCTTGTTTTATAAAGAAAAAAAACTTTAATTTAAAAATTATATAAAAAAAATTCCTTTCTAAGAGTTCATGCTCTTATGTTGAGCCCATTTTTCTCTCTAGCATATTTTTGTTTATAAAAAGGGTACTATAGTATTTTTATAATTGTTAGGTGGATGACAAATAGACGGAAAGGGTAAGTGAGCCTTGGGCGGGCTAACCTAAACAAAACCCGATTGATAGGTGAGCTTGGGCCAATTATATGGAAAATGAGTTGAACCTGGGTTAGAAAATCTTAACCCGATGCTATATATTTACATATAAATATTTTTATTTATTTAAAAAATAATAATTTTCCCTTCCTAAATATGTAAAATTGAGGAAAAAACAAATTTTTTATCGATTTTTCTTTCTATATTTTAATTTATTGCTATATATGTTTAATTATAATATTTTTCATATTTTTGAAGATGTCATTTTTACATAAATTTTGAAGAGAGAAAAGTGAGTTCAACCTGCCCAAAATTGCCTAACTTGAAAATGAAATTAGGTTTGCTTAATGAGCTCAACTCGCCCAACTTGCCCATAATTGTCAAACTTGAACTAACTCGAGCTCAACCTAATTTTAGAAGTTCAATCTCGAATTGAACTAGGGTTAATGAACTCTAATCCGATGATCGGATTGAGGGTTCTACAACTTGGATTGAACCTCTAACCCGCCCATGTTGCAGCCCTAAGTGAGCCTATTAGATAATTAGATGGGAGGTAATTAAATTCACACCATATAAAATGAGATTTTGTGACTTAAAGTATGGAGTGATTTAAAATTTTTAATTTATAACAAAATCAGATTATGAAGGTGTGATATTATCATTCACAGCCCTTACTTAGATTTAATATATTATATAAAATAAATTTAAGTGACCGGACTCAAGATTAATTGGACGAGTCAACTTGATATCCAATGAGGGAGATGGAAGACGAGATCCTTGATTTTAAAACCATGTTATGTGATCAACATGAAGAAACAAATATTTCCTTAACACAAGACAACAAGAATAAATGAAAAAGAAGAAAATTCAAAGAAATATATATATACATATATATATTTTTTTAAGGTGAGAAATATATAATTAATACCACATTTACAGGAATCATCATAAGAACTTTTGAATCACCAAAGAAATTATATAAAATTCATATTTATAATTTTCTATTTTAATATAAACTTATGATTAGAAACTGACTAACCTCTTTGCACGCAGCTGCTTGTGTCCTCCTCAATCAAACAGTGCGGAGAAGAACAGAGTCGTTTAGATCCACGTAGAAGTTATTCGTACTACATCTCTGTCTCTGTGATCTCATCCAGTTGTGACACGTGTCTAAACAATTAAGACCGTTGGATTTCGTCTTGCCTATTCCAATTTCCGCTAAGATTATCCTTAAAAATGGACGCCCTAATTGTTTATCATTAGTCTTTCTGAATTCTGGCGTAAATAACAATACTAACGTTAATGGTGAGAGTGGCGTTGACGGTAGGATAACGGCAGAGTAGTGGGTTTCCGTTATGATCTAGGGGCTTAGAACTCTAATAACGAAAGACGACAAAATTCGTACCTACCCTCCTTTCCTTTGAAAGCGACGATCTAACTTTTATTATTGATGATGATGTCGATGGTTTACCGTCTAACATCCTTAGCCACACCTATCCAAGGCGTTTGGAAATGAGATTAACCTTGACCAGTACAACTATAACCCTACTGTAGATTTTAACATCAGCACCAAAAATATGAGGACTCATTTTAGCTTCGAACAGCCAAAAACAGTTTTTCAAGTCTAAAACATATTTGGTGGGTTAGTGGGTAGTATACTTCCAAATTCTTTAAAAAAGATTGGTGACTCAATCTTATTTTATTGGACATGAGAACTATTCCCAGATATCTTATCAAATGGTCCCCTTATCAAAT
The DNA here is from genome assembly GCF_017979445.1 of Akebia trifoliata. Classification (NCBI taxonomy): domain Eukaryota; kingdom Viridiplantae; phylum Streptophyta; class Magnoliopsida; order Ranunculales; family Lardizabalaceae; genus Akebia; species Akebia trifoliata. The sequence goes on along the minus strand of NC_141388.1, from coordinate 11,417,231 downwards.
TCGGAAAAAACTTTGAAGTCCTCATCCCGCTTCAAAATTTCGGTAGAACCTTTTCCTTGGGATTACACATATAAAATAAATATAAGAAGCCAGTGTTGTGTTAAGCAGCGTGATGGCTTCAAAGTTGGACTCTATCAAATCCCAACTCCTACTTAATTATAACTTGATTAGTTACACACAAAGGTAGAGCCATGATTTTTGGTTAATGTCGTCGTTATAAACGATGGTTGACCAATAATCTTCATAAGAGTGACAAAAACTTCCCACTAAATCATAGATGTTAAGATTTGTAAAAAAAAATTGGCTTAGGCTTAATATTTAAAATTTTTATTTTCCTTAACATTAGAACCTCAAAAGTAAGAAAAGGTTTTTAGGGAGTTGAAGATGATGAATTTTGGCAAGAAATTCAAAAACATTATTTTTTATATTTCTCAAAATTTTCCTGACTTTTTTTACGAAACTTTTTTGAATTTATCTAAATTAACTGAATTGAATTTCCTTTGAATGATTATCAAATTTGAACTTTGTTACTTTGTTTCTTAATACTGAATAGCGATTGAAGTTGAGGACCTTGAGTCATTTTTCATTAGTATGGGAAGATGAGGCCAATGGATGCGTGTTGTCAGATTGAAAAATACATGGGGCATCTCTAATATCGATCAAAACTAATAGAGGAATTTGATAATTGATCTCCTTAGTTTGATCTATTTGTTTGTATTATTCAAATGTTTATTAGCTGTAATTATCAAGCTTAGGAATTAGTCTTTAATGACTCTAATTTATAGGATTTTATGGTACTCTACTACTGTATTTATATGCCAATTTTGATCAATAAAAGCAAGTCGAACAAATTTTATTCCTACCTCTGTTAGGTAGCTTCGGAAATAGATTCAAATACAAGGACTAATAAGAAGAAAATATGAATCATCCTATCAGTAGTATTGGTGTTACTCCTCTTATGTTTGATTATTTGCTGTATTATTTTGAAAAAGAAGCATAATAGAACAGCTGATAACATAATACACAACCAAGAAAGAGATCGTAGAGATGTAAGTTGTGAGGAAGATCTAGAGCTACCATTATTTGATTGGGTGACCATTGCAAGTGCTACTAACAATTTTTCGTTCTCAAATAAAATTGGAGAGGATGGTTTCGGTCATGTTTACAAGGGTGTGCTAGCAACAGGACAGGAAATTGCCATTAAGAGGCTCTCGAAGAATTCTAGCCAAGGTGTCGAATAGTTCAAGAGCAAGGTTATTTTGATTGCCAAAATTCAGCATTGCAATCTTGTTAGGCTTTTGGGTTGTTGCATTCAAGGAGAAGAATGACTGTTAATCTAGGAATACTTGCCCAACAAATAGCTAAAACTAAGGAGATCAATTATCAAATTCCTCTATTATCACTACTCAATTCACCATTTGCAGTGAACGCACATCAACAGTTGCCCAGGGAAATTCCATTAGCATTACCCTTGGTTGACACCCAACCGGTACCAACTTCACCTAAACCTATCATTCACATCACCTCCTAGTAACCAACACCAAGAAATAATCTACCTGAAACACATCCACAAACCACTCACTAAATGGCCACTAGAGCCAAGAACAACATTCACAAAGCCCTCAAGAAGATGAACTTTCACATTCAACTATCCAAGTCCAATGACCTTGAACCAACCATAGTGATTCAAGCTCTCAAAGATCATAAATGGCGTCGGGCTATGTTTGAAGAGTACGATGCTTTGTTTAAGAATGGAACAAGGGGGTTAGTTCCACCTGATACAAGTCACAATCTCGTTGGATGTAAGTGAATGTTTAGAACTAAATGCAAATCTGATGGTTCTGTTGACAGGTTCAAGGTTTGTATGGTTGCAAAGGGCTTTCACCAACGTCCTGAAATAGATTATCATGACACATTTAGTCATGTCATTAAACCAACCACAATTCATGTTGTGCTCGGTATAGCTATGAGTCGAGGTTGGTCATTAAGGCAACTTGACGTAAACAATGCTTTCCTTCAAGGTAGCCTTTCAAAGAATGTCTATATGTCCAGCCACAAGGATTTATTGATAAAGACAATCCTTCACATGTATGCATACTCAGAAAAGTAATCTATGACTTGAAATAAACTCCTCAGGCTTGGTATCAGGAACTTCGTACTTTTCTTCTTTCTTTTAGCTTTAAGAATTCACATGCTGATACTTCTTTATTTGTCTTTAATGCTGATTGTCATACTCTATATCTCATTGTATATGTTGATGATATTATTCTCGCGGGAAACAATACTACCATAGTGAATCAATTTGTGTATGTTCTTGATCAACGATTTTCAGTCAAAGATCTTGGGATGTTAACTTATTTTTTGGGTATAGAAATTGTTTCAAACAAAAACGGTGTCTTACTCTCTCAACAACGTTATATTATGGATCTTTTAACAGAAACAAAGATGCACAAAGCCAAATCTGTTCTCACACCAATGCCAACCAGTCCTTCTCTCATGTTAAACTCAAATTCCTCTCTATCTGATCCATTTGGCAGCCTTCAATATTTGCTAATTATAAGGCCAGACATTGCCTTTGTTGTTAATAAGCTGTCACAATATATGCATTGTCCCACAACTGAGCATTGGTCCTTTGTCAAAAGACTATTACGTTATCTAGTTGGTACCATTGATGATGGTTTACAAATTTATCATGACTCATTTATCAATTTGCATGCTTTTTCTAATGCTGATTGGGCAGGGGACAAAGACACATTTACATCCATAAGTGCTTATGTTGTGTACCTCAATAGAAATCCTATGTCTTGGAGTTCTAAAAAGCAAGGGACTATTGCTAGATCCTCCACTGAGGCAGAGTATCACTCTGTTGCTAATACTGTAGTTGAGCTAAATTGAATCTGTTATCTTTAATCTGATATTGGTTTTAAGCTTCCCTACTGTCCCGTAATTTACTGTGATAACATTAGAGCCAACTAACTATGCTCTAATCTAGTTTTCCATTTAAGAATGAAGCATGTTGCAATTGATTTTCATTTCATTCGGGATCAAGTTCACAATGGTGTTTTCGTGTTGCTCATGTGTCATCTGAAGGTCAAATTGTTGATGTCCTCACAAAACTTCTTCCTCGACAACATTTTCTTCAACTCAAGTTCAAGATTGGACTTCTTTCCCGAGCTCCATCTTAAGGGGGCATAATAGAGGAATTTAATAATTGATCTCCTTAGTTTTAACTATTTGCTTATATTATTCAAATGTTTATTAGGTGCAAATATCAAGTTTAGGAATTAGTCTTTAATAAACTCTGACTTATAGGATCTGTAACAAACTTTCTATTGCTCTACTATTGTATTTATATGCCAATTCTGATCAATAAAAGCAAGTTGAACAAAGTTCATTCCAACCTCTGTTAAAAACATGGGGGGCTAAGTCACCAACCTTTTTATTTATTTTTTATTTTTTTAAAGTTATTTGGGATCCCTATGAGAGATGAAAATGTAGGGCTATCACTAATATTGACCTAAACGTGTGGGCTAAATTACATGTTTTAGGTAATTTACCAAAACGTACACCGAAAATTGAAAAATTATAAAAATAGTGCACTATGCATCTTAATTTCGAAAATGATAATTTATCATTTTGAAAATAAGTTATTTTACCAAAAGGCCCTTTAAGCAATTCGAGTAGTTGACTTTCATCTAGTCGATCACTCATCAACTTGATAGTTCGAATGATTTGATAAAAGTTAAGGACTTCTCAAGTTAAGTGACTTAACGGTACTTAGAGTCCAACCTTAAATTTCCTCTATTACATGTGGTTGCTAATGGGAGATCCTTGGAGAATGGGGGCTCCTTGAAAGAAGTGCCAGCGTCTTCAAGGATGTTATAGGCACCGTTGATCTCTTGCATAGAAGGGCAATTGGGGACGTGAGATTTTCTCTTTGCAATGAAATCCCAAGACTCTCAAAAGCCCTGAAATAAAAAAGGGAGGAACAAAACAAAAGGCTTCAAGACAAGAGGAAAAAACCTCCTAAACCTATGGAATGGAAAGGAAAAGGGAAGACAACAGTGGAGATGGAAAGGAGGAAGAAAAAAATGGAAGGAATAAGGGTACTCCCCGTAAGAAAATGGCAATAGGGATGCGGGGAACTTGTGTGAAAAGGCACAGAGAGAATGAGATATTGAAAAAGGAAATCGAAAAGGTAAAATAGAAATGAGGAAGAAATGGGATACTTATGGACAAACAATGTCTCAAGATCCATATTAAAATCAATGACCCAAAAGGCCTGAAAAATTTAGATAATAATAGGTTGTCATTGCCCTATTGTGACACGAGGCGACAAACAATAGACGTACAAAATTGACCTATAGAAAGTAGACACATGGTGAATAAAAAAGTAAATGTGCCATCACTAGGAATGATTAAAAATAGGCTTTGAGTCGGCCATTAAAAAATCGAGACAATCATAATTGACACACTGTTGAAGTTGCAATGGTCCAATGACGTGTGACAAGAAGCATTAACTATATAAAAGCCTAGACCTTGGATAAACATCTATGAGGCAAGTAGTCCAATAGTGGAAAGACATATATGTGCCATCTTTTGGGTCTTAGGGGATCGACAAAAGTCCAAACCTCTTAGAGGGGTATTGTAGAGGATATTTTTAGTAAGACACCTGAGAATGATATGTGGCATATAGGGATCGGAGTGTGTAGACATGTGATTTCGTCATTACGACGGTCACATCTACTATGATTTGGAGTCGCCACCATTCATATTGTAAGTGGGTGTGAATGGTCACCCAATGTGCATTTTTGAAAAAGTGACATTTTGGCATTTTAGTGACTCACGTGGATAAGGTACGGATCAAACCTTAAGATCCGGGGTAAGCGGCTCGGTTGGAGAAAAGGGAAGGTGTTAGGCACCCTTTTCTCCCCACTAAATAGCGGTAACCTCAACTCAACTCGGTCATTTGATTAAAAAAAATACGAAAAATGATGTGCCACGTGTTGTGCATTTGTACCCTAGATAGGGGTTCATTTTCGGCTTGATCATAGGGTCATTCCATTGATGGAAATGACCCTTATAGACCTTTAGCCTTGGGGTCCATTCATCCTAAAAAATAAAATGAAGGGGAGAGGGAGGAGGAGAGGATGTAGAAGAGAGAGGGGGGGGGGGTTGCCTTGAACCCACCTTGTATTTTCTTTCTTCTTTTCTTCTTCTTCTTTGAGTCTTCTTGAGTCCTTAGTATTTTAAGCAAATACAACTCTTTTTTTTTTGGTTGAAGGAGTAAAGAAGAGATGATGAGTATGTGATTTTTTTTATGAGACTTGGGGAGGGTTAGTATGAGGGAATTGATGAGATTTTTCTTAGTGAGAGGGGTGATAGTTGTTAGTAGAGAGAGTTGGAGAGAATTTTGTAGTGAAGGTTGGTGGCCATTTTTGGGAAGAAGAGGAGGGTATTTATAGATGTTGAGGAGTTATTTTTAGGGATATAATGGGGTGAAGTGAAGAAAAAGGGTAGAATGGTTATGAGTTTGAGAGAGAAGTGGGTGTAATTTAGAGGAGATTGGAGGGTATTTAGGTAAGGAGGGTTAAATGGGTGAGTTTTGACCCAAATGGTTTGGATCCTACCCAACCTATTTGGGTGGAGTGTTTGGTGAGGTAAGTTTAAGATGGTGGTTGAGATTAAATGGTATTTGGTTTAAGAGAATGAAGGATTTAAAGAGGTGGTTGATGATATTTTGGGAGGGTGAAGGAGATGATGCCATGTGTTAAAGTGGGTGGAAATGAAGGGTTGGGATAGGTTGATGGGAGAGGTTGAGTGTTTGACTTGAGAGGATGGTGTAGGTTTAGGTTGTAGATGTAGGTTTTGTAGGAAATGATGAGGGTAGATTAGGGGAGGTATAGGTTAGGGGTGTGGGTAGATGTGTTTGATTTGAGAGAAAAGGTGATGGGTTGATGTGTGGGTAGATGGGATTTAAAGCAAATTAATGGGGTAGGTAGTTGGGTGAGGGAGGTGAGATGGGGTGATGACATGTGTCATCTTTGATTATCAAGATGGTGATTGGTTGATGTGGGTAGTGGTTGATGGGTTAGGGTTGTGGGTTGGATATGAATTGGATATGGATTTGGGCTTAGAGGCTTTGGAGTGTTTTGGGCTTGGGTTATGAAATGGTTTTGGATTTTAGGAATTGGTTGAGGGTTGTTTTGAAATGGATTTTGAGGGTATAGGTTGGTTTTAGATTTTAGGTGATGTGGGATTAATTTTAGGCTAGGGGTAAGATGAGAAATCGATTTAGGAAAGTGTTGAGGGCTTGTGGGCCTTAGGTGGGCCTATGGTTTTTACGGATACGGAGGCGGAGCGGTGGTAGTAGAGGAGGGGTAGGTATCCCAAGTCTCGCATTTTTAATTTTTTAATTTTTTTAGATTTTTGCAATCATTAGTTTGATCAAAAACGCCACGTGTTGACGAATCGGGCTTTTTAGGCCCGTTGGTGAAATTTATCAAAAATTTGGTGTTTTTAATTTTTTTGGAAGCGGAGCGGTGAATAATGGGAAAGCGTAAGGTTGGCCGAGTCCTTTTGGTGGCCTCCTAAACCATTGAGAGGTCTTAGGGGTCTTAGGGGCCTCAGGTTGGTAAAAATATCACTTTTCAATGACTTGGGCCTTTAAGGCCCATTGGCCCATTTATTTAGAAAATCGATATTTTTGGGCCCTTTCGAGAAATGGCCCGTTCAAATTGAGGTGTCTACAGAGTGGATCTTGGAAATCCGAATAAACTTGTTTGAGTTCAAGTGATTAAACAATCTCAATTGACTTAGTTCAACCCTAATCAAGGATTGATGGTTTGGCGGTTGGCAGAAGACAATGAATCAAGACTTTGTGGTAAAATGACTTAATTAGCCCCAATTCTTAAAATTTAGGAATTGGGTATGGTCAAAAGTAGTTGTAATCTTTAATAGGGAAAGATTATAAAAAATTGGGAAAGTGATCTTGATTTGATACATTCTTAATCAAGATGCATTTATTAAAATGGATAGAGATCAGGTTGGGACTCAAATCAAGAAAAATCCTAGGATTTTCATCTATAAATACATAGATATAGACACCTAAAGGTATGCTTTTCCACTCTTACACTAGTACTCTATCCTTTTGATTGGTTATTTGAATTGAGTGTCAGAGAGGTTGTATTACAGACAACAAAAAACACAGAAGTTGAAGATCCCAAACCATCAAAATAGATCTTAAGGCAGTGCAAGTTTTTTACATCTATAGTGTCTCTAATTCATTATTGATTTGCCCTACAATTTCAAAATTGAGAGCCAGAACTCTAACGTTAAAATAATATTTAAATAAAAAACTCAAGGAAATTAGATCATTTTAGAAGGAATAAGAGTTATCAACCCAATTGACACTCTTGTCATAAATATTTTTTCACAATGTCAGAAGATGCAAGAGAAGTACTCATATAGATTTTCATTTTTCATGTTGTGGAAACTTCTAATATTATAAAAGTCACTCATACTCCATCATAAGTGAAAAAAAAAGTTGTGCTTTTTTTATGCCCCCTCTGACACACATTCCCTGGCATGGCATGGACTAGAACTATAATTTTTTACCTCGGGATGCACAACTGTACATTCCCATAAATATGTGCAGTTATGTATCTCAACGAAAAATATCTATGATTCTAGTACATTTCATGTCAGGAGCATGCGCCAGAATATGTGTCAAAAATCATTATTGAAAAAAAAAAACAACCGATACTCACTATCATCTCTTTTTCATTATACTCATATCTTTTCTCGATGCTACTCACTGTAGTTTAGAGACTTAAAATTCTCTCTCCTAAATCCAACTTTGCAAATCTGTTTTAAAATTTGAGAAAATTAAATGTTATCATTTATAAAAACTTGCACTTATTTCGTCAAATTCTTTTGACACTTTTTTGGTCCACTAACTCACGAATACTAAATATATCTCTTCGTGAATATATGCAAATAAAAAGAAATCATGATTATAAACTTTGGCTTTGAGCCTTTGACTGCTAAAAATAATTTGAGAATCAACATTATCAAATGTTCAAATTATTTATTAGAAATAGCCATAAAACTCGTTGTTTGTATATAACACTTATAAGTACATCAAGAGATGGTTATATTAGGTTAGGGTCGGGTACCAATGACTCACCAAGACTGACTCATGAGAAAACACAGAATCTTGATTGTGCAAATATGAAATACAACAATCACGATTTATACGATCCTCATAATACACATCTTGAAAATACTTATCCCAGTTGTAAATATCAAGCATTGGATATTATGTCCAAACGATTGAGATCATGTGATTATACCCTGTGTTTATAGGACTGCAACTCAGGCGGATTGGCTAGGTTGGAGGTTAAACCCACACGCAACCCAAGTGGTAGAACCCTCAACCTGAGTTCAACTCAACTCAACCATCAGGCTTGAGCTTACTAATCCAAACTCAACCCAAGTTTAATCTTCTAAAATCGGGTTGAGTTTGGGATAGCCCAAGTTACATAGTTTGAGCGGGTTGGACGGGTCGGCTAGTTGAATATCCCTAATTTTGTTTTAATCAATATATAAATTTTATATCTTAAAAAAAATACAACATCCAAAAAAAAAAAAAAAAAAAAAAATCACATACAACCTCCAAATCCATCATTGAGAGAATATTTAGACAAACCATATTTAATCAAAACCCACATTAACAATATCAATTGTCTACAAACCATAATATATATATATATATAGGGTCGGGTTCCTGCAACACACATTGCGACACACATATAGACAACGTGTTTGTCTTATATGGGCAAAAATGTTTGGAATGAGCTGATTTTTTGTGAGGATGATCTCTATGATGAGGGAATCATCCTGGTAAAAAAATCATCACATTCCAAAACTTGTAACCCCATCAAAATTGATTTACAAAAATTGGACGGTCTATAATTTTTCAACAAAAATTGGACGGTCTAGAAGTTTCATAATGAGCTGATTTTTGGCAAGGATGATCTCCTCACCACAGAGATCATCCTCACAAAAAATCAGCCCATTCCAAACATTTTTATCCATATAAGACAAAACACGTTGTCTATATGTGTGTTGAAATGGTTGTCGTTTGAACCTGACCCATATATATAAAATTGTAGATTAGTATATAGGCATTGAGTTCGGGTTGAGTTGAGTTGCCCGATTTCTCAACCCGAATTGAGGTCGGGTTGAGATATTCTAACCCAAGCTCAACTCATTTTTCACATAACTCAGCTCAAGCCAGTCCATCAATCGGGTTGAGTTCGGGCCAGCCCACCCCAAGTTGCAGTCCTACCTGTGTTATTTTTCATGAGTCGCTATATCCTGACCCATTAGGTTAATGGGCCCAAAGATGTTATGAGAAAATATATTTAAAAATATGCTAATTTTTGCAAGCTTTACATAAAATGTTACACTTTACGTGTGCCCTTAAGGCACACTTTAATAAAATCCATAATTTTATTTGGTGTTTTGTTAACGTGTGCCCTTTAGGGGTGCAAGTTAATTCGGTTCAAACCGAGAACTGAATCAAACCGTGCGTTTTGGATTGGTTTGGTTCGGTTTAGATTAATAACGATTTTGTTTCGGATTTTAAAAATGAAGAACCGATGAATTCGGTTCGGTTCTTGGTTTAGACTTAATAAAAAATCGAACCAAACCGAAAATCGAACCAACAATTATTTTTAAATAAAAAAAATATATTTTTTTCTTTTTTAAAAACCCTAAACTAATTTTCATTCTTTCATTTTTTCCTTCTACTCTCTTTCTCTCTCTACCGTCGGAGGAGCTGCTGCGGGCTACTCTCCCTCTCTCTCTCGTCGAAGGAGGAGTTGTTGATGCTCTCTTTCTCGTTGTTAGAGGAGTTATTGCGAGCGGCGGTGGCGGCTGCTGCTGCTGATGCTGCTCTCTCTCTCTCTCGTCGGAGGAGGAGCTACTGTGGGCTGTTGATGCTGCTTTCTCTCTCTCTCGTCGGAGGAGGAGCTACTGTGGGCTGCGGCTGCTACTGCTGCTACTCTCTCTCTCTCTCTCGTCGGAGAAGGAGCTGCTGCGGGCTGCGCTCTCTCTCTCTCTCTGGGCGTGGGACTCCAGGCGTGCGAACTCCGGTGGTCAGCAGATCTTCTCTTTCTCTCGGCATGCGGCTGTGGGAGTGCGGCTGCAGGTTAACTAAACCCATTTTGTTTTGGGATGGATTTTGGAGAAAAATTAATTTTTCCCATAATTTTTAGAAATCCAATTTTTTTTTATGAAATTAATCTAATTTTTATGTGATCTCATATATATATATATATATATATATATATATATATATATATATATATATATATATATATATATATATATATTGTTTTTAATTTTTTATAATTCATGTGTTTACTTAATTTTATTGATAAATTTGTGGGAGAAATTTTTTTTTTTTTTGCAACCTATAGAACCGAACCAAAGCAAACCAAATTAAGATTGGTTTGGGTTGGGTCGGTTCTAGATCAAATCGGTTCGTTCTGGTTCTCATATAATGGAACCGATCTTAGCCGGTTCGGTTTTGGTTCTCATATAATGAAACCGACCTTAGTCGGTTCGATTCTAATTTTACTCTAAACCGAACCAACCCGAACCAAGTTGCACCCCTAGTGCCCTTAGGTATGCGTTAAAGTGCAATAAATACACTTTGAGAATATGCATCTGAGGGCATTTTGGTAAAAAAGATTTTTAGTGGCATTTTTGATACAAAACACAATTTCCCAAGTGTATTTATTGCACTTTAACATGTGCACTTAGGGCAGACGTTAACAAGACCCTTTTATTTGAAAATTTTGCATTAAAGAACTAATAAATCACCTCCAATTAAATTCCGAGATATGGATGGAAATCGGCCCATGAACATTATAAGAGCTTTGGGGGATACATTAGCAAACACTTAAATTTAATGGTGGTATAAATTTATTAGATTTGATAATTTTTCATAATTAACTCATATTCATTGACTTTCGTCATATTTTTATTACAATTATATAAGTAATAAAAACTAATTTTTCTTTTGTATACAGCTTTAAGATAGTATAATTGTATAACTGAATAACTGAATATTATAGGATTAATGGGCCCACCTGATTGTGCCATTTTTAGAAGAATTGCATCAAACATTCTATGCGCTTGAGAATAGCAAATTTTCGTCCATACCATTGAATTTTCTTTAGGATTATATCAAATTTTTTTGCATCGTGCTGGGGTGACGTTGGATTTACTGCCGTTTTTACATTTCTGCCATCCACGCAATACGGTGTTCCGTTCCAATAAAACAAGTTGGATGTCTACGTGGCATATTCTAGTTGGTCTTTAAAACAACTTGGCTCTTAACCAAGCCGTTCACGCAGCCTAATGTATTTGTTTTTAATCAAATTGTGCCACGTATACACCTAACGTATATCAAAAGGGAACACCGTATGAGATCTCGACTTTTGTTTTTTTGTTTTTGTTTTTGGTGATTCATGCCTTCACGTTTTAGTCGATATTAAAGGGATGACAAGCCCTTTGACCTAAGTCTTCTAAATGAGACTAACTTAGATGATTGATGACGTAGCATCCTAGATATTCTCATCTTCATTCCCAGTAAAAATTTGTTTTGTTATTTGTTTTTCGTTTTTTTTTTTTAAATGTAGCATCTTCAACTCCTAGTAAAATCCCTTTGTTTTGTTTTTTGTTTTTCTATTTTTAAATGTAGCATCTTCAACCGCTTATTTTCTTGGGTAAATTACTTTTAATTAATTTTTTTATATTTTATTTTAAATGTCAATAGGGTTAAGATAGACCCAAATCAATTACCATTGAAGAAATCATTGAAGAAACGGAAATAAAATTGAGACAAGACATACTGGAGTAAATTATTTTAAATTAAACCTTGTTTAGAAAATCTTCGATATTTTAATAATTTATTTATCCAAAGTAATTTTTCTCCTCCCAAAATTGTATCACCCTAAAATATCTTAAAATGAGGGTATTTAGGTTATTTATCTTATTCTCTCCAAGAATACCTAAGTCAAAGAGGATGTTTTGAATTTTGATGAATATAAGACGAGAAATTCTATTAACACACCATTTTACATATAAATGGCCTGTTATAAGTAAAAGTTGTTGTACCAGTAGATTCTCTATATTAGAAAATAGAAATTGGTTTTGGTGTGAAACTGATGACATGAATCTTGACCTAGGTCTCTTCTGGAATACTTTTATACAATTACTTTTTAGCCTCCACCAAAATAATCTATCTTCTTTTCATTCTCAAAAATCCAATCTTGCTCATATATAATTTTATCGGAAAATGCTGAAGTAACATTAAGATGTTTCGTTTCACACATTGCTGACATGGTATGTACAGAAGCATAGATGATTTTCATCGAGATACGAGTGAGAAACAAGTATGGTTCTATACACACTAACGTGTGAAACGATGTCAATTTCAATGTTACTCTAACACGATTCTATAGATGTTTGTAGGAGAAAATCAAGTTATAATCTATTTTATTTCCAAAAAATCCCATTTTATTCTCAAGATTTGAGTTTTAAACGGGACTGAGTCAAAATTTTGAAGATTTGGATTAAAAAAAAAATGTACTCAAACCAAGTTTTCGGAGAAAATCCAGGATTGAATATATAGCCCGAGGTCAAGGGGCTTGCATCAGTTTGATAACAAGGGGCTATCTATAATATCTTCAAAAAATGGGGTGGTTATATTTAAATTACATTTTTTTCCATCCAGTTCTAGTATCCTATCGTGATTCTTCTACTTATAAAAATAAAAAAAATAATTCCAAAATCTTTCTGTTTTTTTTTTTTTTTGGTTCACCGCCATTAAAACTCCTTTCAAGCTCAATTTCTTTTCTATAATCTCTCATAACTTTCATGTTTCTTGATCACCATGGAAAAGATTTCAATAAAAATGTTTAATTTTCGTGGATTCGATGACACCAAACACTCCTCACGATTCTCCATCGCAGCTCTCCTACTAATCATCCTCTTCGTTTGTAGCATCTTCTGCAATCTCACTTTTCTCACCTACAAAACCGAAATCTTGATCCACATTTTCCCATCCAATCAAGTTCATCACCTATTTACCCAAAATTTAATCTTTCCAATGCAACAAGAGATTATCAAAGAAGAAACTGTTTTAGATTCTCTTCTCCCTCCAAGGAACGTAACAGTGGAAGAAAGAATCGCATGGTTCAGAAAAAAACTACCTGAATTCGAGATCTTCAAGTCGACTCCATTAACTCTGCAATTTTCAACAAAAGCTCAAGAATTCTTCAACAATGGATGCAAAGTTCGGTTCTTTATGACTTGGATTTCTCCTGCACTATCCTTTGGTCAAAGAGAGATCTTCGTATTGGAAAGCCTTTTCAAATTACATCCGAACGATTGCTTGATGATTCTCTCAAGAACTATGGATTCCAGAATCGGAAACAAAATCTTAAAACCTTTAATCGATCATGGATTCAAAATTCTCGCAGTCGCACCAGATTTACCATTTTTGGTTAAAAACACACCAGCCGAAGCTTGGTTTGATGAGATGAAGAAGGGGAACAAAGATCCTGGTGAAATTCCATTAGCACAGAATCTTTCAAATCTTCTTAGACTCACAGTTCTCTACAAATACGGAGGAATCTATTTAGATACAGATTTCATAGTTCTTAACAAGCTTTCAGATCTGAAGAACACCATTGGAGCACAAAGCATGGATATTGGAACGAAGAAATGGACGAGATTGAATAACGCCGTTATGATTTTTGATGAGAAACATCCACTTTTGTTTAAGTTTATTGAGGAATTCTCCGTTACTTTTGACGGAAATAAATGGGGACATAATGGTCCTTATATGGTTTCAAGGGTAATTGAGAGGGTAAGAAAAACGGAAGATTATAATTATAATTTTACAGTATTGCCACCAATGGCTTTTTATCCAGTTGATTGGAACAAAATTGTTGGGTTTTTCAAAGAACCAAAGAATATGGAAGTTTCAAAATGGGCAGAAGCGAAGTTGGTTCAATTAAAGGAAGAGAGCTATGGGGTTCATCTGTGGAATAAGCAAAGTAGGAGATTGAGAATTGAAGAAGGAAGTATTATACGGAGATTGATATCTGATCATTGTCTTATTTGTAAAGAGATTGAAGAAGCTCCTTGATTTGATGGTATGTGTAGATTCTTTTCCCATTTTTTTTTTAAAAATATATTTAAAGTTAAAGATTATAAATATGTAAATTGGGAATTTATTTATTTTAACAGGTGAGACCCCTTTGAAGGGAAAGAAATTCTTTTAAATGTGTGGTATATGTGTGTCTTGTATTATATTGGTGTTGGTATATGGCTAGAATAGATGAGAAAATTTTTGTGGTGATTTTATTCACAATTTTGTTATTTTTGTCCTTGGAGGTAGTGGGGGCAATTGCCCCACAGAACTTTGAGACACCCCAATATTTTCAACTAATTTCATGCCCCATTTGTCTCCACTCCCTCACCTCTCTCCTCATTTGCCTCCACACCCTCATCTCCCTCCAAATTTTGCCCCCACATCCTCACCTTCCTCCAATCATATTTTTCAGCACAAATAATTGTCTCACCATTTAAGTTCTTCAACTATACAACTAATCATAATTTGCCCTCACTACAAGAAAATCTTGACTTTGCCCTTGGTTGTATCCGAATTTTTAGGGGGTATTGTCAATTTTCAGTTTTACGGAGAGGAAATGAGATTAAGACATTGTAACCTTATTTTTCATAGAAATAGTGGAGGGATCACATCATCGCACAAGGTCGAAAGCATATGTAAATTTTGTGTTATATTCTTTTTAATTGATTTACCTATTTCTTTTTTAAAGATTCTAAAAGTAAGAAGGGAATTTATTTATTTTTAAATGCAAATATCAGATCAAGTAGGGAAAGAGAAACATATAGGTTTGAGAGTGGACCCCTTTGAAGGGGAAGGAATTGTTTAATAGGTATGCTATGTCTGTGCCTTGTATCATAATAGGGGTAGTATTATGGGTATATAGAATTTTCGGGAAAAAAAGGGGTGATCTTATTCAAAATTTGGTAGTTTTTTTGCTTTAAGGGCTATTTAGTCATTGTATGAATTATAAATTCATAGAACAGTCAAAGATTGTTGGTAATGTTTATTGCACTAATAATTAAATTTCCTTTTAACTCATTGAACTCTCCTTTTTAGCTGCTTAAGGCAGGTTAATACAATTAACTAGAAAATTTTCAGATTAAGTGAAAACTCACATAAATTGATTCTAGTGTGAATTTCCTATTAAATAGAGAAGGAGGATACATGTGGTTACGTAACTACCCTAATTATAAACATGATTTAGTACAACTCTATACACTTTAATAAAATACAACCTAACTATCTTAATTATTTGATTTTATGCACCTCGATGCATCTTAATAAATTATAACATAACTAATACTCTAATATCCCCCGCAATCACATGTTCCTTTGAACAAAAAACGTGTGATTGCTTACACTCAATATGAAAATCCCTTGACGTAGTGATTAATTTGTTGATTGTCGGTGGAAATGTTTTATCGTCCTTGCTGAAGATCCTTACTTGCATGTTGACCAATCTGGTTGCCAATTGCATTCTTTTGCTAATATGAGAATATTGAAAGAGAATAGAGATGAGGAGAATATGAACAAGATCATAAAGGAGAAGAAACCAATAAGAGAAAGAATGTGTATCACATTGATAAGAAAGAGGAAGGGGGTGATAGACCAAATAGAGATGAGGAGAATGTGAACAATCATAGAACAACAAGAAACCGATAAGAGAGAATGTACATCACCTTGATAAAAGATGGGAAGGGAGTGATGAACAACAAGAACCGATAAGAGAGAATGTGCCTCACCTTGATAAAATAGAGGAAGGGAGTAATAGAACAACAAGAAACCGATATGAGAGATTGTGCATCACCTTGATAAAAGAGAGGTAGGTAGTGATAGGACAAGATCATATGTATTCCAAGAAATTTCACACTTGGACTAGTAAGGATCCAAAACATTTTAGATTGAGATAACTAAAGGAAGAGATTTGTAACCGTTTCTTGGACTACAATGAATGAGAGAGAGAGAGAGAGAGAGAGAGAGAGAGAGAGAGAGAGAGAGAGAGAGAGAGAGAGAGAGAGAGAGAGAGAGAGAGAGAGAGATTTTCAAGACTCCACAATGGGAACATCGATATAGGAGACGTGATGTTTAGGAGAAATTCAGTTGGTGGGGAGGATTTCAAAGGAAAGAAAACTAGAAGAGTTTGAACTTGCGCTGGTGGGTTAGATGTGTGCATTTTTTTAACATGTTGGTAGTAGAGAGTATGATACACCGAAATCTGATGTACGGCATATGTTGCAAATTTAAACCCAAAAGAAAGTGTATGACCCAACCAAGTTTGTCTTCAATAAACATAGAGTATTCTGGAAGATGCAGAATGCAGTAATAGCTAGATATAGATGTGGTTTACTATGATTAAAGCCACGATGGAGATGCTTATGCGATGGTTAAGTATTTTTTATTTTATTTTTTGGTTTGTGATGCTCAACAGTGTCGATTCTTGCAACGATTTCATATCTAACTGTACAATTGTGGATGTCTCATCAATCAGGATACTGTGCTAGCAAGGTGCAACAGGTTTTGCTACAGATGAAATGTTAGAACTATTAAACTGAGCAATAAAGAAAAGAAGAATATAGTTAATTCAAAATGATGACTTTGAGGCGTGCACAAAACACTAATATGATAATGTGTTCAGAATATGTCATCTTCACACCAACTCGTCTTCTCCCTATTTTTTTTTTTTTATCTGATATTATTTTTTATGTGTCTTGTGGATTCGATACTGTAAATTAGGATCCAAAAGATAAGAGATATTCAATATAATAAATAGAAACATGATTTATTTTGCCAACGAGTGAAGTTTATTCCATTAAATCTGTCAAACTTCACAAAATCTTGATTCATCATTTTGATTGTTACTATTTTTTTATTCTTTTTTTCCATTTCGATAATACCTTAAAATTGTTAGAACAATTAAACCGAACAATGAAGAAAAGAAGAATATAGTTAATCCAAAATGACGATTTTGAGACGCGCACGAAACACTATCTTTAAGGTGTTATTTGTCTCCACTCCAAATAAAGTTTGCTATCAAATTCTTGACAAAACATCTATTGGTGTATGATTATTATAGTGAAAGAGAGAAGAAAAAAACATTGTAATTTTCATCTTTGGTGGACGACATACATATAAATGTTAATGTGCCTTTATGTTGGATTGCTTCTCTTTAATGGTGAGGTTTTACCTCTTTAAAAATAGTACATCTTCAAAGCACATCCATTAAAATAATCATTGTACTTATTCAAAACTTACCGATTAAAGTGACCATTGTACCTATTCCAAGAATATCTAATTGAAGTAACCATATGCAACTTCTCAAAACTTTTGGGTCACAACTTTTCAAAAGGTAATTATTACAAATAAAAATTGTCACTTTCAAATATTATAATGCATCTTACATGAAACTTTAAAATGAGGGTTATGATGAAGATGTGAACATTGGCGAAAAATCTCTTGAGATTCATAGTCACTAGATTTGTGGCATTGATGGTAGATTTGGGAGCACAAAAATTACTCCACCATGACTAAGATGATCTGTTTGTGACTTATTTGAAAAAATGCCTACTAAAGATGGAGAAGATCAGGGTTCATGGAAATTGTGTCAAGATCCACGGGTATAATGGCTGATTTGACTGCAAGGTTACAGCCAACCCTGTAAAAGACTTAAAAAAAAAAAAAAATGAGCGAGAGCTTGGAATGAATTAACCGGATTTAGAAGCTAAGGGCATGACCGGCCTGATCATGGCCATGATACCATGAAAGATTTCAGATTAAGTGTAAACCCTAATAAATTGATTCTGGTGTGAATTTCCTATTAAATGGGGGCGGATACGTGTGGTTATGTAACTACCCTAACTATAAACATAATCCAGTACAACTCAATACATTTTAATAAAATACAACCTAACTACATTAACTATTTGATTCTATGCATCGGATACATCTTAATAAATTAGAACAGAATTAATACTCTAGTATAACTATAAGTCTCAAACGCTAATATTGATTTCATATCATAGAAAATAAATAACAATAATTTTTCATTTTTCATCAATCTTTCTCCACAAATGTTGATTCAGCAAGATTAATGGCTATTGCAAGACCAGCAGCTTTATTCTCGCACTCTATCTACTCATCGTTGGGAACACTATCAGCCACAATGCCAGCCCCAGACTGAAGATGGGCGACCCATTCCTTACGTTTGTTCACGTTCTTGTGCGAGTACATTGTGTTGTAACGGATCCCAGTTGGGAAAACAATGGTCCCCAAAGCAATTGCTATGTCCATATTGCCGGTAAAGGACACACGCCCGAATCCACCACTATATGGTCCTCACTTGTGACTTCTAACTGAGCTATCAACTCCATAACTCACCTGCTTTGCATTGGAGGTAATAACAATAGAAACAAAAATAAAATAAAATAAAATAAAATTGAGAGAGAATATTGGGAGTAGAAACAAATAAAATTTCAAAGATGAGAAAAATGGTGTGAAACATTGAGGAAAAACTGAATAGGGTCAGTTAACCTTTGTTGCCCCACTAACAGTTCCGACGGGCAATGCAGCATGAAAAGCATTCCAGCACGTTAGATGATCGAGTAACTCCTCTTACTTATGAAAGACAATAGGGTATATGCTTAGGGTCTTTGTGCTTGTATATATGGCAAAAAAAAAGAAAAAGATATGAAATGAATCCTTTCAATGGGCTCAGACACTATTATACTTAGAGATGCAACTTGGTCTGGTTCAAACCGAGAATCAAACCAAACCAATAGCTTTGGGCTGCTTTTGTTAGGAACAAATTGCGATTGGGAGAAGGGTTAAGAAAATGGAGAACAAATCAATTTGGTGCGGTTCTTGGTTCATGGCTTGTATAGTTCTAAACCAAGACGAGGACAAAACCCTTATGTAATACAAAAATATATGTATAATTTATTATGCATTATTTTAGGAATTAGGACATAGATTAGTGACTTTTTTTTATGGATAATTAATGAATTTTTTCATGAATAATTAATGATTATTATAAGAAATTTGATGTTTATTATATATTTATTGTTTTCAATTAAAAATATATTACTTCCGAGAAAGTTTATAGAATATTGGCAACCCATAGAGCCGAACCAAGCCAAACCGACCTTAGTTTGGTTCTATTGGCCTTTTTGTTAAGTTCTAATTCTTATATAGTGGAACAGACTCATGTTGGTTCGATTCCAATTTGGACCCAAACCGAATTATACTAATGTGAAACTAAAAACATATAAGAACAATAAACAAGGCTAAAGCTTCAAAAAAAATATATACAGGTAGAGCAAATCATGTAATTGTCATAATTCAACCCATCATCATCGTTGTATATCGAGATCAAACATTATAGGCAGAGTTGAATTGAGTCCACATACAGAACTCGAAATAGACATTCTTACCGTGGAGCCGATGTGCATGACATGGGAGTATTGTTGTTCTACGTTCATAAGCTTCTCCACCTTCATAGAACTAGATTTTGAGACCTATAGCAATATCTCGTTTAGATATGAGTAGAAAAGTGAACTACAGAAAAATTTGTTAAGCTAATAAATCTCTCTGATTTCTTGAAATGTGAGAATTAAGCCAATCAGACCCCATGTTTGCACCTTATCACAACAACAACATCAATGTAAAAACGAAAAAAATGGAGAAGAAAATTTTATTTCATCCAAAACCCAACTTCTAAAGGTTCCTTACAATTGCATCTCTAGAGAGATGAAAACAAAGAGAATTAATTTTCTTTGGCATGATAGAGATGGGAGTAGAAAACATCATCTAGTGAATTAGAAACATATATGCTTAGACAAAAAATATGGTGGCCTCGGAATTAGGAGACTCGGGGCAATGAACTTGACATTGAGGGGAAAATGGCTTTGGAAGTTTGTGACTGATGGAAATAACTTGTGGAGACAAGTTATATAAGGAAAGTACGACTCTAGATGGACGAGGTGGGAAAGCAGGTTAGCTAGACATCCCCATGGATGTGAGATGTGGACAGGCATCATGAAGATCATTCCGCTATTCGAACTGAGAATCAAGTTCAAAATAGGTCAAGGCAACTGGGTAAGATTTTGAGAAGATATTTGGTGTGGAAACTGACCACTTATGGAGGTATTTCCCAATTTGTATTCCATATCCTCAAAAAAAGGAAGTCCAATAGCATTATTCCAACGACCCATAGGTGGAGAATGAACATGAGACTTTCGATTTCGGAGAGGTCTCGACAATTTGAAATTTGAAGAAGTTGGTAGATTAGTTGATGGAGCTTCGTGTATCGAATTACTTATGGGAAGGGAAGATGAGAGAGAGTGTGGATGGCAAGTAAGGATGGAAGGTTTTCGGTGCGTTCCTTTTAACATTCCTTGTGCAATAATGGTGACTTCTTTTCCTTATATTTCAATTTGGGGTCTAAGAGTACTAAGTAAAGTTGTTTTCTTCACATGGACGACGTCTTTAGGAAGGATTCAAACGGTGAATTTTTTTATGCAACGTGGTTTGTGAGGGACGAGTTGTTGTGTGCTATGTATGGATAATGGAAAATCATTGGATCATCTTCTTCTTCATTGTAAGTTTGTATATGGTATATGTGTTCATTTTTTGGAAATTGTATAGAGTTATAACCTGTCTACCACAAAAAATAAATGAACTCTTTACCTGTTGGTCATCAATTGGTCACTCTTTTGGTGGCACGAAGAGACTGCTGTGGAGTATTACACCATTCGCAACCTGTTGGAGGGTGTGGCTTGAGAAGAATATGTGTATCTTTGAGGGGAAACAAAAAGATTGTATAGATACAATTATATCCATTTTAAGTCTTTTTTTTTTAGTCCAAAGTCTTTAAGAAGTTTACGGGATTTTTCTTTGAAGATTTTATTTTTAATTAGGATGGGATTTGTTGTATTCCTCGTGAGTAGCATCTTGCTACAAGGTCTTGCTAGGTTGGCCATCTTGACTGGTTTGGTTCTGTTTTATGAATGAAATGCTATTTATAAAAAGAAAAAAAAGGAAAATCATTTCTTAAAGAAACTTAGCAAGTCTGGAGCACACTTTAGCCATGGATGAAAACACTTGTTAACAAGTCTATTAGGGAAAAGAAAACTTAAGTGATATTTAATTAGGATTTGGTGTAATTAATGTTGAATTGCATAGTTGTCATCTACTTTCTAATTATGTAATAATATTTTGAAAAAAAATATAAACTAATATGCATCTCTCAAGATTATTAGATTGATAGAGGGGCAAGTTGGATGAAACAAACGAGAATCAAGATTGTCTCTCCCAAGTCCCAAGTCCCAACCCATAAAAAGGGGATAACGAGAATCACACCTTGTATTTTGTTTTGACCAAACACATGTAAATGCTATTTTTTTTTTCCACACAAATGAACTATAAACTCCATAGAAACAAATATTCAATCTAATATTCATACCTATGCACATGCCAATAAAACCCACGATAACACATCAAACTTAGCATTACTGTAGAGGATCAAATTAATAAGATAGCCAAGGATTACCAATGATGCAACACAGACAAGAACGATTTGGAGATTCCATCTAAGAAAAATTATTCATGTAAATTAAAGGAAGGGAGTGATAAATTTGGGGTCCAACTCAAAACCAATTGGCAATGAGTGAAGATGTTGAGGAGCTTATAAGGAGAGAGACAAGGCAATTTGTGTTTGATGTGGCACTAAACTCAACACAGCCCCCGCACATGTGGACCAGACTTGGCCAAAGCATGTGGAGATATGAATTGTGTGACGTGGAGGAGAGAAAGGCCCGCTCTGATACCATGATACATTTGAGGACCCAACTCAAAATCAATTGGCAATGAGTCACAATGTGAAAAAGCCTAAATTTGATGGTTCGGACTCGTCAAATTTCATAAAATTCAACAGATAAAAAGGTCAAATTGGCATCGAATTTTTCATTGCCAAAATTTTATTTTTGACGGGTCAAAACTGTCAAATTAATGAATGATGAGAGAAATTCGACAACTCTAAGCCTAATTTGGGAACATCAAGAATTTCGACGGTCCTAGATCGTCAAAATTCAATGTATAAAATCCGTTGGCCTTGGCCCATCGATTTTTTCTGTCTAATTTTTCAGTTTTCACGTAGTGAGTGGAGAGGCCCGGGAGCTTATAAAGAGAGAGACAAGGCAATGTGTGTCCGATGTGAGACTAAACTCAACATATAGGACCTTTCCAACATCATTTTGTCCTTAATCAACCAGCATTATGTGCTCAACCCATTGTTTTTCATCGTGCAACAACTGCTTTTTCAGCATCTCATCCTCTTCATCTGTCCTCCCTCGCCTAATAGTCCCAGTGAGCGGTAGGTTAACAATCTTCTTCTGTCAAAAGAAACAAGGCAGCACATGTCATTATTATTGAATGTCAAGGAAGAGATCAACATGATAAAAATAGGAAGCCTCTCCAATTATAATGATAACTAGAGTTTGCTTGTGCCTATGGCTCAGTCATTCTCTTTGGAGTTAAGGGAGTAAAAGGAAAGAAAATAAAGTGGTAGGGTATTATTGAAAAGGGTTACATAATAGGGCAAAGAAAATAAAGTTGAAGGGATATTCTTGGAAAGGAAGGAGAGAAAAAGGGGAATAAAGAGAATTTTTCCATGAAGTTTGTGGCGGGATTAAATCCCTACCCCTACTGAGGGATAAGAAATTGATAAATTGACAAACTTGGACATCTACAGTGTAAGGATGGAAGTCCATTTCCTAGCTCAATGAGAAATACAGTGTAAGGATGGAAGTCCATTTCTTAGCTCAATAAGAAATTCAAATAGTATCTTGAAACACTTTAGTCACCATAAGAGTATATAAATTCACCTTCTCCACACGGGTGAGAATTCAGGGCTTGAACCAACCAAAATGCATCCTCTAGCCTGATTAAGAATGAAATATATAAACAAAGTCAGAAAATACTGTACACTATAAAGTAAACTATTCAAGAAAGAGGCTTATAGGTTTAGTTAAATTATTGACAGCTTTGCAGAAGAGAAGACACACTTGTAAGTAAGTCATAAATGGACTTGGCTTCACAACTTTTAAAGCTCTGTAAACTTCAAACGGGTCTGTAAATGTTCGACGCTCAAAACGTTGACTTAAAACGATCTGGAATTTGTCTACTGCCGTGATATGTTCTTTCGCTTGTAGTACAGCCTTCTTATATGTGTCACCGGTCATTGTTGACTTCTTCAATGAAGAACCAAACTGGGAAGTATGTTGCATCACTTGTAGGAAAAATGTAAAGAATAAATAATTAAAGAACATTATCATAATGATCTACTCACAGCGCTATAGGGTTTTTAAAATTTATTTTTTTTGATCTGTAGCTACGGTTTTGGTCGTCGCTGTAAAAGCTTTTGAAAAAAAAAAATTTCAATTTTACACCAGCCCCCTCTTGTATTGCTGAATATTAGAGATACCCCTATTGTTTTGAAATTGATGACTTTGACCCCAGACATCAGCATTGCTGAATATGTTTTGAAATTGTTACCTATTACCGGACTGTGATACAAATTCTCACCAGACATCCTTGACGAGTTACTGATTTTACTTTTATGTTACAAAAATTAATGGACATTGAGTAATTAAAACAAAATATCTTACAAATACTGAAGTGCGATGTAATGTAAATATGTAAGGAACAAACCCAACTCTCCATCGCCATTATTTTCTAGTAGACTTTGCATTGAACTGTGCTAGATCACCATATCTTCATCTAACGTCCGCCTCCTACATAATGGACACGTGGCACAATCATACTGTTGCTACCTGTCAATGCAATCTTTGTGAAACAAGTGACTGCATTTCAACTCCTTGATCTCTTCTCCTTCCTCAATTTTTGATAAACATATGGCGCATTTCTCTCCAAAACTATTCATCTTCAAGCATACACCATTAACTAGTTTGCCCCTTCTACAAAAAAATTCTAGCTCCGCTCCTGTTCAAAGTAAACATCCTATAATGTCAGCTACATGGCTGGCTGGGTAACTGCTCATATAATTTTTCTGTCTTATCATACCCCCTTCAGAAATTTACCCATATATGGGAGAGCAATCGAAAATGCCGCCAAAGAAAGACCCAAAACCTCTGATATCTGAATGACAAAAGCAAAACAAACCAAAATTAAGGCGATTTGACAGAAACCCAAACATAATATCGATAATTATTATACAAAGATAGTACCAATGAAGGTAGAATTCACTTACGAGCTGCGCAGGAGTGGTGGGTGAAGGTGAAGTGGAACCGATGAAGTGGTTCAAGAGAAGTAGTGAACCAAAAGTGTATCCTATCCATCTGGGTAAGTATGATTCGTCCAACCCACGAATCCCTGAACCCCAAAAATAAAAAACCCTCAACAGTTAAATCAAAGAAATAAAAGAGAGACAACAATTGAGGGAAATTCATTGACCAAGTGTGAAACGAAGAACAGAGAGGTTGAGCTGTTGTTGTTTTGTTTCTGTGGAATCGTCGAGACGAGATGAAGAGAGCATCCTGCACCTTCTTCTTTTTTGAGCCACGTGGTATTTATTTTTGATCTTTGATGATGAATCAGATTAAGATGATTGTGTCAACAAGTAATAGAAAGAAACGTATAAAGAAAAGAAGAAGTAATAGAGAGAAAAAGATAATGGTGAATGTGTGGAGATTTGAGAAGAAATCCAACAGAGGACATGCCATATATGCTTCTCGCAAAGAAGCACATAGGGGTTGAACACACATGCTTAACACCTGCACACGCACACACAAAAATGCCTATTTACCAGTTTTCTTTCTTCTTGGAATAATAGAAATGAGCTTTATGCCTATTTACCAGTTTTCTTTCTTTTTGGAATAATAGAAATGAGCTTAAGTATACTTATTTACCAGTTTTCTTTCTTCCATTTTTGGTTCTGCTGCCCATGACAAAAATGTCACAACATCTTTCCCCATATGCACCAAAATTACAAAAGCTCAAGTCGATAATAAACTACGGTACACTTGGTGTCACTCAATTTCTTGTGTTTCGAATTAAAACTAGAAAAATCTAGGGCATTATATAAAATTTCAATTCAGAAAGGAAATTGACCTTGAATTGAATGAAACCCAGATGAATCTATGATGAAGAGGAGCTCCACCGGATCTTCAGCTAAAAAAAACTTACAATATTAATTCAAAATATTAGCATCTAATCTGCGAAAGCAATGCATAGGGCAGTTCACTATCATTTTAGTCGTAAGAATATTCCAAGAGAGTTACTATCAACACAATAATTTTTACTAATAAGGCACCAATCCATATATAAACAACTTAATTTCAAAAGGATTGGTGCGTTGTAAGTAAAAGTCGGTGTGACAATAGAATTTCTCATATTCTAAACAGCAAAGTGAATTTATTTTACGTTTTGACAAATGATGAAGTTGTCGATGGATGCTTCACCAAAACCCTACGGGGCAGACTATTAGCACCCAGTTTTTTGTTTGTCTCATCCACTTAAATGTTATTTTCTAATAAATAGTAAAATTACTTGCTACCCACTTAAAAAAAGACTGATTTTTAATTTGGTAAGAAGATATCGAAAATATTTATTGAGACTCGGTAGGAGCCTACTGAATCTATTTGAAAAGACTCGGTAAGAACCAACTGATTGCGATACTATAGGAATCTATTGAATCCTTTTAAGTAGATTCAATAGAATCTTGCAAAATTTATGCAAGAGAATTCAGTACTGACCTACCAAATGAAATTTTAATTGTTTTTTTCTTTTTTCTTTCACTACTGAGATTGTCTAACAACTACTAAATTAGGAGTTGGGATTTCCCTGATCATTACTAATTTATTTTACAACTTTTAAGGGTATTGCTTCTTATACCACAAGATCCTTGTAGAAACCCTAGTTAAAACTTACGTAAATGCAAAGAAGAATAATGAGAAAGAGGGAGAGATCAATGAATAATGAGATAGAGAGAGAAGAAAAAGAAGTGGGATGAAGAGGAGACGGAATGAGATTTGATTGGGATGATAAGTGTGCGAGAAGAACTCATAAAGTTAAAATAGGTTGGTGCAAATAACAAACCCCCCCCCCCCCCCCCCAAGACACTTGGGGTAATGATTGCATGGAAAGTCAATTTCCATGAAATTTGAAATCCACAAACAAGTAATGGTGGAAAAAATGGTACTTGGAAAATAAATTTTATTGTTTGATTGCATCTAAAAAAAATTTAGGGAAAAAAATCTGAGAGAGAGATGGCCGGCGACGATGGCAAAGAGGGTGGGGGTTGAATGTGGTGGTGGTGGAGGAGGAGAAGAAGAAGAATAGAGTAGATTAGGATTTTCATTTGAGGCAAGGGTGAATTGCATTTTCTCATGACTAGTAGAAAAGTGAAATTCAACATTTATTATTTTTGGATGAAAGTGAAAATTCATTTTCAATGAAAGGATGCAATCAAACACATGAAAAATCACGTTAGCTTTCTAACTCATTTTAATTTCATGCCAAATCAAACAAACCCTAAATTTCAAAGAGTTCAAAGCTAGCATTTTTTCTCGAAGCTAAAGGACAACCTAAAGTGAGTTTTGTATGGACGCATTGGCACGACCAATAAATAAGTGGGAGTCAAGAGCCAGCGATCGAGAGTGTTGTCCCATTCATCTATAACAGTATCTTTGTGGCACGTTTTGCTTGGAGATTAAATACACCGGGCTGTGTATCATATAGAAAACAACTAGACACCATTCCCATTCAACTATCAAATTAGTCATTTCTTAACATACTACCTTTAGATTATATAATTTAGAAAGTTGAAGTTTTATTAAATTTGGACTTGTCCCTCTCCTCTTTTCTTCAAATACATGCATCAATCCTTCTCCAAAAATGTAGATTCCGCAAGATCAATGGCTCTCGCAAGTCCCGCGGCTTTGTTCTCGCACTCTCTGTGCTCATCATGGGGATTGCTATCAGCCACAATGCCAGCTCCAGACTGAAGATGGGCAACCCATTCCCGGCGTTTGTTCACGTTCTTGTAGGAGTACATTGTGTCATAACGGGTTCCGGTTGGGAAAACAATGGTCCGCAAAGTGAGTGCCACGTCCATATCCCCAAAATATGAAATCCACCCGAATCCTCCACTATAGGGTCCTCGCCTTGTCACTTCCAGCTCATCTATCAACTCCATGGCTCGCACCTGCTTTGTGACACTACCGTCATAAATTCATGTAATAGATACTAGACCAAGTTGCAGATTTATGAAGATTTTTATCAGCAAATATTAAAGGATAAGGTAATTATTGGTAAAAAAATTTAATCTGAAACTCAGACTAAAC
This sequence comes from Akebia trifoliata, assembly GCF_017979445.1. NCBI lineage: Eukaryota > Viridiplantae > Streptophyta > Magnoliopsida > Ranunculales > Lardizabalaceae > Akebia > Akebia trifoliata. The sequence continues at coordinate 11,389,661 of NC_141388.1, read as the reverse complement.
TTCGAAGGAGCATACTCCCATAGCAGTGCCATTTCCGGACTCACTATGCAATGATCCTCACATTGGTCTGATTGGGATCCTAACCATCCAATTTGTTAGGACCAACTTGGTTATCTCCTCAACGGGCCCTTTCAATCACAATCAGGGGAGGATAGTTTCTTCTAAGCCCCCATCCTTGCTCGAGTATTCCAGCATTCGTATAACAGGAGTTCAGATTTAGTAACATCATGAAACTCAGTCAACTAAGTCAGATGGCTTATAACCACAGCTGACCACATAAGCACCAAAGACAAGAAAAACTAATAGTGAAGCATTAAGGATGAGAAATTAAATAGGGCCAGTTACCGAACCTTAGGTGCCCCACTAACTGTTCCAACAGGAAGTGTCGCACGTAAGGCATCCCAGCATGTGAGATCCTCAAGTAATTCTCCTGTAACCTACAAAAGACATAGAATTTTTCCTTAGGGGCTTTGAGCCTATATACATGGAAACACCTTTTTCATACCATAAACACCTTTGAAGATTGAGAAATGCAGAATAAATATGGTAATGCGAAAGAGAAAGCAATGTCAATGGGTGGAAACCACTGTTATACTACTACAATTTGAAATAAACAAAGAAAGAATAGAAAGAGTAGAATTATGTGCTAGTGAAATTCTAAAATATTGCCTCATGGGCAATGATTTTCATGGGTACAAAAACGGTACGAGTGCATCCAATTGAAACTATTATTCAAACTTCTCTCCTCCTTATCATCACTATTTATGTAAATGAATGGTTAGAGAGTCGATTCACGTTCACATTTGTACGGAATTTTATAATCTCTCTTGTTAATTAGCTAAGATTCACAGAGTTCAAATCAGTTAATAGTTACAAATTGAGCCCACAATAAAAATTGGAAGCAGACATTATTCTCACCGTAGAGCTGATGTGCATAACATGGGAGTATCGTTCTATTGCCATCAGTTTCTCCACCTTCACAGAGCCAAATTTCGCGACCTGCAGCACTAGTCAAGTTAGATCCTAACTGATATATTCAAGGCACAAGAAAACAATATGAACAGAAGAATTGAGTTTGTAATTGATAACTATGTAGCATTAGTTTGTTAGTGTTAAATTGAGGACTTGAGATCATCACTGGTGGTGCCACATCAAAGTCCAAACTATATACGATCAGTATCCTTTCACATGTAAACCATTGTCCTTTTGGAAATTACATTGCATCCCAAACCCGAGTTCCAAAGTTGCTTACAACGGGAACCTTTCCTTAAAGAAAAAGTACCAATTCACGTGCGCACAAGTTGGCCATGTATGAAAAGCTCTTGTTAACAACTCTATTAGGAAGGACAAACTTAATAGATTTTTATTTATTTATTTTTTTGGGCATAATTAATTCCCAAGTATATAATTTTCATTTACTTTGTATTTGCATAATGATATTGTAAAAATTATGAATTGATATGCATATATTAGACAAAGCAAGCAACAAGTCAGATGTAAAAAGGGAGAATGTGGCCATGTTTGACACGATTACAGAAGAATGCAACAATAAGTAATGTACAGAGAACATTCAAGATTCTTACCATGCAGACCTCACTTTCGTTTTCAGTAGTATCAACATAGAAATTGTATGATGCTTCCCTAATCATCTGATTTATAGATGTTAAATATAGTAAATTATATGGTCATTATATGCTTGATATTCTTTGACTTTCAAACCGATGCAAGGTTTATGGTTTAGTGTGGTATTGTAATTTTATTCAATTGATAGAGGGTATTATTTACGATATGATAATATACCTTTTGATATTAATCAGTAAAGTTATTTCAGTTCGGCATGTGGATTTTTCAGGTATGTTTACAAATGATAACTACAGCTGTCCTCATTTAATAACTAACCGAACACATGTGCATTTTTTGGTTTTGTTTTATGTTTTTACACAATGACTTGTACACTCCATAGAAACAAGTGTTCAATCAAATATACCTACCCATACACATTCCAATACCCGAGAGGTTGGAGATGAAGTAGAAGGCTTCATACAAATACTAGTCTAGATAACAAATAATTTAGCCACATCTTTGTAAACGATAAAGACAAATGATATAGACAATGATTAAGCAAATCTAGGCAATGAAACAATTTTTTAGCCCTTAGACATTGATCTTGGAATCTTAACAAAAAGAATGAAGTTGAAGAAATAATACGAAAAATTAGCCTTACTTTGGAGGTTTGAGTGCATAAGATAGCCAAAGAAAATAAATGATGCAAAAGAGACAAGATGGGTAAAATATGATTTTGGAAATCCCGTCCAATAAGACTTTTCATGTTAATTAAAAAATGGATTACCTGTCCAACATCATTACGACCCAAATCAACTAGCATAATGTGCTCGGCACATTGCTTTTCATCGTTCAACAGCTGCTTCTCTAATATCTCATCTTCTTTGGTTTTCTTACCTCTTCTAACAGTCCCAGCAAGCGGTCGGCTAACAATCTTATTCTGGAAACATAAACAGGGTTGCACAACTCTAAACCCAACTGTTTTATACGAAAAAGAACTTAAAAGAACATTATTTTGTGCAAGATTTAATGTAAATTATGATGAATAAATTCCTTTATATAGTATTATAATGCATATAATAAATAGTAAATCCATGAACAACTTGGTTAGCTCGGTGAGAAAGTTAATTCGAAACTCAAATTATCTTAGCCACCATAAGTAGTTGTATCAGTTCACCTTGCTGACACGGGTTAGAATTTCGGGGCTTGAAGCCACTAAGATGCATCCCCGGGCCTGATTAAGAAAGAAAATATAATTAAAATCAATATTAACATGCTGAAATTATTAAAAGCTGTAGAGAAGAGTAGACATACCTGCAAATACCCCATATACGGACTTGGATTAACGACTCTTAATGCTCTATAAACCTCAAACGGGTCTGCAAATGTTCGGCGCTCAAAACGTTGGCTTAACACAACCTGGAATATATCTCCAGCTAAGATATGTTCTTTAGCCTGCAGTACAGCTTTCTTGTATTCCTCACTTGTCATTGATGAACTCTTTAATGAAGAACCAAAATGGCGAGTATATAAATTCACAAAACCAGAAGTTATCTTCGGGCTAACAATAGACAATCAATTCAAATATACTGTCAGTGAGTGGTCGTAGGAAACTAATGTAAAGAAGGGTATATATACATTATTACGGATGTAAATGATCTACTCACATGGCTATATTTTGTACTTTGGACACTAAAAGTTCTAATCGGTTCATTCCATCATCAAAGGCCTCCTTAACTGAAGAGTATCGATCTAGTTGCACCCAATGAATCAAAAATGCTTTCTGGGGAAAAAAAGAGAATACCCAACGATCAAAGCTACAACTATTAAATTCCATTAAATTTAGTCATGGGAATTTTCCAGCAATAGGAATCTCGACATAAAATTTTTGGTTTCACGTAAGTGAAAAATTCAGGAAAACTATAAAATGAAGCCATTATTGGTGTACAAATTTGACTGATAACATAGAAATATTGCCAGGAATTTCGGGTTTAATATTTATATTTTAGCAAAAAATCAAAATGTAGTACTTGGTGTACTGATCTTTACTGGAAAGAGAGTATGCGAGTTTAAGTTAAGAAAACATCAATTAATGCATGAATGTGCATCAGATAAAGTTGTCTGACATAGCATTTTTTTGACCAAATGGTACGCTCTGATATTATAGTGGCAAGAAATGCCAAAAAAAAGGATACATTATTCGAATCAAATATACATTTGAGATACTAGAATGTATGTCCAATGCAGGAAAAAGGATAAATTCAACGACGAATTTGGCTAATTCGGCGGACCTTGGCGTTGAATTCACCAGTTTTTCACATAGTGGTTAAACTTGAATTTAGTGTATTCGGTAAGAAACCAATAATGTTAAAGGTTAATGGTAAAAGTTTGACTACCTTCTCTACAAGATCAAATACGATCACATCATCATAGAGGCCTAGATGAACGTCCGGAATGTTTCGATCATCAGCAGGTGCACTTGAGAATGGGAGCTTTTTCTTCTCCACATAACGCACAGTATCATATGAAAAATATCCCACCCATCCACCTGTTCATAATAGCAGTGAATCATTATGGATGGCTTTCAATATTATTCCGACATTCGTCACAGATTTGGAATGTCAGTGAGAAAAGAAATAGGGTAAATTACCATTTCATGCGCTGAAGCCATCACTTTAAATTTAGAATAAATGCCCGGATCTCGCTACCTCATGTTCATGCATGTTTTAGGAATTAAAATGAACAATGTACTGAAATGGGCAATTTAACAAAAGTTGTGCATATTTTGGGAATTTTCTCAAAGAAATAAAAGTAGCAATTTTCCACGGCTAAACGACGACATGGCATCTTTGTCGTGAATTTATAACATCGAACGTGTAACTTAAACACCGAGAGATAACTACAATTTTCTCCAAAGCTAAATGACATTGGAAATCTTTGTCGTGAATTTATAACATCAAACGTGTAGCGTAGATACAGAGAGATAACTATAATATTCTCCGAAGCTAAACGACATAGGAAATCTCGGTCGTGAGTTTATAACGTCAAACATGTAATGTAAATACCGGAAGATAACAATAACTATAACTGTAATATAATTAATCAAATAGAGATGCGGAATGGCTTTGACTAAAGACATACATTAGGCCAAATGAACCCATATGACTCCACAATCTATCTCCTTGAGAACCAAGAAGCTGAGTGTTCTATTTATAACAACCCAATAAGTTACCAAATCTTATAACAACCCAATAACAAGCTATCTCCAAAATCAACAATAATTCTCAGAAAAACTTAATTTCTTATATCCAAGCTTTATCTATAGAAATTAGAGAAGCCAATTTACAGAGAAATCAGATATCAACAATATCATCAAGGTTTAAAATTGAAATTGAGTCACAAATTCATGATCAATGGATCCGCCTTAACTCTCAACTATGTGCATGCATGCACTTTAGCATATCAAATTCAGACTAAAATTAACAAGTATTCAAATACTGATTAAACTACAATGTCGAAATTGGATCACAAATTCATGTTCGATTTTGCCAAAACGAAATCAAAATTAAATCTTACTAACATTCCAATTTTCTTACCACAAAATGCATCTGGAAGCTCATCAATAACTTGGGGATTCCATCCCTCCATTAGTCTCCGTGGAATAACCATTGGATCCTCAACAAATTCCTCTGTTCTAAGCCCCTCTTCATGATCCATAATTGTAACAAAATTCCCTTTTGCCACAATTTCCATAGTCGGATGAGCTCCAATCACACTATATCGTCCCTAATTAATAAAATTAAAATTAAAAAATAAAATAAAAAATAAAAAAAAAAATAAAAAAAACAAACGAAATAAACCTAAAATTTTCTTGTTAGAGAAAATCTACTCTAACAAAAGTAAAAGAAGCAGAGCTTACAACATTGGTTCCACGAACACCCTGTTCTACCGATTCAAACAGAAAGCTTGGTGCCTCACGATCATCTTCTTTAACCAGACATCGATACGCAAGAATCGGAGTCAAATGATCCGAAAAGATACATCTTTGTAGCGGAATTAAATTTCCATTCTTTGAAGCTTCTGCGAACTTCACCGAATCGTTAACTAGAGAAAAAAAAAAACAGAAAAATCATCAAAAAAATTTAAAATGTCGAACTTTTCTCTGTTATATATAACTACAAGGAAGATATAGAGAGATACCTAACGATGCAGAAGAGAGAGAGGAGCGAATCAAAGTAGTAATGCATGCGCGGGATCGTGAGATGCGGAGAGAGCTTGAGCTTCTACTGTTAATGGAGCTAACGGAAAATGGTCCAGATGGACGGAAAGATGACGGAGAAAACACGGATGAAACAGCTAGGGATTGCATGGTTTCAGAGCTCGAAATTTCTTTCTGTTGGATTCAAATGGTTTTCTACGAGTTGGGCTGTACTATTGAAGGTGGTGAAGGCAAGCTTATTTATAGATGAAAATGTAACTAGGGACTTTTCCGTTGGACACTTTCCATCAAACAGACGGTTTTGATTAGAAGAAAAACCCAGATTTCCTAGAGATCAGCTCGGTTTATGGCGATACTTCTAACCACTATCTCAACAGTCAGTTTAAGGGTGAGTGTCAAACGGTTGTGAGACTAATTTTTTTCATGAGATAGAAAGAGCATCACACGTAGAAATGGAAATCAATTTTCAAAATTTTTTTTTTTAAATTTTTCTAGAAAATAATACGGATAGCTTCAAATTTAAAAGATGAACGGTGAGATGAAAGAGTTGTTTTAAAAATATTCTCAAAACTTAATTTCCTATCTTTTTATTTTCTAGAAAATTAGGAGCCGCTTTCCTTATTTGAAAGAGTAAATTAATTTAGAAAGATATGGAAATATCCTTTCATGTCAGTTGCTGGTTTAGATAATGGGAAACTTACCTAATCTGCCTGCTTTGGTTCCTTTGTAACTTTCCACTTATGGAAAGTTTATAATCTAGAAAATAAAAAGGGATGATAGGTTCAACGAATTTTGTTTCTCTATTAAATAATTGGATGATGGATTCAACGAATTTTGGTTCCCTATTAAATGTGATAAGGATGTGAGTAACCAACCAAATAAAAATTTGTGATTATTTAAAGTGAATCTCGAGGCATTCAGATCGATTCGATCGATTTTCTTCCATAACATGAATGTATTGCTATCCAATGAACCCAAGCTCAGGATAACATCATTACCACTCATGGTAAATTTTTAAGACTAATTACCAATATCATCTAGAAAGTTCCTTACCTATCTTGGGCCCACAGCCCACTACTGGTAGTTTCATCATCTTTGTCGTCGTCATCATCATTTTTGTAAAATTTGGGATTGATTTAATGAGGTCTGATTTTCCATAACTAGGAGTGGCTCCAACTTTGAAGTGGCAAATTTGCGTCAAATTTCTAAGGAATCCTCTTCATTATAAGACATGTGGCATTTTCTATTTATTTCACGTCTTTACGTCACAACGTGAAAAAAGTCTATATTTGACTGCCCAAGACTGTCGAATTTCATAAAATTTGATGGACCAAGACACTAAATTTTACATTGTCAATTTTTTTTTTTTTTTTTTTTTTCGATAGATTGAAATCATTAAATTAATGGAGGATGGGAGAAATTTGATGATTCTAAGCCGTCGAACTGCGGATCATCAAAATTTTCAACGGTCATAAGCTGTCAAATTTTGTATTCTAAAATTTGTTGGCTCTGGTCTGTCGAATTTTTTTGTCAAAATTTTCAGTTTTCACATAGTACGTTTCCACCAACATTTAAATATCTCTTTTGAAATGTCACGTGGAATCCAATGTCGAGGGTTCCTTCAAAATTTTGAAACGGGCTGCCCTCTGCAAAGCTTTTTTTCATGTGCAAAGGCACATGTATCAAAGGGGCTTATCTATAACTGAAAAGATTTATAAAATATTTTTTTTTAATATTACAGAGTAAAAAGGATATTTTTATAATTTTAAAAATTAATCGTACGTCATTTTAGGGTTGGGCTGCAAATTTTTTGTATACCAAAATGGCCGTATTTATATTTCGTTGAATGCAAAGGTCAGTGCATTCACATGATCCAAAATTTGATTTTGAAGTACTTCCGCCTTCTCTCGTTACAATTGTAAAGATATATGCTGAAAATTATGAAAATCCTGTTTTACAGCTCTATTCATTTTAATTTCGAAAATGATAAATTATCATTTTAAAAATTAATTTTTTTTTACTTTGTTTAGTAAATATTTTAATTAAAATAGAGAAAAAAATTATTGTTCATGAAGTAGAAATTTATTTAATTTACTGAAATTAAATAGGGAAAATATCTCCAGCCAATAAAACATGAAGATTTTAAATATTTTACTTATAAAAATGATAATTTATCATTTTTGAAATTAAAATGAATTGTGTTGATAAGGAAATTTTACAAAAAAAAAAAAAAAAAAAATCAACCTTTTTGAGATCCTTTTAATGAATCTTCCTTCATTCAATTATGGGGAGTGCTTCGACTGACAATCTTAGGATGACAAAATACTTACAAAATTTTTTACTAGAGAATTTTTTATTTTTGTCTTAGAAAAAAGATTGATATTAAGGACTAGACCAATATGGATATCAGAGACAATATCAATAAATAAATTAAGATTGAGACTAATTATTCTCAAATAATTGATAAAATTGATAAGAAATATCTTTTTTATCTCACGATTTATACTCTCCAGTAATTTCAATTGCGCTTATATTCACCACTGTAGGAATTGGGTTTAAGCTTTCCCCATCCCATTCTCATCAATGGACTCCTGAGGTATATGAAGGAGTGCGGTTTGTTCAATAAATTCTTACCTCTATATCTATCTCTAAGATGTTTGGTGTTTTTCAAAATTTTGTGGACATGTATAAGAGAAAATGCTATCCCCACTCAGACCAAGACACAACTTCTACCAATTTTTGTCTTATGTGACTTAAAATTTTATTAAATGACTAGGATTTCCATGGTCCAGAATATTAGAGAATCAAAAATTTTGATTTTTTGATTCAGAGTTGTTTTCGAAAGTGATGATAATGAAATCAAATTTATAAACATGAAACAATCTCCTGAGTAGTTGATCATCATGTAATAAAGGCTATAATTTCGAAAGTATTTCTAAAATTTAATTTTCTATCTTTTTTTTTTCAAGAAAATCAGGAGTGGCTTTCCTCATTTGAAAGAAAGAGTACATTTAGAAAGATATGGAAAGAGAACGCTTACTTGGTAACTAAATAATATCTATAGGATAGGAAATATCCTTTCATCTCAGTTGTTGGTTTAGATAATGGGAAAGTTACCTAATTTGCCTGCTTTGATTCCTTTGTAACTTTACACTTATAGAAAGTTTATAATCTAGAAAATTAAAAGGAGATGATGGATTCAACGAATTTTGTTTCTCTATTAATTCAACGTATTTTGTTTCTCTATTAAATGTGATAAGGATGTGATTAACCAACCAAATAAAAATTTGTGATTATTTAAAGCAAATCTCAAGGCATTCAAATGGATTCGATCGATTTTTTCCATGACATGAATGTATTGCTATTTGGTCATACGTCGTTGAATGAATACTCTGTTTCGGTCCTAACTTGTCATGTTCTCATTGGACGAAATACCTTTGAATGCTAAGATGAAATTTTGTCCAATAAAAATAGGATACAATACTACGTGAAAATTGGAAAATTCGACAGAAAAAATTGACAGGCCAAAGCCCACGAATTTCAGAAATTGAATTTTGACGGTCTAGGACAGTCAAAATTCTTGATGTTCCCAAATTTGACGACTTAGAGTTATTGAATTTCTCACATCCTTCATTAATTTGATAATTTTGACCCGTTAAAAATAAAATTTTGACAATGAAAAATTTGACGCCAATTCAACTCTTTTATCCGTTGAATTTTATGAAATTTGACGACACTGGACCATCAAATTTGGGCTTTTTTCACATTGTGCAAAGGCATCTGATGAGCCCAAACTCGGGAGGACATCATTACCACTCATGGTAAATTTTGAAGATTAATTACTAATATCATCTAGAAAGTTCCTTGCCTATCTTGGACCCACAGCCCACTGGTAGTTTCATCATCTTTGTCATCATAATCAAAGTCATTTCTGTAAAATTTGGGGTTGATTTAATAAGGTTTGATTTTCCATAACTAAGAGGGGTCCGGCTTTGAAGTGGCCAACTTGCTTCAAATTTCTAAGGAATCCTCTTCATTATAAGACACGTGGTATTTTCTATTTATTTCACATCTTTATGTCACAATGTGAAAAAGTCTATATTTGCAGCCCAAGACTGTCAAATTTCATAAAATTTGACAAATCAAGGCACCAAATTTTACTTTGTCAAATTTTTTTTTCCATGGACCGAAATCGTTAAATTAATGGAGGATGGGAGAAATTTGATGGGTCTAAGCCGTCAAATTGCGGATCATAAAAAATTTCAACGGCCATAAGCCGTCAAATTTCGCTTTCTAAAATTTATAGGCTTTGGCCCATTGAATTTTCTTATCAAAATTTTTAATTTTAACTTAGTGCATTTCCACCAACATTTAAATATCTCCTTTGAAATGCCATGTGGAGTCCAATGGAGAGGGTTCCTTCAAAATTTTGAAGCGGGCTGCCCACTTCAAAGCATTTTCCCCATGTGCAAAGGCACCTGTACTTAAAACATGTTATGGAAAGGGCTTATCCCACTTCAAAGCTTTTTTCCCTTGTGCAAAGGGCTTATCACTAACTTAAAACATTGATAAAAGATAAAAAAGATATTTTTATAATTTTAATAACTAATCCCATGTCATTCTAGAGTTGGGTTTCAAAATATTTTTTTAAATGGCCATATTTATATTTCGTTTAAATATAAAAGTCGGGGCATTTACAGGATCAAAAATTTGGTTTTGGACTACTTCTATTACACCTTCTTTCATTATAATTGTAAAGATATATGCTGAAAATTATGGAAATCATATTTTACTGCTCTATTCATTTTAATTTAGAAAATGATAAGTTATCATTTTTAAAATTAATTATTCTTTTTTTTTTTTTAATAAATATTTTAATTAAAATAGAGAAAATTTTATTATTTTATGAAGCTTTCATGTGGTGGGCAATCTAAAATGTAATTCCCACATAACCAATCTCTGAACAAGCACCACCATATATACGAACAAAGACACCCCCATTGTACATAGTACGAAGTGTTTACAATGATGAACAACAGAGAAAAAACAGGAGAAGATCCACATATCTTCAGGCTTCACGTCCCACCGACTCTTGCACTCTTTCCTACAACCAACCTACGGGTTGTCAAATAAATCTCTGTTGTAAGAACCACAAGATCTTCTTCATCATTATCATTGTCAATCCACCCTTAATAAGCTTTTCGTCCACACCATGAAAAACCATCGAGTGGCACTTCAAAGCTGATTAGTTCGATATCACTTTCTCCAAGTATATTTGTATCAATGTGACTAGAAATCAAGGAGCCATATATGTTCTCATGAACATAAGGAATTGGTATGTCGTTGCTTTTTTGTTTAGAGGTGTCAGGTGTGGGCATCGAAATTTTGAGAAGCCCCCTGCAAATTTTGTAAATCAAAGTAAAGCCCTTAAATGTAGGAAATGGATTCGTGTGTCCAAATTGGGTCCTACTAGTTGGGATAGAATTTCTATCTATTGGGTTTGGATTTTTCGTAGATAAAGCCCATAGTTCAATATATCTAAGTGAAGTACATTAGATAGTGGACCTTACACTCAAATAAACGAGTTTGAACCCACCAACAATCCATACAATTCTTAAAATTGGATTTGGACGAATTAACCCTTTAGACGAACTAATCAAAATTTTTTAAGGTGAGGTATAATTGGAAAGCTAAATTATCTTTAAGTCTATAAATATCTAAGTATTCCTCAATTGGAGAGAGAAGAATATCACTTTCTCTCAAAAGATAGAAACTTTTCCTCTAGAAAAGAAGTCCTCAAGCCATTCTCGAGAGACAAAGCAAAACTCTTCATTAGTGTAGACACCCCATTTTTGCATCTACCTAATTTGACAATTCGTCACCCATTTGTTGTGGACTCATAATGATGAGCATAAAGAACACGAAGGTTTGTGAGTATTGCTTGATTCATTTTGTTTCTAGTTTCTTTTCATCCCCCTACTCGTCATGACTCGACATAGAAATTTACGCACGCTTAAGATCGCTACATCTTACGGCCGAATTAGCAAATATGTACACATAGGTTTGCTACATAGTTTGATAAGTTAGAGACCTCGCTACGCTAGGAAAATATGACTTTGAGACTTAGAAATAATCACGCATGAACTGAAAGAAACCTCACACTAAAATTTGTAAACAATTGTAAAAATCACAAAAATGATGAAAATACCCCTTATAAATTTTGGACCTTCAAAAAATCTTGAAAGTATCTCCATTGCACTCAGAATGTGATTTCGAGTCTAACGGGACGCAAATCAATTAAAACAGAGAAATTCAAAAAAAATTGTAAAAATCACCAAAATAATGAAAATACATTTCATAAATTTTGGACCTCTGAAAAATCTCGAAAGTACCTCCATTGCACTTAGAATGTGATTTCGAGTCTAACGGGACCCAAATCAATGAAAACAGAAAAATTAAAAAAAAATCGTAAAAAAATCATAAAAATGAACAAAACACCCCTCAACATCCAACTCTAACATAGAGATCCTGATCCCTAAGAAAATAAAATTCAAATTGAAAATTAAACTAAAAATTAACCAATATCCAATTAAAATTCAAAATTTAAAATCAATTTAAAATTATTAATCAAATTAAATTTCAATTAAAATACAAAATAAAAATTAAGTTTAAATTACAAAATCAAATTGAAAATCAAGTTAAAAATCATTCAACCAATTAAAAAAGAATAAAATTAAAATTAGAACTGATCAACCAACTAAAAATGTAATAAATAAATTAAAATCCATTCAATCAAATTGAAATCAAAATCCAATCAACCAACCAATTAAAATTTAAAATCAATTTAAATTTCAAATTCAAATTCAAATTTATCAACACATTCAACATTTAAATTAAAAGTCAAATTCAAATAATTAAAACTCAAATCGAAATTCAAAAAGAATTAAATTAAGATAATATTGATCAATAGAAAAAAAAAAAAAAAAAACAAAACAAAAAAAGACCAATCGAATTTTGAAACTCAATCAAGTAAAACTAGAGCAAAAATCGTCATGCTACAGGTAACGTGGGATCACCACCCCATTCTCCTAATAATATAAAAAAAAATAAAAAAAACGTGGAGGTCTCTCTTTTCTCCAACTCCTTCTCCATCTTCTCCAACGGACTCCTCTAACCCACGTCTCCTACACCTCTCTCCCCTCTCTCCCTCTCTTACATTTTGATGAGGAGGATCATTATAAAACATAAGGAAAAGCAACGAATTGGACGAGGATTTTTGGACTGCCATTTTTCAAAAAAACAAAACAAGAAGAAAAAACGTTTTTCTTTTGGCTGCTATTTAAAACCAGCAACTTCAGCTCCCTCATCTCATCTCTCCATCTTCTTCTCTCTCAGGTTCTCTCTCTCTCTCTCTCACGTTTTGAACAGCCCTTCTCCCCCACGTTGGAGCAAAACTAGCAGTCATTGCAACCTTCCTTTCATCTCTAAAATCGTCCAAAAACAGAGCCTAATCAATACCCTTTTCTCCCCCACGTTTTGGAGTAAAAACAGTCGCCAATGCAGCCTCTCTCCGTCTCTAAAAACGTCCAAAAACAGTAGCTATCAGGCCCTCCTTCCGTCTTCACCTTGCTGCCCTATTTGAGTTCCCCATTAAAAATCTGCAACTATCTCCTAGCCTGCAACCTTCTTCTTCTAAAAAAAAAAAACCTGCAACATACCTTCACCTACTTCCTCATTTTTTACAGCAGCCATAAACCAGCCTGTAGCACTCCTCATCCTCACGGTTTTACAACCCAACTCAGCCCTCACTTAATTTAATTTTGCAACCGACTTAGCCTTCTATTCATCTTTACTATTAGCAACCCATTGAGCATCTCTATCCTCACCGTTAATATTCCCAAAAGCCATTGGTTCAATTTTTTTTTTTTTTTTTTACCCTTATAACTCTATCAATTTCGACCTTTAGGCAAGCCCGTAGCCATTAAGCAAGCCTAGACCAACTTGATTTTTGGAACAGGCTTCTTAAAAGCACGCAAGATAACAACAATTACTCACACATTATTTCGAGTTATTTTTGAAGGAATTTACGCATCCAAAATTATTCGGCAAAGGTAAATCTTTTTTTTTTTTAATTTTTATTTTATTTTATTTTTTTATGTTTTATTTTTCTTTATTTTATTTTTTATTGTTTCCGGATTTCGTATGCATTTGAATTAATTCGTTGATTTTGGGGTATACGTGGCACTAACGACAACTTTTAAGTTTCCGAAAAATTAATGGATCGATTCGACCAATTTTGTTGATAGATTGATTGGGCCAACTCGTTAGTGGACCGATTAATTGATTGTTGATATCTATCGAGTTGATTCGTCGATTTTTGATGTTATTGGATTAACTCATTAATGTTGATCTACTCAATAAAAATTAATGGTGTACACGAAAGATAAAAATAAAAAATCGATTTTCATAATAAAAATTGTGAATTGACTCACTGATTTTGGGGACATTGAAAATTTGAATCGATTTTTTTTATAAATTAGGCTCGTGGGTTAACTCACTGATTTAATACATGTGGCGATTAAAAAAAAATCAAAATTCTTTTGATTAATAAATTGCGAGTCGACTCACTGATTTTGAGGATATTGAAAATTTGAATCGATTTTTTTATAAATTAGGTACGTGAGTTAACTCACCGATTTAATACATGTGGCGATTAAAAAAAATCTAGATTCTTTTGATTAACAAATTACAAGTCGACTCACTGATTTTGGGGACATTGAAAATTTGAATCGATTTTTTTTTATTATTATAAATTAGGCACGTGGGTTAACTCACCGATTTAATACACGCGACGATTAAAAAAAATCAAGATTCTTTTGATTAACAAATTGTGAGTCGACTCACTGATTTTGGGACATTGAAAGTTTGAATTAATTTTTTTTTTATAAATTAGGCATGTTGGTTAATTCACCAATTTAATACACGTGGCAATTCAAAAATCGAATTTCTTTGATAAATGTCGTCAATGAGCCAGTTCATTAATTTTGTGTACAGGGCATTAAAAATTAATTTCATGAATGCATGAATGTGCCTCAGATAAAGTTGTCTGACATAGCATTTTTTCGACCAAATGGTATGCTCTGATATTATAGTGGCAAGAAATGCCAAAAATAAGGATTCATTATTCGAATCAAATATACATTTGAGATACTAGAATGTATGTCCAATGCATGAAAAAGGATAAATTCAACGTCGAATTTGGCTAATTCGGTGGACCTTGGCGTTGAATTTACCAGTTTTTCACATAGTGGTTAAACTTGAATTTAGTGTATTCGGTAAGAAACCAATAAGGTTAAAGGTTAATGGTAAAAGTTTGACTACCTTCTCTACAAGATCAAATACGATCACATCATCATAGAGACCTAGATGAACGTCCGGAATGTTTCGATCATCAGCAGGTGCACTTGAGAATGGGAGCTTTTTCTTCTCCACATAACGCACAGTATCATATGAAAAATATCCCACCCATCCACCTGTTCATAATAGCAGTGAATCATTATGGATGGCTTTCAATATTATTCCGACATTCGTCACAGATTTGGAATGTCAGTGAGAAACGAAATAGGGTAAATTACCATTTCATGTGCTGAAACCATCACTTTAAATTTAGAATAAATGCCCGGATCTCGCTACCTCATGTTCATGCATGTTTTAGGAATTAAAATGAACAATGTACTGAAATGGGAAATTTAACAAAAGTTGTGCATATTTTGGGAATTTTCTCAAAGAAATAAAAGTAGCAATTTTCCACGGCTAAACGACGACATGGGCATCTTTGTCATGAATTTATAACATCGAACGTGTAACTTAAACACCGAGAGATAACTACAATTTTCTCCACAGCTAAATGACATTGGAAATCTTTGTCGTGAATTTATAACATCAAATGTGTAACGTAGATACAGAGAGATAACTATAATATTCTCCGAAGCTAAAAGATATAGGAAATCTCGGTCGTGAGTTTATAACGTCAAACATGTAATGTAAATACCGGAAGATAACAATAACTATCACTGTAATATAATTAATCAAATAGATATGCGGAATGGCTTTGACTAAAGACATACATTAGGCCAAATGAACCCATATGACTCCACAATCTATCTCCGTGAGAACCATGAAGCTGAGTGTTCTATTTATAACAACCCAATAAGTTACCAAATCTTATAACAACCCAATAACAAGCTATCTCCAAAATCAACAATAATTCTCAGAAAAACTTAATTTCTTATATCCAAGCTTTATCTATAGAAATTAGAGAAGCCAATTTACAGAGAAATCAGATATCAACAATATCATCAAGGTTTAAAATTGAAATTGAGTCACAAATTCATGATCAATGGATCCGCCTTAACTCTCAACTATGTGCATGCATGCACTTTAGCTTATCAAATTCAGACTAAAATTAACAAGTATTCAAATAGTGATTAAACTTCAATGCCGAAATTGGATAACAAATTCATGTTCGATTTTGCCAAAACGAAATCAAAATTAAATCTTACTAACATTCCAATTTTCTTACCACAAAATGCATCTGGAAGTTCATCAATAATTTGGGGATTCCATCCCTCCATTATTCTCCTTGGAATAACCATTGGATCTTCAACAAATTCCTCCGTTCTAAGCCCCTCTTCATGATCCATAATTGTTACAAAATTCCCTTTTGCCACAATTTCCATAGTCGGATGAGCTCCAATCACACTATATCGTCCCTAATTAACAAAAAAAAAAAAAAAAAAAAAAAACTAAATAAACCTGAAATTTTCTTGTTAGATAAAATCTACTCTAACAAAAGTAAAAGAAGCAGAGCTTACAACATTGGTTCCACGAACACCCTGTTCTACCGATTCAAACAGAAAGCTTGGTGCCTCACGATCATCTTCTTTAACCAGACATCGATACGCAACAATCGGAGTCAAATGATCCGAAAAGATACATCTTTGTAGCGGAATTAAATTTCCATTCTTTGAAGCTTCTGCGAACTTCACCGAATCGTTAACTAGAGAAAAAAAAAAAAAAACAGAAAAATCATCAAAAAAATTTAAAATTTCGAACTTTTCTCTGTTATATATAACTACAAGGAAGATATAGAGAGATACCTAACGATGCAGAAGAGAGAGAGGAGCGAATCAAAGTAGTAATGCATGCGCGGGATCGTGAGATGCGGAGAGAGCTTGAGCTTCTACTGTTAATGGAGTTAACGGAAAATGGTCCAGATGGACGGAAAGATGACGGAGAAAACACGGATGAAACAGCTAGGGATTGCATGGTTTCAGAGCTCGAAATTTCTTTCTGTTGGATTCAAATGGTTTTCTACGAGTTGGATGCTGTACTATTGAAGGTGGCGAAAGCAACCTTATTTATAGATGAAAATGTAACTAGGGACTTTTCCGTTGGACACTTTCTATCAAACAGACGGTTTTGATTAGAAGATAAACCCAGATTTCCTAGAGATCAGCTCGGTTTATAGGCATACTTCTTTCTGTGAGTGTCAAAAGGTTGTGAGACTAATTTTTTTCATGAGATAGAAAGAGCGCCACACGTAGCAATGGAAATCAAGTTTCAATTTTTTTTATTTTATTTTAATTTTTCTAGAAAATAATACGGATAGCTTCAAATTTAAAAGATGAACGGTGAGATGAAAGAGTTGTTTTAAAAATATTCTCAAAACATAATTTCCTATCTTTTTATTTTCTAGAAAATTAGGAGCCGCTTTCCTTATTTGAAAGAGTACATTAATTTAGAAAGATATGGAAATATCCTTTCATGTCAGTTGCTGGTTTAGATAATGGGAAACTTACCTAATCATCATTATTTTTGTAAAATTTGAAATTGATTTAATGAGGTCTGATTTTCCATAACTAGGAGTGGCTCCAACTTTGAAGTGGCCAACTTGCTTCAAATTTCTAAGGAATCCTCTTCATTATAAGACATGTGGCATTTTCTATTTATTTCATGTCTTTATGTTACAACGTAAAAAAAATTTATATTTGATTGTCCAAGACTGTCGAATTTCATAAAATTTGATGGACCAAGACACCAAATTTTACATTGTCAATATTTTTTTTTTCGATAGATCGAAATCATTAAATTAATGGAGGATGGGAGAAATTTGATGGTTCTAAGCCGTCGAACTGCAGATCATCAAAATTTTCAACGGTCATAAGCCGTCAAATTTCGCATTCTAAAATTTGTTGGTTCTGATCCGTCGAATTTTTTTGTCAAAATTTTCAATTTTCACATAGTGCGTTTCCACCAACATTTAAATATCTCTTTTGAAATGTCACGTGGAATCCAATGTCGAGGGTTCCTTCAAAATTTTGAAACGGGCTGCCCTCTGCAAAGCTTTTTTCCATGTGCAAAGGCACATGTATCAAAGGGGCTTACCTGTAACTGAAAAGATTTATAAAATATTTTTTTAAATATTATATAGTAAAAAAGATATTTTTATAATTTTAAAAATTAGTTGGGCTGCAAATTTTTTGTATACCAAAATGGCCGTATTTATATTTCGTTCAGTGCATTCACATGATCCAAAATTTGATTTTGAAGTACTTCTTCCGCTTTCTCTATATATGCTGAAAATTATGAAAATCCTATTTTACTGCTCTACTCATTTTAATTTTGAAAATAATAAATTATCATTTTAAAAATTAATTTTCTTTTTACTTTGTTTAGTAAATATTTTAATTAAAATAGAGAAAAAAATTATTGTTTCATGAAGTAGAAATTTATTTAATTTACTGAAATTAAATAGGGAAAATATCTCCAGCCAATAAAACATGAAGATTTTAAATATTTTAATTATAAAAATGATAATTTATCATTTTTGAAATTAAAATGAATTGTGTTGATAAGGAAATTTTACAAAAAAAAAAAAAAAAATCCAACCTTTTTGAGATCCTTTTAATGAATCTTCCTTCATTCAATTATGGGGAGCGCTTCGACCGACAATCTTACGATGACAAAATACTTACAAAATTTTTTACTAGAGAATTTTTAATTTTTGTCTTAGAAAAAAGATTGAAATTGAGGACTAGACCAATATGGATACCAGAGACAATATCAATAAATAAATTAAGATTGAGACTAATTATTCTCAAATAATTGATAAAATTGATAAGAAAGATCTTTTTTATCTCGTGATTTATACTCTTCAGTAATTTCAATTGCGCTTATATTCATCACTGTAGGAATTGGGTTCAAGCTTTCCCCATCCCATTCTCATCAATGGACTCCTGACGTATATGAAGGAGTGCGGTTCGTTCGATAAATTCCTACCTCTATATCTATCTCTAAGATGTTTGGTTTTTTCAAAATTTTATGGACATGCAGAAGAGAAAATGCTATCCCCACTCAGACTAAGACATAACTTTTACCAATTTTTGTCTTATGTGGCTTAAAATTTTATAAAATGACTGGGATTTTCCACAGTCCTGAATATTAGAGAATACATTTTTTTGATTTTTTGATTCAGAGTTGTTTTCGAAAGTGATGATAATGAAATCAAATTTATAAACACGAAACAATCTCCTGAGTAGTTGATCATCATGTAATAAAGGCTATAATTTTGAAAATATTTTTGAAATTTAATTTTCTATCTTTTAATTTTCAAGAAAATCAGGAGCCGCTTTCCTTATTTGAAAGAAAGAGTACGTTTAGAAAGATATGGAAAGGGAACGCTTACATGGTAACTAATAATATCTATAGGATAGGAAATATCCTTTCATCTCAGCTGTTGGTTTAGATAATGGGAAAGTTACCTGATTTGCCTTCTTTGATTCCTTTGTAACTTTACACTTATAGAAAGTTTATAATCTAGAAAATTAAAAAGAGATGATGGATTCAACGAATTTTGTTTCTCTATTAATTCAACGTATTTTGTTTCTCTATTAAATGTGATAAGGATGTGAGTAACCAACCAAATAAAAATTTGTGATTATTTAAAGCAAATCTCAAGGCATTCAGATGGATTTGATCGATTTTTTTTCCATGACATGAATGTATTGCTTTCTGGTCATACATCGTTGAATGAATACTCTGTTTGGGTCCTAACTTGTCGTGTTCTCATTGGACGAAATACCTTTGAATGCTAAGATGAAATTTTGTCCAATAAAAATAGGATACAACACTACGTGAAAATTGAAAAATTCGATAGAAAAAATTGACAGGCCAAGGCCTACGAATTTCAGAAATTGAATTTTGACGGTCTAGGACAGTCAAAATTCTTGATGTTCCCAAATTTGACGGCTTAGAGTTATCGAATTTCTCCCATCCTTCATTAATTTGACAGTTTTTACCTGTTAAAAATAAAAATTTGACAATGAAAAATTTGATGCCAATTCGACTCTTTTATCCGTCGAATTTTATGAAATTTGACGGCACTGGACCATCAAATTAGAGTTTTTTTTTCACATTGTGCAAAGGCATCTGATGAGCCCAAACTTTGGATAACATCATTACCACTCATGGTAAAATTTTAAGATTAATTACTAATATCATCTAGAAAGTTCCTTGCCTATGTGGGACCCACAGCCCACTGGTAGTTTCATCATCTTTGTCATCATCATCATAGTCATTTCTGTAAAATTTGGGGTTGTTTTAATAAGGTCTGATTTTCCATAACTAGGAGGGGTCCGACTTTGAAGTGGCCAACTTGCTTCAAATTTCTAAGGAATCCTCTTCATTATAAGACACGTGGCATTTTCTATTTATTTCATGTCTTTATGTCACAATGTGAAAAAGTCTATATTTGACTGCCTAAGACTGTCAAATTTCATAAAATTTAACAAACCAAGGCACCAAATTTTACTTTGTCAAAATTTTTTTTTTCAATGGACCGAAATCGTTAAATTAATGGAGGATGAGAGAAATTTGATGGGTCTAAGCCGTCAAATTGCCGATCATAAAAAATTTCAACGGCCATAAGCCGTCAAATTTCACTTTCTAAAATTTATAGGCTTTGGCCCGTTGAATTTTCTTATCAAAATTTTCAATTTTAACATAGTGCATTTCCACCAACATTTAAATATCTCCTTTGAAATGCCATGTGGAGTCCAATGGAGAGGGTTCCTTCAAAATTTTGAAGCGGGCTGCCCACTTCAAAGCGTTTTCCCCATGTGCAAAGGCACATGTACTTAAAACATGTTATGGAAAGGGCTTATCCCACTTCAAAGCTTTTTCCCTTGTGCAAAGGGCTTATCACTAACTTAAAACATTGATAAAAGATAAAAAAGATATTTTTATAATTTTAATAACTAATCCCATGTCATTCTAGAGTTGGGTTTCAAAATATTTTTTTAAATGGCCCTATTTATATTTCGTTTAAATATAAAAGTCGGGGCATTTACAGGATCAAAAATTTGGTTTTGGACTACTTCTATTACACCTTCTTTCATTATAATTGTAAAGATATATGCTGAAAATTATGGAAATCATATTTTACTGCTCTATTCATTTTAATTTAGAAAATGATAAGTTATCATTTTTAAAATTAATTATTCTTTTTTTTTTTTTAATAAATATTTTAATTAAAATAGAGAAAAATTTATTATTTTATGAAGCTTTCATGTGGTGGGCAATCTAAAATGTAATTCCCACATAACCAATCTCTGAACAAGCACCACCATATATACGAACAAAGACACCCCCATTGTACATAGTACGAAGTGTTTACAATGATGAACAACATAGAAAAAAAAGGAAAGATCCACATATCTTCAGGCTTCACGTCCCACCGACTCTTGCACTCTTTCCTACAACCAACCTACGGGTTGTCAAATAAATCTCTGTTGTAAGGACCACAAGATCTTCTTCATCATTATCATTGTCAATCCACCCGTAATAAGCTTTTCGTCCACACCATGAAAAACCATCGAGTGGCACTTCAAAGCTGATTAGTTCGATATCACTTTCTCCAAGTATATTTGTATCAATGTGACTAGAAATCAAGGAGCCATATATGTTCTCATGAACATAAGGAATTGGTATGTCGTTGCTTTTTTGTTTAGAGGTGTCAGGTGTGGGCATCGAAATTTTGAGAAGCCCCCTGCAAATTTTGTAAATCAAAGTAAAGCCCTTAAATGTTGGAAATGGATTCGTGTGTCCAAATTGGGTCCTACTAGTTGGGATAGAATTTCTAACTATTGGGTTTGGATTTTTCGTAGATAAAGCCCATAGTTCAATATATCTAAGTGAAGTACATTAGATAGTGGGCCTTACACTCAAATAAACGAGTTTGAACCCACCAACAATCCATACAATTCTTAAAATTGGATTTGGACGAATTAACCCTTTAGACGAACTAATCAAAATTTTTTAAGGTGAGGTATAATTAGAAAGCTAAATTATCTTTAAGTCTATAAATATCAAAGCATTCCTCAATTGGAGAGAGAAGAATATCACTTTCTCTCAAAAGATAAAAACTTTTCCTCTAGAAAAGAAGTCCTCAAGCCATTTTCGAGAGACAAAGCAAAACTCTTCATGAGTGTAGACACCCCATTTTTGCATCTACCTAATTTGACAATTCGTCACCCATTTGTTGTGTACTCATTATGATGAGCATAAAGAACTCGAAGGTTTGTGAGTATTGCTTGATTCCTTTTGTTTCTAGTTTCTTTTCATCCTCCTACTCGTCATGACTCGACATAGAAATTTACGCACGCTTAAAATCGCTACATTTTACTTCCGAATTAGCAAATATGTACGCATAGGTTCGTTACATAGTTTGATAAGTTAGAGACCTCGCTACGCTAGGAAAATATGACTTTGAGACTTAGAAATAATCACGCATGAACTGAAAGAAACCTCACACTAAAATTTGTAAACAATTGTAAAAATCACAAAAATGACGAAAATACCCCTTATAAATTTTTGGACCTTCAAAAAATCTTGAAAGTATCTCCATTGCACTCAGAATGTGATTTCGAGTCTAACGGGACGCAAATCAATTAAAACAGAGAAATTCAAGAAAAATTGTAAAAATCACCAAAATAATGAAAATACCTTTCATAAATTTTGGACCTCTGAAAAATCTCGAAAGTACCTCCATTGCACTTAGAATGTGATTTCGAGTCTAACGGGACCCAAATCAATGAAAACAGAAAAATTCAAGAAAAATCGTAAAAAAATCATAAAAATGACCAAAACACCCCTCAACATCCAACTCTAAAATAGAGATCCTGATCCTTAAGAAAATAAAATTCAAATTGAAAATTAAACTAAAAATTAACCAATATCCAATTAAAATTCAAAATTTAAAATCAATTTAAAATTATTAATCAAATTAAATTTCAATTAAAATATAAAATAAAAATTAAGTTTAAATTACAAAATCAAATTGAAAATCAAATTAAAAATCATTCAACCAATTAAAAAAGAATAAAATTAAAATTAGAACTGATCAACCAACTAAAAATGTAATCAATAAATTAAAATCTATTCAATCAAATTGAAATCAAAATCCAATCAACCAACCAATTAAAATTTAAAATCAATTTAAATTTCAAATTCAAATTCAAATTTATCAACACATTCAACATTTAAATTAAAAGTCAAATTCAAATAATTAAAACTCAAATCGAAATTCAAAAAGAATCAAATTAAGATAATATTGATCAATAGAACAAAAAAAAAAAAAAAAAAAAAGACCAATCAAATTTTGAAACTCAATCAAGTAAAAGTAGAGCAAAAATCGTCATGCTACGAGTAACGTGGGATCACCACCCCATTCTCCTAATAATGTAAAAAAAAATAAAAAATAAAAAAATAAAAAAATAAAAAAAACGTGGAGCTCTCTCTTTTCTCCAACTCCTTCTTCTCCATCTTCTCCAACGGACTCCTCTAACCCACGTCTCCTACACATCTCTCCATCTCTCCCCTCTCTCCCTCTCTTACATTTTGATGAGGAGGATCATTATAAAACATAAGGAAAAGCAACGAATTGGACGAGGATTTTTGGACTGCCATTTTTCAAAAAAACAAAAAAAGAAGAAAAAACGTTATTCTTTTGGCTGCTATTTAAAACCAGCAACTTCAGCTCCCTCATCTCATCTCTCCATCTTCTTCTCTCTCAGGTTCTCTCTCTCTCTCTCTCTCTCTCTCTCTCACGTTTTGAACAGCCCTTCTCCCCCACGTTGGAGCAAAACAAGCAGTCATTGCAACCTTCCATTCATCTCTAAAATCGTCCAAAAACAGAGCCTAATCAATACCCTTTTCTCCCCCACGTTTTGGAGTAAAAACAGTCGCCAATGCAGCCTCTCTCCGTCTCTAAAAACGTCCAAAAACAGTAGCTATCAGGCCCTCCTTCCATCTTCACCTTGCTGCCCTCTTTGAGTTCCCCATTAAAAATCTGCAACTATCTCCTAGCCTGCAACCTTCTTCTTCTAAAAAAAAAAAACCTGCAACATACCTTCACCTACTTCCTCATTTTTTACAGCAGCCATAAACCAGCCTGTAGCACTCCTCATCCTCACGGTTTTACAACCCAACTCAGCCCTCTCTTAATTTAATTTTGCAACCGACTCAGCCTTCTATTCATCTTTACTATTAGCAACCCATTGAGCATCTCTATCCTCACTGTTAGTATTCCCCAAAGCCATTGGTTCAATTTTTTTTTTTTTTTTTGTACCCTTATAACTCTATCAATTTCGACCTTTAGGCAAGCCCGTAGCCATTAAGCAAGCCTAGACCAACTTGATTTTTGGAACAGGCTTCTAAAAGCACGCAAGATAACAACAATTACTCACACATTATTTCGAGTTATTTTTGAAGGAATTTACGCATCCAAAATTATTCGGCAAAGGTAAATCTTTTTTTTTTAATTTTTATTTTATTTTATTTTTTTATGTTTTATTTTATTTTTATTTTATTTTTTATTGTTTCCGGATTTCGTATGCATTTGAATTAATTCGTTGATTTTGGGGTATACGTGGCACTAACGACAACTTTTAAGTTTCCGAAAAATTAATGGATCGATTCGACTAATTTTGTTGATAGATTGATTGGGCCAATCGTTAGTGGACCGATTCATTGATTGTTCATATCTATCGAGTTGATTCGTCGATTTTTGATGTTATTGGATTAACTCATTAATGTTGATCTACTCAATAAAATTAATGGTGTACACGAAAGATAAAAATAAAAAATTGATTTTCATAATAAAAATTGTGAATTGACTCACTGATTTTGGGGACATTGAAAATTTGAATCGATTTTTTTTTATAAATTAGGCTCGTGGGTTAACTCACTGATTTAATACATGTGGCGATTAAAAAAAAATCAAATTCTTTTGATTAATAAATTGCAAGTCGACTCACTGATTTTGAGGACATTGAAAATTTGAATCGATTTTTTTATAAATTAGGTACGTGAGTTAACTCACCGATTTAATACATGTGGCGATTAAAAAAATCTAGATTCTTTTGATTAACAAATTACAAGTCAACTCACTGATTTTGGGGACATTGAAAATTTGAATCGATTTTTTTTTATTATTATAAATTAGGCACGTGGATTAACTCACCGATTTAATACACGCGACGATTAAAAAAAATCAAGATTCTTTTGATTAACAAATTGCGAGTCGACTCACTGATTTTGGGACATTGAAAGTTTGAATTAATTTTTTTTTTTATAAATTAGGCATGTGGGTTAATTCACCAATTTAATACACGTGGCAATTCAAAAATCGAATTTCTTTGATAAATGTCGTCAATGAGCCAGTTCATTAATTTTGTGTACAGGGCATTAAAAATTAATTTCATATTCTCCTAAATGTGACTGAATCGATTCATTAAATTTTGGTGCCACGTATGCCTTATCAATCGTGGGATTCTATCATGCGAAATTCGAGAAATCATGTAATTAATTTAGCCGTAAGATTTGTTTAGTAAATCCGATGCAATTTGATGATGATTGGACCCTAGTTTAACTTTTAGTATTTGAATGTTGACCATAGGATATTTTTGGATCGCAGTAGAGACTAATCATCTTAATCAGGCGGGTTCGGTGCCTAACACCTTTCGAAACTCGTAACCTAACTCCTTACCTATCTCTCTGATCCGTGAATTGACCCATATCCATTTGGAGTTAATTTTGGTTCCTAGACCTAAACTAGGTGGCGACTCCCTATTCTTTAAAAATCCTCGAGATACGTATATCTAGACCCCTATCCACTATTTAACGGGTCACAGGGGTCGAGGCGATTTCAGTGGCGACTCCACTGGGGATCTTTAGGGTCAAACTTGACCCGATCCAAAACTATCCTTAGGTTGACTTTTTCCTCGAGTTAATCCAATTGACTCAAAATGACTCTTAGATTAGGTTAGATTTTGTCATTTCTTTCATTGGCATATGATTAGATATGTTTAATTGTTTATCTCTTTTGATTAGATTGATAAATTAATGTATTTGATTTGTATGGTTAGATATTTACGAAGAACGTATTGGGTGCACTTTGTCCCTTTGCACACACTTACGAGCATGCATACGCATATTTGCGTCATATCATGTCCTTATAAACCCAGTAACAGGATCTAAGCTAACCTGGTCCTTTGGGACACAGAGGACGCCCGTGAACGCTACAACTTCAGTATAGTACCTTCGGGTATATCAAAATAGAACACCACGTACTGCTTGACCAAGTACAACTAGGATAGTATATCGGTGTTTCGGACTGAAGTGACTTAAGCTTTGTCCTAACCTACCCTTAATCATATAGTAAGCCTAGAATTTAGGTGCAGTCTTACTAAGCCACAACTCGAATCGATCATAAGTGCTCCCGGGTTGTCTTTCTTTAATTTAACCAAAACGTAAGTGGGTGGACTGGTCCACACCGCTCAAATTGAATCTACAATACCAGTCCAACCCAATAACATAACTGATGAGACATATAGATCAATGTCTATTTAAACCAGTTAGTCCAATTGGTAAATAAATTTCATGGATCAAAACATGGATCGATTGAACTAATTGGCTTAAAAATAATAGATGAAGTGGTTCAAGTAGAATATTCAGATCTATTGGGTCGAATCGACCCAAACTCAAATGGGTACATAGTTCCAATAATTTTTATTGGCCAATTTAATTCAATGGACTAAATATTTTATAATCAACAAGGTTGTGATTAGTATAAAACATATTAAGGGCTGTATCGACTAGTACAACCTAGATCTTACTCTTAGAAGGTCGTACAACCCTTAATCATGGTTAAATTTTCTAAGATTCCTGATCAATTGACAAATCATCTTCATGCAACTTCTTGCTCGGAATGTGCCATCAGTTAAAGACTTTGAATATATGAGATTAATTTAATAAACGTTATCAAGAGGGACCTTTAATTCTAATTGCTAAAACCTATCATCGGGTCAGTAACAAATAATCCACCATTGATGGGGTTTCAGGATACTATTTGCGCCCAAACTTAAGCGTCCACCACCTAGTTGTAGTCGAGAGTCAAGTCGTTTAGAAAAAACATCAGCACCAAACAAACTATTAAAGATGGCTTCTGAATCTAAACTCGCGAAAATTC
This sequence comes from Akebia trifoliata, assembly GCF_017979445.1. Classification (NCBI taxonomy): domain Eukaryota; kingdom Viridiplantae; phylum Streptophyta; class Magnoliopsida; order Ranunculales; family Lardizabalaceae; genus Akebia; species Akebia trifoliata. The sequence goes on along the minus strand of NC_141388.1, from coordinate 11,362,290 downwards.
GTAAGATCTTGGCAGTCTTTGCAATGGATATGAACATCATAAAGAGCAAGATAGAAGTGCTAGAACAGATCTCTGAGTCAACAAGATACCAGCCTGACGATCAAAGGGGCAAGGGACCAGAAGGTAGCACAGTTAAGAATCTGGATGAGGTTTATGAACTTGACGGAAATGAGGAATATTATAATGAGAATCCAATGTTGGCCAACATAATGACTCAGTTGGAAACAACAATGAAGAACATAAAAGGGATTGACGAAATCGCAACAAGAATAGAGGTTTTGAATCAAATCCCTAAGATCTGTCTACCCAAAAAGTTTGTAATGCCATAAATGAAAAAATTCAATGGAGTAGGCTACGTAAAAACGCATCTCAAGGTATATGTCACTAACATGCGCACAATGGGCCTCAATGATAAATAGATGACATTGTTGTTCCAACGTACTTTGTCAGGATCAGCGCTACGATGGGTAATGTCCCAAGATTCAACTGTAATAGGGACATGGGAAAATATGTCAAGGATGTTCTGGTACCAGTACAAATACAACACCGAGATAGAAACTTCTCGAAGGGATTTGGAATCCACTAAGCAAAAGAATAGTGAAACATTACTGATTTCATTAGTTGTTGGAGGGCTAAGGTTGCATAGATGTAGGATAAACCATCAGAAAAGGAACAAGTGGCGATCATATTGAAAAACCTCTCGTAGGGGTATGCACTGCGTCAAAATAGTAACATTTCGACGGTACTGTAACGTTAAATTCGACGGCTCTAACCCGTCGTTTATAGTTCGTTGGCCCAAAGCCCACGTTTAAAGCCTACCAAACAATTCGACGGGCTTAGCCCACCTAATTTCTTTCATCGTTTTACTCGACCCGTTTAACGAACTCTCTTCGTTTTGTTTCTCATGTCTTCTCTCTACAGTCTCTCCTCTCTCATCTTGATCAGGCTGTTACTCTCTCTCGATCTCTTCTCTCTTTTTAAATCTCTCTCGATCACTTTGTAATTAAGTCTCTCTCATCTCTCCTCTCTACAGTCTCTCCTCTCTCCTCTCGATCAGTCTGTCTGGATCTCTCGATCTCTCCTCTCTGTAAGTCTCTCTCGATCTCTCATCTTTCTGTTTTTGATTTCTCTCTCACCTATTCGATCGATTGATTAATAAAATTGTTGATATCTTCTTCGAATAAGCTCAAATCCTCTTGATCTCGTCGTCATCTACGTCTTCCAAGAACTGAAGCTCAAATCGAAGAAATTAAGCTCAAATCCTTGGTCTTCTCTTCTCTGCCAACTATTTTCGAAGCTCAAATTGAGATATCTATTTGATTGGTTCAATTCCAGTAAGTACTGTCTCTTATTTCTTCTCCTTATTCATAGTTCATCAATTTTCCCTTGTTTTTAGGGTTTTTTTTTAACAATTTGATTGATTTTGTTTAGTCTTTGTTTTTCATGCTGAAGTGTATCAAGTTGTCATGATCATATCTAATGCATGTCGATTGTAAGTTTGTAATTTTTGATTGTTAATTTTGCTGTTAATGAGTAGAGGCATTGAGTCCTGCTCATCCATTGCTCTTTTGTTGCTTCAATTTGGTTCCACTTGCTTTACTTTTTCAATGTATGTTGGTGCTTTCTTTTTTCTATAGTGGCATTGTTTCAATGTTGTTAGTCACCTTTCATTTCAAGAGAAAGGATTGTTGGGAGGGGGGTTGAGGTGTATTTTGTGGCAATAGCCTTTGGTAGAAGCTCATGAACACACAAATTCCAGGCTAGGTTCAACAATCTAAATACAAAACATCACTATAATTGATAAAGTTATTTATGTTTAAATCAAGATAGATGCCAAAGTTCTGGAGGAGACATTGACAGACCCATGGTCAAAAGTCATTTCCGAAGGATGACCAATTATGTCGATCATAGTGTAAAGCCTCTTTCCCGAGGTCATCATGGAGAATTAACAATAGGAACGTACTCCACTCCAGCTAAAAACATGAATAGGCATTGTATCTTGACAAAGCCAGAAAAAAATGTTAGGAAATCCATATATAGGGAAGGTTATTTCTGTTTTGTTGGGACTGTATAAACTTTCAAATAGTTGTAGTGAAGTTATATTTTTTATTAGATTAGTTGTGCACTTGTGCCCCGTAATGTATGATCATAATCTGTAATGTATGTTAGAATGTGAATTTTTATGAATGAATGGATTGTGTTGAAGTCTCTTATAGGTTCAGGTTTTATGATCTACTATACCATGACACTTCACCATTCCGATTTGTGATAATTGTAATCCTAAATCTTGTATGCTTGTGTGATTGAGATCGAGATCGGAGTTCTAACAAAGGTTAGACACAAACATTTGGTAGCCCTCTTAAAAACTAAGTTATTTTTGTGTCAATGAGAATGAAAGTCTTTTGATCTACCAATAGAATATATATGCTGCAAGGGACTTTGGGTCAGAATTTGTTTGATTGGACATTGTAGTGAGAATGAGAATTCTCCCTCTTTCATGGAAGTAGAGAGTCTCAATTACATCTCATGTAGTAGCTAGAGGAGTTGAATATCATCCACACATATTTTGAAGCCTTCAAATATAATATACTTCTTGGGGATGACATGGGAGCTAATTAAGGTTTAAGATTTTGGACTTGTTAAGAATGCTCTTGATGGATATCTAGCACCCAAGCATGTTTATTATTATTATTATTTCAGTTTTCTTGCTTAAATTATTGATATTTGCGTAGTTGTAGTGAAGTTTTTTTGTTTTGTTTTTTAATTAGATTAGTTGTGCCCTGTAATGTATGTTAGAATGTGGAATGAATGGATTATGTTGAAGCTTCTTATAGGTTCATGTAAAATCTAAGAATGTGATTTTAAGGTGGTGGTGTGCTGGAAACCCAAAGAAAACATAGTTCTTTAAATTTTATTTTAACTCATGTTAGAAATGATAAGCATAACTATCTATAGCTATTCCTCATATAAACAAATAGGTTTCGGCTGTGCAATTGTGGAATTTACTATGACTCCCCAACTTTTTAGGTCTACCTATCTCATATATCTTTTATCGACTACGAGTGGTTGTTCTTTTACTGCACCATAGGAAGGAAACCATAATAGAAGGTGTGCCATAAGATCAAATTATATTTGAAGAACAATTGCTAGCTTGAGTGTCTTTTGTTTGTTTTCTTCTTGATTATTAAGAAAACCATTTCACTTGCCGCTGTCCCCCACACCCACCCAAATTTTTTTACAACTTATGCAACAAAATCCGTCGCCACTACCCCATAGAAAAGTTCAAAATTTTTATATGTCTTAGTTGCCCCACCCCGACAAAAAAAAAAATCATGGCTGGTGTGCTCTTAGATAACCTTTACACGTGTTTGCCCAGCAACAACAAAAATCACTAGAACGTTTGTAAATAATTTTTGAAATTTTTTTGTATTGTAAAATTTGTTTTTTAAAGGATTTTGGTGGTTCTTGTAAAAATTTTACGAAGTAAATCATTTGTATTTCAGTATTAAGTACCCCTACAAATCTATTTTAGAGTTTTTTTTTAAATAAATAAATTGTAAATGATTTACAATGTACCCAACAGAGTCAAAAATCAAATAATTTGTTCAATCATTGGTTTACTTGTCATGCACCCACCATAAGAAAACAATCAAATCTGAATGCTGGCAGTTGGGCTGTTTTGTTTTATTTTGTGTAGGTCTATTTAGTGTTTAGTCAAAGTCAAACACTTAAGATCTATGAAAAAAAACAGTGACACATGGTGGACCTTGGAGTTGACACCTACCCAATGGAGGTTGTAGTTAGTTGTGTGGGAGTACTAAATAGAGAATTCTTTACCAGTCAAAACCTTCCAACTACTTGCACACAACTTGGTCCTTGTTGCATTACTGATGATGTAAACAATCCTATCCAATTCATGCCCTCCAACCTTCAACCATCACCCACTTGGATGATGTGAACTTAAATATTTAATGCAAATAAGTTGTTTGGTTTACTTTCTTACCACATTTATGGGTACTTCTTCACATGTCTTTATAAGAATATCTTTACTTTTACTATATTCTCTATCAACTTCCATGTGCCTTATTCTTTGTATGATTTTAGCATATACTTGGTCTATAAAGAATGGTTTTGGTCCACCTTGTGATCCCTTTTAAATCATATATATGATAGATTTGTATAGGTATATTTATCATGTGTTGCCTACATGGGATGGTTTTGGTCCACATTGTGATCCCCCTTAAACCATGTGCATGCGTGCGTGCACAACTTAGTAAGTATTAGTATATATCTTTATCGCTTAAGGTCCAATCTTTCTTATTTTCAGCTTATTTTGTGATTCTATCCTTTGTTTTTTCCTTTTACTTGTCAGTTGTATGTTTGATGGAGAAGCTTGAAGTTCCAAGAAAATAGTGGATGTCAAAACCTAGGTTATCAACGGAATATATTGATGGTGTAGTGTCATTTATTGAATACTTGAAAATGAATAAACATAATTTCGGTTATGATGATCATTATTTTTGTCCTTGTGTCAAATATCGTAATATTTCATCGTGAAAGAAAGATATAGAAACAATCATAGAATACTTAGTTTGTGACGGTGTAGATACTTCTTACACGAGATGAATATTCCATGGAGAACATTGGAGAGGCGGGGATCATGTAACAGTCAGGGCTAGTACGTCTGTTCGTCAGTGTGATGAAGATATGATCCCAAGAATGACAGATATGTTGAATGATGTGCTTGGACGTTTTTCCAACAAAGAATATGAAATTACTTATATGGACGAGTGTTTTGATAGAAACGATGACCAAGTTCATGATGATTCAACAGATGATATTCAATATCACCAAATGATAGAAGAAGCAATGCAACCCTTATATCATTCATGTCAAAAAGAGGATACAAAATTTCAGTTATAGTTGAGTTGTTGAGTATGAAAACTAGACATCAATGGTCTCAGAAGAGTTTTGATGAATTGTTACAAATGATTAAAAGGATATTGCACATGACAACTTTTTACCAAAGAGTACCTACGCTGCAAAGAAAATGATCAAGACTTTAAGGATGAAATGCGAGATTATTCATGCATGTCCTAATAATTGTATATTGTATTGGAGAGAGAATAAAGGTAGAGATAGTTGTCCAAAATGTGACGAGAGTAGATGGAAACCGGTTAATGAAAAGAAGTGGAGGAAAAAACTTTTACCGGTGAAAATATTGAGGTATTTCCCACTAACAAAGGTTGAAACGAATGTATAGTGTGCCATGGATTGCAGAGAACATGAAATGGCATTCTAAAGGATGTCAACAACGAAAAGAGTTTATGTGTCATCCAGTGGATTCCTCTTGTTAGAGAGAAGTGGATAGTAAATGGGGAGATTTTGCTGTTGAGCCACGCAATGTTCGGTTGAGACTTGTAACAGATGGATTTAATCCATTTGGGATGAAAAACAACTCATACAGTTGTTGGCCTGTTATGGTTGTTCCGTATAATCTACCACCATCTTTATGCATGCGAAAGGAGTTTACGATGTTGACACTTTTGATTCCTAAGAGAAATGGTCTAGGACATGACATTGACGTGTACTTGCAGCCATTGATTGTAGAGCTAAATGAGTTGTGGTCTACAGGAATTAAAACATATGATGCTAGCACTAAACATATGTTTACAATGAGAGCAATTTTGTTATGGGCTATACATGATTTTCGAACGTACGGTCATTTATCGGGTTGTAAAACAGTGGGAAAATTTGCATGTCCTGTTTGTAGTGAAGGAACAGATTCAATGTGGTTAAAACATGGTGGAAAATTTGCTTATATGGGGCACAGAAAATTTTTAACTGATAAAAATCTTAATTTAATGGGTATGAAGAAAAAGAGAAGTAGAATCGTCGGTTGAACGGAGTTGATTTATTAACCAAGTTGGAAACAATTCATATAGAGTTTGAAAAATTACCATGTAAGAAAAGGAAAAAATCTATGAATGATGAGACTCCATGGTCGAAGAGATCAACATTCTTTGACTTGCCTTATTGGAAGGATTTGCCACTTCGTCACAATCTTGATGTGATGCACATTGAGAAAAATGTGACTGAAAATCTCTTTGCAACAATTATAAAGACGAAGATAAGACTAAAGATAGTTGTAAAACTCGATTAGACTTGAAAGAAATGAAGATAAAAAGGAATTTGTGACCGATGAACATTAATGGCAATGAGGTTTTACCAAAAGCTCTTTACGAACTGTCTAATGAGGAAAAAAAATTAATTTGTAAAACCTTGTGGGATTTGAAAGTTCCTGTCGGATACAGTTCAAATTGGAAACAAAATGTGAGTTTACAAGAACTTCAATTGAAAATTTTGAAATCACATGATTTTCACATACTTATGCAACATTTATTACCGGTGTTGCTAATCCACGCATTCAAGATGAAGAATCAAAAATCGTCACGTACCGTTATTCGACAACTCTCGATATTTTTCAATGTCTTATGCTTGAAAAAAATCAATCGTTTGGAGTTACAAAGTTTTAAAGGACGTATTGTAGAAACAGTGTATGTATTCGAAAAATGTTTTCCACTTTCTTTTTTTGTTTCTATGATATATCTCCTTGTGCACTTGGTGGAGGAAGCGCAGATGTGTGGACCAGTTAGATATCGATGGATGTATCCTTTTGAACGGTATGTGATGATCAATAAGTAATGAATATTTTTATTTGTCTTATCGTTATTTAATTCGTAAAATATTATTAGGATGATGAAGAGGTATAAACGATACGTGGTGAACCAAACATTCCCAGAAGGTTCTATCACGGAATGTTATCTTATGAAAGAAGCAATGATGTATGTTATGCATTACATGCCCGATGATTTACGTAGAATAGGAAGTCATCAACGAGGCCAACATATGATTATGAATGATGACTGTGAACCTGCCTACCCTATTGATAAGAATGGGAAATGTTATGTTCTAAACAATGTGAAGTACGAGCAAGTTCGCAAATGGGTACTTCGTCAGTCTGCTGAGAATTCTCAATGGGAAAAGTATGTAGCAACAATTCAAATTTATTTCTATATTATATGAATTTAAACCTCATTAATTCATATTATCTTTTATAGGAAATATAATGAATACCTTCAAAGTCTTGCGTCAAGGGTTAATAGTCGAAAGACCAATTCACAAGCAGAGAAAGAAATGCCATACGCTCATTGCGTTAGAGAACAACTACATGACGATTTCAGCCCCTCAATCACAAAAAGGCTTGCTATCGGTCCAAATGCTTCTGTAATTTCATATAACGCATATGCAGTAAATGGGTATGTTTTCTATACAGCGGAATATGAAATGAATTTATCAACACAAAACTCTGGGGTGTCAATGAAAACTGTAAAGAGTTTCCGGGCAAATGCTAGAGATACGAATTATGTAGATGAAGAAGTTACCTATTATGGTATTGTAAAGAAAATACTTGAGTTGGACTATCTAGATTTCAAAGAGACAGTATTTTATTGTGATTGGGTGCGTATAGAAAATTCAAATGGGTATATGGTTGATCGAGACACAAATTTACGATATGTTAATCTAGAGAGATTGATGAGAAATACAAAAGTGGACGATGAACCGTTTATTCTTGCCTCACAAGAAACTCAAGTTTTTTATTGTAAAAATCAAAGTCGGTCTAGGGAAGCTTGGCATGTTGTTTTAGAAGCTCCAAAGAGATTGAATAAAGATGTAGACGCTTTTGAAGATCATTTAGCATTTGCAGCAAGTAACGTGGATGCTTTATCATTTGTTCTTAAAGAAGATATCATTGAAAATGATGATGAAAACTAACTATATTGGTACGTTATGTATATATTTATGAAAAGTAGTGTGTTATAATAGTAATGATCTACTTTTATTTCTTTCAAATACAAATTCATTGTTGATATTGTGTAATATTTCTGTTTTGGTTGTTATTTAACTCACTATTTGATTTATTGCTTTCATTTTTAATCTTATTGCTTTCAAATATCGATATTATTTTTTTAATGTAATTCCATACAGGCCTTATGACGTTGATATAAGATTCTGATAGCTCGTTGACATCGGATTCTGATAGCTCGACACCCTGGATTCCTACACGAGATAGTCATCAGAGTTCGTCGACATCGGATCCACATTCATCATCTGATTCACGTCTTCATGTGGAATTCAATGCTATGGGGTAATGCATTGGGGATAATTCGACAAACTTATCGACCAATATAGGCCGCTATGTGATGGCACACGTGCCACCTTTCTATTCTTCTTGGAGGAAGGTACCGACGGAGTTGCTTGAACTTATTTGGCGTCTTCTCCAGGTAGTTTAAATATTCTATTGATTAGTTGTAATAATGATAAATATTTTCATATATTAGAATTGATTTATTTGTTCATATTTTAACAGTCCCGTTACGACATTTCTGAGGACTACAAGAAGTTTTGCCTACAGAAAGCTGGTCATGCATGAGAGATTGGAAATATCGATTGGGGAAGGAATATTACAGAGTTGGTAATACTGATGCAGAGCGAAAGTTGAATAAGTCCCAAAGTAGATGGATCAAATAGGATGATTGGGAGAAGTTTGTTGATTTAAAATCGACATCGACTGACAAAAAATAATGTGATAAAATGAAAAAGCTTCGTAAGCAAAATAAAACTCCACACACAACCGGTAGAAAGGGTATAGCAAAAAATGCAGAAGAAATGGTAAATATTAATCTAATTATTAATTTACATACTCTGTTTCAAATGTTCATTAATTTGTATTGTTTTTAAGATTGTATGCATTTTTGATGTGGCACATTTTTTATCTAAACAGAAAAAATATAAGGCGGATGGTCGGCAGCCCACAAGAACAGAACTTTTTATTGATAGTCATACGAGGAGTGATGGTAGTGCTCTCACTCCTGAGTTGGCCAAATCTCTCGTAAGTGATGTCATTTTTTTAGTAAATTTTTTTTTTTTTATTTTTGAAAATATTACTTATCCTCGTAATGTTTTCATTATTTTGTAGGGTCAATTAAACAATCTTATTAAAGAAGATCCTAGTTTTGCCCATAAGGATATCGATCATGATCCTATTTCCATTGTATATATGACTTATATTATTTAATTTTAATTTTTTATTTACATACATTATATTAATCATAGTTGTGCATAGGTGTTTGGGAAAGATGGAAAAGGCAGAGTAAGAGGTATGGGGGGTGGAGTTTCAAAGACTTCATTACGTTATACAACTCAAATTCGAAATTATACGGATAAGTTTGAAAGAGACATGGTTAACTTAACTCAACTAGTTCATGCACTAATGAAAGATAAGAAGAAGAAGAACAAGCACAAGAAGAAAAAATCATCTACATTTGAAGTTGGAGGTCCTTCTGCTCAGGTAAGATGTAAAAACACTTTAACTTTAGAGATTCTTCATTTAATTTTTAATTAATATTTAATTCATATAAATGATGGATTTCAACTTACATATCTAATCATAAACAATAATTCTATTTTATAGGTGACATCAGATTCCACAATTCCTAATAGGCGAGGAGGTAAAGAACCAGTATCAGAATCATTACCATCATTGAATAATGTTAGAGTATGCTTATTGATGAACTTTAGAAGGAATGTGATCTACGCCAAAGGAGCACTAGTAGATCCTGAAAAGCCAGATATGGAGTATTATTCAATTTGTATCGATGAGATCATTGACTCTTCGACTGAGCTAATGGATAGAGATAGACCCCAATGGACTTTACTTGATATTCTTTGTGGTGAGGTGATTAGATGGCCTAGGAGCCATTGTCGTGTATTTTGAGGGTTAAGTCAAGACAACGTTTGGGGTAAGAAGGTTTTTTACCTTTTGTTTGATAACTTCATAGGGTAATTGTCAATGTTATTATTGTTATTTGCATTTGCTCACATGTTGGATCTAATGTTTGTCTACTTTAGGGAGTCATGGAGGCTATACAGATAAGCTGTGCTGGTTATCCTACAATGGGAGCTACTTTATCTGAACTCATATCCACCTTCATCTTCGTCTTTGCTGGAGATGGATCTGTTCTCGCTCTTGGTATGTATGTATGTATGTCAAGAATATTATTCAAGTCAAGATGAGTCATAATCTTTACTTAATCAGGTGTACGAGTGTGTGTGTGTGTGTGTGTTAATGTAAAAATATGGAAGGAGTGTATGCCTATATTACCCCAAAGCCCTTTGCATGTCAATGCCTATCAAAATAACTGTCCTGAGGTAGAATCCATCGTCTTTTTTTGGGTGGAGAAGGCAGTGAGCGATGATCCACGAATGGCTGCGTCACTTCTCCGTCTCCATTTCCATGATTGTTTTGTTAATGTGAGTAATTCGTCAAAAATATTAATAGAGTAGTAGATATAGATGTACAAGTTATCATAATGCACCATTTTTTTATTTTTTTTATTATGTTGTGGGTAAGAGAAATTGTTCTTATAAAGATCAGTATGAATCAAATTTATGTACCATATTGTAGAATTGATATACCTTAAAATATAACATAGTCCCTTTCATTGTGTTGTATAAGGTTATACATACAGTGCAAACTTTGAATATCAGAACAAATTTCATCACATACCAAAATCAGAATTTGTTTGGCATTCATGTATCCAAGTTTATATGGCTATAAACAGTCCCTATGTGATTGTTAATGAGTAGAGGCATTGAGTCCATGTCATGCTTGGGCTATGATATCTAGTTTTGATGAAGGTGAACTTGAATCCAAAATTGGAAAAGACCCCCAACTTAGATTGTTTCAGCAGCTAGTTTGATTGTAAATGAATGCTTCCACATATGTTTCAGTTTTAGAGTTAATTAAATTCATTTGAAATCATTTGACATTGACTCTCCTCAAATAACATTTGCTTTCATTTAATTCATAATAAACTCTTGTGATACCATTGCATCAGTTGATGGGCATCTGTACACTTGGGGCAGAGGGTTTAGTGGCACTTCAGATAGTTGAGTGTGTTTGCCAAACAATTGTAAACTCTGAGATTGGTTGATGGATTTCTGATTTTTTTATTTAAATATGTTGGCGAGGAAAGAATAACCTATAAAATCAAGTTCAGTTTTAGAACATATTTTTCTTTACCATTTGGCAGGTACACTAGGTGATTGGAGCCACATTATCAAGCAGATTGGAATGTTTACTTTCACAGGATTGAATACTGAACAAGTTGCCTTCATGATCAAAGAGTTTCACATCTATTTGACAAAAGATGCTTCCCTGATTGTGGGCTTGGAAATGAACCTGTAGTAGTTGCAACTTTGCCTCTTTCTTCAGAAAAAATCTTGTTAGGTGATCCTCCATGGCCCTTATCATCATCTCCATGAGCTCTAGCCTCCGTCGTATTGTGGATCTTGATGGCCTGATTTTTATGTTGCTTTGTATCCGTGGGACCAAGTTCATCACCAGGAGATGCTTTCCATCAGATATTGAATGGTCTTGCTCGTAAGTTGCCTCATGACAAAGGAGAAATGGGCGAAGAAATGGGATGACACGTGCAATTGAAAGTGGGATTTTTTTTTTGTAAGACTTCATTACATTGAATATGATCTCAGAAATTCTTCCAATATGTGAGATTAAAATTTTGAATTATATAAGTAATTTCTTTTTTAAAATCTTATTATTCTTTATACTATGAATTGAATGCAAATTGGTGTGGATCGGATGTGAATAGATGGGATGGAATGTTAATGTTGATGTGGATATCAATGTGTGATTTTTTTCACAGGTATAGGTTGAAAACAAAAGCAGTTTGTCACATAAAAGTTGTGATCGTCGAAAATATGGTAATCCAGATTCAACGGTCTTAAACCGTTGAAAATATGTTATTCAACGGCTTATAGCTGTCGAAAATATTGTATTCGATGGCTTATAGCTGTCGAATAACATATATTCGACGGCCTATAGCTGTCGAATTTAGAAAATTTTCTATGGTTTTCAACCGTCGAATTTTTTTTCGACAAGGAAAAATTCGATAGTCGCGTTCGACGATTGGGACTGTCGAATTGATCCATAATTCGACGGTTTTGGGCCGTCGATATTTGGGTATTTTCACATAGTGATGCTCAGCATTTAGTCACCCAATATCTCCCTACATTCGAATCCTTGTTACAAACCGGAAGCCAAATCGATGATGTTTTTACTTCTGGGATCATTTCCAACTCTTCTGACCACAAAGCCAAAAAACCTTTTATTAATTCCAAATCCAACGTCAACCATGCCTATATAGCCAACACTTCTACCACCCCAGTTCAACCCCCAGCTTGAACCAATAGTCAGGCAAATTTGTGTAGAACCCCCCCTCTCGACAGTTCACAAATCTAGGGATGACCCTCACTGTACCTTTCCAAAAACTATTGAAAAAAGGACTTATCACCCCTCTCCAATCTTGACCTTTGTCAAACCCCCTACCAACTTCACATAACCCTAATGTATTTTGCGAATTCCATCAAAATCCTGGTCATCATACTAATCGATGCATCTCTTTCTGCCATGCCATCCAAAACCTCATTGATGATAAAAAAAAATCATCATACCTACCTCAACATCGCCAAATGTCACCACCAATCCACTACCTGCATATCAACCTCTGTCAGCATTGAATATGGTCTCCAACACCTAACTATCATTCGACCCAACCTCTCTCATCCATCCAATCTATGCCAAACCGCCCAGTTATCCTCTTGTCGGAATAACTTTCAATGACGAGGTCTATGTCACAAACCATGAGCCATTTGATCTAATTGAAGATGAATCATATTGTCTATCCCCACCTCGTTACGATGGCCCATCATATACCAGCTACCTCTTGACACAAATGATCTCGAAAAATTCATTCTCTATAAGAGATAAAGATCCTTACTTGTTGGCCGAAGAAGACGAGCCATTTTCACTTTCTTGTGTTGAAGTCAAGCATGTAACTCGGGGAGGTAGAGTATTTAAACCACCGAAACTCAGCGTTGACGATCCAACAACCTTAGTAAGGAAAGAAAAAATGGATCCCATCAAAGAAATCATTGAAAAGGATGATGTTGTGATCAAACAGCTAAAAAAGGTATGCCCCAACATTTCAGTTTGGGGTTTGCTCATGGCCTCCACAACTCATAGGGAAGTTGTTCTCAAAGCATTAAGTGCAACCTAAGTTTCCCTTGACACGTTTCTGGATCAACTAGCCAAGGGCAACCTATGCTGAAAATAGTTTGTCCTTCTCAGACTCAGATCTTCCAAAAGAAGGGTTGAGCCACACAAAGCCACTACACATTACAATAGACTGCAATGGAATGAGAGTCCCTCTAGTCTTGGTAGATAATGGAAGACCACTAAATGTCTGTCCTTTGAAAATCGTAACTTGCCTCGGGTTTAAGACATAAGACTTCAAACCAACTAGCCAAGGCGTCAGAGTTATGATAATACGAAAAGAGATGTGCTAAGGACTTTGCAACTACGAATATCCATGGGTATAACAGACTTTCCTGTGGAATTCTAAGTCTTGGATATTCAGTCATCATTCAGCCTATTACTAGGGAGACCGTGACTGCATCAGATCATATCGTGGCGTCTCTAGCTAGTTGGCATTGTCCGCCCCCGAGCACCATTAATATACATTTGCTTTGGAAACTGGCCAATCGACACATGCATATTTGTCATATTGCTGTGTCACTAGCCAGTTGGCATTGTTGCTCCCCCCCCCCCCTAGAGCACCATTGATATACAATTGATTTGGAGACTGGTTAATCGATGTGTACATGTCTCTCATCGTACGATGTCTCTAGCCAATTGGTGTTGTCCACCCCCAAGCACCACTTATAAACAGTTGATTTGAAGACTAGCCATCTAGCGTGTATATGTTTCCCTTCACACAACTCTTTTGCAAGTTGGCATTATCTGCCTCCGAGCCCCACTGATAAACAACTGTTTTGGAGAATGGTCAATCGACATATGCATGTCTCTCGTCACGCGACATATCTAGTCATTGGCATTGTCTACCCTTGAGATAGACCAAGGCGTCAAATTTTTCATTGTCAATTTTTTTTTTACGTACCAAAATCGTTAAATTAATGGAGAATGAGAGAAATTTGATGGCTCTAAGTAGTAAATTGGGGATCATAAAAAATTTCAACGGCCATAGGCCATCAAAATTCACTTTCTAAAATTTGTGAGCTTTGGCCCATCAAATTTTCTTGTGAGAATTTTTAGTTTTCACATAGTGTCTTCTCTTTTTCTTAGTGGGTTTCTCTTCTCTCTACTTCTCTCAACCCAAACAAAGTAATAGTTCCATGGAAGCTAAATGTAGAGGTGCCATGTTAGCCACGTATAAAAATGTATAGTTGACCCAATTGTTGAGACACTTCAAAAGAAAACTTGATTACAACATTCCAATCACAAGTGACAATATAAATTCAAAATATTGGCATCTATTCTGCAAAGGCAATGCATAGGGAAGTTCACTATCATTTTAGTCGTAAGAATATTTCAAGAGAGTTACTATCAATAAGACACCAATCCACAAGGGATTTGAACCAAAGACCTTGGGAACAAGCTCCACAAAGTCTTACCACTTAGATAAGTGGTCCTTCTTTGTGGTAGGTAAAAGTCAGTGTGATGGTAGAATCTCTCATATTCTAAACAGCAAAGTGAATTTATTTTACGTTTTGACAAATGATGAAGTTGTTGATGCATGCTTCACCAAAACTGCAAACACTAAGGGGCAGAATATTTGCACCCAGTTTTTTTGTTTGACTCATCCACATAAACGTTATTCTCTAATAAATAGTAAAATTACTTACTACACCCACTTAAAAAAAAAAAAAAGACTGATTTTTAATTTGGTAGGAAGATATCGAAAATTTTCATTGAGATTCGGTAGGTTCCTACTGAATCTACTTGCAAAGACTTGGTAGGAACCTACTAATTGGGACATTGTAGGAATCTATTGAGTCATTTTAAGTAGAATTCAATAAAATCTTGTAAAATCTATGCTAGAGAATTCAATACTGACCTAATACCGAATGAAGTTTCAAAATTATTTTTTTTGGCTACTGAGATTGTCTAACAACTCCTAGATTAGGAGTTGGGGTTTCCCTGATCATTGCTAATTTAATTTACACTTCTTGTACCACAAGATCCTTGTTGAATAATTGAAATTTATGTAAATGCAAAGAAGAAGAAAGAGAGAGGGAGAGATCAATGAATAATGAGATAGAGAGAGAAGAAGAAGAAGTAGGATGAAGAGGAGACCGAATGAGATTCGATTGAGATGATAAGTGTACGAGGAGAACTCATAAAGTTAAAATTTCTCCTTTCACCCACTTTTGAGGTGGGTGAAAGCAATAAGTGGATGAGACAAACAAAATAGCTTGGTGCAAATAATATACCCCCAAACACTTGAGGTAACGATTGCATGGAAAGGCAATTTTCATGAAATTTGAAATCCACAAAAAAGTCAGATGGTGGGATTAGAAAATCAATTTTCATTGTTGTTTGATTGCATCTTGAAAAAATTAGGGGAAAAATCTGAGGGGGAAGAAGGAGAGAGATAGAGAGACAGAGAGATGGCCAATGACGATGACAGGGATGGTGGGGGGTCGAATGTGTTGGTGGTGGAGGAGGAGAATAAGAAGAATAGAGGAGATTAGGATTTTCATTTGGGGCGAGGGTGAATGTCATTTCTTATGGATAGAGGAAAAGTGAAATTCAACATTTATTATTTTTGGATGGGAGTGGTAATCCAACTCATTTTAATTTCATACCCAATCAAACACACCCTAAATTTCAAAAAGTTTTCGCTAAGCTAAAAGTCAACCTTTAAAGTGAGTTTGGTATGGAACGCATTGGCACGAAGAATCAATATGTGGGAGTGTCAAGAGCCAGCGATCCAGAGTGTTGTCCCATTCATATATAACAGTTTCTATGTGGCACATTTTGCTTGGAGATTAGTACACCGGGCTGTGTGTCATATAGAAAACGACATAGACAACATTCCTACTCCATTGGAATGGCACACCTTACCTGATCCCGTTTCGACTATCAAATTAGTCATTTCTTAAGATACTACCCTTAGATTATATAATTTAGAAAGTCGGAAGTTTTATTAATTTGGACTTGTTTCTCTCCTCTTTTCTTCAAATGCAAGCATCAATCCTTCTCCAAAAATGTAGATTCCGCAAGATCAATGGCTCTCGCAAGTCCCGCGGCTTTGTTCTCACACTCTCTGTGCTCATCATGGGGATTGCTATCAGCCACAATGCCAGCTCCAGACTGAAGATGGGCAACCCATTCCTGGCGTTTGTTCATGTTCTTGTAGGAGTACATTGTGTCATAACGGGTTCCGGTTGGGAAAACAATGGTCCGCAAAGCGAGTGCCATATCCATATCCCCAAAATATGAAACCCACCCAAATCCTCCACTATAGGGTCCTCGCCTTGTTACTTCCAGCTCATCTATCAACTCCATAGCTCGCACCTGCTTTGTGACACTACTGTCATAAATTCATGTAATAGATACAAAACCAAGTTGCAGATTTATGAAGATTTTTATCAGCAAATATTAAAGGATAAGGTAATTATTGGTATAAAAAAAAATTTAATCTGAAAATCAGACAACTTTTTTTGCCATGAAATCATCAGCAAGACCAACTTTTCAGATGAGGAATACCCAAGCCAGGACAAGACGCGAATGAGCATACTCCCATAGCAGTGCCATTTCCGGACTCACTATGCAATGAGCCTCACATTGGTCTGATTGGGATCCTAACCATTAAATTTGTTGAGATTTCTCAGGTAGAAGCCCAAGAATGCAAACATGGATGGTTACAACCAACTTGGTTATCTCCTCAGTGGGCCCTTTCAATCACAATCAGGGGAGGATAGTTTCTTCACAAGCCCCCATCCTTGCTTGAGTATTCCAGCATTCATATAACTGGAGTTCAGATTTAGTAACATCATGAAACTCAGTCAACTAAGTCAGATGGCTCATAACCACAGCCGACCACATAAGCACCAAAGACAAGAAAAACTAATAGTGATGCATTAAGGATGAGAAATTAAATAAGGCCAGTTACAGAACCTTAGGTGCCCCACTAACTGTTCCAACAGGAAGTGCCGCACGTAAGGCATCCCAGCACGTGAGATCTTCAAGTAATTCTCCTGTAACCTACAAAAGGCATAGAATTTTTCCTTAGAGGCTTTGGGCCTATATACATGGAAACACCTTTTTCATACCATAAACACCTTTGAAGATTGAGAAATACAGAATAAATATGGTAATGCGAAAGAGAAAGCAATGTGAATGGACGGAAACCACTATTATACTACTACAATTTGAAATAAACAAAGAAAGAATAGATAGAGTAGAATTATGGGCTTGTGTTATTCTAAAATATTGCCTCATGGCTACAAAAACGGTACGAGTGCATCCAATTAAAATTATTATTCAAACCTCTCTCCTCCTTATCATCACTATTTATGTAAACGGATGGTTAGAGACTCGATTCATGTTCACATTTATACAAAATTTTATAATATCTCTTGTTAAGTAGCTAAGATTCACAGAGTTCAAATCAGTTAATTGTTATAAATTGGGTCCACATTCAAAACTGGAAGCAGACATTATTCTCACCGTGGAGCTGATGTGCATAACATGGGAGTACCGTTCGATTGCCATGAGTTTCTCCACCTTCACAGAACCAAATTTTGCTACCTGCAGCACTAGTCAAGTTAGATCCTAACTGATATATTCAAGGCACAAGAAAACAATATGAACAGAAGAATTGAGTTTGTAACTGATAACTATGTAGCATTAGTTTGTTAGTGTTAAATTGAGGACTTGAGATCATCACTGGTGGACCAGGGGCGGAGCCAGGATTTTGTATTCGTGGGGGCAAATTACAAATAGAAAAATTTTCTGATTTTCTACGGGGGCAAAGTAGTAGAATGTTAAAATTTTGTGGGGGCAAATTACAAATAAAAAAAATTTCAAAACTTTTGTGGGGGCAAAGCAGTAGAATGTTAAAAAAAAATTTTAATTTATTAATACCTCCCTATGGATTTTAGAAATTCTTGTGGGGGCAATTGCCCCCACTGCCCCCACTGTAAATCCGCCCCTGCTGGTGGTGCCACGTCAAAGTCCAAACTATATACGGTCAATATCCTTTCACATGTAAATCAATGCCCTTCAAATATAACATATTTGTTAAGCCAATAAATCTATCCGTTTTTTTGGAAATTACATTGTATCCCAAACCCGAGTTCCAAAGTTGCTTACAATGGGAACCATTCCTTAAAGAAAAAGTACCAATTCACGTGCACACAAGCGGCCATGCATGAAAAACTCTTGTTAACAACTCTATTAGGAAGGATAAACTTAATAGATTTTTTTTTTTTTTTTTTGGGGCATAATTAATACCCAAGTATATAATTTTCATTTACTTTCTATTTGCATAATGATATTATAAAAATTATGAATTGATATGCATATATTAGACAAAGCAATCTACAAGTCAGATGTAAGAATGGAGAATCTGGCCATGTTTGACCCGATTACAGAAGATTGCAACAATAAGTAATCTACAGAGAACATTCAGGATTCTTACATACTTATATAGATGACTTACAAGTCATGCGAATTCAAATGAATGCCCTCACCCATGCAGACCTCACTTTCGTTTTGAGTAGTATCAACATAGATATTGTACAATGCCTCCCCCGTCCATCTGATTTACAGATGTTAAATATAGTAAATTATATGGTCATTATATGCTTGATTATTCTTTGACTTTCAAACCGATGCAAGGTTTATGGTTTGGTGTGGTATTGTAGTTTTATTCAATCAATTGAGGGTATTATTTACAATATGATAATATGCCTTTTGATATTAGTAGGTAAAGTTATTTCAGTTCAGCGTGTGGATTTTTTCAGGTATGTTTACAAATGATAACTACAGCTGTCCTCATTTAATAACTAACCGAACAAATGTTTATTTTTTGGTTTTATTTTATGTTTTTACAAAATGACTTGTACACTCCATAGAAACAAGTGTTCAATCAAATATACCTACTTATTCACATTCCAATAGCCAAGAGGTTGGAGATGAAGTAGAAGGCTTCATAAAAATACTAGTCTAGATAACAAATAATTTAGCCACATCTTTGTAAATGATAAAGACAAATGACAGAGACAACAATTAAGCAAATCTAGGCAATGAAACAATTTTTTAGCCTATAGACATTGATCTTGGAATCTTAACAAAAGGAATGAAGTCGAAGAAATAATATGAAAAATTAGCTTTACTTTGGAGGTTTGAATGAATTAGATAGCCAAAGAAAATAAATGATGCAAAAGAGACAAGGATGGGTAAAATATGATTTTGTGTGATCCCGTCCAATAAGACTTTTCATGCTAATTAAAAATGGATTACCTTTCCAACATCATTACGACCCAAATCAACTAGCATGATGTGCTCAGCACATTGCTTTTCATCGTTCAACAGCTGCTGCTCTAATATCTCTTCTTCTTTGCTTGTCTTACCTCTTCTAACAGTTCCAGCAAGCGGTCGGCTAACAACCTTGTTCTGGAAACATAAACAGGGTTGCACAACTCTAAACCCGACTGTTTTATACCAAAAAGAAGAACTTAAAAGAACATTATTTTGTGCAAGATTTAATATAAATAATGATGAATAAATTCCTTTATATAGTATTATAATGTATAAAATAAATGGTAAATCCATGAACAACTTGGTTATCTATAGTGTAAGGAAGACCATTTCCTAGCTCGGTGAGAAAGTCAATTCGGAACTCAAATTATCTTAGTCACCATAAATGGTTCTATCAGTTCACCTTCCTGACACGGGTTAGAATTTCAGGGCTTGAAGCCACTAAGATGCATCCCCGGGCCTGATTAAGAAAGAAAATATAATTAAAATAAATATTAACATGCTGAAATTATTAAAAGCTGTAGAGAAGAGTAGACATACTTGCAAATACCCCATATACGGACTTGGATTAACGACTCTTAATGCTCTATAAACCTCAAACGGGTCTGCAAATGTTCGACGCTCAAAACGTTGGCTTAGCACAACCTGGAATATATCTCCAGCTAAGATATGTTCTTTAGCCTGCAGTACAGCTTTCTCATATTCCTCACTTGTCATTGATGACCTCTTTAACGAAGAACCAAAATGGCGAGTATATAAATTCACCGAACCAGAAGTTATCCTCGGGCTAACAATAGATAATCAATACAAATATACTGTCAGTGAGTAGTCGTAGGAAACTAATGTAAAGAAGGGTATATATATATATATATTATGGATGTAAATGATCTACTCACACGGCTATATTTTGTATTTTGGACACTAAAAGTTCTAATCGGTTCATTCCATCATCGAAGGCCTCCTCAACTGAAGAGTATCGATCTAGTTGCACCCAATGAATCACAAATGCTTTCTGAGTAAAAAAAAAAAAAAAGAGAATACCCAATGATCAAAGCTACAACTATTAATTTCAATTAAATTCAGTCATGGGAATTTTTCAGCAATAGGAATCTCGACATAAAATTTTCGGTTTTACGTGAGTGAAAAATTCAGGAAAACTATAAAATGAAGCCATTATTGGTGTACAAATTTGACTGATAACATAGAAATAATGCTTGGAATTTTGGGTTTAATACCAATATTTTAGCAAAAAATCCAATAAATCTAAATGTAGTATTTGGTGTACTGATCTTTACTGGAAAGAGAGTGTGCGAGTTTAAATTAAGAAAACATCAATTAATGTGTGAACGTGTGCCAGATAAAGTTGCCTGACATAGCATTTTTTCGTCCAAATGGTACGCTCTCATATTATAGTGGCAAGAAATGCCAAAAAGAAGGATTCATTATTCGAATCAAATATACATTTGAGATACTAGGATGTATGTCCAATGCGTGAAAAAGGGTAAATTCAACACCAAGGTCCGTCGACGGTCCTTGGCGTTGAATTTACCAGTTTTTCACATAGTGGTTAAACTTGAATTTAGTGTATTCGGTAAGAAACCAATAAGGTTAAAGGTTAATGGTAAAAGTATGACTACCTTCTCTACAAGATCAAATACGATCACATCATCATAGAGGCCTAGATGAACGTCCGGAATGTTTCGATCATCAGCAGGTGCACTTGAGAATGGGAGCTTTTTCTTCTCCACATAACGCACAGTATCATATGAAAAATATCCCACCCATCCACCTGTTCATAATAGCAGTGAATCATTATGGATGGCTTTCAATATTATTCCGACATTCGTCACAGATTTGGAATGTCAGTGAGAAAAGAAATAGGGTAAATTACCATTTCATGTGCTGAAACCATCACTTTAAATTTAGAATAAATGCCCGGATCTCGCTACCTCATGTTCATGCATGTTTTAGGAATTAAAATGAACAATGTACTGAAATGGGAAATTTAACAAAAGTTGTGCATATTTTGGGAATTTTCTCAAAGAAATAAAAGTAGCAATTTTCCACGGCTAAACGACGACATGGGCATCTTTGTCGTGAATTTATAACATCGAACGTGTAACTTAAACACCGAGAGATAACTACAATTTTCTCCACAGCTAAATGACATTGGAAATCTTTGTCGTGAATTTATAACATCAAATGTGTAACGTAGATACAGAGAGATAACTAAAATATTCTCCGAAGCTAAACGACATAGGAAATCTCGGTCGTGAGTTTATAACGTCAAACATGTAATGTAAATACCGGAAGATAACAATAACTATCACTGTAATATAATTAATCAAATAGATATGCGGAATGGCTTTGACTAAAGACATACATTAGGCCAAATGAACCCATATGACTCCACAATCTAGCTCCTTGAGAACCATGAAGCTGAGTGTTCTATTTATAACAACCCAATAAGTTACCAAATCTTATAACAACCCAATAACAAGCTATCTCCAAAATCAACAATAATTCTCAGAAAAACTTAATTTCTTATATCCAAGCTTTATCTATAGAAATTAGAGAAGCCAATTTACAGAGAAATCAGATATCAACAATATCATCAAGGTTTAAAATTGAAATTGAGTCACAAATTTATGATCAATGGATCCGCCTTAACTCTCAACTATGTGCATGCATGCACTTTAGCTTATCAAATTCAGACTAAAATTAACAAGTATTCAAATAGTGATCGATTAAACTTCAATGCCGAAATTGGATAACAAATTCATGTTCGATTTTGCCAAAACGAAATCAAAATTAAATCTTACTAACATTCCAATTTTCTTACCACAAAATGCATCTGGAAGTTCATCAATAATTTGGGGATTCCATCCCTCCATTATTCTCCTTGGAATAACCATTGGATCTTCAACAAATTCCTCCGTTCTAAGCCTCTCTTCATGATCCATAATTGTTACAAAATTCCCTTTTGCCACAATTTCCATAGTCGGATGAGCTCCAATCACACTATATCTTCCCTAATTAACAAAAAAAAAAAAAAAAACTAAATAAACCTGAAATTTTCTTGTTAGAGAAAATCTACTCTAACAAAAGTAAAAGAAGCAGAGCTTACAACATTGGTTCCACGACCACCCTGTTCTACCGATTCAAACAGAAAGCTTGGTGCCTCACGATCATCTTCTTTAACCAGACATCGATACGCAAGAATCGGAGTCAAATGATCCGAAAAGATACAGCTTTGTAGCGGAATTAAATTTCCATTCTTTGAAGCTTCTGCGAACTTCACCGAATCGTTAACTAGAGAAAAAAAAAAACAGAAACATCATCAAAAAAATTTAAAATTTCGAACTTTTCTCTGTTATATATAACTACAAGGAAGATATAGAGAGATACCTAACGATGCAGAAGAGAGAGAGGAGCGAATCAAAGTAGTAATGCATGCGCGGGATCGTGAGATGCGGAGAGAGATTGAGCTTCTACTGTTAATGGAGTAAACGGAAAATGGTCCAGATGGACGGAAAGATGACGGAGAAAACACGGATGAAACAGCTAGGGATTGCATGGTTTCTGTTGGATTCAAATGGAGTTCTCTGTTCAAGGTGGCGAAAACAAGCTTATTTATAGATGAAAAAAAGTAACTAACGACTTTTCGGTTGGACTCTTTCCATCAAACAGACGGTTGAGATTATGGAGATACTTGTAACCACTAATCTCTACAGTCAGTTTAGAGTGTCAAACGTTGGTTAGGCTAATTTTTTTAGGAGGTTGAAATCAATTTTCTTTTTCTTTTTTTTCTGGAAAATAATACGGATAGCTTCAAATTTCTAAGATGGACGTAACGCTTCTGAAAAGATTCGCTGTAAGAACGCTTGGCAACTTTGCATGCAAATGGTTAGGGTGGTTGTTATCTAGTCATACGTCGCTGAATGAGACTCTGTACTTGTCATGTTCTCATTGGATGAAATTCCTTGAATGCTAAGATGAAATATTGTCCAATAAAAATAGGATACAAAGGCATTTGATGAACCCAAACTCAGGACAACTTCATTACCACTCGTGGTAATTTTTAAGATTAATTACCAATATCCTCTAGAAAGTTCCTTACCAATCTTGGGCCCACTCTTAGTTTCATCATCATCAAAACCATTTATGCAAAATTTGAGGTTGATTTAATAAAGCCCGATTTACCATAATATGCTCTGTAAAATTTGAGGTTGATTTAATGAAGTTTGATTTGCCATAACTAGAAGGAGTCTAACTTTGAAGTGGCGAGTCTGCTTCAAATTTCGAAGGAACCCTCTTCATGATAAGACATGTGGCATTTTCTATTTATTTCACGCCTTCACATTTCCACTAAAATTTAAATACCTCCTTTTGAAATGCCACGTTGAATCCAATGAAGAGAGTTCCTTCAAAATTTTGAATCGAACTGCCGCTTCAAAGTTTTTCCCCATGTGTGAAGGCACATGAATCAAAGAGGCTCATCTTTAATTAAAGACATTAATAAAAAAAAAATTTTAATATTACATAATAAAAAGGATATTTTTGTAATTTCGAAAACTAACCCCACATCATTTTAGAATCAAGCTGCAACTTTTTTTTACCAAAATGGCTCTGTTTATATTTCATTTAAATGTAAAGGTCGAAGCGTTAACGGGATCCAAAATTTAGTTTCGAACCACTTCTATTATGCCTTCTTTCATTATAATTGTAAAGATATATGCTGAAAATTATGAAATTCCTATTATACTGTTCTATTTTAATTTAGAAAAAAGATATGTTATCGTTTTTAAGATTAATTTTTTTTAATAAATATTTTACTTAGAGTAGAGAAAAAATTTATTGTTTTATGAGGCAGAAATTTGTTTAGTAATTTACCAAAATTAAATAGGAAAAATATCTCCACTCAATAAAACATGAAGATTTTAAATATTTTAATTCTAAAAATGGTAATTTATCATTTTTAAAATTAAAATGAATTATGTTGATATGGAAATTTTACAACAACAAAAAAAAAAAAAAAAATCAACCTTTTTTGAAATCCTTTTAATGAATCTTCCTTCATTCAATTATGGGGAGCGTTCAGCTAATAATCTATGATGAGAAGTTCATCCTCAACAAAAATCAGTCCAATCTGAAATATCTAACTCCATTGAAAGTGATTTACAAATTTTAATAAAAAATTGACGTCTCACAATTCTAAAATAATTTTGATGGGATTAGAACTTTCAGATTGGACTGATTCTTTGTAAGAACAAAACATAGAGATCATCCTCACCAAAAATCAACCCATTCCAAAACTTCTAACCCCGTGTTTATAAGTTGAAAAATCGTGGACCGTTAATTTTTTGTAAATCATTTGTGATGGGATTAGAAGTTTTGGAATGGGCTGATTTTTGGTGAGGATGATCTCCTCACCATAGAGGTCATCCTCACCAAAAATCGGCCTATTCCAAAACTTGTAACCCATGTAGGACAAAACATGTTGGGCAAAATGTTGGGTGCCGAACGGGACCTATATATATAACATTTTGCCCAATATGTTTTGTCCTACATGGGTTAGAAGTTTTGGAATAGGCTGATTTTTGGTGAGGATGATCTCTATCGTGAGGAGATCATCCTCACTAAAAATCAGTCAATTCCAAAACTTCTAACCCCATGTATACAAGTTGAAAAATTGTGGACCGTCCATTTTTTGTAAACCATTTGTGATGGGGTTAGAAGTTTTGGAATGGGCTGATTTTTAGGGAGGATGACCAAAAATCGTGGACCATCCATTTTTTGTAAACGATTTGTGATCTCACCAAAAATCAACCCATTCCAAAACTTCTAACCCATGTAGGACAAAACATGTTAGGCAAAATGTTGGGTGCTAAACATTTCCATATATATATGCTAGCGTTCAATGGCTAACTTTTTGGCAAAACATTTTTCAAAACATGAGTTAGAAGTTTTGAAATGGGCTGATTTTTTGTCATGATGATTTCCTCACCGTAGAGATCATCCTCACCAAAAATCAGCCCATTCCAAAACTTCTAACTCATGTTTTGAAAAATATTTTGCCAAAAAGTTTGCCATCATATATATATATATATATATAAGGAGCGGTTCGGCAGCCCTAAAGTTTGCCAAGTTTTATGCCAAACATTTTTTATAAATTACTTTTGATGGGGTTAGAAGTTTTGGAATAGGCTGATTTTTTTTTTAGGATGATCTCTACAGTGAAGAGATCATCCTCACAAAAAATCAGTTCATTTTGAAACTTCTAACCCTAGTTTACAAGTTGAAGAATCGTGGACCGTCCAATTTTTGTAAATCACTTTTGATAGGGTTAGAAGTTTTGAAATAGGCTGATTTTTGGTGAGGATGATCTCCTCATCATAGACATCATCCTCACAAAAAATCAGCTCATTCCAAAGCTTCTAACCCATATTTTAAAAAATGCTAGGCACCAAACTTGGCAAACTTTAGGGCTGCTGAACCGTCTCCATATATATATATATATATATGTTTGGAGGCCCTAAAGAGAGCTAAATATTTTTTCAATGTATTGGTTATAAGTTTTGGAATTGGTTGATTTTTTGTGAGAATGATCTATGTGATGAGAAGATCATTCTTACCAACAATCGGCCCATTCCAAAACTTCTAGCCTTATCAAAAGTGATTTACAAAAATCAGACAGTCCATGATTCTTCAACTTGTCAACTAGGATTAGAAGTGTCGAAAGGAGTTGGCTTTTAGTGAGGAAATCATGCTCACAAAAAATCAACCCATCCCTAAACTTCTAACCCTTATTTTGAAAAATGTTTGACTTTATTTAGGGCCTTTGAACGCTTCCCCATATATATATGGGGAGTGTTCGGTTGACAATCTTAAGATGACAAAATGTTGACAAAATTTTAGTCCTATGTGACTTAAAAGTTTCAGATTGAGCTGATTTTTTCTGAGGATGATCTCTATTGTAAGGAGATCATCCTCACTAAAAATCAGCCCAATCTGAAATTTGTATGCCCTTCAAAAGTGGTTTACAAATTTTCGGTAAAAAAATTTATGGTTCATGATTCTAAACAATAGAGATCATCCTCAGAAAAAATCAACTCAATTCGAAACTTTTAAGTCACATAAGACTTGTTTCAGTGTTTTTCATCTTAAGATTGTCAACCAAACCCCTCCCCCTCATATATCCCTCTTAGGCTAAGAATGATCAAATTATATTCTTTTACATGGTATCAGATCCTCTGATGGTCTAATCAAGTTTGAAGTCAGTAAATTCATATGGTAAGCAACATCATTGTCGTTCACCGAACCTATATCCTACAAATTACTGGTAGATCCAAATTGATTTTTGTTCTCTTCAACTACAAGGACCAAGTCAGCTCCTCTGATGGTCTAATCAAGTTTGAAGTCATTAAATTCATATGGTAAGCGACATCATTGCCGTTCACCGAACCTCTATCCTACCAGTTATTGGTAGATCCACATTGATTTTTGTTCTCTTCAACTACGAGAACCAAGTCACATGCAATCCTCTCTATCTTTAACAACCCCCCAATTGTCAATTCATTGCCCTATTTTTCTTGCCCTTTCTAAAAGCATTCTCTACCATTAGCTTGCACTCCAGACTAGCACCTCAATTTACACTACTCAAATTTATTGCCTTTCTTCTTCTACCCCTCAATGCCGAGGACAATTTATTATCTTTCCTCTTCTAACCCTCAACCTCACTCAAATTTATTGCCTTTCTTCTTCTACCCCTCAACGCCAAGGACAATTTATTATCTTTCCTCTTCTAACCCTCAACCTCAAGGAAGATGCCCGTGGTAATAAAAACGAAAATGATGACCATTAACCAAAACCAAAAAAAAGTTTTTCAAAAAATCAATCTCATGTTTTTTAAGAGAATAATAGTACATGTAATTAAAATCTTTGAATAGGAAGCCATACCAAGCCATTGATGGAATCGGTACCTCTCTGACAACAAGGATGAGATTAGGCAGGAGAACCCCACCAGTGAGAATGTGGGATCCATTGTATTCATGTTACAGAGGCTTGGATAAGCAGTAAGAAGGGGCATCTTTTGAGTCTCTATCTGCAGAAGGAGATCACCCTTCCCCCATATGAGTCTCTATCTGCCGAAGGAGAAATTAATCATTAATTCAAGTCTACGACATTGGTATTATTCCCACCAAGAGTGCATGCTTTGCACACCACTGCGGAACATGTAGCCCACCAACTCATTAATCATATAGCATTCATGTGGTGGGCAATCTAAACTGTAATTCCCACATAACCAATCTCTGAAAAATCACCACCATATATACAAACAAAGACACCCCATTGTTCATAGTATGAAGTGTTTACAATGACGAACAGAGAAAAAAACGGGGAAAATCTACATATCTTCAGGCTTCACATCCCACCGGCTCTTGCGCTCTTTCCTACAACCCACCGTACGGGGTGTGAGTGAAATCTCAGTTGCAAGGAACACAAGATCCTCTTCTTCATCATCATTGTCAATCCAACCATAACAAGGTTTCCGTCTACACCATGAAAGACCATCAACTGGCACTTGAAAGCGGATTAGTCCAATATCACTTTCTCCAAGTCTATTTGTATCACTGTGACCAGAAAACAAGGAGCCATATACGTTCTCACAGGTGGAAGGAATTGGTACGTCGCTGCTTTTCTGTTTGGAGGCATGATCCAAACATGAGATATCCTTCCAATATAGTTCCCCATCGTCAGCTGGTGGAGAACACGTTTATTCATGTTAGCACAACAAATTAAATCTTTACTGTTATAAAGAAAGAAAGCAGAGTAAAAGTGGTCCGACACTAAAATTTGGATCTCACAAATGCCCCCACTTTTATATTTAAACTTAATACCATCAGGGTCATTTTGGTCAAAATCCAAGAATGCAATCCTATGACCCTGTAATCGTGTTGGTTAGTTTTTAAAAGAATAATGATGAATGCACGCGGTTTTGGATGTGGCAAGGGCACAGAACTGCAGATCTTTTCCTGTGTATCCCGAAGAAAAAGATCTATAGTTTTGTGCCCTTGCCATGTCAGCCGCATACCCAAAACCGCGTGCATTCATCACGACTCGTTTTAAAATATCAATAACATCCTTTTTTTACTATGTAATATAATGTTCAAAACCCCTTTAATTAATATTTTAAATTAAAAATAACCCTTTTAATACATGTATGTTTGCACATGCCACCTTCTGGAACTAAATAAGAAACATGAAATCTAGAGTTCTATATGCAATATTTACAAAGGTGCATTGGCATGTAATGCACATGCAATAGTGAGGGTTACTACCTTCTAATGGGTCTCACTCAACTATGATATTTTCAATCATAAAGGATGTTTATGACATTATATCTTGCCTTCTAATGAATGACCAGAAGAAATATCACAAACAGACCAAGAAGAGGTTCATGAGTGAAACAAACTTTATTGTGGATCTGCACATACATGTACCACTATGTCATTGCTATACTCTCCTTCTGGAATTTTTTTATGTTTTATTTTTTATTAGCTCAGAATAAAGAAAAAGAAAAAAAGAGAGAAAATCCATTTACCTGTTTTATTGACCTGTTCTGTAGTGTCAGCCTCGGTGCATATGGGTTCAGCCCCAACAACCTCATTTAATGCCACTGTGGACTCAGAAATGTCAAGATCTCTGTCTCCCTCTTTACTTAAGTTGTCCTGCTTCATATATAAATACAATAAGAATGTTAACCAAATATAGTTACTGCCTTACTGGGTTAACTTTAATTTAGAAAAGCATGCATAGGTATCAATGGGAGTACCTATAAACCTGCTAGGGCTTAAAACAGGTCGAGATCGGGTCGGATATGATTATATCTATATCTATATCTATATCCGATTTTTTATCCAGATTCATATCCGGATCCAAATCCAACTTGGATCCTACTAGCTAAAATCATATCCGAACCATTTTAGTTTCGTTAAATCTATATCCAGATTCGATTCGACCGAATTAGTTGATTCAAGTTGGATAATGTCAAACCGTTCAACGCTATTTCAAATAAAATTATAAAAATGTGGCCAAATAGTGACTTGAACTCAAGACCTTTCCATTTTGACGAGAGGCCTGACTACTACACCCAACCATTGTTGGTTGATGAAAGATGGTTTGAAAAATGTAAAATAAAACCTGCAAAGTAATATATCACTCGGATATTAGCAGATATAGGGATGGATCTGTATCCGACCCGGATCCAACTCAGGTAAAGGGACATCAACCCATATCCGAACCATATTTTAATACGGATATACTTGGAGGAACCAAACCCGCAAAATTCGGATTCAGATCACTCGGATTTCAAATAAAATCCATCCCTTTTTAAGCCTTAATTCTTGCACCTGAAAACCATGAAAATATGATTCCAAGGGAAAGAGATTAACATAAAAGCTAACCACTTCGCTCCTATCAAACAATCTCAGAAAGGATGTTGAATTTTAATTACTTATAGATAATTGGTAAAAGGAAAAAAGTCACCATTATGTCAAATAAGCAAAATCTCTCCAACTCCCAAGTCAATATCCATGATCACCTGTGATTAATCAATTTTTTTCTCTTTGTACTTTGTTGTCACATGCACATGCTCGATAAAAACGTTCACTAAATGAATGAATATGATAGTAATTTCTGCATTCCATAGATTACTTACATAAAAAGAGTATGATACTTTGTATTCTTACTTCATCAAGGAATCCCTTCCCCAATCTTCCCCTTTGTTACTTATTGAAAGAAGTTCTTTACCATCTATATGAGCAAAGAACTACATTATTACAGTATAGCAATCCAAAACCAACCCCTCCCCCCCTCCTCTCCCCGGAAAAAAATAAAATCAATAAATAAATAGAGCTTCTATTGCCACACCAACATTGACTAACTTCACCCCAAAATGTGAGCTAATTCGTTGGTGATTTACATATGAATTGGGGTGGTGTTAGCAAAAGTTGGTCTGGCAATCGAATCCCTCTAAATAAATTATCTTCTCAATTGATTGAGTTCCTTGCACAGAAATGTTGGAAGAGACGGTTTGATTTCTCCAATTATTCCCTGCATTTTGCTGTGATTTCTACTCTTGTTATTGTGCTCTAAATCATTCATTTTCGAGTTTTATTTGGGCTTTGAACGGTTGTTGTTTCTGCTTTTTTTTTTCAGCCAAGTATAATGATTTTATAAATATCAAAAAGGAGAATACAAAGGAGGCTGAGATAGCCCCCAAAGCTCACTGATCTATTCAGTGAGTTCCAATGGAAATGACATTATTCCAAACATTCAATCTAGAGAAAAAATGACTCCATTCAAAGCTGGAAGGTAGGCTTGAAGACCAACAATCACATAGAGGGCCAAAGACAAGGCCTCAAAGATCAAGTCACCGAGAGTTAGAGGACTCCAAGAACAAAGAAAAAATCAAATCTTGGAAGAAAAAGAGCACGCAGAAGGTTTGCAACAGTGTTTTAAAAACCGATGCTCCGACCAGAATTTTATTAATTTTCAGTACGGTTCTCTAAGGATTGTTGTTAACTCAAGAACCGGAGATTTTTTCAAACCTATGGTTGAACCGTGAAAAGCGTCCTTAGTAAATAACCGTGATAGTGGATTTTTTCTCTCCTCTGTGGACGAAGGCAATTTGCCAAACCACGTAAATCTTGTGTTCTTGTGTGTTTTTTCTTCTTTATTTTTTCTTTTGTTACGCTTCCGCCCAACAAAATAAATACAAAACTTCTTAAATCTTAACTAAATAAAAAATCTCCAATGATTTTTACATTTTTTTTAGTTATCAAATATAAGTTACAAACTTTTTTTTAGGACTTTAACATAAAGTGAAAAGTTGAAAATTGATGAACATTGAATAAGCTTTGGAGAAAAATAAAAATTTGGGGAAAAACTATCAGGTATTCTTTTTAATCTTTAATATATATATATATATATATATATATATATATATATATATATATAGAAATTGATCCAACCTAATTGAACCTCAGTTGGACCCTGGTCCGACCAGTTGATCAAAATTTCAGTTCAATTATTGGTCCAGTTTTTAAAACATTGGTTTGAAAACTATTACAAAAAACAATCATTTACAAAGCAGTTCAAGTTTGACAACAACATAGCCTAATCCTAGCCCTGTTTTGGGCTAAGATTGAGTTAGGTCCTGAGAAAGGAAGCTTTCCAAAAAGGCCAATCTACATTAGTAATAGAACGTATAAACATTGAACCATAATCTTTTTTCCTTAATCACAGGTATCACTTGCTCGGTGGGTCCCCTTGATCACAGCCAACAAATGATGGGTCATTTCAAGTGCAAAAGAATGCCTCTTTCTTGTTTTTTGCAATAGTGTAGTCGTAAATACTGAAGACTATTTCTAGTGCATGAGATGATTGAAAGTATTTTCGATATTTAGATGGTATATCCTCAAAATTATAACCATACAAGGTGATATGAAAACCCTCCAAATAGTACTTCTTTAGATAATAAAACATCACAAGTGTAACTAACAAGTTTATTCTAAATATTCATTGCATTGCATAGAAGTTTGTATATTATATTATGAAGCACATATAATTTTGGAAGCCATTCCATGCATGAGGAAAATCTATTATCCAACACATTTGTTAGAATATATTCCTTACTTTATGGAGATTACTATGAGAGATTGGTTGAGTTGTGGAATTTGAAAATTAGATTAGGCACTTGTATACAGACACTGCAAAAAGGTGTTGACAAATACGTAGTCTTGATTCTTGACCTCACAAAATCCTCCCAAAATAATTATTTGGTCTGACTGTGATTTATTTATCTTTTTGATAGGGACTGTTAACTATATAATGAGATAAATCGTAGCCATTTAAGTGGAAAATCTATTTAACTATCAATTTACATCCATATATTGCTACGTTGGTTAAATTTTGTGAGTGTTGATACCATGACCTGGGTTCAAAACCCATCTTCACCTACTAATTACTGACCACTAACCTTGCTTGCTTATCAAATATCTTCACTTTATAATGAGAAAAGGTGGAGTAGATGTGGTTCGAAACCAAAATTTGAGTGGCCATAAATGACCCCACTTTTATATTTAAATTTAATATTAGAAGGGTCATTTTGGTAAATACTCAAGAAAACTTCAACCTAAAACCATATAATCACGCTGCTTAGTTTTCAAAATAACAAAAGTATCCTTTTTACTATGTACTCTTTAAAAACCCATTGATCAATATTTTAAATTACAAATAAGCCCTTTTAACGCGTGTTTGCACATACCATCTTCTAGTGTATATATATATACTGAAAGATAGCTACTAGTTTTCTAGACACGAGATAGACCAAAGAACATTATCAAATCAAGACATACAACATCTTGGAAGGATTTCCCTCACCGAGAAATGACTTCTTTCATTCTCCTTGACCTAAACTCGATTTTTATACAATATTGGTCTTCTTAACTGTACTTACCCAACTGAGAAAGCTGTGAGTATGTATTTGAAGGTGGTCTCATTCTTTATCTAAACACAATTTTGAATTGTGATAGCATAACTTCAATTTGTAGCACCAACTCAGTAAATGGAAGAAGAGACAATTCATATTTGCCCAAAACCAGGTAAAACCCATCCATATGAATCAGTTCCACTGAAGATTCAAATGTGTGGGTAATTCGCCAAGTTCTTCATCAAAATCCCCAAACTTTACATAAAAGGTTTCACGAACCCATTTTTATGTACTTGACACGCTATGAATCCATTGGGTGCATCTTAGAGTCTAAAATGAAATTATAACAAAAAGTCCACCTGGTTTATGAACTTCTCAAAACTTGTCACAAAACAAACCCTAACATGGTTTCCAAATTGATCAAGTATTCAAGAAACTAACAGGGGAAATCAGAAATATTAAAGCAGCACTGAAATCAACTTTACAAGCCAAACCCATTCTTTACAAGCTACTAATCAAAAATAAATAAATAAATTACAAGGCAAACCCATTCTTGCAATTGTAATTGTTATCATTATTTTTATTTTTATTATATTTAACATTTTGGGTCAATTTTACATTCTTAAAGGAAATCTCATATGGTTTGTGAAGTTTCCATGAATGCAAACAAAACCCATTAAGTAAAAAAAAAAAAAAACTGAACCGAAATCATTCAAGAAAACAAAATACTGATTTAAAAGAATTATAAAACCAAAGGAGATCGATTACCTTCTCCAATTGTTTCTCTTGTTCTTCCAAGATTGTCTCAATAAGGAGCTTGTATGAAGCCTCTTCAATAAAGACCCACCCTGAATCTCCATCATAAACCTTAAAAATATATGTTGAACAAAACCCAAAAGAAACCATTGATGTATAAGATAATATAATAAATAAAAAATCGATTATGAAAATCAAAAAATGAAATAACGGTCACCTTCAAAAGGGCATTAACTTTACGTCGAATCAAGTTCTTTGAAAACCCTAATGGGATCAAAGCATCGATCGCAGCATCCATTCGAGTTAGACCAACCTGCAGCCACATTTCCAAAATACAAGAAAAAAAAAATTGAGAGAGAGAGAGAGAGAAGGGAAGAACACACACTTGGATACAAAGAAATAACACAAGAAGAGAGATACAGACCCTTCTCGATCTCCCTCTTGGAGCCATGGCTGACTGTTGAGCTTCTCCGGAGAGTTGCAGAAGAGAAATTGAAAAGCGAAACGGTAAATGTGTGAACCGTGTGACAGCAAAACATATTCTGTGGGTTGGTGCGCAGTTCGAAGGATGACAGGTGTGAAACATTGACGGGTTATTCAGACATACCCCTCCATATTTTGAGTCTGACTTTGAAGAGGACAGCCCGCTTCAAAATGTGAAGATACCCTCCTTCTTACGTGACACGTGTCGTTTTAATTTATTTTATGCCCTACATTAAATACCACCTTGGAAATGCTACGTGGAATCCAATTGAGAGGGTTTTTCCAAATTTTGATGCAGACTGTCCGCTTCAAAGTGGTTTCCCCATATATATATATATATATATATATATAGGGGACGGTTCGAGGGACGTGCTAAAAACCAGCTGAGAAACAGACATTTGAAAGCCGTTAGATTTGAGAAAGCGGACGGCATAGATGGTTCAAAACGTCATTTCCAACTAAAGAAACGACATTTCTTTTATTTAAAAATAACTCCCTCCTCTTTTCTGATTTTTTTTTACTACCTCAGTTTTTTTGTTTTTTTAACTAAATCTAATAACTCTGTTTCTATTCATCTTCCTCTCGACAAAACGATAGAAACCCGACCCTTTGTCTCGACAGAACGACTGAAAAACCAAACCCTTTGAGACTTCAGTAAAAAAAAAAACAGAGTTGAATTTTTGAAGAGAGAAACAGAGTTAAAAAATGAGCATTTTACATTCACAATTGTCCCCATAGAGGAAACTGAAGAGGGAAAAAAATCGGTAAATTTCTGAATTATTAAAATTTATTCAAGAATAACAAGAAGATAAAAAAAGAAAAAGAAAAAAGGGCCACAGTATTCAAATTAAGGAAAAGAAGC
Organism: Akebia trifoliata; assembly: GCF_017979445.1. NCBI lineage: Eukaryota > Viridiplantae > Streptophyta > Magnoliopsida > Ranunculales > Lardizabalaceae > Akebia > Akebia trifoliata. The sequence continues at coordinate 11,327,202 of NC_141388.1, read as the reverse complement.
ATAAACTCAATTCATCTCATTGTATGAGATTTAACATTCTTGGCGGCATTCAAGAAGAAAAAAAATCTAATATAATGTTAGCTAAAAAAAAAAATCTAATATTCCATCCATCAAACTACCTTGGGTAAATTTTCCAAAATCACAACTTGTTCTTCACAGTGACGCCAAGCTCACCAGCAACAATAACAGTGGTGGTCATATCAAGAAACATTCTATGCTCACCTGCGAGTTGCAGAATCGAATCACTAGCAGCCTTTAAATCCCCAATATCCTTCTTAAAATACAAATCAACAATATATTTCGAAGTATCAGTCTCAAATGGTACACCATTCTCTCCACAAGTCCTAAGCTTTGTTACACAGCCTGATTCCTCGAACAAATTTTGTAATCGAATGGCTGTAAATTTCCAACAGAAGGGTATCATTTCGACTGTCATGGCAAACCCACTACCACCTAAATGTTTAACAAGCTTTGATTTGATTTCAGAAGAGAGATGACTGAAGTCTCAAAGGGTTTGATTTTTCAGTCGCTCTGTCGAAATAAGGGGTTGGGTTTCCATCGTTTTGTCGAGAGGAAGATGAATAGAAACAGAATTATTACATTTAGTTAAAAAAACAGAAAAACTGAGGTAGTAAAAAAAAACAGAAAAGAGGAGGGAGTTATTTTTAAATAAAAGAAATTTCGTTTCTTTAGTTGGAAATGACGTTTTGAACCATCTGCGCCGTCCGCTTTCTCAAATCTAACGGTTCTCAAATGTCTGTTTCTCAGCTGGTTTTCAGCACGTCCCTCGAACCGTCCCCATATATATATATTTGGATCCCGTTCAGCAACAAACATTTTGGCAATACAGTTTTCAAAACATGGGTTAGAGGTTTTAGAATAGGCTGATTTTTGGTGAGGATGATCTCTACACCAATCAGCCCATTCCAAAACTTCTAGCCCCAGTTTACAAGTTGAAAAATTGTGGACCGTTCATTCTTTGTAAACCATTTTTGATGGGGTTAGAAGTTTTGGAATGGACTGATTTTTGGTGATGATGATCTCCTCACCGTAGAAATTATCCTCACAAAAAATCAGCTCATTCCAAAACCTCTAACCCATGTGTTTGAAAAATGTTTTGCCAAAATGTTTGTCAAAATGTTTGTTACTGAACATTTCCTTTTATATATGGGTCCCGTTCAGCAACAAACATTTTGGCAAAACATTTTTCAAAACATGGGTTAGAGGTTTTGGAATGGGCTGATTTTTGGTGAGGATGATCTCTACGGTGAGGAGATCATCCTTACCAAAAATCAGCCCATTCCAAAACTTCTAGCCCCAGTTTACAAGTTGAAAAATCGTGGAACGTCCATTTTTTGTAAACCATTTTTGATGGGGTTAGAAGTTTTGGAATGGGCTGATTTTTGGTGATGATTAACCCATGTTTTGAAAAATGTTTTGCCAAAATGTTTGTTGCTGAACATTTCCCTTTATATATATATTGTCAAAATTAGATATACCCCCACATTTTCAAACTATTTTATACCCCCACATTTTTAAAATGACAATGACTTAAATGCCCTCAAAGGGAAAATAAGATTTGGAAAGAGGTATAAGCATGATTTTAAAACTTGATTTCATGTCTCGTCTCGTCCATGCCAGATATCAAGTCATCTCGGTTGAGTTTTCCATTACGTTTGAGATTTCTCATTCAAAATTTTGAAAAATGAATGTGGAATTTTAAATCTTGTCTGAATAATTGACTTGTACATCCGTCACATTCATGCCTAATACCAAGACAACTCGGGTGATACATCTCGATCTTAGACGAGTTTTGAAACCATGAGTATAAGGATAAATTTTTTGGTTGAAAATCCAAAGATTTCTCCAAAGATAAAAGACTTTTACATCTGTCTTCAACCTTAAAGATTATTTCTTCTTTAACCTTCAAACATCAAGAACATTATAAAATTTTTGAAGGGGGATTGAATTTTAGGTAAAAAATCAAGGGATTTCTACCTTTGTTACCTAATTTGCTAGTACTAGTCTAAACCATGAACTAGTACAAATCATAGTAGGATTTGTATTGGATTCATAAAATCAAGTGAACCAAAAACCTACCAAATTTTGACTTGATTCAGCGAATTAAGCAATTTTTTTAGTTGGTTTGGTGAATCAAATCAATTTATATTTTTTTTCATTTTTATATTTAGAATTTAGATTATTATATTAATTTGTTTCTACTTAGAATTTTTTTAGTATTATAATTTGTGAACTTGAGTTGTATATATGGGGACCATTCAAGGACCAAATATTTTGTTAATGTGTTTCGTCCTATATGAGTTAGAAGTTTTAAAATGGATTATTTTTTGTGAGAATGATCTCTCTAATGAGGACTTTATATATCCTCACAAAAATTAGCACATTTTGAGACTTCTAATCCTATCAAAAGTGGTTGGACTGTCAATAATTGACAGTCCATGATTCATTAACTTGTAAACTTAGGTTAGAGGTTTCAAAATGGGCTATACTTTTGTGAGGATGATCTCCTCATCATAGAGATCATCCTATAAAAACTCATCCCATTTTGAAACTTCTAACTTATATCGGACGAAATATTTGGCCCTAGAACATTTTCCTATGCACAAGCGAACCAAATTAGTGAATCAATCTAGGAAACAAAAAAAAAAAAAAAACAAGAAACAAATTAGCTCTACCTATCCTTACAAATTAGGTTCATTCCAGAGTGGTGAACCATGAACCCTAATACAAATCGAGGGAATCGACAAAATAATAGGTTTTATTGCACGTTGAAGACGATGGATCAAAGACAAGGTTGTCCAGGGTAAGAGGAAATCAAAGAAATTTTTTAAATGTTGAAAATGGGCATTTCAATCATTTTGCATTAGTCTCGATTATAAAGTTTGGTTTCTAGTAGGGGGATATCTCTAATATTGATCAAAATGTGAAAGATATATCTAAAGGGAAATGTTCAACACCCTAAGCTTTATCCTACACTTTAACAAACGTGTTTTGTCCTACATGGGTTAGAAGTTTTGGAATGTGCTGATTTTTGGTGAGGATGATCTCTATGATTAGAAGATCATCCTTACCAAAAATCAGCCAATTCCGAAATTTTTAGTCCTATGTTTACAAGTTGAAAAATCGTGGACCGTCCAATTTTTGTAAATCATTTTTCATAGGGTTAGAAGTTTTGGAATGGGCTGATTTTTGGTGAGAATGATCTCCTCACCATAGAGATCATCCTCACCAAAAATCAGCCCATTCCAAAACTTGTAACCCATGTAGGACAAAACACGTTTGTTAAAGTGTACCCTAAAGCTTAGGGTGGGGAACGGGACCCATATTTAAATTACCAAATAAATGAAAGAGAGTACGAGTTGACAAGATATTTCAGGGACTAACTTCATTGTAGGAATCATTTGGTAAGGAATCTTGATCATTGGATTTAATGTTATCATAGAAAAAGTTACCTTGAGAAAATACCTTCCATTTTCCTTGAGTGCCTTCAATTGATGCCTCTGTTGATTTCATTAAGAAAACACTCCGACACTTAAGTCAAAAATCAAAGAAAAATAACTAGTTAACTTTAGAAAGATTGCTTATCTTTGTCGTTAATATTCTATATGTATATATCTTCTCAAATCCCTGCAAACTCGGACTTTCATCTTATCCTCCCTTATATCCAACATCCAACTTCCTAGATTATTAAGTTACGGGTCTTATTCACATTGCATGTTGGCTCTCAAAAACGAGATTTTACATTCTTTCCTTACACCACCAAAAAAATACTGACAACGTAAAGTTGTATAGAAGTGGTTTTTAAGGCAAATTGTAGCATCTACTTCTTTTTAAGTTATCTTCTCGAGATTGACCAATTTGAAGAACCTCACACTACAGAGCATATGACCATTTGTTTTTATTTATTTAATTTTAGGTTTTTTTTTTAACTTTGAGAAAATTTGGATTGAATCCACAAGCTTAAGATGGTTAGTGTTCGTCGTAAAATGATGCTTCTTGATTGATTGTAAAACTTGTTGGGTAAATGCAGAGATAGGATTGTGAACTAAGACTTTGGACAAGTCGAATTCGTTCCACAGGGACAGTTTGGATTCAAAATCTCATTCGGATAAAAAGGCCAAAACAGAATTAGAAAATAGATTTTTCTTAAAACAAATTGATTTATAAAAAAAATAGAGAAGAAAGTAACAATTAATTTGTAAATGAAATTAAACTAACAATAAAGATTGAAGAAATAAGGGAAAAAAATTTGGAGAGGTCAATTCAACCTTTGCAATTCATCCAAAATGCTGATTTATTCTAATTATAACTCAATCCACATATCAAGTCATTGCTCATGGATCGGCAGATAAATCGGATTAAACATTGATGGTAACCAAAGAGTATTCATGAGAATCCCAAACTTAAACAAGAGTAGCTGACTTAGACTTCAATCCTTCACATAGCATGATTGTTCTTGAGCTTATCTAAGTAACAATCATCTAAGCTTGTTTTGAATGTATAAGTTTGCTGATCTTATCCTAAAAGGATTCTCAGAATTAACTTGTAAAGCAGAAAGAAAGAATTAAAACAACATAAGTAGGATGAAATTGCTCCGGCATTCTTGACCTCTCTAAGGAGAGTCTAGCCGATCATCGCAAGAGTCATATTGCAACAGTAATAAAAGCAAAAATAATAGATGGAAAAGATAATGTGGACAGTGCTGCAATGTGATTCCTTCTTTGATAGTCTCTCAAAAGAGTTACAATAGGTGCAAATGAATCACTCTTGATGTTCTCACTACACTCAAAAGATCTCCCAAAAGAAAATTACAGAGAATTAAAGAGAAGAAGAACCAAAATTACAGAAGAGAAGAGCCTAAAAGGGACCCAAGAGGGAACCCCTTCTTTGAAATCAACCATCTAATTTATAACATTCGTAATCGAATTATTGGGTCGACATTTCGGATGATTCGCTTCGAAAGAACCATTTAGTTACAACCACCGAAGCTTCTAGAACATCTCATGCAAATCTCGAGGAAAATTCCTCGAAATCACCGCGGAGCACCAAGGCCTAACCGCGGGGCGGTGACGTGGCGACAAAATTCCTCGAGATTTTGTTGGATACTTCCTTTTTGCTCGCATGTTGTAACCGTCTTTGTTATTTCTTTTGTTGGTTTCCGAATGTGCCTTTTTCACCTGAAATTAGTAACACATTATTTTGAAATTTAATATAATTTATTATTATTTTAAAGGAACTAACATTTAAACTTTGATAATCTTGATGAAATTAAGGTCCCAAAATTGAATAATTGGGACCTTATCACTTCTTGTTGATGTAATTGAGAATAAATAATTTAAAACCTTTTTATGTTGGCAAGTAGAGATTGATCCTCAAGGAAGTTGTGTTATCAAAGTTTAATAAAAATTCAACGAGAAAAATAGTTAATGTTTCAAATCGATTTTTTATTTTTATTTTTTTGAATTATGAACTGAAAAATAAAATTACAGAAAATAAATAAAGGGATTAAATCCTCCATGAGACAAATTAGTAGTTAGTTCATTCTAATTTATGTTTTAGATTACTTAGATTAAGATCATGTTAATGACTCTTAACCCGAAAGATATATTTTAAGTCCGAAGTCCATTATCCGAAAGTCTAAGTCCAAAGTTTCATTTCCTTAATATGTGATAATTTTTAAGGATTTTTCATTATATCGAGCATCGACTATAAGGAACTTAACCTGAGGATGATGGATAATGATTCGTAATAAAAAATAAATAAAATTATATTTAAAGAAATTAAGTACCAAGGTATATAAAGTGAAACCTATTAATTTTCAAAGCTTATTTTAGAAACATAAAATTAATATTTGGCTAATTACTAAATTTGCTCACGACTTCTTCAATTTCCTAGATAGGAAGAGTCTAGCCAATCATTGTAACTTCGGCGTGAAAGTAAAAGAAGAAAAAAATAGAATTGGAGAAAGTGAGCTTCGATGATAGTAAAATAGGGATATAGTGACGGTCACCAACCGTCTCTATAGGGGAAAAACCTGTTGCAAACACATATAACGACAGCCACTTGAGGTGTTGGTGGTCATCGCTAAAACCTCTGACACTATATGTATTATTGATGGCCAGCCGCTATTGGCCGTCGCTATATGGTATTTTTATTAAAAAAAAAATTACAAGGCCTTTAGCTACGGTTGCCGACCGTTGCTATAGGGAATTTTTGTAAAAAAACTACAGTCACATTGTCGCTATAAGAACTTTTGAAAAAAAAAATTTAATTTTACACCTGCCCCACTCACATGTTGCTGAATATTGAAAATACCCCTATTTTTTTAAATTGATGACCTAAACCCCAACTACCAACATGAAAATACCCAAATGCCCCTCATCTTCAACTTTCATAAATTTAATTGTCAATCCAAATTCTAGTCCACAATTTGAAATTACAAAATATATTATCACTACTTATTAATAACTTTACAAAAATATCCTCATATACATTAAGTTGAGAATTTTTCAAACTAAAAATCCTATCCACTTTCACGTCAAGAAGTGCGATATGAGATTCCGACTTGAGGTCACTCCAGCACGACTTAACAAGAAATTACAGCTAATCAAGACTAATAACAAAAGCTTACAATTTCTCTCTTCAACTTATGAGCAACTCATGTATGCAATCGTGACCGTACAAATTCCTCCAACCTGCATAGTGATCAAAGACCAATAACAAAAACTTATCAATGTGTGTTATCAGTTTTGACTAGAGTTAGATATCGTAGACAAGGTTCTTCCCCACTTCAAATTTGTTATCATTAGTAGCACAGCCATCCACATACATCTACCTCAAACACAGTTTTTCAAATGTATTACGCATGCACATGTATTGGAAGGGATATGTAATTGAAAGATTCAAGAGAGATAAACAAAAGGAAGTGAGAGGTGTTTTTACCAACATGAGGCAACAAAGCTGTGAAACACAACACGGAACTGCGGTGGCATATATTGGTAGTTCACCCAATCAACTAGAGGCCAAAACTGCAATTACACCACATTAGTTTAAGTATGTCTACCATTTAATTATTTTTTATCTGATTTTTTTTTGTTGACAAATTGCATTAATTTCTTTTCAAGATATAAAAAAGATGGTTCACCATTTCATACCTTCCATGCTGTCAATTGAACAGAAGGGTAGGCCTTTCTGACTTTATTCCTCACTAAACTCCATGGTCTTCCTACATGACCAAACAATATTGGCATTGATAGGCTATACTTCATTAACTTGTGAGAGACATGTGTAAATGTTGTTTGTTTGTTTGTATTTGTGTATATGCGTGGATTATTGTGCATGCACAGTGTAGACAATTGAAAAGCAGTCCTATTGAACTTTATTCCCAACTAAATGACCTTTCTACATGACCAAAGTTTATTGATATTAAGAAGCACGACTTGCAACTAAAAGAGTATAATATGCATAAAACAGTCCTGGTTCCATTTCTCTGTTCTGCACCAAATCTTCTAGATATAAAATACAGCTTCAGGCATAGAATAATACAATCAATCCTCCATATAGTTGTTACAAGCACATACATCATCTCAGTAACTAATTACAAGATGTTGACTGCCAACAAAATATATGTAAAATGGCTGATACCTATTTCCTTTTTTTTTTTGTTTTTGTTTCGGGGGAATAAAGAGCTGTGGTTGTAATTGGAAACCATATGCATGATTATTTTGTAGGATATTTAACACAATGAGAAAAATCAGAAAATACAAAAATCACCACTTTTCTCAAGAGCAATATAGGTGATATGGCTTCTACGCAACGTTTGTGAAATAACATAACTTTTTATTCTGATATCGAAATGGATCACCATCAAATTTATTTGAAAGCTAACAAATAGATCTACATGTTCTATGAAGAGATTGAGATTTAAAAAAAATGTAAACTGATATGAGATATTTGCGCTAAAAGTTATTCTTAGATTGTAGTGTGGTTGGACTAGATTGCACAATGACAATGGGTTTGGTCTTTGAAACTTGGACTCGGGCTTGGGCTTTATTAATTAATTAAATGTAAAACACTTGGCCTCATTATTAATAGTACTCAAATGGATGTTTAGCCCAAAACTAATGACCTAAAGTCCAAGTCTGAATTAAAGCCCAAAGTCAAGTCTCACCTAACTTTCAAAACCCTTTTACCCAAGTCATACAAAATAATCATACATAAATTGGTTAGGTGAAAATTAACCTCAAAGGTTGGTTAGGTGGCTAAGACCTTGCCTCAAGAAATCAAGAAATGGAGTGAAGTTTCAATCACCCCTTAAAGGCTACCCTGTCAGAATATGCATTTTTTGTTAACAAATTTATATGTTAAACCGATGACCAATGGCATGACGTCATGTGTATTGGAAAATTACTCAAAATAGGAACTCCAAACCATTGAGAAATTTTCTCTCCACCAACCAATCACACTTGCTTTTTCAATACACGTGATGTTATCCCATTGGTTCATCAGTTTGGCATAAAAATTTGTTAATAGCAAATGCGTACTAAACCCATCAAGAAAACGAATTTGTTGTTAAGAAATTTTTGTGGTGAGCCGACAAATTTTGAAAAAATCACGTGTCTGTGGATTAGTCAAGTGCTTTAAGGGGCTTGACCACCACTAATTTCAAAGAGAGAGAGAGAGAAATTATAAAATGAATCATGATAATCTGACTTACCCACATGGCATACTCAATTGACACCCCTAACCTTACAGTTTGGAGAGCCGTAGATTTGCTCTTCTCAAGATATAGAATTATGATTTCTCATTAAAGTACAGTTTTGTATCTCTAGGAGAGTAGATTTACGGTATCCAAGCCTGTCACATCAGGAGTGTCCATTGAGTAAGTCACATGGGTAAGTCAGATTATCACGACTCTTGTAAAATTGATTTTAAGTGGGTTCAGTTTGGCCTGACAGTTTTGTGTTATTAAAGAAGTAAAACAAAATTAGGCGTGGCAATAATTTGAAGAACCGGATTTGGGGATTGGTTAATTTGGTTTAATTTTTTGGGTGATGTACATGCTCCCCTCCAAGTTTTCATTAATATGACGTACTCCCCTTTGTTTTCTAACAGGTTACATGCCTCCTTGACCTACGTCTTCTCTAAACGATTAATAGAAAATGAGCTTAAATGTCAATATTTTCAACTTCTAACCAAAACGCTTGATTTTTCTCTCAAAAGTCTATCAGCTTGTCAGTTTCTCAATTGTCAAATATTACCCATAAATAAGACTCACACCCGTTGCCCCCCAATATTTGTAAAACGACCCCATTAGGAAAAATAAACCAAATGCATCCATTTGGTTGTTTCTTACTGAACCTATTCAGAAAAAATCAGTAAAATTTTATTTTGTGTGTTCTTTTCTCTCCCGATTATCTCTTAGAGATAGGGGTATGTTTTTTTCTTAGAGGGAAGCAATGAGTGTAATGTTATGATTTGTGGAGCCTGATAGTACTAGTCAACATGGAGGTATTGTAAATCAAGTCACGTTTTCACGTTGGTCGAGTTTTCTCTTCGTAATTTCATAATTATTATGTAAAATCCTAGTTAGATTTCTTGAGATATTTATATTTCTCGTTTTTGATGAAAAAGGATAATCTGTAATTGCGAGTTTTCTCTTCATAGTGAAATCGGTGTGATCCGTGGAGGTATCTCAATCTTAAAGGAACCACATAAATTATGTATTTTTGTATGTGATTTGTATTTTGTTTTGATTGTTCTTTTTTTTCTCAACATGTAAATCATAAATAATAATATTGATCACTAATTATTTGGTTCTAACAAGTCAAAGGTTATTTATAAGGTAAAGATCCAAATTACTTAAGTAATAATTAGAATAAAAATATATATAATTCAGCATTTGAATGCGAGCTCAGCAAAAAATATAATTGAACTATGAATCATTCTCGACTTAAGTAAAATAGGTTCATTTCCATTTTATGAGATAATATAATTCATAGGATTTTGAAAGGATAGAGGGATTTTGTAGCAAAGTTGAATTTGTCATGTATCACACATGGTTTTAAAACTCGTTTTAACATCTCATCCATGAACAAGACTGAGTCATCTCGAACGATATATTCAATTTATTGGAGTCATCTCAGATGAGATTTTAAAAAATGTCTTAGAATTAGACATTTGCACATATTTCATGTGCCAGAATCATAGTTCATAAATCTTTTTTCTTGGGATACACAATTGCACATATTTATGGGGATGTGCAATTTTGTATCTCGAGAAAAAAGATTTATGGTTCTAGCATATGCCACATCAGGGAGCGTATCTTAGAGGGGGCATTAAAAAAATACACTATTCATGACTCTTAGAACAAACCATGTCTTTGAGATGACTTGTTAACTCGTCTAATTGGTGGACGACACCGAGACAACAGATGAGAATTAGAACCATGGCATCACATGGTTAGGATTTAGGTAGTAGGCTGTCAGTAGTCACTCAACTCCTATGAGTACAGGGGCAAAGCATGTGATTAGGCTGCGCACTCCACTAGCCAACACAAACTTATGGATAAGGTTGATAAGATAAAAAGAATTATCCCACCGCAAACAAATTATCTATAGGTATCCAATGGTGGAAATCATATAATAATTTTATATGAGCTATTTTCTATGGGCCATCAACTTGTATTGTCCATACTTCCTCATGCACCTAACATGGACATATAGTTGCTACCAGATAAGGCATATGGAATTTCACAATACATATGAGGGATCGTCTGTTTTGATCATCACCAACGTCTCCCTATGATAAAGCATGTGATACATAGGTCAATGAGCATTATCGATTGTTCTCACTTATTTCTTGATCCATGGTGGCTTTTTCTGCCACATGTCCACAACGTAAGGCTGTTACTAGGCGGATTCGGGCTTGGTTAGAACTAAATCAGATCATAGAAATCATCATCACAAAAAATCAGTTCAAACTTGTAACTCATATAAGATAAATTTTGACTCTCAACATGGTCCCCCTAATGTGGGTTATCGAACCTATCCCGTGTATATATAAACAAGACCCATATCCAATATTTTATCTTACGTGTTTTTTAAACTGGGGTAAGAAGCTTAAGAATGGGCTGATTTTTTGTGAGAATGATTTCCTTTGCCCATTCTGAAACTTCTAACCCTAATTTTTAAGTCAAAGAATCATAGACCGTCATTTTTTTGTAAATCACTTCTAATGAGATTAAATTTTTTGAAATAGACTGAGTTTTAATGAGGATTTATCTCCTAATCATAGAATCATCCTAACAAAAAATCAACACATTCCAAAACTTCCAACCATAGTTTACAAAACACAATGGATAAAATGGTTAGAGATTCATATTTGTCTTGATTGAAAAAATGTTTAGAGATAAATTTAACTTATTAGTTTGCAGTATACTTTATTTATTAATTTAATATAAATTGTCAAGGCTGGATTGGAAATTATTAGGCCCTCATGTGGCTCAAATTTGATGAATCATAAAATTTTAAACTCAACCATATCTTATGGGCTCAAGATCAAGGTCTTCAAACTTATTCTTTGGATTAGGTAAGACCTAATTAATTAACGGGATAAAACTTGATAGTCCTACCATTACCCTTAGTAACCAATTTCAAATTCGATAATTATTTGGTGGGGGTTCACTTTTGTTCATTTGGATTAGTTCAAAAAAAAAAAAATAGTGATTATATAAAATGATGTTTGTGGGTTTCTTTTCAAGACACATCATCTTCAATCTTCCTAAAAACTTTATGTTCCTTTCTTGGGATTTGATGACGAAGATAAAACTTTGAGTTTGAATTGTCTTTTATTCAAAAAAAAATTCTTATGATTTAAAATATCATATTGTATTGATATATATTGACCAACACAAATTAAAATCAACCAATTTGAAACAAAACATTGACTTCAAAATAATGGATGTTTCGAGAATGTGTCTATTTGCATCTGAATGTATCAATCTTTATCTTGACCGGAACTTCACCTCGAGATGAGATTTTAAACCTTTGATGTCTACATGTCCATATGTTAGCATAGATAAAACACCTATGATGCAAGCTAGTATTAGTGGCTTCCATGCTAGGAAACCGAACATATAAATTGATGATCTTCAAAGTCAAAACAGGTAACGATGTCCAAATAGATAACATAAACTATTCAATCAACCCTCCCACTTATGACTTATCCAAGCCAACCTTAAAGGACCTAAACAGATAAACGGACGACTGTTCCCCCAAAACGAGTAAACAAACCAACGTCCACGATCAACTGTCTCCCCCCACTAGCCAATCAATCGTGATCTTGATTTATCCACTTAAACATCGACAGGTGGAATAGTATTGTGGTCACGTGATCGGAATGCCACGTGTCGGTATTAAGGGATGTTTAGGACAGCTGTGTCATGTGGTCATCCGCGTAATTAGTTGGAAAAAGTTATTCCCAGTTGGACACCACGCGCCGCTATTGAATTTGCTCGACACGTGGCGATTATTTTTAAGCGATGATGAATGGATATATAGATTGACGCGGTAAACGCGGAGATCGAGTCCAAGTGAGACCACGAGCTCAAGAAAATAGTGGGAATGAAACGAAGACTTATCCAAAAGCTACTAAACAAGACCAACAACTTAGATTTTTTTTTTAATTAAAGACGCAAATTGCCCTTAGTTTTTTCAGAATTTATTATTTTGGATTCTCTTTTAATTTTAAGAATAAATAATTAGTTAGAAAAATGTAAGAAATATCTTGGTCGACAAGGAAAAAAAAGTTAAAAAAAAACTAAATTGTCAATTTATAATATGAAATTCAATGAATAAAAACATTAATTTTTTTTTAATTAATATGTATTGGATATAGTATTAATAGGTGAAAATGATAGGAAAGTAAATCGAAAAATAAAATAAAAAAAAATAATTGAATATATTGTAAAGAATCAAAGATAATGATAAGAATGAGAAACTCATTTAATCATCAATAAAAGAAATAAAATCATAAAAAATAAATTAAATAATCAAATAATCAAATCTTTTTAGTATAAAAAATATATAAAAACCTAGTATTCTTGAACTAGTTTTAATATCTTAAATAAATAAGAAGAAATAGAGAAATATATCACGTTACAATGGGGGTATAAAATCTAATTCTACATTTAATCGTAGTAGCTCTCTTATTAGGAGTTTTTAAATATGGATCTTGAAATCCTTCCTTCACTTGTGGGGATCTTCAAAAAATACTTATACAATTAAGTAAAAAAAAAAAACATTTAATTGATATTAGAAGAATTGCACATATTTCTCGTCACATGAACACATATTTGTAATTTAACAAATTTAGGTGTATCATTAAGTTTTTGATCAATAGCTTTCAAAAATGTCAATTTACATATCCTATGTAGTTACCTAGCTCGACAGGTTAACTAATTTGTCAATCAACCAATCCGATGGAATGATGTCACCATGTCAAGTTGGGCCACTTTATTGTCATTATTATGCTCGGGTGAGTAGATTGCTTGGCTAGACAATGGGATTATCCTATCTCTATCCTTAGTGCTTTTATCTATGACATTGAGACGACTTGGGAAGGGGATTCTTGAACTCGGTTTAGTAAAAGTTGGTGTGGCAATAAAAGCTCTTTAAGTGAAAAAGAGTTGGAAAAAACTATATTTGTTATTTATAACATTGAATTGAGTGTATTAAAATGATACACAATTTTATTTAATTCTGAACATATATTGGATAAAATAGTAGATAGGAGGAAATTATAGGATTATTAAATTGAAAAAAGAAAATAGATAATATATATAAAAGAAAATTATTAGGCATGGTGTGGAGAAATGCATGCAACTAAACATGCATATAAAAATACATAAAACAAAAATAAAAACAGAAAAAAAGAGAAAATTATTCAATCAACAGTAAAATAAATAACAACATAAAATAAATAAAACAATAAAATTCTAATATTATAATAAAGTTTTTTTTTAAAAAAATTAAAGGATAATTTAGACATAATCCTCAATGTTTTGGTGAATATTTGAGATGCTCAGTGTCAAGTTGATGGAATGCTTATTTGGCCTCTATTAACTCTTAGAAAAATAAAAAAAACTTAAAATACAATCAATTCAACTTTTAGTTAAATAACCTTAATTTTTTTCTTCCCCAAATCAATCATCTTTAAGTTGTTGGGCAAAACTTTTGTACATCTTTATTCTTAAGTTGCTATCGACTTCAATCCTCACTTTTAGAACAAGATAAGACTTTTGAAAAAGTAGAAGACAATGAGATTAAAATAAATAAAATAAGAATTGTTGTGGTGAGGTTGAAGAAATTAAAAATAAGTTGTCACAGATATTAAAGAGTTTGAGGATGAGATTATTTTGAGAAAAATAAGAATTTCTTACTAGAAGTTGAAGATGAAGGCATTTAGAAAATTCTCCATTAATCTCTAAGAGAAGACTAAGGTCAAGGTATGTTGTTAATTAGAAAATTCTCCATTAATCTCTAAGAGAAGATTGAGGTCAAGATATGTTGTTAATTAGAAAATATATAAATATTCACCAAAATTGAAGAAGAGTCGTGCTAGAATGACCTCAATGGGAGACAAACAGGGACACCTTAATGTGGTGACGTGTGCATGTTTGTAGAAGCATTTTACTCGTATCTCGAAAAAACACATTTATGGGCATACGTGCATCACCACATAAAGATGTGTCCCCTTGTGTCCCTCACTGAGGTCACTCCAGCATTAATCATAAATGAACTACGTCTAAATTACACAAAATTAAAAGATAAGTATAGAAACAAATAAAGTTATATACCATGGTCTCGATTTTATAATTTTTTGGACCCACTAACCTTTTGCTTTTTTTATCCTTCTTTCTGTTATAATGTACACAATCGTAAAAAATAATTTCATCATGATGTACTTCACTCTAAATGGTGAGGAATCACCAATCAGCTGAAATATGTTAGATGGTACTAGAAATCCATTTCATAGGAATTACACGATCCAGACTTTTGTTATTTTAACTTAAAAAGAAAAAAAAAAAATTAACTCCTATATCAACAAACCAAATCAATCAAAATTATTAAATTGAACTGGAAGATTTTTGGGACTCAAAAGAAGGTTCTCTCGACAACATTGGAAAGAACAATAATTTAATATGGTAGAATGCTTGATATAATTAGATGTTTCCACGTTTTTACAGGCTTATGAGCCGATATTTTTGATTTTTTTTTAATCTTTTACGGGGCAAAAAGAATCTTCTAAATCAGCCCTATCTTTTATTTTTTTTTGGGAATTTTTATCCAAAAAATATGGTGGGCGATTTTATTAAATTGATGCTCACGTTTTCCAATTTTAATCTGATCTGTCGCTTTTCCTTGAGACACGGACACTTTCGAGGCATCCCATGTAAATAGAATAATACCATCATTTCGTTTAGGAGAGTATGGCAAGATTGTAATTACATTAGGAAGTAAGTGTAATGTTATAAATTCGGTTGGAAGTTTTTCTGAGATGATCTTTCGTGAAACGCGTTGGATGCTTCCAACCACAAACTCACAAGGGCCTAATTCAGCAAAATTTGGTTTGATTTGTCTTTGAATCACATATCACAAAGAACAACGACACCTCTAGTTGACCAAAATCTACTTTGATTAGTCTTTGAATCGGAACCCACAAAGACCATGGTCCATGATGATAGGATTGTTAATGGATCGGATTGGTAGAAAATTGGTTACTAGATGTGAGACTCTATTGGATCTACTATTTTTAAATTTGGTCCGGATCCAATAAGTATTCTTTTTTATAAGATAGTAAAAATCAACATTTTGATATCTATCATATTTTAACTAAATTAAACTTAATAAAAATAAATACAAAATATAAGTATATATCATGGGAAATGTCCGGTATCCCACTATTTATCCTACATATTTTGTTTTACATGAGTTAGAAGTTTTGAAATTGACTATTTTTTTCTTTTGGTAAGAATGATCTCTTTACCCAGAAGAATATTGTCAACAAAAGTCAGTCTATTTCAAAACTTTTAACTCATGTAGAACCAACACATGCAGGGCAAATGGTAGGGTGCCGGATATGACTCATATATTATATATTGAAACTAAATATAAATATACATCATTTATATATTTAAAATACAATTAGGATTAAGTTGACATAAAATCCTAAATCTAGGAAATAAAAATCTAAGAGAGAGAGAGAGAGAGTTTCTATCACCACTCCAACTTTTACTTATTTTCAATCATCGACTTATTTTAATTGGGGTATAATAAGTAAAAGTTAGGGGATTAATAGTAGTTCTAAAAAAATAAAGGGTGAATCCCCAAATTGTGCATTGAATATGTCAAAATTCTGATTTCGATAGACTATTCATTTTAATTCTTAAAACATGCACACGGTACACTGTTCAATTTTTATGTGTCTACGAACTCATAAGTTTGACATTTTAATATCTACAAAATTTGAAGTTTATGAGTTCGTAGATGCATAAAAGTGAACAATGTACTACATGTATGTGTATGTTTTCATAAATAAAATAAATATTATACCAAAATCAATTATTGAAAATAACTAAAAATTGGAGTGCTAATAAAATTTCTCTCTTTTAAATTTCTATTTTGCTAGATTTAAGATTTTATATGACCCTAAACTTAATTGCAAGCAAAGTTATTTGAAGATGTTACCATGCTTTTTAATGTAGATTAAAACATATTTTAATCTTTAATTAGGGTGTGATAAATAGTTCAAGAAATTTGAGGTGTAGTAAGTAAGAGCTGGGGTGGCAATAACAGCTCTCTATTTTAATAGTAAAGAAAAGATTATTGGATAAAACTCTATCCGATCAAAAGATGAATGATTCAAAACCAATCCAATGAACTAGTCTGTCAACAATTGATCAGATAAGTCTTTGTCAACCCAAATCCTTTGATCTAATCCTAGCGAAAGACCGCTTAGGAAATAGAAGGGTAGGTTGGTAATAATAAAGAAAGCTCGTAAGAATCTTTCTTCTTTCATGTTGGAATGGGTATCTATCGAATTCTGGATAAGCTCTCTTTTTTCCTTTTTTTTCTTTATATATTTTTAAAAAAATTAATTAATTTTTAATTTAATTTTCTTCATCGCGGCGACTTCAAAATTCCTCGTTCTTCGTTAGTGTCTTCGAGACACTTTCCTTGTTCAAACCTAAAAACCAATTATAAATACGTCTCTCCCTCTCTACGCCTTTCTACAAACCAAAATTCTCTTCTACACTTCTCTCTCTCTCTCTCAAAAAATGGTTGATTTGGATTGGAAAGCAAAGATGGTATCATCCGATATGTCCAACACATCTCCGAAACTCTCTAAAAAACTACACGTTTCGGTCCCGCCACCAATTAGTTTCGCCGATTTATCGCCTTCGTCCTCTTCTTCGTGCTCGGCTTACGAGCAATATTTTCGCCTTCCAGAACTTTCGAAACTCTGGAGTTCCAAAGATTTTCCCGATTGGAAAAACGAATCACTCCTCAAACCCGCGTTACAAGCCTTAGAAATCACGTTTCGGTTTTTATCGATCGTTCTATCCGATCCAAGACCGTACGCGAATCGTCGTGAATGGAATCGTCGACTCGAGTCCTTGACGACTCACCAGATCGAACTCATCTCGATTATCTGTGAGGAAGAGGATGGGGAAAAAGGTGGTGAGACACGTGGCATTGTTCCGATCGTCGATCTTAGTTCGTCGAATGGGGTGTTGAGGAGAGATGGAAGCTTGACTGAGGTATGGAAGCTTCCAGGGGCGACACATGTCGTGAGCAGGATAAGCGAAACGAGTCTTCTACCACGACTTGCCACGTGGCAGAAATCGGAAGATATTGCATCGAAAATCCTGTTCTCGATCGAATGCCAAATGCAGAGGTGTCCGTACACGTTAGGTTTAGGCGAACCAAATCTCACTGGAAAACCTAATCTCGAATACGATCTCGTCTGCAAACCTTCTGATCTACATTCCTTAAAGAAAAGCTCATCAGATCACAAGAACATCGATAATTACGAGAACCAGATTCTCTTTACGACTCATCAGATCTTAGAATCATGGATCTACGCATCTCGAGAGCTGATCAAAAGGATCGAACAGAGGATTGAGGGTCAGGATTTCGAGAAAGCTGCGAGCGATTGTTGGTTACTTGAGAGAATCTGGAAATTGTTGACCGAGATCGAAGATCTACACCTTTTAATGGATCCAGACGATTTTCTTCGCCTAAAGAACCAACTCGCAATCAAATCTTGGTCGAAATCTGAAGCGGTCTGCTTCAGATCAAAGAGACTTATAGATATCACAAAGGCATCTAAGGATCTAAAACACAAAGTTCCAGCGATCTTAGGCGTGGAGGCTGATCCAAAAGGAGGACCTAGGGTTCAAGAAGCAGCGATGAAGCTCTATCATGGCCATCGAAATGGAGATTTCGGGAAAATTCATCTTCTTCAGGCGTTTCAAGCGATCGAATCTGCGTTGAAGAGGTTTTTCTTTTCGTATCGGCAATTGATCGTCATCGTAATGGGAAGCTTGGAAATTAATGGAAACCGAGCTTTGTTTTGTGCGGATTCATCGGATTTGCTCTCTCAAATCTTCTCTGAACCAACTTATTTTCCGAGCTTGGATGCTGCGAAGACATTTTTGGGGGATTTCTGGAATTAAGAGCACGAGATATCGAATTCGAATGGATCAGAAAGTTGAGATTCAAACTCGTTCTTTGACTCGGAACTCCACTCAGTTAACTGTCCGAAAGGGTTATCGATGGAAACATATTTATTAAGACAAAGAGGATAATGACACACTGGAAACTTTTGTAATAGTTTTGTTGAATTATATTATTTCATACTGGACTCAGATTCTTTTTTAATTTTTTATTATTCTTTTTTAATAGAAATGTTTTTTTCGCAAAGTAGCTATCATTGCTTTAAAATCTAAACCTCATTTTCTTCTATGTGAAGTTATTCTTGGAGTCACAAAATTCATAAATTCTCCGTGAATCCATGAATTAATTGGTGAAAATAAGTTGTTTTTTAATGGAAAAACAAGGCAATTATTATTATCACACCAAATTTTACTAGTGTCTCACCAATTTACAATCTTTAATAGACATTATAGGATGTGAGAAGTAACTCCAAAAAAAAGTTGGAGCACTCCACCTTTTTCATTGTCAAGGGGGAATGACTTCTTAGACCATGGTGAGTTTCAGATGGATTTAAGAAACATCCTCTCTCTTTCTTCAATCATGGCCTCATCCTTCCTTTTTCTTTTCCTCTTACTCTTTCTATTTCTCTCCGTCCTAATTAAGATTTACCACAAATTACTATACCAAATCATATACAAAACTCCAACAAATCATAAAAAAAATTATCACAAACAAGCAAATCACCAACCTCATCAACTTTGTTTCTTCTTTCACGAATGTATGGTTTCAGGCTGAGATGCATCCACCGTCCAAGTTTCAATACCTTCAATAAGTGAAACACATTGCAAACATCAACCTTTACCCACCAGGAGATGACTTCGGTGTAGTTGTTCGCACCAAAACCTCTCAAACTTGTCCCTCTCTCTTCATGTGTGTGTTGCACTATTGCGATTTGGGGATTAGGATTACCTAAAGCTAAAAAGATTTTTTTTGTATAATTTTTTATTTTTTATTTCTAATTTTCATCCCAAGCACTAGAGATTCAAGTAATTCCTTACTTAAATCTATGGCTAATTTCGAACGAAGAAGGTTTTATGAGTAAGTTTTTTACTTTAATCTATGTTGATTTAGTAGGCATCAAACGTGTTTGATGAAATGTGTAATAGAATTGATGCAACTTGAAAATCCAAGAGGATGCATAAATGGATTGATTAGCACATTTCTTTATTATTTTTCTACCTACTGTTGTTGTGTTTTTATTCAAAATACTATATGATTTTAGTTGCGGGGGATACTCTATTGAGCAAATGTTTGTGGTGATGCATTGGTAATGAAAATGCTAGCTTGGATCTCATATAGATGTTGTGAGACATTAATACCAGATGTTGTGGTGATACATTGGTGATGGATGTAGGATGTTAGTCCGAATCTCCTTTGCTTTGTTTTACCCTAAAGCATTGGTGTGTAGTAAAACAAAATGGTGTATACATTTTTTTTTTCAATAAATGATGTGCAGATTTCCTTTTTTGGTGTGGCACATATAATTTAATTAATTAGTGTGGCAATGGTAGCTCTCAAAGATAAACATCTTGAATTGTTTGATTTTTTTATTTTCATGGAAAACCTATATCCCACTCCCACCTCTTCTTTTTTGCTTTTTTATTTTATTGATATTTTCAAGTTGCAATCAAAGGATGGAATTCATGTTTCCTACAATATCCATTTCGCGAGGAATACGTTGAATTCCTTGAAAATGAATTTCATGCAATCAAACATATACACTCTTGCTATGCAAAGCCTTCACATCAAATTCATTCTAGTTTTGAATGTCTCCACTGATAATTTTCAGTTTCAAATATCTCTATTGATAATTTTCTAATTCTTAAGGACATAAGATATTTATATCAAAATAAATGGACTTGTCAAGGGTTGATCTCTCCATCAACCAGACAAATAGGATAAGTGAAAAAAATTAGTTTTACTAGAGATCAATGCACTTTTTCCTAGTGATACATTTTTCTCGTAACTTCATAACATCCAAACTATCATTTTGATGGAGAGCCTCAACTGGTGGTTGTTGGGATTGTTATTTATTATCAAGTGGTGTCTTTTATCCTAAGTCAACCACTCGTTGACTTGGGATATAATCCAATGGTTAGGATAAGTTCTTTTTTTTTAGGGAGTCCTACAAATAATAATGTAATGGGATTTTTAGGGATTAGTGATTTTCTTCTTTTAGGGTTTGAGAGAGAAAGGGAGTGGGGTGTACAAGGGTTTAAAGGCTTGGGTTAGAGATTAGCACTTGATTGATTATTTCTTGTACTATTCTCATTTGTTTCTTAGTAAAGAAGATTAGATCTATTTGTTGACGTAGGCATCGTTGTCGAACCACATAAATCTTAGTGTCGTTTAGTTTTTTTTTTATTTTCTTTATTATTTTCTTCGTAATCATATTAAATAGGTATCTTGAAAATCACAACTGGGATTCCTAAAGAAAAATGTATCCTTATCCATCCCTAAGATATAGAGACAGATGTCTAGGAAACATGTGTTCGTCTTCTTATCTTAACACCTATGTTGATGGAAAACCTTGGGAAGTCCAACTTTTTTGAGTGAATTTTTGCTTACATTCATCATAGTACTCACAGACTCTCTAGCGCGTGCCACGTCAAGCCTAATGAGGGCCACTTTATAAATTGGTGATGTATTTAATACATGTAGACTTATGTGATTGGTGGATCTTGGATTCTTTGATAATTTTTTTGTGTAATGATTTTCTAGCTCAACTTTGACAGACTTGTAAATACGTGAGGATTCAAATTTTTTCGGAGTTTTGATCTCATCTACTTGGATTTTGGAGTCGTCACTATTCAAAGAATTTGGATGTGAATGGACACCATAAAAGAGTTTTTTGAAATTTTATTTTTTTGACTTATGGTGACTCACATATTTAAAGGATAATGGGAATGTTTACCTAATAAACTAGGTAAAGGGGTTCGATTGAGGGATACGAAAGGTGTTAGGTACCTTGTCCCAACCATCACATGATGGTTACCATAGGTAAAGTAGGAAGTTTTTTTTTTTTTTTTTTTTTTTTTTTTTTTTTGAGGTTTTGAAGATAGAAAGGATTAAAGAAAATGAGCAATAGTTTCGTTTTGTGAAATGGAGAAATTGAAGTAACGAACAAGCCACTGTTAGAAGTAGGTGTTTATTGAAATTTTTTGTAGGCTTGAGACTTTGGTAAAAATCTACTTAGATTTCACTATTTTGAGTCTTCAAGCCTTAGTTTCTACTTATGTGCTCCCTTAGGAGTTTTTATTTGTTCATTTGATCCTTAAGTGATATTCATGGGTTGAACAACATCATAATGAACCAAGACCTTAATACATACTTTGTGTCCTTTTTGAGATTGTTTTTATTGGTCAAGGGAGTTTAGATATGGATTTATGAAGATCCACACCTTAGCTCATAGCTTTTTAAAATTTGGTGTGTGCATGATATGTATACATGAATGGGCTTACAAAGAAAAGATTACCTTATAAAAGGTTTATTCTCTAACTTTTAAGCCATGAAAATAAAAAAGAGAAGTTACACTAGGAATTATAAATTCATAGAAAACAAGATAAGCTAAATCAACACTTTTAGGAAATTAAAATGCTTCCATAAAACTTATTAAGGACTTATAGGGGGAGATTGCTTCACAAAGAAGGATTATTCTCTAAATCCCAAGCATTAAACTAAGAAAAATTGAACTCTACATTTCTTAAAAGTAAAAGAACTTAAAACTAAAGATGTTTGAAAGTAAAATAAAAGGTGAGATAGAAATAGGGGTGTGAGAAAGAGGATTATTGCATAAAGACAAATATAAAATTAAATCTTTTCCCCACCTTGATCTCTTCTTCTTCTTGGTTTTAACTTCTTAAATGGATGAGACTAGATTTGGACAGAGTTTTGGGACGCGTGAAAGCTTTGAGGAGGAAAATTAAAGAATTTTGAGATGGCTTAATCTCCTCTCCTTTTTTTTTTTAATACTTTGGATAGGAGTTTTATTTATAACTTTTTTAGAGACCCTTAGAGATAAACTTGTCCAAACTCCTAGAGTTCCCAATATTCCCACTAAAACCACAGTACTCTATATTAAGATGTCTTTGATTGTATTTTACACTCCTAAAGTCTTAAAAATCATGATGATCAAATGATAGGATTGTAAAGGACAATAAGTTTCTAGAGAATTATAAATGAGGGATAAAAGAGTTATAACTCCTAATCCCTTGACTTTGGATCAAACTCTAGAGACTTAGGCTAGATGGCATATAAATTAGTGCTTGAGTTTTGGACATTCTACATACACTACAGTAAAATATGGTTATAGCGCGGCCGTGACGATTGCTATAGTCAACAAAAATCGTAGGAAAATCCTATAGTGACAACTACACTGGCCATCAGTGCTCGTCGCAAAAGCCTTCCTCGCCGAATCTATTACTGATGACCTATTGTTTGGAAAACCATCGTTGTATGTTAAAAAAATATTGGGCTTATAGCGACAGCTGCTAGGGGCCATCACTATAAGGTATTTTTTTTTTTTATAAAAAAAAAGGGATCTTTAGCAACAGGGCGTTGCTATAACAACTTTTGAACAAAAAAAAAAGGGTGAATTTAGGCATACCCACCCTCATGTCTTGTTGAATATTTTGGAGATATCACTGTATTTTTAAATTGATGACATGCTCTCTCAGGTCTAGCTGAATATTGGAGATACCCCTGTGTTT
Source organism: Akebia trifoliata (assembly GCF_017979445.1). Classification (NCBI taxonomy): domain Eukaryota; kingdom Viridiplantae; phylum Streptophyta; class Magnoliopsida; order Ranunculales; family Lardizabalaceae; genus Akebia; species Akebia trifoliata. The sequence goes on along the minus strand of NC_141388.1, from coordinate 11,303,693 downwards.
TGAAATTGATGACATGCCCCTTGACCCCAGCTACCAACATGAAAAGACCCAAATGTTGCTCATTTTCAACTTTCATAAATCTAACTATTTTCTGAACACCTGCTTCTACTTTCTCATTTTCCTGGAAACAAATACCATTCATTCGAATTACATGAAAAACTATAAACATGAAGATGAAATTCTGACAGAGAGAAAGAGAGAGAGAGAGATCAATTGTAACCCATTCAGCCTGATGTTCTTCTCTTCATTATATGTTCGATGGTTACACTTCAGAGGCGATATATTAGAGAACAATGCAAATGTCTGATAGTAACTGATTATTATTCATGGACATCGAAAATGTAATTTAATATTTTTTAAGAACAGTGGATGTATCACCTCAATATAACGATGAAGATCACACGACACATGAATTTGTCCTTGACTAAAATATGATTGAGCATTCTCCTTAATTTTGCCTAGCCTGCATATTATGTCACAATTTACATCTTATAAACCTTCATTCAGGAAAGCTGAGAAGTTAAATGGTGGGTCTCATCTAAATTATTTCACAATTTTGCATTTAGTAAAAGCTATCGAATGGTGGGTCTCATTGAAAGTTTTGGGTAGAAGATTTACCTATAAATATAATTTACCATGATACCTCCGCTTTGACGAAGGCCTTTTTCTGACTTATCAGCCATCCAATTTACTCTCTCAATCATCGATTTCATGATCAGAAAAAAAAGTGTTAGAAGATGAGTTCAGCTTGACAAGTTTAATTCAAGAGAAGTACAAAATATCTTCCGACGTCCCACATGCAACAGCTTTGAGAGACGAAAAAGACCTAGTACATTATTGACCTCATCATACAGAAGAAGAATCACAGAAATGTGTTAATAGGAATTTAATGGTTTTCAAGAAAGAAGAACATGAGAATTGCTCAAATGTAAAGGTTTCAAATCAATAACTAGTAATAACTATTACCACACATGATTTTTTGGGCAGTTGTCAAAAGATTGGCCATAAGAATTTTTTACCTCGCATGTTCTGCATAAAAATGTGAATACAACTGGAAAACGTTCAGGAATAAATATTCTTTCAAATGAGAAAAAATAAATATTATAACGATTTTTTTTATAAGATATAGTATACATTTTGAATTTTCAAATGTTAAATAGATTCATATTTTCAAATATTAGACAAATCACATTAAGAATATGGATCAACTGGAGCAAAAGAAGCTGAAAAACTTGTTGTCAAGTACATGTTCAATGGGGACAATTCCTAGAAAGGTGAGGAAAGCCAAGATTCTATGAATCCATCTAATTTATAGAACTGAATGCAGATCATCTGTGGTTTGTTGACACAATATATGAGCTAGGGTCCAAAGCATGTGAGGATAGATGTGTTCTCAAGTGACTACATTGCTATAGCGGTGGAGGAACAGAAAAAGAAAGATCGCCAAACTCTTATGATTTTGAGCATAATGCAAGAATTATGAGTTTCTTGAATGAATAGACACCCCGGATAACTCCCCAAGCCATGGACCATACATATTGTGTTTCTACACAAAGACCTTGAAGAATTATGATTAATTATCATGTAAAAGATAAAAATCAAAACTTAGACAAATAACACTAAAATATTGAATGATTAACGATTAATCCCCAAATCTGCCATGTGACCTTCACTAGCAACAACCCAACATTATGATCATGGAACACTAGTAACAATATGTAACTGACTTCAACATAATGTCTCAATCAGCCTTAAAACAAACAACAAGACCATTTAATAGTAAAAGAACATAAAATATTAACCGTTCTAAGTGGTTCTGTTACTAGAAAGCTAAGTGCAAAGTGAAATGGATTTAAAGGAAACTCAATTCATTACTTCGATAGCTGGCACTGATATTATAGGAACTTCTTAGATCAAATATATAAGGACAATTAGAATAGAAAGAGTCACCAAATAGACATACCTTTGAAGGATCAAATCCAAATCAACTCATTTGCATCATCTATTGTGTGTCATCAGTGGCTGCATTAGCAAATGCATATGAGAATCTATAACATCCAAAGATAGTGATTAAAAAAAAGAAATTAATATAAAAAAAATAGCAATGCAAAGATACTATATGACATAGTTGAAAAGTCTAGTTCACACATCTATGCCCATATCTTATAGTTTGTGAAAAAACAACATTATAGTAGTTTCCAATACTCACGATGTCGTATAGATGGATTTTCCAGCCCCAAGACGTACCATAACATAGTTCTCCACAGAAGTGAGAAGCAACATATTCTTTATTTCAGAATAGCCCTGGATAACCCACAGTAAGTTTGATAACCCAATCCATTATAGGATTAATCAAATTGCAAACTTGCACATAGCAAAGCATTAAAGGGACTTACAGCTGCCTTAGTAAGAAAAATATTCCAATGAAAAAAATAGAAAAGCACAGAGGGGGCACTTGCCCCCACAAGAATTTTCAAAGTATATCGATTAGTGAACTACTGTAACAGATTTTAGCGGCGGCTAAAAAAATCTGCCACTATTACCCACACAAATTTTTTTTGCACTCTTAGTTGCCCCCACAACTATTTTTTTTTCAGTCTTAGTTGTCCCCCACAAAATTTTTTTTACTCTTGGTTGTCCACACATGAGCAAAATCTTGGCTCCGCCCTTGATAAGGTGCATTTACCTTGAATTCAATATTATTAAGAACTTGAATAACCTTAGTTGCCAATTTTTTTGTTCTAAAGGACACAAATGCATAGACTTTGTACTCTCTTGAGTCTTTTCCTTTCATTATCCTAACCTATAATTTGAAATATATGAACATAATCATTTTTTACATAGGAGACATGAACAACGTATTATCATAAAGTCATATAACTTAACTCGGTCACAATAGTTGCAATGGATTATCATTCACAATAGTTTCAAGACATCAATTTAGCAATGACCTTAAGATGGCATCCATATTGAGTTCCAAAAATAGAGTGTATAAATACAATTGTTATTCCACTATAATAAAAAATTAAATTAGTGTCATCTATTTAAGAGCTTGTTGACCTTGGTGTGCTCACAATGATAGATGAGAAATTCTATTAGAAATGACGCAATTTTTTAACATAATAGAATTAGCTCTCAAACCATTAGAGTTTCCTAGATTAAGGTTCAACTAAACTGAAAATTTCCCTAGGGCCTCTTTGGATTAACTTCTTTAAGTGCTTCTGGCTGTGGCAGGGAGTCAGAAGCACTTATTCTATCATTTGGACATTCAATGCTTTGAAAGAGCAACTTATTAAAAGAGTCAAAATAGTACTTTTATGAGAAGTACCGAAATTGGTGTTTCTAAATTTCATTTTTCGGAGAGCCATTTTTCTGTCAATTTTTTTGTGCATTTCCAATATTACCCACCCTCAAGATTAAACACTCTTTATTTTTTTTTTAACCCTAACCACACAAAAAAATAAAATAAAATAATAGAAGAACTTCTCGTTTGGAACCTCGACATACCCTTAAGATCAGATCTCTCTCACTCCGACAGTGTCTTCTCCCTTGAGAGACTGCGGCGGCGAGTTCACCCTAAATTTCCGATCTTTGAAACCCTCAACGCAACCCTTGGCAGAACCTTCAAGGTATTTTTGGTGTTGTTTCAGATTTATCAAACCAAATCTAATCCAAATTATGAATTTTGTTCTAGTTTTTCTTTGTTTGTTTGGGGTTTAGCTTTACTTGTTGGATTTGAGAAAAATAAGTTCAAAACTACTGATTTGAAGCTTGATCAGAGTGTTTCTAAAGAATTTCGAATACTCGTTTTACTATGATTTTATTTTATTTTATTCTAGAGTTGTTTTGATCTATTTAGTAGCTCTGGTTGTTGAATATGAGTTGAAGAAGTTCTAAGCTGCTGGTCTACTTTGTGTGTTGATGTGTATGAATTGGTGAAAATCTTGAAAGTGTTGGGTGCTCGTTACATATATTTTTATTGGACACAGACATGAGGGTTTACATGATCCATAGACATGAGTAGATTAATTTGTTTGTTTTGACACAGCTTGAATAGAAGCCAACTTAAGACTAAAATAGTCTTTGCACACAAATTCTAGAACTTTCTTTTGATAGGATAAAATGGTCATGATACATGAAAAATGGTCAAATTAACTTGACCTCTTGAATTAGAGATAAAAATGATGGACACAAGAGTAAATCATAATAAATTAACTCTAATGAGATGGGGTTAAGGTGGTAATTCAACTCAAGTGAGAACCAAGAAGGACTTGGAGTCAAAGTTGAAGGAATTGGGAATTACTAAAAAGTCAAGGTGGGAGAATTATTAGAAGGTTAACGGGAGGATAAAAGAGGAACAAACATGATTTTCTTGGAAAAAAAGATATTTAAAGGGTTTTAGAGAGTAATTTCCCTTAAGCAAATTCGAGTTCAAATGAGCTTTAGTTGCCCAAGAAATTTGTCCTTGGGTGAGTCATGGATAAGCAAAATTAACACTAGCCGTGGGTCACTCCCATACTAGGCAAAATCAACACTGGTCCATGGGTGAGGCAATGACCATGCCAAAAATGGTCTGTCCTTGGGTCACCCACGGCCATATTTGGAATCTGCATTAAAATGGCCTTTGGGGCCTTGTGTCTTGCCAATTGATGGGTTTTGAGGCCTTTGAAGAAATGAACTTTGGGTCAAGTCTATTTTTTGAAGGTTCTTAGTGCTCTTGAGCTCGGCCTAGTGAAAAATGGGGATTACAAGACTAACTCAAAAACTCATTGACGAGGCATGTGCAAGAACCGTAGATTTTTCCTTAAGGATACATAACTGCACATCCCCATAAAACATGTGCAATTATGTATCCTAAGGGAAAAAATTTCCGGTTCTTGCCCATGCTCGTAAGTGAGTATTTGAGTTATCATGTTAGGTTGAGTTCGAAAATCAATACTCGATTTTTTCCCATCAATGAATGTCAAATGTTTCTGTTTTGTTTTTGTTTTAGATTCCCCAATCCATATCCAACAAACGGTTCAGAAAAGAGTAAAAACAAAATTCCCTTGAGATAGGTACAGACTTTACATGGATTGGTATAATGTTTCAATTTTTTGGAATTAAAAGAGAAAGAAGGGAGATACTTGTGTGCCACATATTAATGAAGTCAACATGAGAGTCGTAACAATTAAGGATAATACGATAAGAAAGTGCAAATCAAGCACTATAAATACATATCGATTTGTTTATTGTTTATTACATTCTCCTCTTCAGGTTACGCTACTCCTCATCATATGTTATTGGGTCCTGGTAAGGAAACTTAGGCGGTGTTTGTTTGCGCTATTTTTCAGCGCTTATTGCTGAAAAAAAATTAAATTCAGCACTTTTGTCAAAATAGTGCGTTTGTTTACTTGTGCTTATTGCTGAAAATAAGTGAAAAAAATTCAGCACTATTTTGATGCTGAAAAAAAGTGCTGAAGCGGTAAGCACTTCGTTTTTTTCAACACGGACAAGTATGCCCTTTATTTTTTTGAGCATGGACAAGTATGCCCTTATTCTTAAAAGGATATTACCTCTTATATCCCATGGATAAGTATATAAATACCTCACAAATTAATAAACCCACACCATAGCTAAATTATTTTGTCTTATATGGATTAAAAGTTTTGGAATGAGTTGATTTTTGGTGAGGATGATCTCTACAATGAGGAGATCATCCTCACAAAAAATCAACACATCTTGAAACTTCTAAGCCTATCAAAACAAGTTCAAGAACCGTAAATTTTCTTATCTTTTTTTTTGAAAACTATTTTTAACGAGTTAGAAGTTTCAAAATAAACTGATTTTTTATGAGGATGATATCTAAACCATATAAACCATCCTCACTAAAAATTTGCTCATTCCACAAACTTTAATCCATATAAAACAAAACAAAAAATGGCTATAGTGTGGGTTGCCCTTATTAATTCATAAGGTGCTTTTATAATTACACATCCTTCATTTCCATCGAAAATTATTCATCCAAAATTAAGTTATTTTAAAGTTGATTTCAAATTTTGGTGACTTGTATGACATTATTATTTTTAATTTGAAATTTGTGGGCTTTTATAAATAGAAATTATTATTTATAAATTGAAAATTTGAGTATTATTTATTATTTAAAAATAAATTGTATTTTAATTTTATAAGAAATAATATATTTTATTGTGTTTGATAATAAATAAGCATTTGAAACATGCAAACAATATATAATATGATTGTAAGGGTAACAAAGACAATTTATCAGTTTCAGCAATGTGTAACAAATATGATTCAGCATCTAAACAAACAACTTTTTCAGCACTTAAATTCAGCGCTTATAAGTTTCAGCGCTTAATGCTATTCAGCACTTATTTTTTCAGTTTAACAAACAACACCTTAGTCGCTACAAACGCATAAGCACTTAAAATCACAAAACACACTACAGATAGTAGATGAAAATATCTGTCCATACGCGAATCGGTGATATTATTGCCAACCTCATTTTGGAACCATGGACCACCTGCCCACTCAGTTATCTCTTTTGTCATCGAAACAAGAAATATAGAAAAGATGGTTCCCCCTCCAATCATACCTTCAGTGAACACAGAACTGTACCTCCTCATCGAATAGGGAAGTTGATGGTAAAAGAAATCTTCGACGCCATCATGAATTAATCCATCCATCGCTCCAAACAAGAGGAATTGTGGAGTTAACCAAAAGAGAGTTATATTCCTAGGTAGATGATTCCGCCTTTCAGCTTCTACCCAAGCAGCAATAGTACAACAAAATGTAGACAAGATCATTCCAACAGCAATTTTAATCGAAGGAGCATACTTCCTTCCTGACCCAGATAATGTGTTCGATATTATAAGCTTATATAGTCTTTTCGTTACTGAACTTGATATCACTATCATAGTGACAAAGATGTTAAGAGATTGTGTTGTTCCACCGAGACTTTGTTTCATATTGTTTCCTTGATCGAGGAAAAAGGTATTTCCGACTGATTTCACCATACCATATGCAAGGAAGGTCATGCACATGGGAACGATCTGTAATAGACGTTTAACTTCCTCCACTTCCGTTACCGTGCAAAGCCTCCATCTCTTTCTTTCTTCCTCTATTTCCATTGGATCACCAGACGATGACTTTATCATAGCAGCTTTGTCCAAGAACCTACAATGTATCGTCGTCACAGTAGATTTTGAAATGAATCCTTTCGAAAAGTACTAAAAAATTTGAAATTAAATTATCTGCATATTTTCTAAAATGGATAACCATAATCACGATTATTTACTACTATTACGGACAACCAAAAAAATGGAAGATACCTTATTTTGTTGTATATGAACTTTTGTTTCTAGAAATAAAATGAAATTAATTACATAAAGAACACGTGATTCAGTTACACAAAGAACACACGACTCAAGTGATTAGGCAAATTGCTTACGTCTATTAATCCACTATAAACGATCAAGATTACAACCTCTCAAGCATCTGAATTAGTCTCCTGAAGCTCTTGCCAAACTTAGGTATACTAAACATCTTGTAACATCGTCCGATAATGAAACTAAATGGATAGACATTCCTTGAAGGGTGCATTACTTTATCTGGATAAATGTTTCTTGGACTTTTTGGTATTGAGTAAAGTGGTTTGCAACTGAGATATTGCTATGATAGATTTTTTGCTAAAAAAAAAGTCATTATGGGAATTTATGGAATCCCAAATGACCAATCGCACGAAACGTAATGAGAGTAGTTTTGTAAATTGGGAATGCCCACACTACATGTTGGATAATGTGATTAGTCGATCAAAGATTTTGTGAAATCTCAAAAGTTAATTAACTTTTTCTTTGAGCCAAAGATTTTTCGTATTGCTACCATTTTCTCTAGTCAGAGTGGTCCATCTATCATTTAGACGGGTGGGGCAATTTCGTTGGTTCTATTCCAAAGAGCATGTTTTGGAAGGCAGATAATGGTACAACAAATATAAATATAGAGGGGCCTTCATCAGCAAATGGTGGTAGTTTTGGGTTTATTGGGACGATCTCGATGGGTGGGTTCTTGTTTGGATTTTGGATTTGTCGGAGGGGTTGATTCTTTAGATGTATGCTTCATAGAGATCTAGATATATTCCATCCAAGAAAGCTTGAAATATGCGATTTCTGTGGACTCCTTGTAAGTCATTAACTGCCTAAACGGTGAGATAGATATTGGGTGGAAATATTTGCATTGGGTACATAATTAATATCAGACTCGCTTGGTCAATATATATATGGGGGGCGTTCACTGGCCAACTTTTTGGCAAAACATTTTTCAAAACATGAGTTAGAAGTTTTGGAATGGGCTGATTTTTGGTGAGGATGATCTCTACGGTGAGGAGATCATCCTCGCCAAAAATCAGCCCATTCCAAAACTTTTAACCCATGTTTATAAGTTGAAAAATCGTGGACCGTCCATTTTTTGTAAACTGTTTTTGATGGGGCTAGAAGTTTTAGAATGGGCTGATTTTTGGTGATGATGATCTCCTCACCGTAGAGATCATCCTCACCAAAAATCAGCCCATTCCAAAACTTCTAACTCATGTTTTGAAAAATGTTTTGCCAAAAAGTTTGCTAAAAAGTTTGTCATTGAACGTGACCCTATATATATATATATATATATATATATATATATATATATATATATATATATAGGGAAATGTTCAGCAACAAACATTTTGGCAAAACATTTTTCAAAACATGGGTTAGAGGTCTTGGAATGGGCTGTTTTTTGGTGAGGATGATCTCTACTGCGAGGAGATCATCATCACCAAAAATCAGCCAATTCCAAAACTTCTAACCCCATCAAAAATGGTTTACAAAAAATGGACGGTCCACAATTTTTCAACTTGTAAACTGGGGCTAGAAGTTTTGGAATGGCCTGATTTTTGGTGAGGATGATCTCCTCACCGTAGAGATCATCCTCACCAAAAATCAGCTCATTCCAAGACCTCTAACCCATGTTTTGAAAAATGTTTTGTCAAAATGTTTGTTGCTGAACGGGACCCATATATATATATATATATATATATATATATAGATATATTTTCTGTTGTTCATTCATGTTCTTTGGAGAGAAACATATAAGATAGTAGAGATTTCCTAGCAAAAACTTGAGCTTCTAGGCATGATTTTTTGAAAATCTTGGGTGACCATGTTTATATATATATAGAAGGTTGGGATCCATCGATTCCTAACAATGACTCATGAAAAAAACACATTATCCCAGCTCTTTATAAAGTCCAACGGTTGGGATTTATGAGTATCTTAATATCACAAATCTCGGAGATGCTTATCTTAAGGATAAATCACAACCATTGGATTTTGCATTTAAAGAGTTGGGATTATGTGTTTTTTTCATGAGTCATTCTTAGGAGTCAACTAATCCCAACCCTATATATATTAAATATGTTGGTTGGGATCCCTTCGCTCCTAAGAATGACTCATGAGAAAAACACATGATCCCAACCCTTTAAACACAAAATCCAATGATTTGAGATTTATGAGTATCTTGATAACACAAATCTCGGAGATACTTATCTCGAGGATAAATCTCAATCATTGGATTTTGCCTTTAAAAGGTTGGGATCATATGTTTTTTTTTTCATGAGTCAACTATCCGAACCCACTCTTTCTATATATGGGGAGTGTTCGAAGGCCCTAAAGAGAGCCAAACATTGTTCCAAATTAACATTTTTTAATATATGGGCTAAAAGTTTTGGAATGAGATGATTTTTTGTGAGGATTACCTCTATGGTGAGGAGATCATATTCACAAAATATCAACCAATTTTGAAACTTTTAACCCCAATTTACAAGTTCAATTTACACGTGAAGAATCATGGAATGTCGGTTATTTAGAAACGACTTTTGATGAGGTTAGAAGTTTCAAAATGGGCTGATGTTTTGTGAGAATGCTCCTCACAAAAAATCATCCCATTCCAAAATTTCTAGTTCATACATTGAAAAATGCTTGGCTCTCTTTAGGGCTCTGAACACTTCCCTCTATATAGATGTGGTGGGTGGGGTACTTTCATCAACCCCAACTTACCATGCGATCAAAAAAATGAAAAAAGCGGCTGCAAACGCACATGTATTATAAAGAAATTATGTAAGATTAAAATTACTTTAAAAATTATAAATAGATAATCTAATTAAAAGTATTAATTAGGGAGATTTTGAATTTCCATCAGACCCTTATCTCATTATAATATTGTTGATTAAAAGGGTATTCAATAATTGAAGTTTGTTTACATCTACCCTAAGGACACCCTTTAAAATGCATTAAATGCAACCTTGGGATTTGACATTTGTACCGAAGTTGCTCTCAAAAAAGTTTTGCTTTACAAAAATTAACCTCATATGCTTATTATTGGCTCACATTAACAAGGCCCTTTATAATTTTAACAAATCAACTATCATAGTTATGAGAGTCGTGTATTTGCAGTTTTTGTTTTGATAAAAAAGACCCAAATAATTAGAAAGATTAAATTTATTATGAGAAATTTGTTGGCTTAAAATTTTGTCATCATAATCCTTTATTCTCCTGTAATGGTAAAGATATCCATTGCTTCATTGGGACATTAGCATCATTCAATATTTTTATTTTTCAATAATGTCCTTAATTATTTTATCTTTTAATAAAAAAGATAAGGTATTTTAGCCTTTTTAAAATGAAGTACTTGTCTTCATCGGGAAAAAAAAAGTGTTTTCTTAACATGTGCCTGATGGGTACATGTATTGAAACATAAAATACCTTGTAAATAAGCATTTATGGGTGTTTTTGGTAGGAAAATTTTCTTTATCATTCTTAACATGTTCACATAACCCAAAAGAAAATAAGTCATGTTGGATTGACCTTAATTCACACTTTGCTGGTGTGGAGGTGCACACACAACCTTAGATGCTTTTCACTCGTATCTCGATAAAAAAAACATTTATGGTTCCAACATACTTTCACATCAACAAAGTGTGAATTGACGTCACTCCAACGTTATTCGAATAAAATTGTCTGTAAAAGCATTTATGACAATTATTATATTAAAAGCATTTAATATCAAAGGACCGAGATGCCCTTGAAAGATAGAAATTTTGGAGAGCGATTGTCCCACATCTCTTGGGTATCAAGACCTTGGGCTTTATATAAACTTAGGGCAATCCTCACCTTACAAGCCTATTTTGTTAAGATGAGTTAGGCCCATGGGTTTCTACATAGTATCAGAGTGGGTAATCACAGGAATGTAGGAGACACGTACACGTGAGGGGTAATGTAAGCGATAGTCCCACATCGCCTGGGTATCAAGACCTTGTGTTATATGTAAACCTAGGGCAATCCTCACCTTACAAGCCAGTTTTGTGAGGATGAGTTAGGTCCATGCACTTCTACATGGAGAATGTTAATGTCCTAACAATACATTGGACATTAACACTATATATTAGAGAGAGAGAGAGAGAGAGAGAGAGAGAGAGAGAGAGAGAGAGTTACCTAAATCGATCTGTATGGGGTAGAATGTGCTCACCATCATTTTGCTTCTCGTAGGGAACATTACTATGATCTTGAACATGACGAATACGACACTTCAAGATGAAAACAACTAACACACGAAGCACATGTTTGAGTGGGCTCTCACATTGTTCAGTGCGTCCTTTTACGAAGTCTTTTCTATGGTAATAGAAGACAAACACAATGATGGGTATCATAAGTAATGATCCGATACCAAACAATAATGGCCAAGTTGGTATGAAAATAATTGTTGCTGTAGCGACAACGTTCCAAATGATCACAAACCCATTTATCAAGAGTTTTTTGATGGACTTCTAGCCTCTTTTTTCTTCCCACAATGCATCGATAGATGTTTTTAAACTAGACCTCCCAACTACCACAAGTGCAAAGGCCAAGTAATATAGTACATACCCTAGTCCATTTAAGCATTTGTGGTCATTGTCATTTTCATAAGAATATGTGTATTTATATTTGTGTTCTTGACATGTGGAGAACACAGCCACCTTGAATAACATTTGAGAAGTCACACTCGTTATAAGGTCCAATCCCTGCAAAAAATACCCATGTTTAATTTTTCCTTACTTTTACAATTATTATTATTATTATTATGGGATAAGCTCGACATGAACTCATGACCTCAACATTGTTTTGGAATGTGTCAAATCAATTGAACTATGTACATGACCATAGCACTAGTGTATGACTTAAAAGTTATAAAGCTTTTTTGATGAAAAAGGCTTTTGAGTGCATTTTGATCATTGAATTAAAAGTTATGGAAATTTTGGTCATTAATTTTAAACTCTAGAAACATTTAAGTAATTCCATTTACTTTAAATTTTTTAATAAAATTAAGGTTTTACCCCCCCATTTTGAAACAATAAGAATGATTTTAAAATCAAAATCTCAAAGGATCAAAATCTAAATTTTGGTTTAAAGAACAAAAAGTAAATTTCGACATTTTCGACAAATTTTTAAAAGTTGATATCTTTCGCATTACTTTGAATTAGACTATAAAAATTATATGGTGTCGAATCTCGTGTTAAAGGCTTTCATTTTCAATTTTGATAACTTTGAAAATTGAGTTTCTAACACTTAGTCAAATTTTCACTAGCTTTTTCAGTTTTGATAGTTTGCTTTTGTGTACCTATTGGGACCCCGTTTTAGTAAAAATTTGATAGTTTTTTTTGATTGAAAGATCAAAGTGAATTTGAAAGTTTAAAAAGAAAAATGTTTGGCCTGAAAAGATGAAAAGTGAAAATGTCAAAAGAATGAAAAAATGGATGAAACGGTAAAATGTTAGAATCACACCCGAGGGGTGATATCTGGATTTTACATTGTATGTTGGGTGTAGGTTGGTGAAGGAATATTTAGGTGTAATGAAAGGTTGCATGTTTATTTAAATTATGTTGGCGTAAATGCTCCGAGTACTGTTATTTATTTTAGGCCGGGTGGTCACTGTTGCATTGTAGTAACTGGATATTCATTCTCAACCTTGTTATGTTACTTTTTTTTTTATTTTTAAAAGAAAAGTAATATATATATATAAAAGTAATTATTTTGTAAGCTGTTTAAAAGTCTGTAAATGCTTGAAGGGATAGTGCGTCATATCATCTGGAGTAGTGTACTATCCTAGGATGTATGGTAGGGACCACCAAGCTTATATGTGGTATGGGACACGTATGAGAGTAGAGTCATAACTGGAATCCAGGTCCATTTCTCTCTATCTTTACTAGTGAATGTGTATTGTAAAAGTGGTCGTATACGAATAAAGTATTTATTTTGAGAATCACATGCACGACTGATAGATATAGACAAAGATGATTGGTCAGTGGTCACTAACAATCTAGTAGTAGTTGAACATTCTGACACATCGAAAAGAGATCCATTACGTACGATTACATCAAACAGCCAGCCTGAATCGGATAAATGGTCATCCTTGTGATAAGTACAACCCCCGATCACAAAATCAAGAACTAAAAGTCATACTTATGTTGTAACATCATGTCCCGATTGAGAGCGATTTAGTCGTGAATCACAACTCTCTAATTCTATCACTCCACCATTGTGTAATATGTATTTGTTGTTCTATTTCGATTTATAAATTGAAAAGTGTGTCTATTATTTCAATTTTGTCAATTATATTTGCATAAGAATGAAAATGTATACTGAGTATAAATGACTGATGTTGTGTGGAATTTTAAACTGTTTAGTTACTCATCCCTAACTATATGTACCAGTTAATCGTAGTTTAATTTGTAAAGTTTGCATATTTTTTAAATGATTCAGGATGATTATTCGATCATGTTACGTGAGGTTATTAGTAGGAATTGGTTGTAGACCTACTGAGTAACCATTGTTACTCATCCTTTCCTTTTATTTTTTTAGTTGTAGAGCCTGCAGTTGGTGAGGCGAATGTTGAGTTATTAGTCAAGGAGCATCTGTTGGTCACTCGATGACTAGAGTCCACTACTGGGATTACTTCCACTAGGATTCATCATGTTCAAGAGGTGTACATAACTTTTGAATTGAGGGATTATGTTTCTGTTAGTGTCAGGTTAAATTTTTGTAATCCTGTATATCTTTATCTTTTGCGCATTCTGACCTGACTTTATGTTGTACGGAATTTACCATATTCCGCATTGTATATATTTTGGTATACGTTATACAGGATTTGTTGGATTTTGGTTTATCAGGTTTTCGAGTTTCGTGGAACGCTAACATAAACAGAGGGAGCCACGTCAAAATTTCGAGGTGCCACCTTGTACCTTGAGATTTGACCTTGGAATTTGTGTTAGCGTTTGGCAGGGCGCCACAATCATAGTAGATTAATTTATTATAGAAGGAAAGAAAATTTAATCAAGTAGATTGTTTAGGAGAAATTTTAAGTCTAGGTTTCATCATTTATTGATTTTAATTTTAAAATTTATTATCCGTGTTATTTTCCTTTTATTTTTAAACCTTATTTTACTATGGTTTGGATAAAATTAGAGTGAGATAGATTAGTAATTAACAATTGATTGGTATTAAGTCTCCGTGGGAACGATACTTTCTCATCACTTTATTACTTATTTCGATATGTATATTTGCGTTTTTAAAATTAGACAATAGGTTAATTAAATCTTTTTGGATGGATGCTATAAAAATTTTCGCTTCCTTAATTTACGGAGGATATTCAGTTGCATTGGACTTTGGCTTACTAGAAGAAGCATGGATTGGAAAAGAAGTAAATCTATCATACTTGAGAATTTTATATTATATTTTTTATGTTAATATAGATTTAAATAAAATGAGTAAATTAAACCCTCAATCCATAAAATGCATATTTATTAGATATGACACTGATGAGTTTGGCTATTGATTTTGTAACCAAGAAAATTGGAAAATCGTTAGGAGTAAGAATGTCATAATCAATAAAAAACAATTATGTATAAGAAGAAGTCATAAAGAAAAGAAAAGCTTTAGAAAGTCCTAAAGATGATAGATATGTGGAATTTGATGAAATATCATCAAGGGGTATACTAAAACCTACTAATTGAAATATTCAAGTAAAAAATTCAAACTTCACTTACTCATGCCACCCTTCCCTCCACTAAGGAGATCTACAAGATTTACCTAAGGAAACACCCCCAGCTCGGGATTTATCCTCATTGCATTATTTATTGTACATGGTGAACTAGAGTATCTTGAAGAAGTTATGCAAATTGAGACAAAAAATAAGTAGAAACTTGTTATGGATGATGAGATGAATTATTTAGTATCAAATTAAATATGAATTTTGGTTGAACTACCCAAGGGCAAGAACACTTTACATAATCAGTTGGTCTACAAATTGAAAGAAGAACATGCTGAGACCAAGAGATATAAGGCCAAATTGGTTATGAAAGGTTTCCAACGAAATTCAGATATTGACTTCACATAGATATTTTTTCTTATTGTGAAATTATCTATTGTCAAATCTGTTTTGAGTATTGTGACAGCAGAAGACTTGTATCTAGGATAGTTGGATGTAAAAACATAATTTCTTCACGGTGACTTGAATGAAGATATTTATATGCAACAATCACAAGGGCACTTGACAACGGGAAAGTAGCATATGATATGTAAAATCAAGAACTTGTATGGGTTAAAGTAGGTATCCAAACAATAGCACATCACGTATGATAATTTCATGTCTAATATTGGGTATACTTTGTGTCATGCTAACCATTTTTGTTATTTTAAGAAGTTTAGTGATTCCTACATTATTCTTCTATTTATTGTATGATGATATGTTTATTATAGGGTCAAGCATGATTGAAATAATAAGGTTGAAAGAATAACTTTAAGGGATTTTTTATGAAAGATTTTGCACATTAAAACAAATCTTTGGAATGTGGATCAATAGAGATAGGAAGAACAGTCAGTTGATGTTATCTCAGGCACAATAAATTGAAAAGTACTGAAAAGATTCAACATGAACACTACCAAACCAATTAGCATTCCTCTAGTAAATCATATCTCACTTTTTAAGATGCAAGGTGAAATAACAAATAAAGAAATGCAATACATGTTAACAGTACCAAAAATTATGAGGTTTACATGTCGTAGAGCAAAAGGATATAGGTCCATTAATGCATGAATGTCTTACCTTTGTATCTCAATTGTTGAGACAAAATATGTCCAACAACTGAAGTTTGATTTTTGGCACATGGATTTGATAAGGGGTGGGCCATATGATTATTGTTCAGTGAATATAGAAGACAAAGTCACACGACATGCAAGAAGAAAATGGATATACAATCTCTACCCAATTCCTAGGTGTACAAGATCTTGAGTCCTTCATTGGTTGATTAATGGCAAAATCTTCATTTTTTCGATTCCAAGGTACCCAAGCCTCTTAGATAACTCGAGTAATTCTCAAACATGTGTTGTTCACTGCCATACACACACTAGAAACCACTAAGGGGTAATTCGAACTCAAGATCTCAACTTCTTAAGGTGTGGTCCTAGTTATCTCATAAACACAAATTTGTTATTTAGAATTTATGTGCTAAGCTAATAAACCAATTAATGGTAGCACGCCATGTGTATTAAATGAGCAAGAGAGTGAATTAGGGTTGGCAATGAGTCGGATAATAATTGCTTACCAAACTCATCTGACCCGAATAAATTTGATATGGGCAAAGTTTTTCTACCGGATTAAGAATTTGGGTCATACTACCCAATATCCCTTTATCCAAAAATAATTGTAGGGTCAGCTATGAATATATGCTATATCCTACGCGACAACTCATTAACCCAATGGCAAAATTGTTCTTTTATATTTTATGTAAAGTATACTTAAATAATTAGAATTTTCTTCTTTACTCTCTAATCTCCCCCTTCTCATAGGATCTCTCAATTCATAGAGAAATTCAATGAGGTGAGCTTGATTTTATGCTATATCTATTTTATTAAATGAGGTTGTAGAATTTTTTTATTACATAATTTTTATTATTAAAGTAAAAGATTTAGGTGGGAGAGGGTAAAAATTTAAATGACCCAAAATTCAAGAAAGAAATCGGGTGTGATTATCCACCTAAAATTTGGGTAAAAATTTGGATATGTGTATCTTACAATATGGGTATATGTGCTAAATTTGGGTATGGAGTAAGTAAAAGTCTTAACCGGCTGTCGCCAATCCTAGAGCAAATGGTTACTAAAGAGAAAATTTGGGAACAATTTAAGTGTTTTATTTAGTATTTTTTTTAAATACACATGGCATCATGCCATTGGTTCATCTTCTTAGCACATAAATTTTCAAATAGCAAATCTCTGTTTCACCATCCCTTTATGGTTAACTTATCGATTTTCTATTAGAAAATCCTAGACTAATTTCGTTGGACACCGTGTTCAACACTATGTTGATGTGGCAATGACAGGATACCATAGATCTCTTTTCAAAAGATACAAGTTAAACAAAGAATGGTTCTTCATGCACTGTCACATCAGTGCAATGTTGAACTCAGTGTCCAACGTAGGCAGTGTAGCACGACTCTTTCTATTAATAGAAAACCATTCTAAACTAACGAAATAGTGGCATAATGCCACGGGATACTTCCAATGGATGCTTGAGCCTTGGCCAAAAATGGCTGAGATGACAAAAGAAATAATAAAGGGATCAAAGTATGTTTTTTCGAAATCATTTTGCGAGAATCCGTGTAAAATGTCCCTGGAAAATGCTGAAATGACAAAAAAAATTTACTGTGATTCTCACAAGTCTAATGTGGGATGTGCACATAACGATAGATGTGTTTCCTCAAGACACGGGTAAAAATCATCTACGGTTATGTATGCATGTCTACGTCAGAATTGTGAGAATCACAGTAAATCCTATGAAACCCCAGCACAACTCAATATCCCTTTGTACCGTACAAAGCACACCTGATTTTCTAGGACAGATTTTTTTGCCACACCAACGTTTACTAATGCCACCCTAATTCTTATGTAAATCACCATAAAATTAGCACACATCCTGGGATGGAATTAGCAAAAGGTTGTGTAGTAAGAGAAACTCTCTTTTCTAAGGGATTAGGGATGGCAAGTTTGCCCCGCTACACTGGTGCCTGGCCTTGACACTATGTGAAAACTGAAAATTTCTTCAAAAAAATTTGACGGGCCACGACTCACGAATTTTAGAAACTGAATTTTGATAGTCTAAGACTGTCGAAATTCTTAATGTTCCCAAATTTGACGGCTTAGAGCTGTTGAATTTCTCTCATCCTTCATTAATTTGACATATTAGGCCTGTCGAAAAAAAAATTTGACAATGAAAAATTCGACATCAATTCGACCTCTTGGTCCGTCGAATTTTATGCAATTTGACTGCCCAAGGCTGTCAAATTTGGGCTTTTTTCACATTGTGTGACCTGCCCATATAAGGTTGGTATTTACACTTTTAAATGGTTTCGGGACAGTTTTTGTATTAAAAATGAAAAATAAATTCAGTTTTGGGATGGTTTTCATATTAAAAATGATTAACCAAGACGGTTTTGATATACCTCGCCCCACCATTCTGCTCAACCACGCCCAATTTCTTAAATTGCTTATCACACCCTAATTAAAGATTTAAACACAACATTAAAACATTAGAATGTTTTGGCTTAAATTATTATCTCAACATTTCAAAACATTAGAACTCTCATTCAAACGATTTCAGTAGTTATTTATAATTTTGATTTAGATCATATTAAATCTTAAATCCAAAAAAAAACTGAAATCTAAGGAAGAGAGAGAGAGAGCTTCTATTGGCACCTCGACTCTTACTTGTTGGCGAGTTGCTCCTTTGAAAATTAGGTGGGGTGGGACAGGTTTTAGAAAAACAATTAAAGGTGGGGATGGGTCAAAAAAATCATACTCAAATCACGGTCAGAGCAGGTTGGGTCTGGGTTTAACTAAAACTGGCCCATACCCTCTCCATTGCCATCCCTATACAGGATATACATATAAGGCTTAACCAGTTTATATAAGTGGCACGCAGATTAAAGCTGCCGGGTCAATCCATTAGATCTATAATTACAATCGAAGCCTGGCCTATATTCTATTGGACCAAAAGAAATCCAACCCAGCAATTCAATATGTTTATAGGGGTAAAGAACTTACAAGGAAATAGCAGATTGAGGAGACGAAGAGCATGCCATAATGGGTGAGGTAAACATCGACCAAGATGGCTCCAACAATTCCCATAATGCCCGACATGGCATCAATCACATTCGTATAAGCTGCGGCCAAAATGGGCCTCATAAACATGTATTCTGTGAAGAATGTCATCAAGTTGAATACCGTGTTCTCCATATATACAACCACAATGATTGCAGCTGTGATGAAAAAAAAAGGAGTTATTTCTATAGTTGCAGGTTTGTCATTCTCAAACCAACTCAGTCTTTTTGGTTAACCAATTCCTTTTCCTTCCAAAATACTATATTGGATGTACGAAATCTGCTCTTTGGTGCAATGTTTTCAGACCCCGAGCCATTAGGAGAGGCACTCTTGCCTGGGGGCCTCACATGCATTAGATAAATAGAATCGTGATAATCTGACTATGTTACGTGGCACACTCAATTGACTCTCTTGATGGAACAAGTTCTGGAACTGTCGATCTTAATGCCTCGGGATACAAAAGTGTATCCTGAGACATACAGATCTACATTCCCCGAATTTGTCACATCAGGAGAGTTGATCAAATGTGCCACATGGGGTAGTCAGATTATCACAATTCAAATAAATAAGACAACTAGAATTGTATTTATCATAAAGAGGATGAGCTTTAAGAGAATGATTCGGAATTCTTGCAAAGTGGAACCATACAGTACCAGACACGAGATAGATCTTCTGGCTTTTTTCGATTAAGCCAATTCATTGGGGACCCTATAGATCCATTCTTTTTTCTATTCAAAAATCAGCCCTTTGTCTCTTTTGTTTTCTCATCAAGAATTCTTTGCTGATCAAGAGATCCTGATATTAAAGAACTAAAAAATTCAGATAACCACACATTTCAAAAATTCAAATTCCAAATTTTATTTCATTTTAATAAATAATATCATTATTTTATATTTGAGAAAAAAGAATTTTTTTTTTTAATATTTAAATAGTTGAAAATTCCTATAGTAAATGAATATTTTATATTTATTGAAAAATAAAAATACAATTGAATATTATTTTTCAATAATTTCCTTTGTATAATACTAATTGCTACAATATATATATATATATATATATATATATATATATATATAATTTCCTCTGTATAATACAAATTTTTTTATATATATGCATATGGTTGCGTTTAGCACCAAACATTTTGGCCAACCATTTTTGTCCTACATGGGTTAGAAGTTTTGGAATGAGCTGATTTTTGATGAGGATGATCTCTACGGTGAGGAGATCATCATCACAAAAAATCAGCCCATTCCAAAACTTCTAGCCCATGTTTACAAGTTGAAAAATCGTGGATCGTCCATTTTTGTAAACCATTTTTGATGGGGTTAGAAGTTTTTGAATGGGCTGAGTTTTGGTGATGATGATCTCCTCACCGTAGATATCATCCTCATCAAAAATCAGCCCATTCCAAAACTTCTAACCCATGTTTTGAAAAATATTTGGTGCTGAACATTTCCCATATATATATATATATATATATATATATATATATATATATATATATATATATATATATATATGAGGGCGGTTCAGCAATCTTAAAGTTTGCCTTACATTTTTCAAAACATGGGTTAGAAGTTTTGTAATAGGCTGATTTTTTGTGAGGATGATCTCCTCATGGAGATCATCCTCACAAAAAATCAGCCTATTACAAAACTTCTAACCCCATCAAAAGTGATTTACAAAATTGGACAGTCCACGATTCTTCAACTTGTAAACTAGGGTTAAAAGTTTCAAAATGAGCTGATTTTTGGTGAGAATGATCTCTTCACCATAGAGATCATCCTCACAAAAAATCAGCCTATTCCAAAACTTTTAACCTCATCAAAAGTGACTTACAAAAAATGTTTGACAAACTTTAGGGTTGCCGAACTGTTATATATATATATGGGGGCAGTTCGGCAGCCCTAAAGTTTACCAAACATCTTATTAAACATTTTTCAAAATATGGGTTAGAAGCTTTGGAATGAACTGATTTTTATGAGGATGATCTCTATGATGGAGATCATCCTCACAAAAAATTAGCCTATTCCAAAACTTTTAACCCCATCAAAAGTGATTTACAAAAATTAGACGGTCCACGATTCTTCAACTTGTAAACTAGGGTTAGAAGTTGCAAATGAGCTGATTTTTGGTGAGGATGATCTCTTCACCGTAGAGATCATTCTCACAAAAAATCAGCCTAATCCAAAACTTCTAACCCCATAAAAAGCAATTTACAAAAAATGTTTGACAAGATGTTTGGCAAACTTTAGGGCTGCCGAACCGCTTCCTATATATATGTATCAATTCAATTCTACTTAACGAATTTCTTTGCAAATATTACTATTTTCTATTCGAATTCCCTTTCTAAGTATTCCAATTATGTTGCATGCTAGTAATGACAAAGAAATAGAATAAAGGAGAAAGGTGAGAAGTGAGAAGTGAGAACAAAGAGAAAAGGGAAAGTGGCTCAAGAAAAAAGGAGGGTGGGGCATGGGTCATTGAGCTCACATGGATTATCATATTGTCAATTTAGCATCAGTCTTGTAGATTTTACGAAAAAATTCATATTAAAAAGCAATATTAAAATTAAAATTCAACCATGAAAAATAAAGTTATTTTTTTTTCTTTTCAGTTTTCTCATTTTTTTAAAAGTTCATAGAATTCTGTCCTCTACAATCTCATGGCATCGATCATGTTTTTGAATGCCACAGGGTGATCCAATCATGAAATTTTCATTTTCCATCATAGTAGGAGAGACAAATTCTCTCTTATTATTGATGTCATTTTTGCCACATGTCAAATGGTCATCGGACTGTGAGCTAAAAAATATAAGTGATATTTTGCTCACAGCCCAACACGAGATTGACGTATGACACGTAATTAATAAGAGAAAATATATCTCTCCTACTCACAATAAAAAATTGAAATTTCTTGATTAAATGATCTTCTGGAATTAAAAATCATAATCCAATACCATAGTGTTGCAGAGGACGAAATTCTATAAATTTTAAAATAAAAAATAAAAAAATTTATTGCTCTCCGATAAATTTTAATTTTAAACTTGGATACTCGGTAAGCGCCTATTTTCAACACCTTAGATCAAATTTGAAAATTTTTGTTTTTAATTTTTTATTCATGAGTTTCCTTTTAATGAAATCTAAAAGGCTGTGTGGTGTTCTATTTCCAATATGATAATCTATTTCGTTACTGAGCAAATCCGTGGGATCCAAGTCATAAATTTCTAAACTTTTATGGTTAATTTGTTACTTAACATACCTTGAAGTGGATTCTAATCATATTAATTTGTGGCATTCAAAAACATAATTTGACATATGAGATTATAAAGGATAAAATTTTAAGAACTTTAGAAATAAAGAATTGAAAAAAAAAAAATTTCTCATTGTTGAATTTTAATTTTAAATTTGGGAGTTTGATATCCATCCATTTTCAAAATCTACTACTAAGATAAAAAAAAAAAACGTTTACTTTAATTTTTTATGTGGAATCTGAGTTTTTTATATGCAATCTAGAAGTCTGTGTTGTTGGATTGCTAATTTGAATATCTATGTGGGTCCAATGATCCTTAGTAAGATTTGAAATCTTACTAAATAAGTCATGGTAGCATTATTCATAAAGTAAGTTTTTTTTTTCGCGGCGACTTGGCTCTAAAACTGTTGGAACTAATTTGTCTCCCTGGAAATTTAAACGAGTCTACTCTCCAACTCAGACAAATCTGTTTAAAAATGTACTGAATCGGCTTAAAAATTTTACTTATAAACCCTTAATTTTCTCACAAAAATCCTTGATTTTTCTCCACAAAACTCACCATCGTGAAGCTTTTTAACTTTTTCCCGCAAACTCAAAGACTTCACCACTTTAAAACTTATTAACTTATTTAACGTGAATTTCAATCACAAAAATTTTACATGATTCCCTCTCAAGAAGACCCTTCTCAACCTAAAAATCTATTATATCTATTTTTCAAAAATACTCTCTCACTCTTGAGGTACAAGGGTCGAAGGAGATATATATCTTAAAGTTGTAGAGGAGGGTACCATGTTCATGATCATAATGGGTTTTGGGTAGAAAAATAGAGGCATTAATTAGTCTAAAATTAATGAGTCGCTCCAATTTTTAAGTTTAAAAACAATGATTACCATACAATATTTTATGATCTAAAATTCAATATCTTCAATAATCTTTGTTTCTTTTATTTATATCTAAATTCTGAACAATTTTTTTTTTTCTCTTTTAATTTAGTAAAAACTTAATTTTATAATCTAAGAAGGCATATTAATTCATTTAAGTGAAAAAAAAACTAAATTTTGCTGTATAATAAATACATCTCTATCCATCTTCATGATTATGGTGAGGAATTAAAATACAGAACAACAACACACAAATTTCAACAATGTATCCAAGTCATTAAACATGAGATCATAATTAGAGGGTTTCATCGAAATTACCTAAGATAGGATAACTTTGCTTCAACAAACTGAGGCTTTCTTGGACTCCTACGCCGAAACTCAAGTAACAGAAGAAAATCTTAAGATTCGTATCATCCCATCCCAATCCCATCGTAACCTCCTCCTCAATTCTTTTTCGGTGGACAGTTGGTAAGCTTGTTGAATTTTCAAATGAAAAGAGAAACAAAGACTTACTTTTTAATTAGCTGACAAGAAAAGAAGTAAGGCATACTTGCTAGAGATTTGTACTCTTTTTAGGAGGGTGAATACGCTGAAAATGGATCGGTTCGGTACCAGATCAATACTACTTCAATATGGATCCAAAAATTTGTAAGCATGTATGTGAGCTAAATCTGTTTTAGTTTCATTTCATCATTAATCCGAAATGGATCTGAACACATGCCTTATTTTCAAATTATCAATATTCAAAAAATATAAATCATATAAAATTTTAAAAAATCTACTTTCCAACTACATACATAGAAGAAAACAAAAAGACTAAATTTTTTTATCTATATGTATTTATATGAAATTAAGAATAAATTTTTTTATTATTAAACTCTGTTAGATTGGATATTTTTTGGAGTAGATTCTGAATTTGATCTGAAATTATTTTTGGATTTCAAACCAAATCCAAGCCGAAAATCCTAAATTTTTATGTTTTTTTTGGATCGGATCAATTTGGACATCGGATATATTTCAAATCATTGCTAGTCCTAATGATGAAAAGGGATGTGCGATAGTGTGAGGTTTTCTTCTTTCAACAGAAGTTTTAGTGTTTGAGAAACATTTTACTAACTAACTTAGTAAAGATTTGAACCTTACTAAGGGTCGTTTTGCTCAAATGGCTTACCATCCTAGCAATCCAACACCACAACCCTCTAAGTTGCTTTGAAAAACTCATATAATAATAATAATAATAAAATTTTGAGCTTGATTTAAGATTTTGAAAATTGACGTGGCTATCGAACTTCCACGTAACTCTCAAACTTAAAATTGATATTCAATGGTGAAAAATAATTTTTTGAGGAATTTTTTTTTTAAAGTTCATAAAATTTTATCTTCTACAGTCCTGAAACATTGAATCATGTTTTTTTGGATGTCACAAGTTGAGGGGAGCCCAAGGACCCTTAGTGAGGGTGAAATCCTTACTAATTAGTAAGACTAGTAGGACTTTATAGTGTTTCAACTGTTGAAGTACAAGTCCGATTTTGAAACGGGTCAGCCCGCTTCAAAATTTGAAGGGACCCTCCATGTTACAAGAACGTGGCAGTTTGTATTATTTTACACCTTACATTTTGTTAATATTTAGGATAACGCTTAGAAGTGTTACGTGTTCGAGAGGGTTTCTTCGAAATTTTGAAGTGGGATGGCCACGTTTTTGTCCGTTGGAATCTTGTGTAGTGGGTCTCACTTTAACAAAAGTCGATCATTATTGAGAGCTTTTGGAGATTGTGAACATGTTTATTCCGACAAATGCTTTGAAAAATGCTAAAGTGCATTGAAATAACTCTCCAAGTTGCATTGATGAGAGTGTCTTTGTTGGTAGAAACAATAGTTGCTTTTTCTTTATTGAATGTTTTTTACCACACGTGGAAAGTATTCAGAGCCAATTGAGCTCAATCTTGTTACATAATATTTTATATCATTATTTATTGCAATGGATTAAACATATTTTTAATTTGAAATTAAGAAATATGCAATAATTATCTTACATTTTTAATTTTTTTTAATAATAATTAAATATTATTTTATTTATTTAAAAATATCATGCATGTGAGGCTTGCACTTTACACCTCGATGCTTACGCCTCAAGGCACCAACTAGTCGAGCACTCTACCTCGAGTTTTGATGTCTGGAAACATTGGGCTAGCAACCCTTTAAATTCATGGTGTAGATCATAGTCAAAATAAAATTCAGAAAACATTTCTTTTTTTTGGCTAGATCCAAGGCTTTGGTAAATGTCGACCATCAAATTTCTAGAAGTTTAAAATTAGAATCCAACTGTGAAATATCATTATATTCTTAAAATTTCGTGCTCTACGTTCCAATAACATCTTACGATGTTTTTGGATGTGACCTAAATTTATAAGAAACTTTCTTTACTGATTAAGGAAACTGTCATGACTAAATTAGTAAGAAGTCTTACTACGGGTCGTTGGTTCCACCGGAATTGGCATGTTGACAGGACAACGCCACAGCCCTCTACAGTTATTGGCATAAATCAACCTAAGAGAAAATTAAATTCTTTTGGCAGGATCAAAGCCTATGGTTATAGAACTCGCAAATTTAATATTAAAATCCAAAAGAAAATTTTAATTTTTGAAAATTCTTAAAATTTTTTATATTCGACCATTTTCATGAGAGATTTCAGTCAAGAAACTTTCATTTTTTTTATGGTAAGGAAGTGTTATTTCCTTCTAGGACTTTTCTAGCTTCAACGATCCATAATTGAGGGTTTCTGTCAAAGGAACGGTTCGATAAGAGGAAAACTACAAATTCAGATAAATATAAATCTTTTAGGGATTAGTACACATTTTCGTGGGAATACATTATCTTTGGGAATCCCAATCATCAAATTGATGAAGATTTCAAATAAAAAGATAATCCCACTAGGTTTGAACTAAACGGGATTTCTTTTGAACCCAAAGATGAGATTGACATCTATGAACCAAAATAAAGGGAGAATATTTTTATTTTATTTTTTATTATTCATTCTTTTTCAAGGAGAATATAAGAGGGAAAAGAAAATCGAAACCGCAAAGGAAAGGCATGTAGGAGATGAGTCCAAAATAAAATGAGTCGTGCTAGAGTGACCTCAAGATTGTATCTGAAGTGAAAGTGTATACGAACCATAGATGCTTTTCATCGAGATGCTTCAACATTACAAACCAGTAGAAGTGGATCTTGGGACCATTCGGTTCATATGCACTTTCTTTCCACAAAGGAAACGTGATGGATAGCTGGGCTTTGGGTCTTAAAGTTGTGGGTTGAACTTTATAGAGATGGGCTGGATTGGGTGGGTCATTGGGCTCAATGTATTAAATTACAAGATCAATTTTTATTTTTATTTTTAAAGAAAATTACAACAGATATAATGCTGCTCGTCACACATTAAAAGCTTTATACAATTTTTGTTGAATTATCTTATACGGTAATCTATTCTCAGTGCTTTAGTTTAGATCTCATTTGTTTTAATTTATTACTATTTTTTTCATCTACCAACAAAGTTTTTAAATTGAAGGGTAAATTACACTTTGACCCCCATGGTTTTGCATAATGCCACATTGACCCCCTAACATTTTCACAATTGCACTTACCTCCCTTCACATAAGGTGCTAAAATTCATATGACTTCATTACTAGATAGATCTTCTCGAAATGCCTAAAACACATATATTATAATTGCAAAACAGACATTTGAAATCAAAAGTTACAATGACATCGCAACTTTGTTCGTCATTTTGTAAATTATAAATTGTTGAAATAAATTAATCGAAAAATACTTTAAAATATTCAAAATTAAAAATATACAAATCTCCATTCATCATTCACAGTCAGAAATGATTGCAATCTCAGTTGAAAAAGCTAAGTGTGTAAAGTAGATGAGAAAAAGGGTAGTTTGAATATTTCAAAAATATTACAAACAGATATGAGGTTGAGTGACCATTAAGAAAGAAGAAAAAAAACAACACAATGTAAATACTACAAAAGTGATAAACTTGACACTGGTAAAATTCACCCATTTTTAATTTTTGAATTTTTTCAACTAAAATACATAGAAAGATCGACTAAAAATTTGAGATAACAACTTGTTTAAATGATTTCAACCCAAAAGAATCATTCTTTATTGATTTTCATCTAACAATAAAGAAAAAAAAGTGAAAAAATGCATGTTTTTTTTACCTACATCTTCAAAATATTTGAAAAATCCCTCGAAAATGACTTTTTTTTTTTCCTTCTTAAAGCCTTTCCGACAAAACGAAGTCTCTGAAATTTAATTGATATTTCAAAAATTCAATTTTTATTTTTTATTTTTATGAAACCTATGAGTTCAAACAGTTAGGACTTTCATTTGTGAGCAGGGGCGGATTTAGAGTGGGGGCAATGGGGCACTTGCCCCCACAAGAATTTTCAAACCATCTTCGGAGTAATGAACCATCGCATCCCAATTTGTTTTACACTCTTAGTTGCCTCCACAAAACAATTTCCATTGTTATGTTGCCCCCACACAAAAAATTACAATCTTCGTTGCTCTCACAAAAAAGCTTTCACTCTTACATTGCCCCCACATGAGTTAAATCCTGGCTCCGCCCCTGTTCGTGAGAAATGTGAGAGATGAGTTCCATGGACTGTTTTGAAAAGAAGAGTATCATAAATGGATTAGTAAAAGACTGCCCAAAAGTTAGGGATTATTTATTAAAAAAAATCCCTCTATAAAGGTCCTTTAAGTAATTTTCTCCCATATTTAATGGGGGTAATTTAAATGTACCATCTTTTACGTAGAGGCCAGTAATATCAATGTAAACAATATTTTTTTTTTTTGTACTAGTTATGATATATTTGTAATTCCTTTTTAAATTGCCTGTTCTATACGAGGGAGAGGAAGGTGAGAACAAAGAGAAACGGGAAAGTGTGTCAAGAAAAAAAGTTCGGGGGGCTTTTACATATTAGCCTCCAATTTCTTAAATTATTTTGCACACCATAATTATAGTTTTAAATATTTTAGTTATTATTTATAAATTATGATTAGGCTCACATAAAATCTTAAAAAAATAATAATAATAGAAATCCAGCTAAACAAAGAGAGAGCTTTTATTGGCACCCGGACTTTTTCTTAGCTTCAATCATTTTTATTTTTAGTTGGTATTTTAATCCTTTTAAATGAATCATGATTGCTGAAGAATGAGTTTTGGCTCATAGAGTACTGTTTGCAAATTTGCTAACAGCTCCACGGTTTGACATGTGGTGCAAATGACATCAGCAATCCTGCTTGCACGTCCTCCGCCTACAAATTTCAAATTTGGAGATTTAAAATCTTAAAATGGGTTATAGAGATTACATGGATTATCATATTGTCAATCTAACATCACAGTCTTTTGTAGATTTTATGAAAAAATTCATATTACAAAACAATGTAAAATTAAAATTCAACAGTGAGAAATAAAGTTTTTTTTTTTAGAGTTCGTAGAATTTCGTCCTTTACAATGTCATGGCATCGGATCATGTCTTTGAAAGCTACAGGGTGATCCGATCCTGAAATTTCCATTGTCCATCATGGTAGGAGAGAGAAATTGTCTCTCTTAATATTGGTATTATAGTTGTAAAATTAGTGATATTTTGCTCACAGCCCAACACGAGTTTGACATATGACACGTAGGTAATGAGAGAAAAAATATCTCTCTCCTACCCACAGTGAAAAAATGAAATTTCTTGATTAGGTGATCTTCTGGAATTCAAAAACATAATCCAATACCATAGTGTTGCAGAAGATTTGATTCTATAAATTTTAAAATAAAAAATAAAAAAAAAAAAATGTTATTGTTCTATGTTAAATCTTAATTTTAAACTTGGATACTTGGTAAGCATCTATTTTCAATACCTTAGATCAAACTTGAAAAACTTTGCTTTTTAATTTTTTTTCTTTTTTAATCATGAGGTTTTTTTTAATGAAATCGAGAAGGCTAAGGGTTCAATTTCCAATATGAAAATCTATGTGGGCCCCTTAACTATTGCATTTTTGTTACAAAAACTCCCTTGGATTTCTAACAACTCCAAGGGAGCCTTGTTTTATGAAGTTCGTTACCCACCAAACCTCACTTTTTCAAATTTGTTACTGAGCAAACCCCGAAGTGGGATCCACGTCATAAATTCCTAAATTTTTGCATTTCATTTGTTACTTTAGATATCTTGGAGTGGATTCTAACTACATTAATTTGTGGTATTCAAAAAACTGATTTGACGTACGAGATTATAAAGGATAAAATTCTAAGAACTTAGAAACAAAAAATTGAAAAAAAAAAAAAAAAAAAAAAACTTAATTCTCACCATTTAATTTTAATTTTAAATTTGAGAGTTCGATATCCATCCATTTTCAAAATCTACTACCAAGATCAAAATGATTTTCTTATTTTAATTTTTTATGTGGAATCTGAGTTTTTACATGCAATCTAGAAGTTTGTGTTGTTGGATTGCTAATCTGATTGTCTATGTGGGCCCAATGATCCTTAGTAAGATTTGAAATCTTACTAAATAAGTCATGGTAGTATAATTCATAAAGTAAGGTTTTTGCAGGTAACAAACTCGAGAAAATAGTAGGGGTGCACATTGGATTGGGTAAATCCGATAACCGAACCAATCCGAAGCCTTTTGGATTGGATTGGTTCGGATTGAGTATGATTTGGTTCGGGTATGGATTGTATATTAAAAAATCCGATTAATTTGGTTCGGTTCCGGATTAGGTGTATAATAAAACCGAACCAATCCGAGAATTGAACTATATATATATATATATATATATATATATATATATATATATATATATATATATAACTCATCAAAGTCTTCAGCTTTATCTTCTCTATTTTTTTCTAACAAAAACTTATAAAAAAATGTACACTAATCTCTCTCTCAACTCTTAAATGAATCAATTCATTTATGGAATAACTTTTACAAAGAGTTTGATTCCTTATCTTTTTACGAGAATTTTTATGTCGTATTTGTTAGATGAAATATACTATACGAACCTAGGCTTGGATACGTTAATCTACCATTTATGGATTAGTTTCCTCACTAATCCATCCAAAATACTAATTTTAAAATTGTCATTTTTTTTTAGTCTCATTGAACTTCCTCTAATTTTCAATTTTTACAAATTTCAGTCGAAATTTAATCATAAAATCATTTTCATTTTAAAAATATGTATTATTTATGATCTGATTCAAAGGATTCCTCTTTTGAAAGAAAAAATACTAGTTTTTTTATTTTGAAAGTATAAGAACCGAGAACCGATCCGAATCAATCCAAACTAAGGTTGGTTTGGATTGGTTCGGTTCTATAGGGTAATTGGATTGGTTCGGTTCCAACTTTGTAGAACCGATCATATTTGGTTCGATTCCAATTTTGCCAAAATCCGAACCAATCCAATCCGAACAATGTGCACCCCTAGAAAATAGGGGGAGTTTTTGTAATAAAATTACAACAGATAGGTCTGTCTTGTAAATCTCTCTTTTTAAAATTTGGAATATTAAAGGAGCCCGGCTATCCCACGCTCATTTGTGGGAGAGAAGTGTGCTAACCAGCATGCCAACCGTTGGATGCAAAAAAAAAAAAAAAAACACATATTTTCTACGATTTGGCAAACATTAGAGAAAAACTGAGTGCATACCTCCCTTGACAACAATCTCCTCTGAAATACTTTTCTACAATTACCTAAAGACCTCATCTACAAGATTACAACCTCTACCCACAAAGCAATCATCTACAAAAACCAGTCTATCAAGTTGTTCATCCTAACTTCATCTTCTGTTGAAGGAGAGAATCTTACGTTGAAAATATAAGTAAAACAAAAATAGTCATGCTGTAGATGACGGAATTAGGGGAGAGTTGCAAGGCAAAAAAATCCATTGTGCTTTCTAGAGAACGAACTTTAGTTGGTATCTAAACTTGGCTTCATAGTCAGAATGCAAGATGAAACCGTTTGGTTTGATCTACATCTGCAAACTCTGCAATAACATCCTCCACATTTCATACCCTCAAACGCCTAAGACGATAGGTTTTGGAAGAAAAATCTGTTGAGGACGATGGGTTTGGGGAAAAAGAATCTGTTTTTTTCCCTACAATGCATCATCGAGATTCATACTACATCCAACGGCTGATATGCTCGTTCGCACACTTCACTCCCAGGAACGATCGTGGGGGTAGGTACGTCATAATTCTAGTGTTGGTCTGTGAGCAAAACAACACTCGTTGTACAACACATCCAGTCAACTCCAAACTTGGCTTAGTTGACTAGAACGGATTTCAAGGCGACTTCAAAATGTACTGAATTGGCTAAATTTTCTCACAAAAATGCTTGATTTTTCTCCATAAAACTAATCATCTTGAAGCTTTTTAACTTTTTTCCATAAAAAGATTTTACCACTTTAAAACTTTTTAACTTAAAAATTGTACGATTCCCTCAAGATAGAAGTACCTTCTCTAATTCATCGACTTTAACCTCTCAAAGAAAACCATTTTCAACCAAAAAATCTATTATACTAATTTCTCAAAATTCCTCTCTCACTCTTGAGGTACAAGGGTCGAAGGAGATATATCTTAAAGTTGTAGAGGAGGGTAACATGCTCATGATCATAATGGGTTTTGGGTAGAAAAATAGAGGCAATAATTAGTCTAAAATTAATGAGTCCCTCCAATTTTCGTGTTTAGAAACAATGATTACCATACAATATTTTATGATCTAAAATTCTATATCTTCAATAATCTTTGTTTATGTTATTTATAAATTAAACTTGACTTTTTTCTCTTTTAATTTAATAAAAACTTAATTTTATAATCTAAGAAGGCATATTAATCATTTATAATAAAAATACTAAATTCTGCTGTATAATATACCTCTATCCATCCAAATGATTATGGTGAGGAATTAAACTACAGAACAATACACAAATTTCAACAATGTGTCCAAGTCATTAATTATCTAATTAAACATGAGATCATAATTAGAGGGTTTCATCGAAATTACCTAAGATAGGATAACTTTGCTTCGACAAATTGAGGCTTTCGTGGACTCTTATGCCGAAACTCAAGTAATAGAAGAAAATCTTAAGATTCGTATCATCCCATCCCGATCCCATCCTAACCTCCACCTCACTTCACATACGGCAGTGGTGGCCTCAGTTTGGAAATTAATTGGATATATTTAAATTCTTTTTCGGTTGACAATTGGTAATTTTGTTGAATTTTCAAATGAAAAGAGAAACAAAGACTTAGGTGTTGTTTGTTAAACTGAACAAATAAGTACTAAATGATTATAATTGCTGAAACTATATAAGCGCTGAATTTAAGTGCTGAAATTGTTGTCTGGTTATCGATCTGAGTTGTGCTGAACTAATTCAAATTAAGCACTATAATCACAGAAATCTGTTTGTAACTTAATGCTGAAAACTGGTAAATTGACTATATTACCCTTTTCAACAGTTGTATGTTTAAGGAAAAATTATTAATAAAATCCAAAAATAAAAATTATTTATTAAAAAAATACTAAATTTAATGAAATTCGTTTTGGGAACTTAACTGAACAAATTATCTCTCTTCCACATCATTTAAAAAGTAAATTTTAAAATTTTTTAATTCAAATTAAAAAATAATATTAATTCAAATTAAAGAGAGAGAATATTAAATATAAATATTTCGTTAAATATTAAATATTAAATATTCAAAAAAAAAGGAAAGAGGAAATTTCTCTCTCCTCTTTTATTTTTTTGAAATAGTTAATATTTAATATTTAATATTATTTCAATGCGTGGAAGAGAGAGAAAATTTTGGCTTTTTCTCTTTAATTTAAATTAATATTATTTAATTTGAATTAATATTATTTAAATAAGTAGATGAGAGAGAAAATAGGAGAGAGATATTATTGGTGTGGGTTGCCTTATTAATTTGTGGGGTGGTTATACATTATCCATAGGACATAAGAGGTAATATCATTTCAAGTATAAGGGCATACTTGTCCATGTTGAAGAAGACTGGTGCTTACCGCTTTAGCAAAAAAATTAAGTGATCCAACTTCACTTAATGCTTTTCACTTATTTTTTAGCAATAAGTACGGAAAATGTGGAGTAAAAAAATTAAGTGATCCAACTTCACTTAATGCTTTTCACTTATTTTTTAGCAATAAGTACGGAAAATGTGGAGTAAACAAACGTGCTGATTGCTAAAGCTGAATTACATTCAGCATTAAGTGCTGAAATCAGCGTTAAACAAACACCCCCTTACTTTGTAGTAGATTTTGGATTTTCTAGACTCAAACTATGTATGAGGCTCTCCCATCTCCCATCACACAAAAGGATGAGAAAAGAAGTAAAACAAACTTTCTAGAGATCTGTACCCTTTTTAGAATGATGAATAAGTTGACAACGGGTCGGTTCGATATCAGATCAGTATTACTGATCCAAAATTTTGTAAACATGTATGTGAATTGAATCCGTTTAGATTCATTTCATCATTAATCTGAAACGGAACCGAATACATGCCTTATTTTCAAATTATCAATATTCAAAAAATTAAAAAAAAAAAATCATATAAAATTAAAAAAAAATCTACTTTCCAACTACAGACATAGAAGAAAACAAAAAGACAAAAACATTTTATCTATATGTATTTATATGAAATTAAGAACACATTTTTTTATTATTAAACTATGTTAGATTGAATTTTTTTTGGATCGTAGGTTCCAAATGTGATCCAAAATTATTTTTGATCTAAGATTTCAATCCAAATCCAAGCCGAAAATCCAAAATTTTCTTGCTTTTTCGGATCGGATCAATTCAAACATTGGATATATTTTAGATCATTGCTAGCCCTAATGATAAAAAAGGACATGCGACAGTGTGAGGTTTTCTTCTTTCAAGAGAAGTTTTAGTATTTGAGAAACATTTTACTAACTAACTTAGTAAAGATTTGAGCCTTACTAAGGGTCATTTTGCTCAAATGGCTTATCACCTCAGCAATCCAACACCACAATCCTCTAAATTATTTTGATTCCCCTCTTGGATTTTTCTCATGATTTAACTGGGGGACCATGGCGGTGGGTTACTGTGGTAGTTCTTTCCGAGATTAGTTGTGGTGCGCGCAAGGTGGCGCGGACACTCGGTTAGTAAAATAAATAATAATAAATAATAATAATAATAATTTTTTAAAGTTGATCCAAGGTTTCAAAAATTGACATGGCTATTGAACTTCCACATAATTCTCAAACTTAAAATTGATATTTAACGGTGAAAAATAATTTTTTGAGGATTTTATTTGTTAAAGTTCGTAGAATTTTATCCTCTAAAACATTGAATCATGTTTTTTTTTAAGGATGCCACAAGTTGAGGGGAGCCCACCGACCCTTAGTGAGGGTGAAATCCTTACTAATTAGTAAGACTGGTAGGACTCTTTAGTGTTTCAACTGTTGGAGTATGAGTCTGATTTTGAAGCGGGTCAGTCCGCTTCAAATTTTGAAGGAACACGTTACAAGAATGCGGCATTTTGTATTATTTTAAACCCTACATTTTTGTTAATACGTAGAATACCGCTTAGAAATGTTACGTGTACGCAAATTGAGAGGGTTTCTTCAAAATTTTGAAGCGGGATGGCCACTGCAAAGTTTTTTTTCCCTTGGAATCTTGTGCAGTGGGTCTCACTTTAACAAGAGTGGATCATTCTTGAGAGCTTTTAGAGATTTTGAATATGCTTTATCCCTACAAATGCTTTGAAAAATGCAAAAGTGCATTGAAATAACTCTCCAAGTTTCATTGATGAGAGTGTTTTTGTCAGTAGAAAACAGTAGTTGCTTTTTCTCGAGATGCGAGTGCATGTATAGAGGAAAATCGATGGTTCCCTACACACATAGTTTTATTGAATGTTTTTTACCACGCGTGGAAAGTATTGCAATGGATTAAACGTGTTTTTAATTTGAAATTAAGAAATATGCAATAATTATGGTACTTTTTTAATTTTTTAATAATAATTCAATATTATATTATTTATTTAAAAATATCATGCATGTGGGGCTTGCACTTTATAACTCGAGGCTTATGCCTCGAGATACCAGCTAGTCGAGCACTCTGCCTCAAGTTTCGACGTCTGGAAAACATTGGCCCAGCAACCCTCTAAGTTCATGTTGTAGATCACAGTTAAAATAAAATTCAGAAAACAATTTTTTTTTTTTTTGGCTAGATCCAAGGCTTTGGTAAATGTCGACCATCGAATTTCTAAAAGTTTAAAATTAAAATCCAACTGTGAAATATCATTATATTCTTAAAATTTCATGCTGTACATTCCAATGACATCTTACCATGTTTTTCGATGGGACCTAAATTTATAGGAAGCTTTCTTTAGTGATTAAGGAAACTGACATGACTAAATTAGTAAGAAGTCTTACTAAGGGTCATTGGGTCCACCGGAATTGGCATGTTGACCGTACAACGCCACAGCCCTCTAGAGTTCTTGGCATAAATCAACCTAAGAGAAAATTAAATTCTTTTGGCAGGATCTACTACTAGAAAAGTCACTTATACCGACAGCTAGGTTTTTTGTCAGCACTTGTCGGAGATAAATGCGTCGGTAAATGTTTAAGCAATGGTCACATGAAAGTACCGTCGCTATATCCCTTATTTTCTGGAAAAAATTTAGTGTGGAAATTAATTTTTTCGGTAGTTGTTTACACCTTTACCAACAGACTTATTACCCGTCAGTATATGCTATTTTGTTAAAAAAAAAAAAATTGGAAATTAATTCAACAATTTTGCAATGGCTTCTGTTTTTGCAACTTTAATAGACCTGCCAATTATAGCACAGCTAGGTCACATGAAATGGGAATGGGATAGTTTAATCATCAATAGATACAAACATGCTCCATGTGTTCCCATTAACAGTTTTTCAACAAATCAAATGATATGGTGGAGTGCTATTGGGCTGTAACATGCTACAAGATGAGATGTTGAAATGGCAGAATGTGTGGGTTCCTTTGGGCCTGCCGCAACAGATGCCACATATAAAAAGAAACCCATGCTACAAAGCAAAATCTTAACCTAGAATAGACGCACAAGTTACATGTTATCTGAACAATTACCTTCCAAAATAAGCATGAAGAATAGCAACACCATAAAAATAAAAGAACCTATTATAAAGAACAATACATGTAGGGTACACTGGGCTGACTCCGTTTAAGTTGTTGTGCCTTAAATTCCTGCCATCACATTTTCAAACTATCAGCTTCCAAACATTTATCAAATAACACTTCAGCATTAGTATTTTGAAGGGCTAGACGTGGAAGTTACTTTAGCAGAGAGATCAATTCATTCTAAACATAAAGGAAAACATATGCCATCGCTACATAGTTATGGCCAATTTTGTGACATGAAAACACTAAAGATGACAAAGGAAAATTGAAAATGCCATGTACCCATTATCATCATCAGGAAAAGTGAAAATGCCAACTATCCACAAAATGTTTGTCTTCCATATCACAAGCACTATAAGAGTAACCATAAATGTTGTGATTACCATCACAGCAACCACTGCAATGCCTGCATCAAAACAAATAAAAAAGATGTTTCATTAGAAAGGAATACAACTTTTGATCTTTGTCCAATTAATAACCGATTGGATTTGGTAATTTGCCCCATAATATTTAATTGTTCCTTTTGTTCTCTAGTATTATTTTCCTGTACTAGTTCAAAATTATCACTATCCTTGTCTGATTCATTTGCCCTGTTCTATTCTTTCAAGTTTCAAAGGTTCATGCTCTATACTTACTGTAAGCACAAAACAATATATTGGGTATTGTTTACATGATCTGTCACACTTTCTTAATAAATATACTTGTATTTGATTTGTTGAAGTCGGAGTTTCTTAGTGTCCAACATCCCGAATACATGAACAAGTTATACATTAATTATATCGACAGACATGTTTTCTCGGGTTAGTTAGAATTGAGAGCTTACCGTGACACAGGCAATCATGAGCATGTAGTTGATTTCAGGAATGTAAACCTGTCCTTCGTACTTAACGGAAGTATGAACCACCTTAACCCTTGGGAAGTAGCCTAGACTTAGAGATTGGGATATGATTGCAAATGCTCCAGATATCATAGCTTGGCTGGCAATAATTGAGTTTCTGAAAATTGATTGGGAGTGTTCGATTTACATACTTGAATAAGTTGTAGAGACCAATGCCACTAATGAAAGCAAACCACAAGAAGATGATTGTGGCAAAGCACAAGAAGATGATTGGGGTAAATATTTTAAATACCACAAAAAGTGGTATTTAAAATATTTACTGGGATTAGATATGCCACATGTTGCCCAAAGGGGAGAGTTACCGCCACGCTCCTTTCAGCGAGCCGAGCGAGGTGTTAGCACTCAACAAACAAACAAACAAGGATCCAAAATTACCTTGTATTATTGTCAAAGAAACCGGCAGTGATGCTCTGATTAGCAACTCTCAGTTTGTGCTCAGCCGCTGCTCTGACTTGTTCCTCTACAGTCCGAACCTTATTACTGAAATAGTAGATTAAAATAAGAGAGGAATAATCATAGCCACCATATCTTATACACAAAAAACCTTAGGATACAGATAATTATTAATAAACTTATGAATGAAGTTAGTGTGAATTCATGTGCGTATCATACAAGATGAACCATTGTGGTGTTGAATACTTCTTTTAAAAATACAAGTAGTTCATTATTTGCCTCTCCGATCTGTTTTCTATTGGTTTATATTTCAAGAAAATATTGAATGTTGACTCACCAGACCACACCACTATACAAGAACTGAAGACCAAATTGATACCAGACACCCTAGTTGTTCTTATGAGGAGGATAAACTCAGAAGAATTGGGGAAAAGATGCAATGTTCAATGGATGGTGCTTGCATTATTTAGTGTCAAATTATCTGTAGAGACATTCTGATTATCAATCCATTAGCTTGGTCTTCATGTAAAAATTACAGAGGCTTTTCATAGCATATGATTTGAAAAAGAAATGAATATAAATGGGGTGGGGCATCAGTAACTATAAATCAAAGACATGGGAGACTAGTAGTGGGAAAAGAAAGGAAGAAAAACAAGTTAAACTGTACCA
This sequence comes from Akebia trifoliata, assembly GCF_017979445.1. NCBI lineage: Eukaryota > Viridiplantae > Streptophyta > Magnoliopsida > Ranunculales > Lardizabalaceae > Akebia > Akebia trifoliata. The sequence continues at coordinate 11,265,174 of NC_141388.1, read as the reverse complement.
GCATATCCGAGCAACTATATTTGTTGGTTCTTAAAATGTCATGTCTAGCCATCTGACTAAAACCTTTCCTTTGGCCAACCTCAATATAAACGAGATCAAGATGCTCTAGTGTTCAACAAGTATGACTATAACTATAGACTACTATACAGTGTCTGTTAATAAACTTGAAAGGAATGTTCAGTACTTGCAGGTATCTGTTATCAGGAAAAAAGAGGACCTGCAGTTCATAAGAATAATATTGACACTAGGAATTGTAAATTCATAAAAAGCAAGATAAGCGAAATCAACACTTTTAGGAAATTAAAATGCTCCCATGAAACTTATTAAGAACTTATAGGGGGAGTTTACTGTTGGGAATTAAAGAGAAGATTGGAGAGAATAATTTTTGGATGGAAGAGGTTTTTTATTATTGAACTCAACTTGATCTTTTTTTTTTGGTTGATACAAAATGGTGGGAGAACATCTCTATTTATAGGACTCTATGGACAATTCTAGATACACCATTAAATAACTTAGATTATTCTAGATACTTCCTATATACCAATTAATAAATGAGTGTTTCTAGAAAATACAAGAGTATTTCTAGTGACTCTAGTAAATAAAAGAAAATTCTAGAAACTCTAGCAATTACAAGATAATTCTAGAAACTCTAGCAATTACAAGAAAATTCTAGAAACTCTAGAGACAAACTATAATAAATCAAGTTTATTATTTCAACACCCCCCCTTAAACTTGATTTGTGACTCCAAGAATACCTTGTAACTTGGTAAAAGCTTTTCTCTTGAGTGGCTTGGTAAATATGTCTGCTACTTGATCTTGAGATTTCACGAATTCCAACCTTACTTCCTTTCTTCCAATGCATTCTTGTATATAATGATAACGAGTGTCGATATGCTTACTTCTTTCATGAAAGACAGGATTCTTTGCTAGTGCGAGTGCTGACTTGTTGTCAACACGAATCTCGACAGGCTTTTCTTGTGGTAAATTCAATTCTTTCAACAAGTTTCTTAGCCAGATAGCATGACAAACACATGATGTTGCAGCAACATATTCGGCTTCACAAGTTGATAGTGTGACGATTGGTTGCTTCTTTGACATCCAAGTGAAAGCAGTGTTTCCCATAAAGAACACAAATCCGGTGGTGCTCTTTCTATCATCCAAGTCTCCACCCCAATCGCTATCACTATATCCAACTATCTCATAATTGTTAGAAGATGAATAAAACAAGCCATAGTTGGTTGTACCTTTAATGTACCGAAGTATTCTTTTTGCAGTCTTGAAATGGGTTGTTGTTGGAGCTTCCAAATAGCGACTAACGATTCCAACGGCATAGAGAATATCCGGCCTAGTACAAGTTAGGTAGCGCAAACTTCCAATAAGGCTTTTATAGAGAGTTGGGTCCACCTTTTCTCCTTCATCATGCTTTGACAACTTGATTCCACATTCCATCGGCGTGCCAACTGGATTAGAGTCATTCATCTTGAACTTCTTAAGCACTTCTTTAGCATAGCCTTCTTGAGTAATGAAGATGCCTTTGTCTTTTTGCTTTACTTCAATACCGAGGTAGTAAGACATGAGTCCAAGGTCTGTCATCTCGAACTCTTTCGCCATTTCTTTCTTGAACTCCTCAAACATACTCGGGTTGCTACCTGTGAAGATCAAGTCATCCACATACAAGCATACAATCAAAATATCTCCATTTTTAACTTTGATATAGAGTGCATGCTCATATGGACACTTGGTGAAATTCTTATCTTGAAAGTACTTGTCAATTCGAGTATTCCAAGCTCTCGGCGCTTGCTTTAGGCCATATAAAGCCTTCTTCAACCTCAAAACTTTATCTTCATGTCCTTTTACTTCATAGCCCAATGGTTGCTCGATGTAGACTTCTTCTTCAAGGAAATCATTTAAGAAGGCGGACTTTACATCCATTTGGTAGATCTTCCATCTATTTTGGACTGCCAAAGAAATTATTAATCTAACGGTTTCAAGACGAGCAACAGGAGCAAATACCTCATCATAGTCGATGCCTTCTCTTTGACTATAGCCTTTAGCCACTAATCTTGCTTTGTATCTCTCCACGTCTCCTTTAGCATTCTTCTTCGTCTTGTACACCCATTTTACTCCGATCGCTTTGTGTCCTTGTGGAAGTGTAGCTAGCTCCCATGTGTTGTTCTTTGTGATTGAATTGATTTCTTCATCCATAGCGTCTCTCCATTTCTTGTTTTCTACCGCTTCTTGGTAGCTTAGAGGTTCACAATCACCAAAGAGACACAAAAGAGTGATATCATTTTGATTTTCGGTTACCTCATAAAGTTCTTGTAAGCTTCTTAAGCGTGGCGTCTTCTCATTAGAACTTTCACTTGATGACGAATCTTCATGCAGGTTTTCGGTTGGTGAGATTGGTGGAGTAGTAGGTTCTCGAGGTTCTTGTCTTGTCTCTTCCATCCTTGGTTGCTCCATTTCTTCTTCTTCAAAGTAAGGAAGAAAATCATACTCGTCTTCTTGTGTGTTCCAATCCCAAGAATCTTCTTCATTGAACTTTACATCACGACTAATGAGAATTTTGCCGGTAATTGGGTTGTACAACTTGTAGCCTTTGGATCTTGAGTCATAGCCAATGAATACGTACTTCTCACTTTTGTCGTCGAGCTTGGTTCTCTTTTCATCAGGCACATGAACATAAGCAACACTTCCAAAGACTTTGAGGTGAGAAATTTCGGGCTTTCTTCCACTCCATGCTTCTTGTGGTGTCTTCTCATACACACTTCTTGTTGGAGAACGATTTGCCAAGTAGACTGCACAAGCTACTGCTTCGGCCCAAAACTCCTTGGGCATTCTTTTGCTTTTGAGCATGCTACTAGCCATGTTGAGTATGGTTCGATTCTTCCTCTCCGCTACTCCATTTTGTTGGGGGGATCTCGGCACCGTTAAGGGACGACGAATTCCATGATCTTCGTAGTACTTTTGGAACTCGTTTGATGTGAATTCTCCTCCTCGGTCAGATCTCATGGCCTTAATAGCAAGACCGTTTTCTTTCTCAACAAGGGCTTTAAACTTCTTAAAATTCTCGAACACCTCCGACTTCTCCTTTAGGAAATAAGTCTACGTTTTCCTTGAAAAATCATCAATGAAAAGGAGAAAGTATTTGCTCTTACCAAAAGAGTTTGGTTTAATTGGTCCACAAACATCAGTGTGTACAAGCTCGAGCGGCTTTGTAGCTCTTGATGATGACTCTTTCGGAAAGCTTCTCCGGGATTGCTTCCCAAGCAAACATCCTTCGCAAAGCTGATCGGGTTGGTTGATGCATGGTAGACCTCTCACCATCTCCTTATTTTCCAAAAGTTCGAGCCCGCCAAAATTGAGGTGTCCAAAGCGTAAATGCCATAGCCATGATGAGTCACTATAGCAAGCTTTTAGACACATTGGAACATCGTATTGAATGTTCAAGAGGAACATTCTATTTTTTGACATGGGCACCTTGGCAATCAAATTACTTTTACTGTCTCTTAAGAAAATGTTATTTTCTTTTAAGTGAATATCATACCCTTTCTCTAGCAATTGACCCAAACTCAAAATATTATTCTTCATGTTGGGCACAAAATAAACATTTGAGATGAATTGATGGCCTCCATTTTTTAAGCGTATGAGAATTTTACCTTTGCCTTCCACGGGTATTTTTGATTCATCTCCAAAGGAGACATTCCCTCTTACCGCTTCATTGAGCTCCACAAATATTTTTCTTTGTCCACACATGTGATTGCTAGCGTCGGTGTCAAGATACCATCTATTTTCTTGGCCTTCATCTTTGTCTTTGCAAGCTAGCAGCAACGTACCTTCTCTCTACCTTTATCTTCGATGAAATTGGCCTTTTCTTCGACCTTGCTTGGCAATCTACACTCGGAGGCATAGTGACCGAACTTATTGCAATTATAGCATTTGATGTGAGATTTGTCGTTCCTTGACCATGAGTTGCTTCTTCCGTGCCCTCTTGTTGCTTGTGGATTTCGACTTCTTTCTCCGTTGTTGAAGTAATTAGAATTGTTGGAATTGTTGAAGTTGTTGTTGAAGCCGCCCCTTCCTTCTCTTCCTCGTCCACGTCCACGTCCTCTTCCTCTTTGATTTCTATTATTTCCAAAATTTTCTTCCTTCAAGTTGAGTTGTAGTAGTTGCTCTATAGTCTCCTTTTGCTTCTTTTTCCTTTTTTGTTTTTCCTCATAGGCTTGTAAAGAACCCATGAGTTGCTCAACGGTCATGGTTTCTAAATTTTTATTTTTTTCAATGTTCGTAGCAATGAATTCAAAATTTGGATTCAGAGTACGAAGAATTTTCTCCATAACTTTCACTTCACTAATATCTTCACCATTTCTTCTTAATTGATTAACAATGGCCAATACTCTAGCAAAATAATCAGAAATTAATTCAGATTCCTCCATGAATAAAAGTTCAAACTCACCTCTAAGAGTTTGAAGACGAATCTTTTTAACTTGCTCGACTCCTTTGTTGCAAGTTTGAAGCTTCTCCCACGCTTCTTTGGCCGTAGTTGCATTTGAGATCTTCTCGAATGCATCTTCATCTACTGCTTGATAGATGAGATAGAGAGCTTTCTTGTTTTTTTTATTGAATCCCTCAAGGCTTCCCGTTGGGTTTGGGAAAGAGCAATATCGTCTTGCTCCTTATGGCCTTTCTCGACAACTTCCCACACATCTTGAGCTCCTAGTAGCGCCTTCATCTTGATGCTCCAATTGTCATAGTTGCTCTTGGTGAGCATTGGAACTTGGAAGGGGACCATTCCTCCACTTGCCATTTTTCTTCACGAACCTGGCTGCTCTGATACCACTTTGTTGGGAATTAAAGAGAAGATTGGAGAGAATAATTTTTGGATGGAAGAGGTTTTTTATTATTGAACTCAACTTGATCTTTTTTTTTTTTGGTTGATACAAAATGGTGGGAGAACATCTCTATTTATAGGACTCTATGGACAATTCTAGATACACCATTAAATAACTTAGATTATTCTAGATACTTCCTATATACCAATTAATAAATGAGTGTTTCTAGAAAATACAAGAGTATTTCTAGTGACTCTAGTAAATAAAAGAAAATTCTAGAAACTCTAGTAATTACAAGATAATTCTAGAAACTCTAGCAATTACAAGAAAATTCTAGAAACTCTAGAGACAAACTATAATAAATCAAGTTTATTATTTCAACAATTACTTCACAAGGAGGGATTATTCTCTAAGCCACAAGCATTAAACTAAGAAAAATAAAAGTCGGCATTTCTTAAAAGTAAAAGAACTTAAAACTAAAGATGCTTGGAAGTATAAAAAAAAAAGGGTTAAAATAGAAGTATGAGACTGAAAGGGGATTACTACATAAAGACAAATATAAAATTAAATCTTCTTCCCACCTTGGTCTCTTCTTCTTCTTCTTGGTTTTAGCTTCTTAAATGAGTGAGACTAGACTTGGACAAAGTTTTGGGATGTGCGAAAGCTTTGAGGTTGAGATGGTTTGAGCTCCACTCCTTTTTTTTAAATACTTTGAATAGGAGTCTTATTTATAAGTTTTTTGGAGACCCTTGAAGATAAATTTGTTCAAAGTCCTCGAGTTTCCAATATTACCACTAAAATCATAAATAATGACTTTAAATACCCTCCATTTAGATGTCTTTTACACTCCTATGAGTCTTAATAATCATAATGATCAAACGATAGGATTGTAAAAGACAATAAATTTCTAGAGCATTCTAAATGAGGGATAAAAGTGTCTTAACTCCTAATCCCTTGACTTTGGATCAAACTCTAGAGACTTAGGTTAGATGGCATATAAATTGGTACTTGAGTTGAGGATATTCTACATAGCTGGCTTCTAACAACCTAAGACTAAAAGAGTCTTTGCACACAAATTCTAGAGCTTTCTCTTAGGAGGATAAAATGGCCATGATCCATGAAAAATGGTTAAATTACTTTGGCCTCTCTTGAATTAGAGATAAGAATGATGGGCACAAGCGTAAATCATCACAATTTAGCTCTAATGAGATGGGGTTAAGGTGATAATTCAACTCAAGTGGGGACCAAGAAGGACTTGGAGTCAAAGTTGAAGGAATTGGTGAATTACCAAAAAGTCAAGGTGGGGGAATTATTAGAAGGTTAATAAGAGGATAAAAGACGAACAAAAATGATTTTCTTGAATAAAAAAAACACTTAGAAAGGTTTTAGGGAGTAATTTCTCTTAACCAAATTCGATTTCACATGGGCTTGTAACTGCGCAAGAGATTTGTCCTTGGGTGAGCCATGGATAAGCAAAATTAACACTAGCTGTGGGTCACTCCCATACTAGGCAAAATCAACACTGGACGATGGGTGAGGCAATGACCAGGCCAAAAATAAATTGTCCTTGGGTCACCCACGGCCAGGTTTGGAATCTGCATTAAAATGGCCTTTGGGGCCTTGTGTCTTGCCAATTGATGGGTTTTGAGGCCCTTGAAGAAATAAACTTTGGGTCAAGCCTATTTCTAAAAGATTCTTAGTGCTCTCGAGCTCGGCCTAGACAAAATTGGAGTGTTTACAACACCAACTCAAAAGCTCATTGATGTGGCATGTGCAGGAATAGTAGATTTTTTCCTCAGGATACATAATTGCACATCCCATAAAACATGTGCAATTATGTACCCTAAGGGAAAAAATCTATGGTTCTTGCACATGCCACGTAAGTGAGTTTTTGAGTTATCATGTTCGGTTGAGTTAGAAAATCAATACTCAATTTTTTCCTATCAATGAATGTCAAATGTTTATGTTTTGTTTTCGTTTTAGATTCCCCAATCCATATCCAACAAACGGTTAAGAAAAGAGTAAAAACACAATTCCCTTGAGATAGGTACAGACTTTACATGGATTGGTATAATGTTTTAATTTTTTGGAATTAAAAGAGAAAGAAGGGAGAATACTTGTGTGCCACATATTAAGGAAGTCAACATGAGAGTCATAACAATTAAGGATAATAAGATGAGAAAGTGCAAATCAAACACTATAAATACATATCGATTTGTTTATATTGTTCATTACATTCTCCTCTTCAGGTTACGCTACTCCTCATCATATGTTATTGGGTCCTGGTAAGGAAACTTAGTCGCTACAAATGCATAAGCACTTAAAATCACAAAACACACTACAGATAGTAGATGAAAATATCTGTCCATACGCGAATCGGTGATATTATTGCCAACCTCATTTTGAAACCATGGACCACCTGCCGACTCAGTTATCTCTTTTGTCATCCAAACAAGAAATATAGAAAAGATGGTTCCCCCTCCAATCATACCTTCAGTGAACGCAGAACTGTACCTCCTCATCGAATAGGGAAGTTGATGGTAAAAGAAATTTTCAACGCCATCATGAATTAATCCATCCATCGCTCCAAACAAGAGGAATTGTGGAGTTAACCAAAAGAGAGTTATATTCCTAGGTAGATGATTCCGCCTTTCAGTTTCTACCCAAGCAGCAATAGTACAACAAAATGTAGAGAAGATCATTCCAACAGCAATTTTAATCAAAGGAGCATACTTCCTTCCTGACCCAGATAGTGTGTTCGATATTATAAGCTTATATAGTCTTTTCGTCACTGAACTTGATATCCCTATTATAGTGACAAAGATGTTAAGAGATTGTGTTGTTCCACCAAGACTTTGTTTCATATTATTTCCTTGATCGAGGAAAAAGGTATTTCCGACTGATTTCACCATACCATACGCAAGGAAGGTCATGCACATGGGAACGATTTGTAATAGACGTTTAACTTCCTCCACTTCCGTTACTGTGCAAAGCCTCCATCTCTTTCTTTCTTCCTCTATTTCCATGGGATCACCAGACGATGACTTTATCATAGCAGCTTTGTCCAAGAACCTACAATGTATCATCATCACAGTAGCTTTTGAAATGAATCCTTTTGAAAAGTACTAAAAAATTTGAAATTAAATTATCTGCATATTTTCTAAAAATGGATAACTATAATCACAATTATTTACTACTACTATTTTATGGACAACCACAAAAATGGAAGATACCTTATTTTGTTGTGTATGAACTTTTGTTTCTAGAAATAAAATGAAATTAATTACATAAAGAACACATGATTCAGTTACACAAAACACAGGATTCAAGTGATTTGGCAAATTGCTTGTGTCTATTAATCCACTATAAACGATCAAGATTACAACCTCTCAAACATCTGAATTAGTCTCTTGAAGCTCTTGCCAATTTAAACTTAGGTATACTAAACATCTTGTAACATCGTCCGATAATGAAACTAAATGAATAGACATTCCTTGAAGGGTGCATTACTTTATCCGGATAGATGTTTCTTGGACTTTTTGGTGTTGAGTGAAGTGGTTTGCAAATGACATGTTACTATGATAGATTTTTTGCTAAAAAAAAAAGTCATTATGGGAATTCACGGAATCCCAAATGACCAATTGCACGAAATCTAATGGGAGTAGTTTTGTAAATTGGGAATGCCCACACTACATGCAGGATAATGTGATTTGTCCATTAAAGATTCTGTGAAATCTCAAATTAACTTTTTCTTTGAGCTAAAGTTTTTTAATATTGCTACCATTTTCTATAGTTAGAGTGGTCCATATATCATTTAGGCAGGTGGGGTAATTTCATTGGTTCTATTCCAAGGAGCATGTTTTGGAAGGAGGATGATGGTACAACAACTATAAATATAGAGGGGCCTTCATCAGCAAATGGTGGTAGTTTTGGGTTTATTCGGAGGATCTCGATGGGTGGGTTCTTGTTTGGATTTTGGAGTTGTAGGAGGGGTTGGTTCTTTAGATGTATGCTTCATAGAGATCTAGATATATTCCATCCAAGAAAGCTTGAAATTTGTGATTTCGGTGGACTCCTTGTAAGTCATTAACTGCACAAACAGTGAGATAGATATTGGGTGGAAATATTTGCAATGGGTACATAATTGATATCAGACAAGCCAGGGGTGGATTTAGAGTAGGGGCTGTGGGGGCACTTGCCTCCACAAGAATTTTCAAAGTGTATGAATTAGTGAGATATTGCAATAGATTTTAGCAGCGGATGATAAAATCTTCCACTATTACCCCCACAATTTTTTTTCCAATCCTAACTGCCCCTACAATTATTTTTTTTTTTCTCTTAGTTGTCCCCACAAAAATATTTCTACTCTTGATTACCCCCACATGGGCAAAATCCTGGCTCCGCCCCTGAGACTAGCTTAGTCAATATATATATATATATATTGGGGAGCGTTTAAAGAGAGCCAAACATTGTGCCAAACATTTTTGAAAACATGGGTTAGAAGCTTCATAATGGGCTGATTTTTTGTGAGGATGATCTCTACGGTGAAGAGATCATCCTCATCAAAAATCAACTCATTTATAAACTTCCGTTGAAGAATCGTGGACCGTCCAATTTTGGTAAATCACTTTTAATGGGGTTAGAAGTTTTGGAATGGGCTTGTTTTTGGTGAGGATGATCTCCTCATCATAGAGATCATCCTCATAAGAAATCAGCCCATTTTGAAGCTTCTAACCCATGTTTTGAAAAATGTTTAGCACAATGTTTGGCTCACTTTAGGGTTTCCGAACGCCACCCTATATATATATATATATATAAATAAGAAAGCGTTCAGATGCCTTAAAGAGAATCAAACATTGTGCCAAACATTTTTCAAAATAAGGGTTAGAAGCTTCGGAATGGGCTGATTTTTTATGAGGATGATATCTATGATGAGGAGATCATCCTCACCAAAAATCAGCTCATTCCGAAACTTCTAACCTTAGTTTACAAGTTGAAGAATCGTGGATCGTCCTATTTTTGTAAATAACTTTTGATGGGGTTTAAAGTTTTGGAATGGGCTGATTTTTGGTGAGGATGATCTTCTCATCATAGAGACCATCCTCACAAAAAATCAGCTCAATCCAAAACTTCTAACCCCTATTTTGAAAAATGTTTGGCTTTCCGTTGTTCATTCATGTTCTTTGAAGAGAAACAAATAGGATAGGAGAGATTTCTTGGCAAAAACTTGAGCTTCTAGGCATGATTTTTCGGAAATCTTGTATATATTTTAATTTATCCGTCGACTCCTAAGAATTACTCGTGAAAAAATCACATTATCCCAACCCTTTAAACATAAAATCCAATGTTTGGTATTTATGAGTATCTTAATAACACAAATCTCAAAAATACTTATCTCGAGGATAAATCTCAACCATTGGATTTTGCATTTAAAGAGTTGGTATCATGTGTTTTTTTCATGAGTAGTTGGTTGGGATCCCTTCACTCCTAATAATGATTCACGATGTTGGTCGGGATCCCTTCACTCCTAATAATGACTCCCTTCACTCCTAATAATGACTCATGATGTTGGTTGGGATCCCTTCACTCCTCAGAATGACTCATGAAAAAAATACATGATCCCAACTCTTTAAACATAAAATCCAATGATTGAGATTTATGAGTATCTTGATAACACAAATCTTGGAGATACTTATCCCGAGGATAAACCTCAACCATTGGATTTTGCCTTTGAAAGTTTGGGATCATATGTGTTTTTTCATGAGTCATTCTTAGGAGACAATGGATCCCAATCCTCTCTCTTTATATATGGGGCATGTTCAGAGGCCCTAAAGAGAGCCAAACATTATTCCAAATTAACATTTTTCAATATATGGGCTAAAAGTTTTGGAATGGGATGATTTTTTGTGAGGATTACCTCTATGATGAGGAGATTATCTTGACAAAATATCAGTCAATTTTGAAACTTTTAACCCTAATTTACAAGTTGAAGAATCAGCTATTTATAAACTACTTTTGATAGGGTTAAAAGTTTTAGAATAGGTTGATGTTTTGTGAGGATGATCTCCTCACAAAAAATCATTTCATTCCAAAAATTCTAGCTCATACATTGAAAAATACTTGGCTCTCTTTAGGGCTCTGAACACTTTCCTATATATATATGTGGGGGGTGGTGAACTTTCATCAACCCCAACTTACTGTGCGATCAAAAATGAAAAAAGCGGTTGCCAACGTAGATGTATTACAAAGAAATTATGTAAGATTAAAATTATAAATAGATAATCTAATTTTATGTTAAGATTTATTATTTAAAATCTTTCATGGATATTTTTGTAATTAAACGTATTAATTAGGGAGATTTTGAATTTGCATCATACCCTTATCTCATTATAATATTGTAGATTAAAAGGGTATTCAATAATTCGATTTTGTTTACATCTACCCTAAGGGCACTCTTTAAAGTGCATTAAATACAACCTTGGGATTTGACATTTGTACCGAAGTTGCTCTCAAAAAAGTTTTCTTTTACTAAAATTACCCTCATATAGTTATTATCAAGGTGTATTTAATGCACTTTAACGTTTGCCCTAAGGGCACATGCTAACAAGACCCTTTATAATTTTAACAAATCAACTATCATAGTTACAAGAGTTGTTTATTTGCAGTTTTTATTTTGATAAAAAAGACCCAAATAATTAGAAAGATTAAATTTATTATGAGAAATTTGTTTGGCTTAAAATTTTGTCGTCATAATCCTTTATTCTCCTTTCTCATTGGTAGTAGTAAAGATATCCATTGCTTCGTTGGGATACTAGCATCATCCAATACTTTTATTTTTCAATAATGTCCCTAATTGTTTTGTCTTTTAATGAAAAAGACCAGGTATTTTGGCCTTTTTAAAATTAAATACTTGTCTTCACTAGAAAAAAAAAGAAAAAAAAAAAAAAGGGGTACATGTTATGAAACATAAAACACCTTTGAAATAAGTATTTCTGGGTGTTTTTGGTAGGAAAATTTTCTTTATCATTCTTAACATGTCCACATAACCCAAAAGAAAATGAGTCGTGTTGGATTGACCTCAATCCACACTTTGCTGGCGTGGAGGTGCACACACAACCATAGATGCTTTTCATTCGTATCTCGAAGAAATACATCTATGGTTCCGTACACACTTCCACATCAACAAAGTGTGAATTGAGGTCACTCCAACATTATCAAAAGAAAATTTTCTGTAAAAGTATTTATGACAATTATTATATTAAAAGCATTTAATATCAAAGGATCGAGATGCCCTTGAAAGATAGAAATTTTGGAGAGTGATTGTCCTACATCGCCCAAGTATCAAGACCTTGGGCTATATATAAACCTAGGGTAATCCCCACTTTACAAGTTTATTTTGTTAGGATGAGTTAGGCCCATGGGTTTCTACATAGTATCAGAGTGGGTAACCACAGGGATGTAGGAGACACATACCCGTTAGGGGGAATGTGTGCGATAGTCCCTCATCTCCTGAGTATCAAGACTTTGGGTTATATGTAAACCTAGGGCAATGCTCACCTTACAAACCAGTTTTGTGATGATGAGTTAGGTCCATGGGCTTCTACATTAGAGAATGTTAATGTCCTAACAATACATTAGATGTTAACACTATATATCAAGAGAAAGAGAGAGAGAGAGAGAGAGAGAGAGAGAGAGAGAGAGAGTTACCTGAATCGCTCTGTATGGGGTAAAATGTGCTCACCATCGTTTTGCTTCTCGTAGGGAACATTATTATGATCTTGAACATGACAAATAATACACTTCAAGATGAAAGCAACTAACACACGGAGCACATGTTTGAGTGGGCTCTCACGTTGTTTAGTGCGTCCTTTTACGAAGTCTTCTCTATGGTAATAGAAGACAAACACAATGATTGGTATCATAAGTAATGAACCGATTCCAAACAATAATGACCAAGTTGGTATGAAAATAATTGTTGCTGTAGTGATGACGTTCCAAATGATCACAAACCCGTTTATCAAGAATTTTTTGATGGACTTCTCGCCTCTTTTTTCTTCCCACAATGCTTCGATAGACGTTTTTAAACTAGACCTCCCAACTACCACAAGTGCAAATGCCAAGTAATATAGTACATACCCTAGTGCATTTAAGCATTTGTGGTCATTGTCATTTTCATAATAATATGTGTAGTCATATCCATGTTCTTGACATGTGGAGAACACGGCCGCCTCAAACAACAATTGAGAGGTCACACTCGCTATAAGGCCCAATCCCTGCAAAAGATGTCCATGTTTAATTTTACCTTACTATTATAATTTTTCTTTTTTGGGGGGGTAAGCTGGACATGAACTCACGAACTCAACGTTGTTTTAGAATGTGTCAAAACCACTGAACAATGGGTCTAAGCCCATTTTATTACTATTAGTATATGACCATAGCACTAGTGTATGACTTAAAAGTTATAAAGCTTATTTGATGAAAAAGGCTTTTGCATGCATTTTGATCATTGAATTAAAAGTTATGGACATTTTGGTCATTAATTTTAAACTCTAGAAACAGTTTGAAGGCCATTAAGCAAAATATTATAGACATTTTAGCCCAAATAATTATTTTTGTGCTTTGTCCGAATTCAACCAAAAGTCCAAACCCAAAAGTAAGTATAGACTTATTTGAGAATTAGGAAGCTAAATGGTAACCAACACGATTCTTTCTACCAAAAGTGCTTTGAAGACAAAATTGACCAGAATGTACAAAATTTTAGTTGAGGTAGTGTTTAAGAAAACAGTTGGGAGCATGCCCAATCCCAACCCGAGTTTGATCTTTTAAAATTGGGTTCAACTCGAGTTAGATAGTTTTGGGCAATTTGGTCGAGTTGGGCGGGTTGGGCTCGTTGAATAACCATTATTTCATTTTCATTAGTAAATAAATTTTTATATTTAAAAATAAATAAATTAAACATTAAAATTAAATCACTAGTAAATAAAATCACATATGACCTTCAAATCCATCATTGAGAGAATATTTAGACAATTCATACTTTAAAGTCCACATTAATAGTATTCAATTGTCCACGAGTCACAAAAATAATATGGAATAAAAAAATCTATAATTAATATAAAAATATTTATCTAAGAGTATTTAACTTCAAGTTCGGATTGAGTTGAGTTGCCCAAACCCTCAACCCGAATTAAGGTCAAGTTGAGATATTCTAACCCAGGCTCAACTCATCTTCGAACATAAGTACGCCTAGGCTCGCCCATCAGAGTAAAACTTGGGTTGACTTCGGGCCAACTCGACCAGGTTGTAGCTCTACCTAGGGTATATATTTGTTGTTCTTTGGTGAAAGGGTGTAATCTATAATTGTGAGTCATCTTTTTATAGTGAAATTGGTGTGATTCATGGATGTACCTCAATCTTCAGATAATCGCATAAAAATCTATGTTTCTATATGTGATTGCATCTTATTTCTTTTTCCTTTTTTCCTCAATTGTTGATGTTCAGCTTAACAATTGGTATCAAAACCTTTAGGTTTGAATGGGAGATGTAAGAAGAATGAAAAGTGAAAATCGAAAAGTTCAATGATTTGAACTTTTGATTTTGGAAGAGGCACATCGAAGATACCTTCTACCAGAAAGATTTTTATCTTTCTTTAGGAAGAAAATCCAACATGCCTACGAATATGATGGATGATGAATGAGATATTTTTGATATGAAAGCCTTGGGTATGATCAAACTATCTCTGATTTCATCTGCAATGTTTAATATCTCTAAGGAGAAGACGAAATTAGATCTAATGATTATTTTTTAAAGAGGTACAAGAAACCTTCACCCTCAAATAAGGCATTCTTAATGAAAAGATTCTTCAATATGAAGATGACTGACGTTGATAATGAGGTTGAGCATCTAAATGAGTTCAACAAATTCATTAGTCAATTAGAATCCATTGGAATTAGTTTTGAAGATGAAATCTAGTTTAAGTGATTTTATCTATATTGCCAGATAGTTGGGATAGTCTGGTGATGATCTGAAAAACTTTTCTTGTTCTGGTATGTTGAAATACAATGATGTTATTAGAGTACTCCTAAGTGAAGGAGCATGTAGAAAGACTTCAAGAGCACAGAGACATCACAGAATGCTTTAAATGTGAAAAAAAGGCAAAATGACAAAAAGATGGAATAAAAATTGTGAACGTTCAAAATCCAGGAAAACTAAGTTGAGACCTCCCCAAGGAAAATGAGATAGTTGTTGGAATTGTGGTAAAAAGGGACACTTGAAAAGGAATTATAAAGCTGTAAAGAAATATGTTGAGAACAATAATTAGAGAATTAAAGACTCGCTACACCTCTCTGATGATACTGATCCTGATGCTTTGATTTCGTCTGTTGCTGCATGTAATGATTCATGGGTTGTAAATTTTAGTGCATCATTCTATGCTATTTGTCATAGTCTTACAAAATTATGTGCTGAATAATTTTGGAAAGGTTTATTTTGGGGATGACCTTTGCAAAATGTATACATTAGCTTATCAGACAAGATATCTCTACAATTGAAAAGTGTGAGGCATGTTTAACAATTAAAAAGAGTTTTTTTTATCCTTCTGGGCAGCTTGCGGATTTAGAAACATTTACCACATTCTGGGGTGATTCATGGAAGATGACAAGATGGGTTTTGGTGGTAGCTCGTTGTAAGAAAGAAAGTATATTTTATGTTATATTTGATACCAATAATTCAATTATAGTGGCAACTGCAGAGTTTGATAGAAATACGTGGTATCGGAGGTTTGGGCACATGAGCAAGAAGGGAATGAAGGTAATGCATTAAAAAAGTAAATTGTCTATATTAAAATAGATTCATTTAGACTTTTGTGAAGATTGCAGAGTTTTAAAAATATCAAAAGGGCTCCAAAGCTTTAGAAATCGGAGTTGGTTCACATTGATGTATAGGGATCAACCTAGGTACCTTCACTTGGTGGTTCTCGTTACTTGGTTAGTTTCATCGATGATAATAATAGAAAACTTTGGATTTACTTTGTAAAGCATAAATTTAAGGTGTTTACTGTGTTTAGAAAGTTGAAAGCTTTGGTTGAAAATGAAACAAGTCTGAAATATAAGTCCCTCAAGTTAGATAATGGTAGGAGTATTGCATTGATGAATTTGAAGAATGATGTGCACTTAATGGGGTCAAATATCTGAAAACAGTCCAAAGAAACCACTAAAGAATAGTGTTGTTGTGCACGTGAATATTACTATTATAAAGCGTTCCAAAAATATGAGAATTAACGCAGGGTTGCTTAAATCTTTTTGGATGGATGCTATGAACATTTTTGCTTACTTAATTTACGCAGGACCATCAGTTGCATTAGACTTTGGCCTACTAGAAGAGCCTACTAGAAGAAGTATGGACTGGAAAAGAGGTAAATCTGTCATACATAAGAATTTTATATTGTACATCTTTGTTTATATAGATTCAAATGAAAGGAGTAAATTAGACTCTCAATCCATAAAATGCATATTTATTGGATATGACATTGATGAGTTTGGCGACTAATTTTGGAACCAAGAAAATTGGAAAATCATTAGGAGTAAGGATGTCATAATCAATTAAAAAAAAGTTATGTATAAGGAGAAGTCATAAAAAATAAAAAATAAAGGTTTAGAAAGTCCTAAAGATGATAGGTATGTGAAATTTGATGAAATATCATCAAGGGGTGTACTAAAACCTATTGATTGAAATATTCAAGTAAAAAAATTCAAACTTCTCTTACTCATGCTCCCCTTCCCTTCACTAAGGAGATCTACAAGATTTACCTAAGGAAACACCCCCAGCTTGGGATTTATCCTCATTGTATTATTTATTGTTGATTGACAATGGTGAACTAGAGTATTTTGAAGAAGTTATGCAAGTTGAGACAAAAAATAAGTGGAAACTTATTATGGATGATGAGATGAATTCTTTAGCATCAAATTAAATATGAAATTTGGTTGAGCTACCCAAGGGCAAGAAAACTTTACATAATAAGTTGGTCTACAAATTGAAAGAACATGATAAGACCAAGAGATATAAGGCCAAATTGATTATGAAAGATTTCCAACGAAATTTAGGTATCGACTTCATATAAATATTTTTTCTAATTTTGAAATTATCTACTGTCAAATCTGTTTTGAGTATTGTGGCAGCAGAAAACTTATATCTAGGATAGTTAGATGTAAAAACATCATTTCTTCATGGTGATTTGAATGAAGATATTTATATGCAACTTGCCCAAAGGTACTTGACAACGGAAAAATAGAATATGATATGTAAAATCAAAAAGAACTTTTATGGGTTAAAGTAGGTAACCAAACAATGGTACATCACGTTTGATAATTTCATATCTAATACTAGGTACACTATGTGTCATGCTAACCATTTTTGTTATTTCAAGAAGTTCAGTGATTCCTACTTTATTCTATCATATTGTATGATGATTTATATATTTGTTGTAGGTTCAAGCATAGTTGAAATAACAAGGTTGAAATAATAACTTTAAGATGTTTTCTTTAAAAGATTTTGGTGCCTCAAAACAAATCCTTGAAATGCAGATCCATAGAGATAGGAAGAACAATCAGTTGATGTTATCTCAGGCGCAATAAATTGAAAAGTACTGAAAATATTCAACATGATCACTATCAAACCAATTAGCACTCCTCTAGTAAATCATATCTCACTTTCTAAAATGCAAGGTGGAATAAGGAAAGAAGAAATGCAATAGATGTCAACAACAAAAAAAAATTATGAGGTCCACATGTCATATAGCATAAGGATATAAGTCCATTAATGCATGAATGTCTTACCTTTGTATGTCAATTGTTGAGACAAAATAGGCCCAACAACTGAAGTTTGATTTTTGGCACGTGGATTTGGTAAGGACTGGGCCATATGATTATTATTCAATGAATCTAGAAGACAAAGTCACATGACATGCAATAAGAAAATTGATATAAAATCTCTACCCAATTCCTAGGTGTACAGGATCTTGAGTCATTCATCGGTTGATAAATGGTAAAATCTTCATTTTTTTAATTCCAAGGTACCATGCCTCTTAGGGAACTCGACTAATTCTCAAACACGTATTGTTTACTACCAAACACACATTGGAAACCACTAAGGGGTGATTCGAACTCAAGATCTCCACTTCTTAAGGTGTGGTCCTAGTCATCTCATGAACACGAATTTGTTATTTAGAATTTTATATACTAATCTAATAAACCAATTAATGATAGGACACCATGTGTATTAAATGAGCAAGAAAGTGAATTAGGGTTGGCAATGAGTCGGATGATAACCGCTTACCTAACTCATTTGACCCAAATAAATTTGATATGGGCAAAGTTTTTCTACCGGATTAAGAATTTGAGTCATACCACCCAATCTCTCTTTACCCAAAAAAAAATTGTAGGGTTGATTATGAACATATGCTATATCCTACGTGATAACCCGTTAACCCAATGGCGAAATTGTTATTTTATATTTTATATAAAATGTACTTAAATAATTAGAATTTTCTTCTCTACTCTCTAATCTCTCCCTTCTCATAGGATCTCTCTATTCATAGAGAAATTCAACGAGGTGAGCTTGATTTTATGCTATATCTATTTGATTACATGATGTTCAATTTTTTTATTACATAATTGTTGTTATTAAAGTAAAAGATTCAATTGGGAGAGGGTAAAAATTTAAGTGACTCAAAATTCAGGTAAGAAATCAGGTGTGGTTATCCACCTAAAATTTGGGTATATGTGCTAAATTTGGGTATGGAGTCAGTAAAAGCCTTAACCAGCCATCGCCAATCCTAAAGTGAATGGTTAGTATTGTTTTTGGTACACATGGCATCATGCCATTGGTTCATCATCTTAGCACATAAATTTCCAAATAGCACATCTTTGTTTCACCATCCCTTTATGGTTAACTTATCGGTTTTCTATTAGAAAAATACTAGACTAACTTTGTTGGACATTGTGTTCAACACTATGTTGATGTGGCAATGACAAGATACCATAGATCTCTTTCCTTGAGATACATTTTAAACAATGAATGGTTCTCCATGCACTGTCACATCAGTGCAATGTTGAACTCAGTGTCCAACGTAGGCAGTGTAGCACGACTTTCTATTAACAGAAAACCATGCTAAGCTGACGAAATAATGGCATGATGCCACGCGATACCTCCAATAGATGCTTGAGCCTTGCCCAAAAATGGTTGAGATGACAAAAGAAATACCAAAGGATCAAAGTAAGTTTTTTCGAAATCATTTTGCGGGAATTCGTATAAAATATCCCTTTGTACCATACAAATCACACCTGATTTTCTTGGAAAGATTTTATTGCCACACCAACATTTACTATTGCCACCCTAATTCTTATATAAATCACAATTGAAATAGCACACACATCTTGGGATGGAATTAGCAAAAGTTGGTGTAGTAATAGAAACTCTCTTTTCTAAGGGATTAGGGATGGCAATTTTGCCCCACCCCACTGGTGCCCCACCTTGACCCGCCCATATAAGGTTGGGTTTTTACACATTTAAATGGTTTTAGATGGTTTTGGTATTAAAAATGAAAAATCAATTCAGTTTTAGGATGGTTTTGATATTAAAAATGATTAACCAACCGGGTTTTGGGGCAGGGACGGTTTTAATATACCTCGCCCTGTTAACCCACTCCAACACGCCCAATTTCTTAAATTACTTATCACACCCTAATTAAAGATTTAAACACAGCATTAAAACGTTAGAAAGTTTTGGCTTAAATTATTATCTCAACGTTTCAAAACATTATAACTCTCATTCAAATGATTTCAGTAGTTAATTATAATTTTGATTAAGATCATATTAAATCTTAAATCCAAAAAAAAATTGAAATCTAAGGAAGAGAGAGAGAGAGAGCTTCTATTGGCACCTCGACTTTTACTTGTTGGCGAGTTGCTCTTTTGAAAAGGTGGGGCGGGGCCAGGTTTAGAAAAACTATTAGGGGTGGGGATAGGTCAAAAAAATCAGACTTAAATTAGGGTCAGAGCGAGTTCGAAATGAATAATGATAATCGGGGTTAAGTTTAACTTAAACTAGCCCAAACCCTCCTCCATTGCCATCCCTATGGGAAACATATAAACCTTAACCAGTTTATACAAGTGGCATGAAGAATAAAGCCTGCTTAGTTGATCCATTAGATCTATAATTAGAATCGAAGCCTGGCCTATATTCTATTGGACCAAAAGAGAGCCCATCAATCCATCCCAGCAAATCAATATGTTTATAGGGGTAAAGAACTTACAAGGAAATAGCAGATTGAGGAGAAGAAGAGCATGCCATAATCGGTGAGGTAAACATCGACCAAGATGGCTCCAACGATTCCCATAATGCCCGACATGGCATCAATCACATTCGTATAAGCTGCGGCCAAAATGGGCCTAACAAACATGTAATCTGTGAAGAATGTCATCAAGTTGAATATCGTGTTCTCCGCATATGCAATCACGATGATTGCAACTGTGATGAAAAAAAAAAAAAGGGTTATTTCTAGAGTTGCAACTCAGCCTTTTTGGTTAACCAAAATACTATATAGGATCCACGGAATCTGCTATTTGGTGCAATGTTTTCAGACCCCGACCCATTAGGCAAGGTATTTATGAATTATAAATAAATAGAATCGTAATCTTTCAAAAAAAAAAAAAAATAGAATCGGGATTATCATACTACCTTACGTGGCGCACTCAATTGACTCTCCAGACATGATAAGTTCCGGAATTGTAGATCTGTACACCTCGGGATACAAAAATGTATCCTAAGGCATACAGATTTACGTTTTCCGAATTTGTCACGACAGGAGAATGTGCCACATGGGTAGTCAGATCATCATGACTCAAATAAATAATACAACTAAAATTTTATTTATCATAAAGACGAATAAGCAAATTCACTCAGAACCATGCATATCCATTCTTTTTCCTATTCAAACATCAGCCCTTTGTCTCTGAGTTTTCAAGTCGAGAATTCTGCGCAAATCAAGAGATATTGATATTAAAGAATTAAAAAATTCAAATAATAACACATTTCAAAAATTCAAATTCCAAATTTTAATTCATTTTAATAAATAATATCAATATTTTATATTTGAGCAAAAAAAAAAAGAATTTTTTTATATTTAAATAGATGAAAATTCCTATAGTAAATGAATATTTTATATTTATTGAAAAATAAAAATACAATTGAATATTATTTTTCAATAATTTTTTCTGTATGATACAAATTGCTACAAAAAATATATATATTTATATAACAATTCATTTCTACTTAACAAATTTCTTTGCAAATATTACTATTTTATATTTGAATCCACTTTCTAAGTGTTCCAAATAACAAAAAAACAGAATAAAGGAGGAATTTATAAAGTTTTGACTAATTTGCTTAAAAAAGTACAAAAATAGATAAAGAAAGGAAAAGAACAAGAAGAGAGGAAGAAATATATTAATTTAGAAAAGTAAAAAAATTAATGCAAGAGATAATATATGCGTCGTTTACAAAAAAATCAAGGAGAAATGGCCTAAAATTTACTTTTTAAAAGAAAATTACTTAAAAGACCCTAGTAGAGGGATTTATTTCTAAATAGTCCCTAAGTTTTACACGGACATTTAGTAAATTTTTAATTTCTTAATGATCTCTTATTATTGGCAAACTCACCACTTTTTTTTATTTACTATCGAGTTCACCTCTTTTTAAATGGAAAGTGATAAACTCAACATTAATAAAACCCACCCATTTTAATTTTTTAATTTTTTCAATTAAAATACGTGGAAAGATCGATTAAAAATTTTAGATAACGACTTATGTAGATGATTTCAACCCTAAAGAATCATTCTTTATCGATTTTCATCAAAAAATTAAGAAAAATAAAAAAGGTCAAAAAAAAACCCCTTATTTTTTTACACCTTTAAAATATTTGAAAAATCCCTTGAAAATGATTTTTTTTTCCTCTTTAAATTATTTCCAACAGAATGGAGTCTCCGAAATTCGATTGAGATGTCAAAATTTTGATTTTTTTTTTTTCATGAAAACAATGAGTTCAAAGAATTAGGATATTCAATCACGAGAAATGTGGGAGATGAACTCCATGGATTGTTTTAAAAAGAAGAGTTTCATATATGGACTAGTAAAAGCCCACCTAAAACTTAGGGATTATTTAGAAAAAAGTCCCTCTATTAGGGTTTTTTAAATAATTTTCCCATATTTAATGGGAGTAATAAAAATATACCATCTTTTACGTGGATGCTAGTGATAGCAATGTAAACAATATATTTTTGGACTACTTATGATATATGTAAACAATAAGGAATAGGTGATCCTCTCGTGAGCCCAAGGATTTCCAAAATACTCTCATTATTTTTACATGTTTCACTAAAATACACAAGGTTTTTAGAGTTACTATTTCAACTCCAAGCTTTTGGAAATTAATAAAAAAATTGGAGATACTCTCATAAATCCTTAGAGAAAAAGATTAATTTCTTGTCCATCCAAAATGTATGAGTTCCAACTTCTGTAAGTCAACCTTGAACAGTTGGTCCAAAGTCTCTTGAATCATCATCATATAGTGATCAATTGATGAAATCTTCCCAATTTTTTCTAAAAATTTCCAATTTTAATTATCCAAACTTTGTTACTATGATTTTATTCGGCATTTTAGACATACCCCTCCATGTTTTGGAGAGTATTTAAGTTAACCTCCAATTTTTTCAAATTGATGGCATACCTTTTAAATTTAGTTTTCTGTCATAGACTAATGGAAAATGACCTATATATCCTATCTTCAATATAGACAAGGCATTCTCATCCCTATATATCATCTTTAACCTTAAGACTCTATCTAAAACTTCAGCCTCAAGGCATGCCTTGAGAAATTAATAATAGACGTACTCTAACTACAATTCAAGCAATATAGGATTTTTTGAGAAATTAAAAATTATAAAATTTTGGATATAAAATTTTAGGAATAGAGAAATTTACTACATTAAGATTTTATAGGATTTCCACTTAATTTCTTATATAATTGGAATAGAGAAAGAATAACATATTGTTATGGAGTGTATCTTACATATTTTATATTTTATATTTTATATTATTGCTTTGGCGGACCATAATGTGTTATCATAGAAGGAAATATACATTATCAAGATACAACAAATAACATAAGTAGGATTTGTAACTTACAATCTTTATTGATGTGAGATGAGTAATTAATTGGAATTGAATTATTATCAATTTTGTTTAGTGGTAAGCTTGTCTTTAATGAGTTGAATAAGTTGGTGCTAACGGGTTGAACCCAGGCCTTTAGTATCATTATCCAAAGATTTTAAGAATGCATTTATAAAATATTAAATATTAATATCCACTATTTCTCTTAAAAAGGGAAAGAAATTTTGATACCCTAATATTTAACAACAACAAAAAAGAAAATCAATTTTTTTGTTTTAAAAATTCAATAGAAATTAATTTAAAGTAGGATTCTACTCCACGAATTATTTTTAATTTAAAAACTAAAAAGAAATTAATGTTAGGAAAGACTCTATCCCACAATTTTTTTTTTTTAAGTGGGTCAAGAAATAAGGAATGGGGGATAAGAAAGAGCGCTGCCATTGGCACCCAAACTCTTACTTATTACACTCCAATTTCTTAAATTATTTTGCATACCCCAATTATAATTCTAAATATTTTAATAATTATTTATAAATTATGATTAGGCTCATATAAAATTTTAAACAAAAAAAAATAGAAATCCAGTTAAAAATTGAACGAACTTTTATTGGCACCCAGACTTTTTCTTGGTCTCGATCATTTTTATTTTTAATTGGTTTTTAATAAGTAAAAGTTGGAGTGCCAAAAGCAGCTCTCTAATAAAATAAGCGGTATTTTAATCCTTTTACATGAATAATGACTGATGAAGAAAGCTAAAATTGTAGGTCAATATTGGAATGATTTTTGCTCATAAAGTACTGTGAGCAAAAGTGCTAACAGTCCAAACAAACAACCGTTTGACATGTGGTGCAAATGACATCAGCAATCTTACCTGCAATTCCTCAACCAACCAATTTCAATTTTGAGATTTAAAACCTTAAAATAGGTCATTGGGATTACATGGATTATTATATTGTCAATCTAACATCACAACCTTGTAGATTTTATAAAAAAAATTCATATTAAAAATAATGTTAAAATTAAAATTCAAAGGTGAAAAATAAAGATTTTTATATTTTTTTTTAATAATTTTTTTTAAAATTTATAGAATTTCATCCTTTACAACCTCATGGCATCAGATCATGTCTTTGAATGCCACAAGGTGATCTGATCATGAAATTTTCATTTTCCATCATTGTAGGAGAGAGAAATTTTCTCTTTTATTATTAATGTTATTTTCGTAACATGCCATAATGGCCATCGAATTGTGAGCCAAAAAGCACTCTTAATGTTGGTATTATAGTTGTAAAACAAGTGATATTTTGCTCACAGCCTAACACGGGTTTGACATATGACACGTAAGTAATACGAGAACAAAGATCTCTCTCCTACCCACAATGACAAAATGAAATTTTTTTATTAGATGATCTTCTAGAACTCAAAATCATAATTCAATACCACAGTGTTGCCGAGGATGAAATTCTATAAATTTTAAAATAAAAAATTATTTTTCTCCGTTAAATCTTAATTTTAGACTTAGATTCTTAGTACACATCTATTTTCAATACCTTAGATCAAGCTTGAAAATCTTTGTTCTTTAATTTTATTTATTTATTTATTTATTTTAATTATGAGTTTTCTTTTTTTAATAAAATCTAAAAGGAGTTCCATTTTCAATATGATAATCTATGTGGGCTTTATGACCTTTTTAAGAAGAGAGATTTACTCGATAGACCTAATTGTTGCATTTTTATTATAAAAACTCTCTTGAATTCTGGCAACTCCAAGGGAGCCTTGCTTTATGAAGTTCGTTACCCACCGAACCTCACTTTATCAAGTTCGTCATCAAGCAAACCTGGAGAGAGATCCACGTCATAAATTTCTAAATTTTTGCAGTTAATTTGTTACTTAACCTATCTTGGAGTGGATTCTAACCACATTAATTTGTGGTGTTCAAAAACATGATCTAACATACGAGATTATAAAGGATAAAATTCTAAGAATTTAGAAAAAAAAAAAAAAGTTCTCACATTTGAATTTGAATTTTAAATTTTGGAGTTCAATATCCATCCATTTTCAAAATCTACTACCAAAATTAAAAAGATTTGTTTATTTTAATTTTTATTGTGGAATCTAAGTTTTTACATGCAATCTAGAAGTCTGTGTTGTTGGATTGCTAATTTGATTCTCTATGTGGGCCCAATGATCCTTAGTAAGATTTGAAATCTTATTAAATAAGTCATGGTAGCATAATTCATAAAGGTTTTTGCAGATAACAAACTTGATAAAGTAGAGGAGTTTTTGTAATAAACAGATAGGTCTGTCTGTAAATCTCTCTTTTTAAAATTTGGGTAGGAGATAAATTTTCTCTTTGGAAAATGCTGGAATGACACAGGGAATTTACTGCGATTCTCACAAGTCTGACGTGGGATATGCAGATAAGCATAGCTGTGTTTCCTCGCAATACGATTAAAAATCAAGTACGACCATGTATGCATCTCCACGTTAGAATTGTGAGAATTACAGTAAATCCTGAGTCAACTCGAAACTTGGCTAGGTTGACTGGGTAGGATTTCGAGGCAAGTTCGGTATAAAACTGTTGAAACTGATTTGTCTCCCGGGAACTTTAAACGAGTCTACTTGAAAACTCAGATAAGTCTGTCTAAAAATGTACTGAATCAGCTTTAAAATTTCACTTATAAGCCCTTAATTTTTTTCCCAAAAAAAATCCTTAATTTTTCTCGTACTGAATAGGCTGTATAATATATCTCTATCCATCCTTATGATTATGGTGAGGAATTCAACTACACAAAATATCAACAATGAATCCAAGTCATTAAACATGAGATTATAATTAGAGGGTTTCATCGAAATTACCTAAGATAGGATAACTTTGCTTCAACAAACTGAGACTTTCTTGGACTCCTATGCCGAAACTCAAGTAACAGAAGAAAATCTTAAGATTCGTATCATCCCATCCCGATCCCATCGTAACCTCCTCCTCCTCCTCACTTTGAAAATTAATTGGATATATTTAAATTCTTTTTCAGTGGACAATTGATAACAGAAAGAAAGACTCTACTTTTTAGCGGACGACTTCGCATTTTCTAGACTCAAACTATGTCTGAGGCTCTCCCACCACACAAAAGGCCGAGAAAAGAAGTAAAGTATATTTTCTAGAGATCTGTATCATTGTTAAGATGATAAATAACTCTCCCTTGGAATCTTGTGCCGTGGGGTTCACTTTAACAAAAGTGGACAATTATTGAGAGCTTTTGGAGATTCTGAATATGCTTTATTCCATCAAATGCTTTGAAAAATGCTAAAGTGCATTGAAATAACTCTCCAAGTTGCATTGATGAGAGTGTATTAGTGAGTAGAAACAATAGTTGCTTTTTCTCGAGATGCAAGTGCATGTATAGAGGAAAATCGATGGTTCCCTACGCACATAGTTTTATTGAATGTTTTTTTCACCACTCGTGGAAAGTATTCAGAACCAATTGAGCTCAATCTTGTTACATAATATTTTATATCATTATTTATTGCAATGGATTAAACATATTTTTAATTTGAAATTAAGAAATATGCAATAATTATCTTACCTTTTAATTTTTTTTTTAAATAATAATTAAATATTATATTATTTATTTAAAAATATCATGCATGTGAGGCTTTCACTTTACACCTCGATGCTTATGCCTCGAGGCACCAACTAGTCGAGCACTCTGCCTCAAGTTTCGACATCTGGAAACATTGGGCTAGCAACCCTCTAAATTCATGGTGTAGATCATAGTTAAAATAAAATTCTGAAAACATTTCTTTTTTTTTTGCTAGATCCAAGGCTTTGGTAAATGTCGACCATCAAATTTCTAGAAGTTTAAAATTAAAATCCAACTGTGAAATATCATTATATTCATAAAATTTCATGCTCTACATTCCAATGACATCTTACCATGTTTTTTTATGGGACCTAAATTTATAGGAAGTTTTCTTTAGTGATTAAGGAAACTGACATGACTAAATTAGTAAGAAGTCTTACTAAGGGTCGTTGGGTCCATCGGAATTGGCATGTTGACCGGACAACACCACAGCCCTGTAGAGTTCTTGGCATAAATCAACTTAAGAGAAAATTAAATTCTTTTGGCAGGATCCACTACTAGAAAAGTCACTTATACCGACGGTTAGATCCGTTGCTATATGCTCATAAGGCTGTCGCAAAATATTATACCGACGGTTAGGTTTTTCGTCGGCACTCGTCGGAGATAAATGCGTCGGTAAATGTTTAAGCAACGGTCACATGAAAGTACCGTCGCTATATATATCCCTTATTTTCTGGAAAATTTTTGTTGCGGAAATTTTTTTTTCTGTAGTTGTTTACACCTTTACCGACAGACTTATTACCCGTCGGTATATGTTATTTTGTTTTAAAAAAAAAAAAAAAAGGAAATTAATTCAACAATTTTGCAATGGCTTCTGTTTTTGCAACTTTAATAGACCTGCCAATTATAGCACAGCTAGGTCACATGAAATGGGAATGGGATAGTTTAATCATCAATAGATACAAACATGCTCCATGTGTTCCCATTAACAGTTTTTCAACAAATCAAATGATAGTGGTGGAGTGCTATTGGGCTGTAACATGCTACAAGATGAGATGTTGAAATGGCAGAATGTGTGCGTTCCTTTGGGCCTGCCGCAACAGATGCCACATATAAAAAGAAACCCATGCTACAAAGCAAAATCTTAACCTAAAATAGACGCACAAGTTACATGTTATCTGAACAATTACCTTCCAAAATAAGCATGAAGAATAGCAACACCATAAAAATAAAAGAACCTATTATAAAGAACAATACATGTAGGGTACACTGGGCTGACTCCGTTTAAATTGTTGTGCTTTAAATTCCTGCCATCACATTTTCAAACCATCAGCTTCCAAACATTTATCAAATAACACTTCAGCATTAGTATTTTGAAGGGCTAGATGTGGAAGTTACTTTAGCAGAGAGATCAATTCATTCTAAACATAAAGGAAAACACATGCCATCGCTACATAGTTGTGGCCAATTTGGTGACATGAAAACACTAAAGATGACAAAGGAAAAGTGAAAATGCCATGTACCCATTATTATCATCAGCAAAAGTGAAAATGCCAATGGAAGGTAACCATCTTGTGTAAACTTATACAGGACTGAGGATAGATATATCAATTCTATCTACAAAATGTTTGTCTTCCATATCGCAAGCATTTTAAGAGTAACGATAAATGTTGTGATTACCATCACAGCAACCACTGCAATGCCTGCATCAAAACAAATAAATAAGATGTTTCATTAGAAAGGAATACAACTTTTGATCTTTGTCCAATTAATAACCGATTGGACTTGGTAATTTGCCCCATAATATTTAATTGTTCCTTTTGTTCTCTAGTATTATTTTCCTGTACTAGTTCAAAATTATCACTACCCTTGTCTGATTTATTTGCCCTGTTCTATTCTTTCAAGTTTCAAAGGTTCATGTTCTATACTTACTGTAAGCACAAAACAATATATTGGGTATTGTTTACATGATCTGTCACACTTTCTTAATAATATACTTGTATTTGATTTGTTGAAGTCGGAGTTTCTTAGTGTCCAACATCCCGAATACATGAACAAGTTATACATTAATTATATAGACAGACATGTTTTCTCGGGTTAGTTAGAATTGAGAGCTTACCGTGACAATTACACAGGCAATCATGAGCATGTAGTTGATTTCAGGAATGTAAACCTGTCCTTCGTACTTAGCGGAAGTATGAACCACCTTAACCCTTGGGAAGCAGCCTAGACTTAGAGATTGGGATATGATTTCAAATGCTCCAGATATCACAGCTTGGCTGGCAATAATGGAAGCAGAGACCGCAACGACAAATGTTGGCCAGTACAATGCATCTGCCATCCAATGAAGTGATCTTTGTAAATTAAGTAAAACTATGGCCTCCTACATACCTCAAATGATGAGACCCAAAAGAAAAAAAAGCTGA
Organism: Akebia trifoliata; assembly: GCF_017979445.1. NCBI lineage: Eukaryota > Viridiplantae > Streptophyta > Magnoliopsida > Ranunculales > Lardizabalaceae > Akebia > Akebia trifoliata. The sequence continues at coordinate 11,236,113 of NC_141388.1, read as the reverse complement.
AATTTCTAAATTAGTGACATTCATGCAGCTTGCTTGACTTGACTTACTTGGAATTGACTTGTAGAAAGTATCAGCGACATGCTCAGGGAATTTGACAATATATGCAGCTTGTCCAATATAGCAGCACATAGTAATGCTGGAAACACAATTCCAGTGAACTAATCTGTAATTCCATGATAAAAAGTCATTGTATTAGTATTGCTTGGGGACTTCACCAAGTAATAGATTTAAAAGAAATGGTCCCCGATCTGGAGGCAATCTGTGAGTTTCTGAAAATTGATTGGGAGTGTTCGATTTACATACTTGAATAAGTTGTAGAGACCAATGCCACTAATGAAAGCAAAGCACAAGAAGATGATTGGGGTAAATATTTTAAATACCACAAAAAGTGGTATTTAAAATATTTACCGGGATTAGATATGCCACATGTTGCTCAAAGGGGAGAGTTACCGCCACGCTCCTTTCAGCGAGCCGAGCGAGGTGTTAGCACTCAACAAAAAAACAAACAAGGATCCAAAATTACCTTGTATTATTGTCAAAGAAACCGGCAGTGATGCTCTGATTAGCAACTCCCTGTTTGTGCTCAGCCGCTGCTCTGACTTGTTCCTCTACAGTCCGAACCTTATTACAGAAATTGTAGATTAAAATAAGAGAGGAATAATCATAGCCACCATATCTTATACACAAAAAACCTTAGGATACAGATAACTATTAATAAACTTATGAATGAAGTTAGTGTGAATTCATGTGCGTATCATACAAGATGAACCATTGTGGTGTTGAATACTTCTTTTAAAAATACAAGTAGTTCATTTGCCTCTCCAATCTGTTTTCTATTGGTTTATATTTCAAGAAAATATTGAATGTTGACTCACTAGACGCGGCGCGGTGACGTGGCGGCCGAATTCATCGAGATTTTGTTGGATACTTCCTTTTTGCTCGCGTATTGTAACCGTCTTTGTTTCGCGATTTGATAACTTTCACGTGCGCTTTATTTATCTACAATTAACAATAAAATCTCATTAGCTCTCTTAATTTGGAGAAATAATTAAATTTGTAATTATTTAAAGGGATTAACATTTAAAATGTGATAGAATTTGTGAAATTATGGTCTCAAAATCACATTATTGGGACTTGATCACACCCCCAAACCTCAATTTTGCTAGTCCCGAGCAAAACTTAAATCTAAACAATTCCTCTTTCGTGAGGTTCCCGACTGCATTTAGCTTATGCAGTAAGCCCTTAAACCCCTAAGTTACCCCTAGTGGACGAGGTTGACTCGTGAAGGGTTATAGAAAATATACCCACAAAATTCTAACACTTTACAGAAATATTAAAATCAAAATCAAAGTATGTAAAGTGAAAATAACGACATTTCATAAATCAGTCAAAGGTCATTTATGTTTGAACAAAGTTCTAAGTTTTTATTCCTCATTTTAGAAAATTTCAAAGACATCTTGAGTGATTGTGCTATTTTTCTGATTTTTTTTTCTTTTAAAAACATCTTTTTAGGAATAAGATTTCACCTCTTAATTGCTAAGAATGGTCGGTTCTACCTAAGTTCTAATTCAAAACTAAACATCTTGTCTGGGATTGTGAGAGGTGTGGATGTTCACTTTAATACCTCTAAGGGGCTTTATCTGTGATATTCCAGTTTACTCACGTTTTTACCATTGACGGCTTTCACCCTACTGCATTATTTGGTCTCACTGGACTCTTTTCATTTTTGTAATTCTAGCCATTTTTGACATTTTTCTTGTATTTTCTACTTCTTTTTTTTCGAGTTTATCACATTTCACCATTTTCTGGTGTTCTTTTTACAAAAAACAAATAGCCCTTTTCAAGGTACCCAATCTAATCCTATGGTTGCTGTCCAAGTAATATTAACTTCAGTTCTGTTTTTCTTCTAACCAGCCAACCAAAGGACAAAGAAGTCATAATTCACTAGACTAGGTTTTCCCTAACACTCTAGATAGAGAAGAGGGTCAACTTTTGTTCCATAAAATTTTATCTTTCCAAATACTGAATTAGAAGTGAATTTTTAAAGTAATTCTTTCATAATTTTCTTAATGAGGAATAACCAAAAAGAACTTCTGATCAAAAGTTAGGACATGGGCCTGCGATTTTAAATTCATATGTAAAAAGTATATACAAAGATTTTGAAGAAAATATTTTGAAAGTGTTGAATATTTTTGAATTTTTTTTAACATGAAATTAAACTAGCAATGAAATAAACATGAAACTAAACTACCAATGAAATGTTATGCAATTGTGAGCTAATCTAATACCCCCAAACCTAAATGACATATTGTCCTCAATATGCAAGCAGTAAGGAAAAATAAAAAGGTTAGATCACACCTGAAACGGATTGGACATTAATGTGCAAAGTCTTGTTACAACTAATCTGAAAAGAATGAAAGTTATAACAATGATAATTTCCGAAGCAGTTTTTTTTTTTTTTTTTGAGATGCATAAAAGAAATCCTTCCTAAAATAGAAAAACAACCTAATTAATAAATTAAAAACATCCTAATATAAAATTTAAACCTATCTTAATCCGAACATTCAATGGCTTGTGTCTTTGTCTCCTAAATATAGACCAACATTTGTTGCTAGTACTTAATCAACAATTGTGACTAGGCTGCAGTCCTAGTGGCGTTGATTGATTGATTTGGTTGAGAGTGGGCTTTGAAGGGGAAGATAATGAGAAAGGGATTAAGGTTGGAGGTTTTTTTTTTATTTTTTATTTTTTTTAAAGAAAATTTTTATTTCCTAACTACACATCTTATTAAAATAAAAGCACATGGGTTGCCTCCCAAGCAGCGTTAAGTTCAACGTCTTCAGCTGGACTTATCAAAAGGTCTGATATGTAGGAATTTTTCTAACATTCATTTTGACGGACACAACGATCGACTTCCCACCCCAATTGATAGGCAGACAAATTTTGATTATCGTTAGGATATGAAAATGATTTTTTAAAATGATCAACAACCCTCGTTTGTACTTAGTTCTTAGTGTCATCACCTTTTCGAAAAAATTCTCAACCATCGTATTCCCTAAGAGAATGGAAGTTGTAAAATAAACAGGATCTTTACAATCTTATAAAAAGATAGGCTTGATGGGGTACGAGGTTAGATCAGTAATGATCAGAATTGGTGTGATTAATAGATTAGAATCCATCCTTGGTTCTTCCTGAACAACAGTCTCCTCAAATGGTGGATTAGTTTCCTTAGCCAAATTTATACAATTGGTTAGCCCATTGGGAATTTGAAACATTGGTTGGCTCTCATGGGTTATCTGATTTGAAAATTGACCATTCTCTCTTTCTTCTAAGGGCACAGTGATCGGACCTAGTTGAACTTCTATCATTACTTCAGTTGGAACTATAACCCCATTGGTTTGTATTTGAACTTCCGTTGAGACGAGATTATCAGTTATTGATAGATAATCATCAAAATCTTCAAAATAGTAGAACTGGTCACTAAGGTTATTTTGAAAGAATGATGAATTTTCTGGGATTGAGATATCTTCATTTTTGAATTTATCAAATTTTCCTTCTTCTAAGGATAACGCTAGGTGACTCAATTGAGTTTCTATGTTGATTAAGGCTTGACCCATATCTCATTGTTGTTGATGATTTAACAACTGTTGTTGATGATTTAACAACATTTGTTAATGGAACTGTTGTTGTTGAATTAAGAAGGCAGACATCATAGACTCTAATGACGACGATTGAGGAGAAGACAAATATGAGTGAGTGGATGTTGGCTCAGGCTCTGTAGTTCTGTAATCGGAGAAATGTTGAGAATCATAAGATTGTTGGAAAATTATGGTTGGATTCATCATCGAGGTGTCATGCAAATAAAAATCCTCATGGTTATTAAAATGACTACCCTAAGTGAACTCGTTCTGACAGGTATGGAATTTGGGGGAAACAAATTATCTACATGGTATGGTTGGTCGAACGAACTGGGTGTCGGCATCCAATACGAGTTTTGAGAATGATGCATATTGGCCTGTGTAGCATGAAGCATGGGCAGACTCGGACAATGCTCGGGAGAATGACCATAATTATCACATAAACTGCACGAGATCAAAGATTCTCTCCTAAACTCCATGACGATATAAATTTGCTCGAGGTTATGTATCTACTGTAACATACACTATTAAATTGCACACAGAAGATGTGTAGACATGAGAATGTTCATCTTTGAACCTCAATGCTACGTTGTTTGGAATTGCCACCATTCTTTTTTGTAAATGGGTGTGAATGGACACCCGAATCGATTCTTTTGAAAACCATTTTTTTATAGCATTGTAGTGACTCTCAATCATGGAAAATGTATGGTCTACCTAAAATCTAAGTAAGGAGATTCGGTTAGAGAATGAGGAAGGTGTTAAGCATCCCATTCTCTCCACCTAAGGTGGTTACCTTTAGATTTGGTCATTTTTGGAAAATGTTAAAATAATAAGTAGAATGCATGAGATGCATGAAGTGGGTGGGTGCACATAGTGTGTATGTACCTCATTAAAAGAGAATTTAATATTAGTGTGGACATAAGGAGTATCCTATAGAAAAGGGTATCCTATGGAGTCAATACACTTTTGCATGAGTTGAAATGTTGGTTTATGATTTTAGAGAAGTTCTATGAAAGGAGTTCTCTTAGATCTATAACCTTAATGCATGCATGTTTAGCTAGAAACTTAGTGTTTTAACCCCATCAAGAGAGTTACACATTTCTTCATCATAGCCAACATGTGTGATGTGTGTGCATAGTGTACATTATGATGCATGATATGAGAATGGGTTAAAAAAAGGGTTTCAACCTCCATCATTTTGACCAAACCGCCTCAAGCATTCCATGCCCAAGGTTGAGGTTCAATCTACTTGGGATGAAGGAGGGTTCTCTATTACATCCTAAAGGCTTCTAAAAAAAATGAGAGGGATAGAAGAAGAAGATGCAAGTTAAAAGATAAATGAATAACTATTGTCACACCTTGTCCCTTTTGGAAGTCTTGAAATAACTTGAGCTTGAGTAATGAACTTGAGAGTTGAAGGATGTAGTTGAGGGCTGAGAGAGTTGAGGGTTGAGAGATAAGAGATGATTAGAGAATTTGGTAGAGTTTTAGGTTGAGAGATAGGGGCTTGAGAGTATGAGTTGTTCATGGAAAATGAGGGTATTTATAGAGGTTTTGAAAAAAATTTGAAGATAAAGTGGTCCAACCCTAAAAATAAAGAAAATGGACATGAGGTTTAGGTTGTTTCTTTTTGAATTTTCCATTTGTATGAGGGTAAAGATGACATTTGTGAAGAAACCCTAAAAGCATTCTTTGATCTTTGGTTTTTTGGTAAATAGAGGTGAGAAAACAAAAGTACTTTTGGGAGGGTGAATAAGGGAGTGACATGTGTAAAGGTGGAGTGGTAGGTAAAAAATAGATCTTGATTCATTTGTAAATAACAAATAAAGCAAGGGGTGGAAGTATAATTTTTGAAATGGACCAATTGAGAACAAAAGTACTTTTGAGAGGGTGAATGGGAGCATGATATGTGTAAAGGTGAAGTGGTAGGTGAAAAGTAGATCTTGGTTCATTTGTAAATAACAAATAAAGTAAGGGTGGAAGTATAATTTTGAAATGGACCAATGGGAGAACTCCATGTATGTACTTGAAGATTCTCACCTTTTGAGGGCATAATGGGAAGTTATCTCACTTTTATGGATTATTACCAAAGACCAAATAACCTTTTTGATTTGACTAGACTTTTTAAGAAGGGCATTCTTGAGTTTTCACAAAAGGGAAGTTGACCCTCCAATTAGATGATGCATTGGGTATTGGGGGCTTATGAGGTATCAACATGTGTCATCTTGTGAAGGGGTGAGAGAATGGACTTGGAGTGGGCTTGGTGTTGGGCTTAGGTTTGGGTTAGGATATAGACTTGGGTTTGGACTTAAGATGGTCTTGGGTTTGATTTTAGGATATGGACTTGGGTTTGAATTTAGGGTATGGACTTGAGTTATGTTGGAGGAGGAAATGGACCTTGGTTATGGTATGGGTGATGGAATGGTGAATGAAAAATGGTTACGGGTTAGGGACAAGGTTGAGCATGCAAAATTATGTGGTATGATGCATGTATGTATGAAAAATGATGACACGTGGCAATGCGGGTCCATCGAAAATCTTGAATTCTAAATCGGAATCAATTCGAGGAAATTTGGATTTTCCTAATGGGTTCGTGCAAATTTGGATTTTCACATGTGATCACTGGGTTCCTATGACTAGACAGCTCCTAACTGGTTCAAAGGATTAATCTAAGCCTCCAACCCAAATATCTGAAATCGAAAACAGCCAGTTTAATCCCCAGAGGAGAGGTGGCGCACAATGCTGAACAAGAGCACTCTTAGATCACCTTTCGTCTAGAATAGACGTAGTCTATCCCTCGAATTCACGTAGAACTACATGGCAGGATTGCGCTTAGGTACTGTTCACGATCAAGAAGTGCAGTTGGTGCAACTTTTGATTAACTTTGCTTAATGAGCTCGATGGAACCTAGAGTCCAGTCTAATTAAATTTTAATTAATTAATTTGCTGTGAATTTGATTTTCCTAGAAGGGCAAGATATCGGTGATGAAATCCGATTCTTATCTTATGATGCCATCTTCGTAAGGGTGCCCTTATTACTAGGTGCAATCCACGGTGTACAGATTAGTCACTCAAAATCAATACAGAAACTCACTAGCGAGTGATGCGTGAGTGTTTTGAAAATTTACCTCCCGTTCTAGACGGGGGATGATCGAGTTGAGTCGACTCGGGCCACCAACCCACTATCGTCCGTCCCTAAATCTATTACAATCCGAGCCCTCTCGGATACAATTAAAATTTAATACAAATTCAAGTTCCTATTACAAGTTGGTTTCTAAGAAAAATAAAATGCAGAGAAAATTCAAAGTTGCTGATCTTCTTGGTGAGAGAACCAATTCAGTGGATAAAAATTCCACGTGTCGCCTTTTGTTAATTTTCATTGACTTCCATCGAGTCCTTCACCTGAAAGTAACAAAATTATTCAAATCAAAATGCTAAGAAAAAAAAAACAATATGACCATTACAATGTCCATGATGTCAGAAACTTTTTCAACAAAAATAAGTAAAAAATATTGCCACATCACCGTGGAGCACTAGGGGGCAACCGCGGAGCGGTGAACTTTTGATGAAAATCGATTTTTCAAATTGGAAATAGTTTCTGATATCCTGAGGATTGTAATGAAAATTTTTTCAAATTTTTTTTCTGCTCGTTTGACTTCTGTTTTAAGCAAAACAAGTTCGGTTCTGTTTCGAAAACTGTTTCGAATACTTTCCGAATTGGAAAATGAATCAACTCGCTATCCCCGGCAGCGGCGCCATTTTGATCAGTTGTAGAACTTGCTGTGTAAAATAGAGATTAAAAGATAGACTTTGAGTAAGTCGAATTCGTTCCACAGGGACAGTCGGGATTCAAATGTTCATTCGGTTAAAAACCAAAACAGAGTTTTAAAACAGATTCTTTAAAAACAAAACAGATTTGTTGCAAATTAGAAAATGAAAATTAGCAATAGAAAAAATAAATTAAAACTAGTGAAAAAGGGCTTAAAGAGCTCAAGTCTACTATTACAAGTCATCCAAAATGCTAACTAATTCTAAATATGACTCAATCCATGAAGCAAGTCATTGCTTGAGGATCAGAAGATGATTCAATGTATCCATTGATTGGAACCCAAAAGTATCCATGAAAATCTCTGATTTAGGCAAGATTGTTCGACTTATGCTTCCATTCATCACACAGCATGAATGTTCTTGAACTTATCTAAGTAATACTTATCAAAGTTTGAATTAGAAGCATGAGTTAGATCATCTTATCCTGAAAAGATTCACAGATTTAACATTAAACACAGAAATATAGAATTGAAATAACATGAGTAGAATAAACTTGCTCCGGCATCCTTGATCTCTCTAAAGAGGATCTAGCCGATCATTGCAAAGATCATATTACAGCAATAAGAAAATAAAAGAAGATAGTAGATGAAGAAGAGAATGTAAAACAATGTTGCACTTCTGATTCCTTCTTTGATGGTCTCTCAAGAGAATTACAAAAAGAACTAAAGAAGCAATTGATCTTCTCACTACTACACAAACTCTCTAAAATAAAAACCAGGAAAAATACAGAGAAATTAGAGAGAAGAAGAGGGTCAAGAGGGACCCAAGAGGGGACCCCTTCTTTGAAATCAACCGTCTAATTTATAGCATTCGTAATCGGATCATTGGGTTGATTTTTCGGATGATTTGATTCGAAAGACCCATTCAGTTACAACCACCGAAGCATTTGGAAATTTCTGTACAAATCTCAAGGACAAATTCCTCGAGATCACCACGGAGCACCCAAGCCCAACCGCTGCACGGTGACGTGGCGGTCGAATTCATCGAGATTTTGTTGGATGCTTCCTTTTTGCTCGCGTATTGTAACCGTCTTTGTTTCGCGATTTGATAACTTTCACGTGCGCTTTATTTATCTACAATTAACAATAAAATCTCATTAGCTCTCTTAATTTGGAGAAATAATTAAATTTGTAATTATTTAAAGGGATTAACATTTAAAATGGGATAGAATTTGTGAAATTATGGTCTCAAAATCACATTATTGGGACCTGATCACTATTGGTTTATATTGCAAGAAAATATTGAATGTTGACTCACCAGACCACACCACTATACAAGAACTGAAGACCAAATTGATACCAGACACCCTAGTTGTTCTTATGAGGAATTGGGGAAAAGATGCAATGTTCAATGGATGGTGCTTGCATTATTTAGTGTCAAATTATCTGTAGAGACATTCTGATTATCAATCCATTAGCTTGGTCTTCATGTAAAAATTACAGAGGCTTTTCATAGCATATGATTTGAAAGAAATGAATATAAATGGGGTGGGGCATCAGTAACTATAAATCAAAGACATGGGAGACTAATAGTGCGAAAAGAAAGGAAGAAAAACAAGTTAAACTGTACCAACATATCCGAGCAACTATATTTGTTGGTTCTTAAAATGTCATGTCTAGCCATCTGACTAAAACCTTTCATTTGGCCAACCTCAATATAAACGAGATCAAGATGCTCTAGTGTTCAACAAGTATGACTATAACTTTAGACTACTATACAGTGTCTGTTAATAAATTTGAAAGGAATGTTCAGTACTTGCAGGTATCTGTTATCAGGAAAAAAGAGAACCTGTAGTTCATAAGAATAATAATGACACTAGGAATTGTAAATTCATAGAAAGCATGATAAGCTAAATCAACACTTTTAGGAAATTAAAATGCTCCCATGAAACTTATTAAGAACTTATAGGGGGGGATTACTTCACAAGGAGGGATTATTCTCTAAGCCCCAAGCATTAAACTAAGAAAAATAAAAGTCTACATTTCTTAAAAGTAAAAGAACTTAAAACTAAAGATGCTTAGAAGTTTTTTTAAAAAAAAGGTTAAGATAGAAGTATGGGAGTGAAAGGTGATTATTACATAAAGACAAATATAAAATTAAATCTTATTCCCACCTTGGTCTCTTCTTTTTCTTCTTCTTCTTGGTTTTAGCTTCTTAAATGAGTGAGACTAGACTTGGACAGAGTTTTGGGATGTGTGAAAACTTTGAGGTGGAAAATTAAAAGAATTTTGAGATGGTTTGAGCTCCTCTCCTGTTTTTTTTTTTTTTTTTTTTTATACTTTGAATAGGAGTCTTATTTATAAGTTTTTTGGAGACCCTTGGAGATAAATTTGTTCAAAGTCCTCGAGTTCCCAATATTGCCACTAAAACCATAAATAATGACTCTAAATACCCTCCATTAAAATGTCTTTGATGGTCTTTTACACTCCTATGAGTCTTAACAATCATGATGATCAAACGATAGGATTGTAAAAGACAACAAGTTTCTAGAGAATTCTAAATGAGGGATAAAGTGTCTTAACTCCTAATCCCTTGACTTTAGATCAAACTCTAGAGACTTAGGTTAGATGGCATATAAATTGGTACTTGAGTTTTGGATATTCTACATAGCTGGCTTCTAACAACTTAAGACTAAAAGAGTCTTTGCACACAAATTCTAGAGCTTTCTCTTGGTAGGATAAAAGGGTCATGATCCATGAAAAATGGTTAAATTACTTTGACCTCTCTTGAATTAGAAATAAGAATGATGGGCACAAGAGTAAATCATCACAAATTAGCTCTAATGAGATGGGGTTAAGGTAGTATTTCAACTCAAGTGGGGACCAAGAAGGACTTGGAGTCAAAATTGAAGGAATTGGTGAATTACCAAAAAGTCAAGGTGGGGGAATTATTAGAAGGTTAATAAGAGGATAAAAGACGAACCAAAATGATTTTCTTGAATAAAAAAGACACTTAGAAAGGTTTTAGAGAGTAATTTCACTTAAGCAAATTCGATTTCACATGGGCTTGTAACTGCACAAGAGATTTGTCGTTGGGTGAGCCATGGACAAGCAAAATTAACACTAGCTGTGGGTCACTCCCATACTAGGCAAAATCAACACTGGTCCATGGGTGAGACAAGGACTAGGGCAAAAATGGTATGTCCTTGGGTCACCCACAGCAAGGTTTGGAATCTGTATTAAAACGGCCTTTGGGGCCTTGTGTCTTTCCAATTGATGGGTTTTGAGGCCCTTGAAGAAATAAACTTTGGGTCAAACCTATCTCGGCCTACACAAAATTGGAGTGTTTACAAACCAACTCAAAAGTTCATTGACGTGGCATGTGCAAGAATAGTAGATTTTTTCTTCAGGATACATAATTGCACATCCCATAAAACATGTGCAATTATGTACCCCAAGGGAAAAAATCTATGGTTCTTGCACATGCCACGTAAGTGAGTTTTTGAGTTATCATGTTAGGTTGAGTTAGAAAATCAATACTCAATTTTTTCCTATCAATGAATGTCAAATGTTTATGTTTTGTTTTTGTTTTAGATTCCCCAATCCATATCCAACAAACGGTGAAGAAAAGAGTCAAATCACAATTCCCTTGAGATAGGTACAGACTTTACATGGATTGGTATAATGTTTCAATTTTTTGGAATTAAAAGAGAAAGAAGGGAGAATACTTGTGTGCCACATATTAAGGAAGTCAACATGATAGTCATAACAAGTAAGGATAATACGATAAGAAAGTGCAAATCAAACACTATAAATACATATCGATTTGTTTATATTGTTTATTACATTCTCCTCCTCAGGTTACGCTACTCCTCATCATATGTTATTGGGTCCTGATAAGGAAACTTAGTCGCTACAAACGCATAAGCACTTAAAATCACAAAACACACTACAGATAGTAGATGAAAATATCTGTCCATTCGCGAATCGGTGATATTATTGCCAACCTCATTTTGAAACCATGGACCACCTGCCGACTCAGTTATCTCTTTTGTCATCCAAACAAGAAATATAGAAAAGATGGTTCCCCCTCCAATCATACCTTCAGTGAACACAGAACTGTACCTCCTCATCGAATAGGGAAGTTGATGGTAAAAGAAATCATTGACGCCATCATGAATTAATCCATCCATCGCTCCAAACAAGAGGAATTGGGGAGTTAACCAAAAGAGAGTTATATTCCTAGGTAGATGATTCCGCCTTTCAGCTTCTACCCAAGCAGCAATAGTACAACAAAATGTAGAGAAGATCATTCCAACAGCAATTTTAATCGAAGGAGCATACTTCCTTCCTGACCCAGATAGTGTGTTCGATATTATAAGCTTGTATAGTCTTTTCGTTACTGAACTTGATATCACTATTATAGTGACAAAGATGTTAAGAGATTGTGTTGTTCCACCAAGACTTTGTTTCATATTGTTTCCTTGATCGAGGAAAAAGGTATTTCCGACTGATTTCACCATACCATATGCAAGGAAGGTCATGCACATGGGAACGGTCTGTAATAGACGTTTAACTTCCTCCACTTCCGTTACCGTGCAAAGCCTCCATCTCTTTCTTTCTTCCTCTATTTCCATCGGATCACCAGACGATGACTTTATCATAGCAGCTTTGTCCAAGAACCTACAATGTATCATCGTCACAGTAGATTTTCAAATGAATCCTTTAGAAAAGTAGTAAAAAATTTGAAATTAAATTATCTGCATATTTTCTAAAAATGGATAACTATAATCACCATTATTTACAACTATTATTTTATGGACAACCACAAAAATGGAAGATACCTTATTTTGTTGTGTATGAACTTTTGTTTCTAGAAATAAAATGAAATTAATTACATAAAGAACACGTGATTCAGTTACACAAAGAACACAGGACTCAAGTGATTTGACAAATTGCTTCCGTCTATTAATCCACTATAAACGATCAAGATTACAACATCTCAAACATCTGAATTAGTCTCCTGAAGCTCTTGCCAAACTTAGGTATACTAAACATCTTGTAACATCGTCCGATAATGAAACTAAATGGATAGACATTCCTTGGAGGGTGCATTACTTTCTCTGGATAAATGTTTCTTGGAATTTTTGGTATTGAGTAAAGTGGTTTGCAACTGACACATTGCTATGATAGATTTTTTGCTAAAAAAAGTCATTATGGGAATTCAAGGAATCCCAAATAACCAATCCCATGAAACCTAATGAGAGTAGTTTTGTAAATTAGGAATGCCCACACTACATGTTGGATAATGTGATTTGTCGATCAAAGATTTTGTGAAATCCCAAATTAACTTTTTCTTTGAGCCAAAGATTTTTCATATTGCTACCATTTTCTCTAGTCAGAGTGGTCCATATATCATTTAGACGGATGGGGTAATTTCGTTGGTTCTATTGCAAAGAGCATGTTTTGGAAGGCGGATGATGGTACAACAAATATAAATATAGAGGGGCCTTCATCAGCAAATGGTGGTAGTTTTGGATTTATTGGGAGGATCTCGATGGGTGGGTTCTTGTTTGGAATTTGGAGTACTTGTAGGAGGGGTTGATTCTTTAGATGTATGCTTCATAGAGATCTAGATATATTCCATCCAAGAAAGCTTGAAATATGCGATTTCTGTGGACTCCTTGTAAGTCATTAACTGCATAAACGGTGAGATAGATATTGGGTGGAAATATTTGCCATGGGTACATAATTAATATCAGACTAGCTTGGTCAATATCAAAATATATATATATATATATATATATATATATTTTTTTTTTTTTCTGTTGTTCATGCATGTTCTTTGGAGAGAAACAAATAGGATAGCAGAGACTTCTTTGGCAAAAACTTGAGCTTCTAGGCATGATTTTTCGAAAATCTTGGGATATATATAGGGTTGGGATCCGTCTGACTCCTAACAATGACTCATGAAAAAAACACATTATTCCAACCCTTTAAACATAAAATCCAATGGTTGGGATTTATGAGTATCTTAATAACACAAATCTCGGAGACACTTATCTTGAGTATAAATCTCAACTATTGGATTTTGCATTTAAAGAGTTGGTATTATGTGTTTTTTTCATGAGTCATTCTTAGGAGTCAACGAATCCCAACCCTATATATATATATTAATTATGTTGGTTGGGATCCCTTCACTCTTAAGAATGACTTATGAAAGAAACACATGATCTCAACCCTTTAAACACAAAATCCAATGATTTGAGATTTATGAGTATCTTGATAATACAAATCTTAGAGATACTTATCTTGAGGATAAATCTCAACCATTGGATTTTGCCTTTAACAGGTTGGGATCATATGTTTATTTTTCATGAGTCATTCTTAGGAGTCAACTACCCCAACCCACTCTCTCTATATATGGAGAGTGTTCGAAGGCCCTAAAGAGAGTCAAACATTATTCCAAATTAACATTTTTCAATATATGGGGTTAAAAGTTTTAGAATGGGATGATTTTTTGTGAGTATTATCTTTATGGTGAGGAGATCATCCTCACAAAACATCAATGAATTCTGAAACTTCTAACCCCAATTTACAAGTTGAAGAATCATGGACTGTCGGTTATTTATAAGCTACTTTTGATGAGGTTAGAAATTTTGGAATGGGCTGATGTTTTGTGAGGATGCTCCTTACAAAAAATCATCCCATTCCAAAATTTCTAGCTCATACATTGAAAAATGCTTGGCTCTCTTTAGGGCTCTGAACACTTCCCTATATATAGATTTGGGGGGGGGGGGGGGGGGGGGGGGTTTCTTTCATCAACCCCAACTTACCATGCGATCAAAAATGAAAAAAAGTGGTTGCAAACGCACATGTATTATAAAGAAATTATGTAAGATTAAAATTATTTTAAAAATTATAAATAGATAATCTAATTTTATGTTAAGATTTATTATTTAAAATCTTTCATGGATGCTTTTGTAATTAAAAAAATTAATTAGAGAGATTTTGAATTTCCATCATACCCTTATCTCATTATAATATTGTTGATTAAAAGGGTATTCAATAATTGGATTTTGTTTACATCTACCCAAAGGGCACCTTTTAAAATGCATTAAATACAACCTAGGGATTTGACATTTGCACCGAAGTTGCTCTCAAAAAAGTTTTCTTTTACAAAAATTACCCTCATATGCTTATTATTGAGGCGTATTTAATGCACTTTATCGTGTGCCCTAAGGGCACTTGTTAACAGGACCCTTTATAATTATAACAAATCAACTATCATAGTTACGAGAGTCGTGTGTTTGCAGTTTTTGTTTTGATAAAAAAGACCCAAATAATTAGAAAGATTAAATTTATTGTGAGAAATTTGTTTGGCTTAAAATTTTGTCGTCATAATCCTTTATTCTCCGGTCTCATTGTAGTGGTAAAAATATCCATTGCTTCGTTGGGACATTAGCATCATTCAATACTTTTATTTTTCAATAATGTCCTTAATTGTTTTGTCTTTTGAAAAAGATAAGGTACTTTGGCTTTTTTAAAATTAAATACTTGTCTTCACTGGAAAAAAAAAAAAAAAAGGGTTTTCTTAACATGTGTCCGAAGGGTACATGTATTGAAACATAAAACACCTTGGAAATAAGCATTTCTGGGTGTTTTTGGTAGGAAAAATTTCTTTATCATTCTTAACATGTTCACATAACCCAAAAGAAAATGAGTCATGTTGGATTGACCTTAATTCACACTTTGTTGGCGTGGAGGTGCACACACAACCATAGATGCTTTTCACTTGTATCTCAATAAAATATATTTATGGTTCCATACACACTTTCACATCAACAAAGTGTGAATTGAGGTCACTCCAGCATTATTCAAATAAAATTGTCTGTAAAAGTGTTTACGACAATTATTATATTACAAGCATTTAATATCAAAGGACCGAGATGCCCTTGAATGATAGAAATTTTGGAGAGCGATTGTCCCACATCGCCTGGGTATCAAGACCTTGGGTTTTATATAAACCTAGGGCAATCCTCACCTTACAAGCCTATTTTGTTAGGATGAGTTGCGCCCATGGGTTTCTACATAGTATTAGAGTGCGTAAACACAGGGATGTAGAAGACACGTACACGTGAGGGGTAATGTTAGTGATAGTCCCACATCACCTGGGTATCAAGACCTTGTGTTATATGTATACCTAGGGCAATCCTCACATTACAAACCCGTTTTGTGAGGATGAGTCAGGTCCATGGGCTTCTACATGGAGAATGTTAATGTCCTAACAATACATTGGACGTTAACACTATATATCAGAGAGAGAGAGAGAGTTACCTGAATCGATCTGTATGGGGTAAAATGTGCTCACCATTGTTTTGCTTCTCGTAGGGAACATTATTATGATCTTGAACATGACGAATACGACACTTCAAGATGAAAGCAACTAACACACGAAGCACATGTTTGAGTGGGCTCTCACATTGTTTAGTACGTCCTTTTACGAAGTCTTCTCTATGGTAATAGAAGACAAACACAATGATGGGTATCATAAGTAATGAACCGATTCCAAACAATAATGGCCAAGTTGGTATGAAAATAATTGTTGCTGTAGCGACGACGTTCCAAATGATTGCAAACCCATTTATCAAGAGTTTTTTGATGGACTTCTCGCCTCTTTTTTCTTCCCACAATGCATCGATAGACGTTTTAAAACTAGATCTCCCAACTACCACAAGTGCAAATGCCAAGTAATATAGTACATACCCTAGTGCATTTAAGCATTTGTGGTCATTGTCATTTTCATAATGATATGTGTATTCATATTCGTGTTCTTGACATGTGGAGAAAACGGCCGACTCGAACAACATTTGAGAGGTCACACTCGTTATAAGGCCCAATCCCTACAAAAGATGCCCATGTTTAATTTTTCCTTACCATTACAATTATTATTATTATTATTATTTTGGGGTAAGCTGGCCATGAACTCATGACCTCAACGTTGATTCGGAATGTGTCAAACCAATTGAACTATGGGTCTAAGCCCATGTTATTACTATTAGTACATGACCATAGCACTAGTGTATGACTTAAAAGTTATAAAGCTTAGGTGAAAAGGCTTTTGCGTGCATTTTGATCATTGAATTAAAAGTTATGGAAATTTTGGTCATTAATTTTAAACTCTAGAAACATTTTGAAGGCTATTAAGTAAAATCTTATAGACATTTTAGCCCAAATAATTATTTTTGTGCTTTGTCCGAATTCAAATAAAAGTCAAAACCCAAAAGTAAGTATAGACTTATTTGAGAATTAGGAAGCTAAATGCTAACCAACACGATTCTTTCTACCAAAAGTGCTTTGAAGACAAAATCGACCAGACTATACAAAATGTTAGTTGAGGTAGTGTTCAAGAAAACAGTTGGGAGCATGTCCAATCTCAACCTGAGTTTGATCTTTTAAAATCGAGTTGAGCTCAAGTTAGGTAGTTTTGGGCAATTTGGTCGAGTTGGGTGGGTTGGGCTTGTTGAATAATCATTATTTCATTTTTATTAGTAAATAAATTTTTATATTTAAAAAAAAAAAAAATTAAACGTTAAAACTAAATCACAAGTAAATAAAATGACATATAACCTTCAAATCTAATTTTGAGAGAATATTTAGACAATTCATACTTTAAAGTCCACTTTAATAGTATTCAATTGTCCACAAGCCACAAAAATAATATGAAAAAAAAAAAAAATCTATAACTAACATAAAAATATTTATCTAATAGTATTTAACTTCAGGTTCAGATTGAGTTGGGTTGCCCAAACCCTCAACCTGAATTAAGGTCGAGTTGAGATATTCTAACCCAAGCTCAACTCATCTTCGAACATAAGTCCACCTAGGCTCGCCTATCAATCGGGTAGAACCTGAGTTGAGTTAGGGCTAACTCACCCAAGTTGCAGCCCTACCTGGGGTATATATTTATTGTTCTTTGCTGAAAGGGTGTAATCTATAATTGCGAGTTTTCTCTTTATAGTGGAATTGGTGTGATTCATGGATGTACCTCAATCTTAAGATAATCGCATAAAAATTTATGTTTCTATATGTGATTGCATTTTATTTTTTTTCTTTTTTTTTTCCTCAATTGTTTATGTCCAGCTTAACAACTGGTATCAAAACCTTTAGGTTTGAATAAGAGTAATGTATGAAGAAGGAAAAGTCAAAATCGAAAAGTTTAATGGTTCGAACTTTGGATTTTGGAAGAGGCAAATTGAAGATACCTTCTACCAAAAAGATTTTTATCTTTCTTTAGGAAGAATATCCAAGAAGTCTACGAATATCATAGATGACGACTGAGAAAATTTTGATATGAAAGCCTTGGGTACGATCAAACTATCTCTGATTTCATTTGCAATGTTTAATATCTCTAAGGAGAAATCAACATTAGATCTAATGGTTATTTTTTAAAGATGTATGAGAAACCTTCACCTTCAAATAAGGTATTCTTAATGAAAAGACTCTTCAATAAGAAGATGACTGATGTTGATAATGAGGATGAGCATCTAAACGAGTTCAACACATTCATGAATCAATTAGAATCCATTGGAATTAGTTTTGAAGATGAAATCAGGTTTAAGTGGTTTTATTTATATTGCCAGATAGTTGGGATAGTTTGGTGATGGCCGTGAAATTTTTTTCTGGTTCTGGTATGTTGAAATACAATGATGTTATTAGTGTACTCCTAAGTAAAGGAGCATATAGAAAGACTTCAGGAGCACAGAGACATCGTGGAATGCTTTAAATGTGAAAAGAGGCCAAATGACAAAAAAGATAAAACCAAATTTGTGGATGTACAAAATCAAGAAAAAATAAGTTGGGACCTCCCCAAGGAAAATGAGATAGTTGTTAGAACTGTGGTAAAATGGAACACTTGAAATGGAATCGTAAAGCTGTAAAGAAATCTATTGAGAACAATAATCAGAGAATTAAAGACTCGGTACACCTCTTTGATGATATTGATCTTGATGCTTTGATTTCGTCTGTTGCTGCATGTAATGATTCGTGGATTGTAGATTTTAGTGCATCATTTCTATGTTATTTGTCATAGACAAATCTTACAAAATTATGTGCAGAATAATTTTGGAAAGGTCTACTTTGGGGATGACCGTTGCAAAATGTATAAATTAGTTTATCAGACGAGATATCTTTACAATTGAAAAGTGTGAGACATGTTTAATAATTAAAAAGAGTTTTTATTTTTTTATCTTGGTGGGCAGCTTGCAGATTTAAGAACATTTACCACATTTTGAGGTGATTCATGGAAGATGACAAGATGGGTTTTGGTGGTAGCTCGTCGTAAAAAAGACAGTACATTTTATGTTATATTTGAAACCAATAATTCAATTATAGTGGCAGCCACAGGGGTAGATAGAAATACATGGTATCGGAGGCTTGGGCACATAAGCAAGAAAGGAATGAAGGTAATGCATTTAAAAAGCAAATTGTCTGGATTAACATAGATTCATTTAGACTTTTGGGAAGATTGCAGAGTTTTACAAATATCAAAAGCGCTCCAAAGCTTTAGAAATTAGAGTTGGTTCACATTGATGTAAAAGAATCAACCTAGGTACCTTTACTTAGTAGTTCTCGTTACTTTGTTAGTTTCATCCTTGATAATACTAGAAAGCTTTAGATTTACTTTGTAAAACATAAATTTAAGGTATTTACTATGTTTAGAAAGTGGAAAGCTTTGATTGAAAATGAAACAAGTCTGCAATATAAGTTCCCCAAGTTAGATAATGGTGGGAGTATTGCATTGATTAATTTGAAGAATGATGTGCACTTAGTGGGATCAAATGTTTGAAAATAGTCTAAAGAAACCACTAAAGAATGGTGGTGTTGTGCACATGAATAGAATTATTATAAAGCATTCCAAAAATATGAGGATTAATGCAGGGCTGTGATGAGTGAGTTTTATACCTACGAATTAACCACTTTTAAGTATAATATTTTGTTAATTTTAGAGTCTTTTAGTTATATTTATTTAAATTTAGTTTGTTTTATATTTTTGTATGATTTTGTATTTTTATGTTCATTTTGCAGTTCAAAAACATTATGGAATATTGGGATAATTGCCAACATTTAGAAGAAATTCTAGCTCCAAATTGGTTTACTTTAGAAAAAGGAAAAATATGCATACAAGCTAAAAAGTCATCAAGCCGTAGCACGAGTTCAAGAATTGCACAACATGAAGATGAAACATGAAAGGCCACAGCATGACATGTTTTGAGTTCGCGGCCCGATTATGTTTTTAGCATTATTTATTGATTTGTGAGGCTGTATTAAATGCGAATTTTGAGACACTTAATCCTAATAACTCTATACCTATAAATAAGAAAAATTAAGACTTTTAGAGGGTTCGCAATTTTTGATTTTCTTAGAGGCACAAGGTTGAGAAGGATGATGAGAATTGGAGATCGTCTCTAGAATTTTATTATCTAAACTTTATCTCTTTTATTGATCGTTATAATCTTCAAGTATGCTTGAATACTTGTGTGATTGCGTTTTATTTTCAATGATGAACTAATTTCCATTTTAGCGTTATAATAGAACCCATCCATGATGTTTGATTAATTTTCTTTCTTTCTTCTATGATTATTTCTACATGTGATTGTTTATTCTATCCTATGATTAATGCGATTTGATTAACTGGCAATTGATTAAATTAAAATTGGTGAACCTTAATAATATCGACAGAGTTATTTTGTGTTCATGACCAAAATAAAAGAACATATGTTAATTTGAGATAGAAATATACTCACGTTATACTCATGTTGCGTGTGCATTATTTATGAGAATTTATTCTTAAGGAATTATTCTTGATTTAATCATCATAGTCATATAAGGAGTTAATCTAATTGGGTATTTTTACATGACCATCGATAGAGGTTTGTAA
Organism: Akebia trifoliata; assembly: GCF_017979445.1. Lineage (NCBI taxonomy): Eukaryota > Viridiplantae > Streptophyta > Magnoliopsida > Ranunculales > Lardizabalaceae > Akebia > Akebia trifoliata. The sequence goes on along the minus strand of NC_141388.1, from coordinate 11,215,768 downwards.
AGAATTTTGTACTCTTGGGTGACAATTATAGTAAATTAATTTATTATAGAAGGATTTAATCAAGTGGATTGTTTGAGGAAAATTATAAGCTTAGGTTTCATCACTTATTGATCTTATTTTTGAAATTTATTATCTGTGTTATTTTTCTTATTTATTTTTAAATCCTATTTTTACTATTGTTTGGATAAAATTAGAGTAAGATAGATTGATAATTAGCAATTGATTGGTATTAAGTCTCCGTGGAACGATACTTTTTCATCACTTTATTACTTATTTTGATACGTATACTTGCGTGCGTAAAATTAGACAATAAGTTTTTGGCACCAATGTCGGAGACTAATTTATTTATATTTTTATTAATATTAATTAAATCATATATAATTTTAGACCAAACTTTTCTTTGTTTTGAAGGTGTTTGGCTAGTGTATGTATAGTATGAAAAATTTGGAGCGTATTCCTTTTGATATTGAGATTGAGAAAACTTGTTGAAAAAATAGGAAATAAGCGAGAAGCTTCTCAACATTGGGTTAACCAAAATAATGGTAATGAGGGTCCTAAATCTATGTGAGACTATGCTGTTCCATTGGTGGATGGGATTCACACGAGTATTTGTCATCCAGTGGTGCAAGCCAATAACTTTGAGCTCAAACTGACTATTATTCAGATGGTATAAGCATCTCAGTGTGGGGGTTCACATGTTGAAGACCACATTTAGCTAATTTTCTAGAGATATGTGTCGCTTTCAGATATAATAGTGTTGATGATGATGCCATCTGATTGCGGTTATTTCTATTCTCATTGCAGGACATGGTTAAGCATTGGTCGAACTCATTGCTAAGGGAGTCTATCACCACTTGGGATGACTTGGCAAAAAAGTTCTTTGCTAAATACTTTCCACTGTCAAAAATTGCTAAGTTGAGGAATGATATCACTACTTTCATGCAGTTGGATTGTGAGTCTCTCTATGAAGAGGTATAAAGATCTGCTTCGGAGATGTCCTCATCATGCTCTACTAGACTAGTTGATCATCCAAACTTTCTACAATGGGTTGGTTGGATCTATCAGAACAAGTATTGATGCTGCAACAGGTGGATCTCTTATGACGAAGACATTTGATGATGTGTAGAATTTATTAGAGGAGATAGCTTCTTACAACTTCCAATACCATACATAGAAGATTAATCCAAGAAGAACAACAAGAGTGCATGAATTAGATGTTTTTATTACTTTGACTACTGAAGTGACCTCATTATCTAAGAAGTTAGATTCATTTGGAGTTCATACCATTCAAACTCTTATTGCTTCATACGAGATTTGTGAAGACAATCATTCAGGAGATATGTGTTCTAATAAATCAAAGTCTCTTAATTTTATTGGTAATAGGCAAAATAATCCATACTCCAACTATTACAATCCAGGTTGGAAAAATCATCCTAATTTTTTTTGGAGTAACTAACAATCAAGATGAGGCCTCTTTATTTGCAAAGCCCATGATTTCATTGAATTATCATCCTCAAACTTCTCCTAGAGAAAATAAACCTTCTTTGGAAGATCTAGTGCATTAGATGGAAACCAAAACTAATCAGTTCGTGACAGAGATTAGAATTCAACTCTAGAACCACGTAGCTTCTATCCAGAATATAGAAGTTTAGTTGGGTCAGCTCGCTTCAACAATTAACAATCGTCCTCAAAGAATCTTGCCTAACAATATAGAGACTAATCCGAAGAAAGATGGCAAGGAACATTCCAAAGCTATCACATTGAGGAGTGAAAAAGAGCTGAATGATGTTGTCAAGGAATCAAAGAAATTGAATGTTTCAATGGTAAAAGAAACAATTTCTGAGTAGGGTGAACAAGAGAAAGAAATTACAATGCAGGAGCACAAAAAGCCTGGCTTGGAAAAGATTACTCCTTACAACCCACCCCTATCATTTCCTCAATATTTTAGAAAGTAAAAACTTGACGAGCAGTTCGCAAAGTTTCTGAATGTCTTCAAGAAGTTGCATATTAATATTCCATTCGCTGAAGCTTTGGAGCAAATGTCAAGGTATGTAAGTTTATGAAAGATATCTTTACTAAAAAGAAGTAATTGAGTAAATTCGAAACGGTGGGTTTGACTGAAGAATGCAGTGCTATCATTCAAAGGAAACTTCTAGCAAAGCTTAAGAATCTAGGGAACTTTACTATACCGTATACCATAGGTAATCAATTCTCTAGTAGCGCTTTGTGTGATTTGGGAGCTAGTATTATCTAATGCCATTGTCTATATTTTAAAAATTGGGATTGGGAGAAGTTAGGTTTACTACTGTGATACTCTAGTTAACGGATAGATCACTGAAATATCCAAGAGGGGTTATTGAAGATGTGCGTGTTAAGGTTGACAATTTATATTCCCTATGAATTTTATTATTCTTGATATAGAGGAGGATAGGGAGGTTCCAATCATTCTTGGCAGACCATTCTTAGTCATAGGTAGAACTCTTATTGATGTACAAAATGAGGAGTTTACTATGAGAATTCAAGATCAAGAAATGAAGTTTAATGTTTTCAAAGCTATGTAGATCCCCATTGAAGAGCCTAAAGATTGCTATAGAATTGATGTTGTGGACACATGTGCTCGATATGGCTATGAAGAAACACTCTCATCTGACTAGCTTGAATTAGCAATCCTTAATGCATACAATGAGGAAGATTTGGAGTTGGTGAACTACTTGGAAGCTACGCCAAAATTCACATGTTCTAAGCCAGAGTTTGACTTGTTAGAAGTGCCATCGTTAGATTTTCATTTGAAGCCTTCAATTCAAGAACCGCCATCACTAGAGTTCAAGCCTCTTCCTAGTCATTTGAGATATGCTTTCCTTAGTGAATCAGCTGCTTTGCGGATTATTATTTCTGCCTCTTTTAAAACTAAACAAGAAGACAAGTTATTAAGGATGTTGCGAGAGTACAAGAAAGTATTGGGATGGTCCATAGTGGATATTAAGGAGATTAGTCTTTCTATTTGCATGCAAAAAATCCTTATGGAGGATGATCATAAGCCTTCTATTAAGCACCAACGTTGGCTTAACCCAATTATGAAGGAAGTAGTGAAAAAGGAGATTCTAAAGTGGCTTGATGCAAACATAATCTATCCTATTTTTGATAGCTCATGAGTTAGTCCGGTGCAATGTGTACCGAAAAAGAAAGGAATGACTGTTGTGACGAATGATAATAACGAACTTATCTCGACAAGAACAGTAACTGGGTGGTATGTTTGTATGGATTATCGAAAGTTAAATAAAGGACCATTTTCCCTTGTCGTTCATTGATCAGATGCTTAATAGATTAATGGGACACTCCTATTATTGTTTCTTGGATGGGTATTCCGGATACAATCAGATTGTTATAACACCTGAAGATCAGGAGAAGACAACGTTCATCTATCCTTATGGAACTTTTGCATTTCGTAGGATGCCTTTCGGATTTTGCAATTCACTGGTGACATTTCAAAGGTGAATGATGGAATTTTTTTTTGACATGGTGGAGCACTTTATAGAGGTATTTATGGATGACTTCTCGGTATTTGATGATTCTTTCGATATTTTTTTGGATAACTTGGCATTAGTTCTCAAAAGATGTGAAGAAACAAATCTTGTGTTGAATTGGGAGAAGTGCCATTTCATGGTGCAAGAAGGAATTGTCATTGGCCATCGAGTATCAATTAAGGGAATTGAGGTGGATAGAGCAAAGATTGATACTATTGAAAAACTACCACTGCCAATGGTGTTTGAAGCTTTCTTGGCAACGCCAGTTTCATCGGCATTTTATTAAAGACTTGTCGAAGATCTCTAAACTGCTTTGTAGTTTGTTGGAAAAAGAAGTGGTTTTCAAATTTGATGAAAAGTGTCTTGAGGTGTTTCAGATCTTGAAATTCGGGTTAGTGTCAACGCCCATTATTGTTGCCCCAGATTGGAGTCTCCTATTTGAGCTTATGTACGATGCTAACAATTTTTCTGTTGGTGTGATTCTTGGCCAATAGAAAAATCAAAATTTTCATATTATATATTATGCTAGCAAGACATTAAATGATGCACAGTCACCACTGAGAAGGAGTTGTTAGTAGTTGTGTTTGCATTTGATAAGTTTTGTGCATATCTTATCGGGACAAAGGTGATTGTTTTTATTGATCATGTTGCTATCAAGTATTAGGTGGGTTCTCTTATTACAAGAGTTTGACTTAGAGGTTCGGGACAAAAAGGGGACCGAAAACCAGGTGGCAGATCATCTCTCAAGGCTAGATAATGGGGGGAAAGTTAATGATGAGACTGTAATCAATAAGTCATTCCTAGATGAAGAATTATTTGTTTGTGATCATAAGGACTTGCCTTGGTATGCAAATTATGTGAACTTCATCGTCAGCAAAGTGCTCCCTCATGAGTTAAGTTCCCAACAGAAGAAAAAATTCTTGTATGATGTCAAGTATTATATTAGGGACAAGCCTTTCTTTTTCAAGCAATGTGCAGATCAGATTATAAGGAGTTGTATTCCTAAAGAAGAAATTGAAAACATCGACATTATCATTCGTCTGAATATGGAGGTCATTTTGGGGGAAAGAGAACTATATCCAAGGTGCTACAATCAGGTTTTTGTTGGCCTACATTGTTTAAAGATGTGCATTTCTTTGTCTCAAGGTGTGATCGATGCCAAAGGGTTGATAATATTTCAAAGAGACATAAGATGCCACTCGACAAGATTCTAAAGGTGGAGATAATTGATGTGTGGCAAATTGACTTCATGGGTCCCTTCATCTCTTCCTATAATAATCTTTACATTCTAATGGCGGTCAACTATGTGTCAAAATGGGTGGAAGTGGTTACATTGCCCACCAATGATGCTAAGGTAGTGTTGACTTTCTAAGGAAGAACATTTTTAGCTGTTTTGGTACTCTTTGGGCAATAATTAGCGATGAAGGTACTCATTTCTGCAATAAATATTTTGAAGTCCTTCTAATTAGATATGGGGTAACTCATAAGATCGCTACGGCCTACCATCCACAAATCAGGTGTCAAGTAGAAATTTCCAACAGAGAAATTAAGCAGATTCTGAAAAAGACTATGAACCCTTCTTGCAAGGATTGGTCTAAACATTTAGATGACGCATTATGGTCCCCTATCAGACCGCCTACAAAACACCAGTTGGAATGTCACCTTACCCGTTGGTTTTTGGCAAGGCATGTCATCTCCTGGTTGAACTAGAACACAAGGCATTTTGGGAAATAAAGAAATTGAATTTTGATTTAAAAGTCGCCAAAGAAAAACATCTTTTGTAGCTCAATGAGATGGATGAGTTCCATCTACATTTTGAGCCAAGACAACTTGTCCTCTTATTCAATTCTCGTTTGAAACTTTTTTCGGATAAGTTCAAATCAAGATGGTCGGGATCATTCACCGTGATTAATGTATATCCATATGGAGCTCTTGAGGTCCAAGATGAAATCACGAAGGACATCTTCAAGGTGAATGGGCAGCGTCTTAAGTATTATTGGGGTGGTGGAATTGTTATTAATCCATCATCATTCTAGCAAATCCGAAATGACCTCAAAGAAATTCAAGCTAAAGACTTTAAAACAAGCGCTTCTTGGGAGGCAACCCAAGTATTCTAAACTCTATCTCTTCGTTTATTTTGATTTTCATTATTTTTCATTATTTATTTTTTAATTTTTTTTAAAAACTAATAAAAAAAGGGTTATTAGTTTGTTTTTGTTATAAATTTTAGAATTCTCTTTACTTTTATTTAATTATATTTTGTTGAAACAGATTAGGAGGCTTTAAGAAAATCAAAGGCATTGGTAACATGACACAAGGCTTTGGAAGTACAAAATGAAGAAGTTGTGGCCTCTACTCATTCACAGTCGCGACATCTAAAATAGAAATAGGTCCTTATCTCATAGTTCGAAGATGTCGTGGCCTCAACCTTTCTCAAGCCGCGACATTAATCCATGCTAGACCTAATCATAAATATAAAAACATGGGCCATGGCATCAATATCCATCAAGCCACATCATTGAGTCGTACACAGACAATTGAGAAGACGAAAAGAATTGTGGGTCGTGGCATCTAATTCAACCAAGCCGCGGCCTAAACTCATACCCATGTAGAAAAGGGGTGAACTTACCCTAATCTTTTTAATGTTACACAATTTCACGCCCAATCCTCTCTTAGTACTTCTACGACACAATACTCTTCATCTTTTTCCCTCTTCTCTAGCATTACTCCTATGTTTCCCTCTCAATATTCAAAGGTGGCTAAAGAAATATCAAATCCGTGGGCACCATTTCACCAGATTTCAGTGGATCTTCTAAGTACTCTCTTTGCCGATTCAACCAAATCAATTGGGATAGCATCAGGTTTTGTCTGTAAGTATTATATTACATTCAATTAGCCTACATTGCATATTGTGAACAAAAATTTGATTATTTGGATTGAGAAATTCGATTTTTAATTGCAATTGTGGCTATTTGGAAGTGTTTCAATTATTTATCCGATGATTGACATTAGAGTGGGCATTTGAATTGTTTGATTGCTGGAGTGGGTGTTTGGATTGTTTGATTGGTGGAGTGCTATGGGTTGTGATATTTACGGACTTTTGTGACAGTGGTTGGTATTACTTGATTTTGAGAGATCATTATCTTTGGGGGCTATTTGAGGTATATGTGCTTGTTAGATATAATCAAGTGCAGTTGCTATACTTGTGATTTTTACTATTGGTGATTGGGTTGATTGCTTGCTGTTGGAGTCTTGATTTTTTGTCGCCAGTTGTGAAAAGTAATAGGTTGGTGAGGCTTGGCTGTTTGTTGTTTTTGATCAATAATAGGTTGATTGGGTTATTGAATATTATCATGGTGCCTAAAAGAACATGAGCTTCAACTTCATCACCACCATTTGACAATAAGAGCGGTATTCAAGGTTGATAATTCATCATAAGCCAATTGCGAAAAAAGGAATCAATGGTGTTAAATCAATAAAGATGGCACAGATGGTGCTGATGAATCCTAACTACCAATAAAAATTTCAGGGAAGTGGTTTCACCTACTTTTGATTCTAATTGTTTACATTGGGGACAATGTAATAACTAAGTTTGGGGGTGGGAGTATTTTTCTGAAATTTGTTTGTTTATTTTTTGTGTGTGTTCGCTTTAATGTGTTTAAGTTTAGATTTTGATGTGTTTAAGTCAATGTTAAAAAAGATAAAAAATAAAAAATTTATTTGTGTTTTGTGATGATTTTTGCCTGATAATCTACAACTAATGATAAGGATTTTGATTGAACATATACATGGTACTTGAAAAATGATGGAGGTTGAACTTGTTTGTGTGCTTAACTCTGATGAAGTTCAGCCTTGTTTTGGATTCTTTCACATTGAGCTTATAATCTTGATGCACTTGATTGTTTGATATACTTGGAGAATGTTTATGTATTTGAGTGTTTTCCATGATCTTAATGAAATTTAGAACTTATTCGATTTTTACTCGAGGCAAGGACATGATTTAGGCCATTCTTGGATCGATTGAGCCTTTTAAGTTTACCTGTGTTGATTTTATCACTAGTCTTCCTATTGAACCTTGTTTTCCATTTTCTTTAGCACCCACAATTTTAATTGTTTAATTTTTTCAAAATTTGACCCATCACCACTTAGGCATATTGATCTCTACTAGATAATTTTGAGCTATGCAAATAAGGGTGGAAGATGAAGTTTCAAGAATATTTATTTGAGGTTTCGGAAAGTTACTTATGTTTAAAAAAATTTCTCATTACTACACCCTTCCTTGTTAAAGAATGCTTTGAATCAGCTAAGTTTGGGGTACAGTGGGCCATTCAAAAAAGAAGAGAAAAAATTGAAAAAAAATGATGAAAAAATGAAAAAAAAAAAATGGTGAATAAAGGGTTGAGGGTTGTCAAGGGAGTGAAATGAAACGAGATTGAGAATGTGGAGTGACTTGATGTTGAAATGTAAGTTTGAGCTCTGTGAGAATCCAAAGAAATTGGTGTGTTTAAGGGGTGATCTGAGTCACAAAATTTCATTTTGTCTTACCTTTAACCCATCCACACATTACAAGTTGAATAAAAGTCCTATTGATTCTTGATTGAGTGACGACCTACATTAGTGGAGAATAACATGAAAAATAGGCCTATGGAGTTCATCAATGTCAATATCTGAATATTTACTGTATTTTACTCTTGATTGCATAAATTGATTTGGGTGGAAACTAATTAAGTGATAATGGGTCGTTTGCACATATGTTGGGGTTCAAGTTGAGGTTGAGTGACATTTGGAGTTGAAAATCTAGACTGTTTCAATTTCTAAATTTTTTTGAGAATTGTGAAATTTGCACAATCTATAAGGTAAGTGTGGAGAATCAGGCTAGTATCATTACTTGTGTTTTCATTGTTTTGGATTTCTTTATCTTAATTAGGTCTTTATTTGTTTTTGTTTTACTCAAGGAGTAGCAAAATCTTAAGTTTGGGGGTATTTGATGAGTGGATTTTATACTTACGAATTAATCACTTTTAGGTATAATATTTTATTAATTTTAGAGTCTTTTAATTTTTTTTATTTAAGTTTAGTTTATTTTATATTTTTGTGTGATTTTGTGCTTTTATTTGATTTTTATACTTAGTTTGTAGCTCAGAAGCATTATGGAACATTAGGATAATTGTCAACATTCAGAAGAAATTCTAACTCTAAATTGGTTTACTCTCGAAGAAGAAAAATATGTATACTAGTTAAAAAGTCATCAAGCCATAGCTTGATAGCAAATGAGGCTGCAACACGAGTTCAAGAATTGCATAACACGGAGATGAAACACGAAAGGCCGCGACATGGCATGTTTGAGGGTGCAGCCCGATTACGTTTTCAATGTTATTCATTTATTTGTGGGACCAAATTAAAGGTGAATTTTGGTGTACTTAATCCTAATGACTCCATACCTATAAATAAGAAAAATTAAGACTTTTAGAGGGTTCGTAATTTTTTATTTTCTTGGTGGCACAAAGTTGAGAAGGATGACGAGAATTAGAGATCTACTTTAGAGTTTTATTTTCCTGAATTTTATCTCTTCTATTGATTGTTGTAATCTTTAAGCATGACTGAATACTTATGTGATTGCATTTTATTTTCAATGATGAACTAATTTTCATTCTTGGGTTATAATGTAATCAATTTATGATGCTTGATTAATTCTCTTTCTTTCTTCTATGGTTATTTCTACATGTGATTATTTATGCTATCCTATGATTAAAGCAATTTAATTAATTGACTATTGATTAAATTAAATTAGTGAACCTTAAAAATATCGACAGAGTTGTTTTGTGTTCATGACCTATATAGAAGAACATATGTTAATTTGATATAGACATATATTCACGTTGCGTGTGCATTCTTTATGAGAGTTTATTCTTAATGAATTCTTCTTGATTTAATTTTCATTGACATATAAGGAGTTGCGATAAGGTCCTAAAAAGCCATTTTTGAGATTGTAATTGCATAAGAATTATCGACACCTAATTACTATTTGTCCCAAATAAACATAAGTTGTATTAATTTGTTAAATTATTGAACTTAATAGATTTTCTTTACTATTTGTAGGTAAAAAGGAAAAAATTCGGAGGCAAATATTTTTGTAATAATTTTTATTATAATGTAAAGGTCACGAGAGAGCAGCTGTAAAACCCTGAATTTTTAATTCGTATCTCGCGGAAAAAAAGTAGTGTAATTTTAAGAAAATCTTGAAAGTGGGACTTAGGGGTAAAATTTTAGAATATTTCTGATCATTTTTAATGGAATCTGACCTCATCATTGGATTCAAAATGATCGAAAAACATACTTTAGCCTGTAAGCACGTTCAAATGCGAGTCCGAATATAAAAGTTGCAAAATCCTCGATTACTAGGTCGGACCAGGCTAAAACAGTGACTTTTTGTTAGAACAATAATTTTTAAAATTCGATCATACCATTGGGTTCATAATGAAAATTTATTCAACATGGACTATTTATTTATCATTTTTGGAGACCAGAAAGTCGAATTATCGTCAGAAACGAAAACGACATTAAGTTTAGGGGTCACCTCAGGCAAAAAATGTAAATTTTTGATAAAGACATAATTTATAGAAATTGACTATACCATTAGATCCAGAATGAAAAATTAGGCGAAATAGAGTATTCATTCGTCATTTTTGGAGTCCGGACGGTCAAGTTATCGTCGATCAAAACAATAAGGAAAATACCGAATTCGTCCCAAATTTTTTATAAATAAAATTTTAATTTTTTTTAAACTCGTCTTCTCCAACCCGTCCAACAGCCAATGAAAATAAAAACGAAAAAATTTATTTTTCTTCAAATTTCAATCGTAGATCTACGACAAACAACGCACTTTCGACGATCGCCGTAGAAGAAAAAAAGATCCGCAGCCTCGACATTTACAAAACCCACCAAACCTCTTTCCATTTCACTTTCTTTTTTATCTAATATCGTCAAAAATCAGTCGTATTTATATACGGGAATTTCAAAACTCTAATCTCGGATTTCGTCCGTTTCGGGGTCAAATCGTTTTCCGACGCAGAAGGGAGAAACGTCCGCAGCCTCATTCTCTACATAACCCAACCAAATTCCTTCCGTTTTCTCGTATTTTTCAACCCGTGTCGTCAAAAATCAGCCGTACGTATATACGTGGATTTCGAAAACTTCGACCTCGAATTTCATCAGTTTCGGTGTCAAACCGTCCTCCGTCGCAGAAGGGAGAAAGGACGACGACGTCGAGATCTTCAAAATCATCAGGCCAGATTCAAAAATCAGCCGCTTCAGAATTCTATCCGTCTCAATTCCCGTGCCGATTGTCTCGATTTTCTCGCACAAACTTTGATCCTTTCGCCTAGAGATTGTAATGAACTCTCAATTTCTATTAATAATCATAGATTGTTAAAATTGCACTTAAAATTTTATCGAAAAAAATTTGGATGTATTTTTATAATATAGAATTTTTTTGTTATTTCAAAAATTCACGCCAGAAATTGCATGTTTGATATGTTTAATTGTATTTTTAATAAATTATATGTGGGTAGGGTATTTTAACGAGTTATTTCCATAAATTGGGTCTTGTGCATTGCTCGGACCCCGTTTTGATATGAAATTTGTATTTTTTTTTCAATATTATTGATAGAAATAAATTCTATAGTTGAAAAATGTGATTTAATATTCAATGAACTCATATTGAGTTGATGAATATCAGAAAATGGATATTTTATGAAGAGATTGAAAACTGTAAAAAAGAAATCGAAAAAAGAAAAAAAAGGGTATGAAACGGTAAAATGTCAGAGTCACACCCGAGGGGTGATGTCCGCATTTTACGTTGTTGTGTTATGTGCAGGTTGGTGAACAGATATTAGGGATAATATTGTTGGTTGCATGTTTATTTAAATTTCTATTAGCGCGAGGCGCTATTTACGTTTCCGTTTTGTTATTTATTTTAGGCCGGGTGGCCACACTTGCATGGTAGGAAACTCGATATCTATTCTCAACCTTATATTGTTAATTTCTATTTTGTTTTCAAATAAAAATAATATATATATATGTAACTATTTTGTGAGCTGTTAAAGAGTTTGTGAATGCCTGAAGGGATAGTGCGTCATATCATCCGGAGTGGTGTACTATCTTGGGATGTACGGTAGGGACCACCAAGTTCATACGTGGTATGGAACGCATATGAGAGTGGAGTCACAACTGGAATCCGGGATATTCCTCTCTATCTTTACCAGTGAACTTGTAATGTAAAGGTGGTCGTATACGAATGGTCTGTATATTTGGGAATCACATGCACGCCTGATAGGCATAGACGAAGATGATTGGACAGTGATCACTAACAATCTATAGTAGTCGAACGTTCTAACACATCGAAAAGAGACCCATTGCTTACGGTCACGTCAAACGGCCAGCCTGAGCCAGATAAATGGTCAACCAAACGTGGTAAGTGCAACGACCGACCACAAAATCAGGAACTAAAAGCCAGAAAAGAATTGTAACATCATGTCCCGACTGGGAGCGATCCAGTCGTGAATCCCAACTCTCTAATTCTAATACTCCACCATTGTGTATTATGTTTCTGTTGCTTATTTTTATATATATATATATATATAAACCACACACTTTAACAAATACATGGGTTATAATGAGCTGATTTTTGGTGAGGATGATCTCTATGGTGAGGAGATCATCCTTACAAAAATCAGCTCATTCCAAACTTCTAACCCTATCATTGATTACAAAAATGGACGGTCACGATTTTTCAACGTGTATTAAAATAGGATGATCTTCTAATCATAGAGATCATGTCATATTCTATGTAAAAGTAAAACTTAGTGCTGAACATTTCCATATATATATATATATATATATATGAAATCCATATTTTATTTCAATTTGATCAATTAGATTTGTATAAAACGAGAATGTTATAGTAAGTACTGTTGATTGATGTAATGTGAGTTTTAAAATGTTTAGTTGCTCTTCACTGGGTATATGTACCAGTTAATCGTAGTTTCTTTTGTAAAATTTTACAGACTTTAAAATGATTTAGTATGCTTATTCGTTCATGTTAGAAGAGGTTATTGGCAGAAATTGTGTTCTTCCTTACTGAGTAACCATTGTTACTCACCCTTTTCTTCTCCATTTTTTTAGTTTCAGATCGAAGCTTGGCGAGACAGGTATAGAGCACGAGTGAAAATCATCTGGTGGGTCAGACAGACAACCAGAATTCGTCATTTAGTGAATATTGGGGTTATTACCCCTAGTGGTGTCGATTTGTCTAAAAAAAGTATTATAGATTTTTTTCTGAGCGATAAGACTTATGTTAGAGTGAGAAATTTTCATATAATCCTGTATTATAATTTCTTCTTCCGCACTCTGATATATCGTACGTATATAGGTCTCCGCTAGTATTATATTTTGTTTGTTATATGCAGGATTGTATGTCGTTTATCAGGTACAGGTTGAACGCCTTGGAATGCTAACATAAACAGAGGAGACTATGCCGAAATTTCGAGGTGCCACCTAGTACCTCGAGATCTGACATAAGGATTTTGTTAGCGTTTGGCGGGACGCCACAGCAGCCAACCAAATCTCGGAGCCAAAGAGTGCCATGTCACCACTCCGCGGTAGGTCCCTACTGCTCTCTTGTAATCTCGAGAAAATGTGCCTCAAGATTCGAGCTGAACATTCTAGATGCTTTGGCTGTTGTAACTGAAGACCCTTCTCGAATCAATTCAAGCAAAAATCTGACCTAATAACTCGAATATAAATCTATAAATTGATGGGTTGTCCCAAAGGAAAGGGGTTCCTCTCTGTCTCTTCTTCTTTCTGTAATCCTCTGTAATTCTTTTGATTTTTAGAGAAATAATTCTTGATTGTAGTGAAAGCATCAATAGTGTTTCTTTTAATTTCTCTTTTTCAGTTCTATTTGTAATTTTATGTGAGATCATCAAAAGAGGAATCAAAAGTGCAACATATTTTTCTTCAACTTCTTCTCTACCACATTTGACCTGTTTACAGTTGTTGTAACTTACTTTTATGATGATCGGCTAGACTCTCCTTAGAGAGATCAAGGATGTCAGAGCAAGTTCATCTTAACATTGTTGTTCTAATTCTATTATCTCTATTTTATATTGTGATCTAGTAAAGCATTTTATGATGAGATTATCCAACTTGTACCTCTAATTCAAACTTTGATGATTATTGCTTAGATAAGTTCAAGAATAATCATGCTCTGTGATAAATTGAGATATAAGTCGGATAATCTCTTCTAAGTTCAGGATTCATATGGATATTCTTTGGTTATAATCAGTTTTTAATCGATTTATCTTTCGATCCACAAGTAATGACTTGTTACGTTGATAGAATTAAAATTAGAATTATTCAGCAATACAGATGACTTGCAAGGGTTGAATTGAGTTCTCTAAGCCCTTTTACATTGTTTTCAATGTCTAATTTCTTTCTTCAGTTTTAATTTATTTCTTAGTTGCAATTTTCTATTTTGTTTTAAAGAATTTGTTTTCAAATTCTGTTTTGATTTTCAATTCGAATGAAAATGTGAATCACGATTGTCCTTATAGAACCAATCCTACTTACCCATGTTTCATTATAATATTTGTTCAATTTACATTTTTGCAATCTATAAAAGTACTACGATCAAGTTAATCTAAGAAGGTATTTTTACATTACCATCGACAGAGACTTGTAGAGAATTTAGTACTCTTGGGTGACAATCATAGTAGATTAATTTATTATAGAAGGAAGCAAAATTTAATCAAGTAGATTGTTTGGGAGAAATTATAAGCATATGTTTTATCACTTATTGATCTTAATCTTAAAATTTATTATCTGTGTTATTTTCCTTATTTATTTTTAAACTTTATTTTTACTATTGTTTGGATAAAATTAGAGTGAGATAGATTAGTAATTAACAATTGATTGGTATTAAGTTTCTGTGGAAACGATACTTTCTCATCATTTTATTACTTGTTTTGATACGTATATTTGCATTCGTAAAATTAGACAACAGATTGCTTAAATCTTTTTGGATGGATGCTATAAAATTTTTTGCTTACTTAATTTACGGAGGACATTCAATTGCATTAGACTTTGGCCTACTAGAAGAAGCATGGATTGGAAAATAAGTAAATCTGTCATACTTGAGAATTTTATATTATACTTCTTATGTTAATATAGATTCAAATAAAAGGAGTAAATTAAACCCTCAATCCATAAAATGCATATTCATTAGATATGATACTGCTGAGATTGACTACTGATTTTGGAACCAAGAAAATTGGAAAATCATTAGGAGTAAGGATGTCATAATCCATAAAAAAAAATTATGTATAAACAAAAGTCATAAAGAAAATAAAAGCTTTAAAAAGTCCTAAAGATGATAGGTATGTGGAATTTGATTAAATATCATCAAGGAGTATACTAAAACCTATTGATTGAAATATTCAAGTAAAAAATTCAAACTTCTCTTACTCATGCCCCCCTTACCTCCACTAAGGAGATCTACAAGATTTACCTAAGGAAACACCTCCAGCTCGGGATTTATCCTCATTGCATTATTTATTATTGATTGACAATGGTGAACTAGAGTATCTTGAAGAAGTTATGGAAATTGAGACAAAAAATAAGTAGAAACTTGTTATTGATGATGAGATGAATTCTTTAGCATCAAATTAAATATGAAATTTGGTTGAGCTACCCAAGGGCAAGAAAACTTTACATAATAAGTTGGTCTACAAATTGAAAGAAGAACATGATGAGACCAAGAGATATAAGGCCAAATTGATTATGAAAGGTTTCCAACGAAATTCAAGTATTGACTTCACATGGATATTTTTTCTTATTGTGAAATTATCCATTGTCAAATCTGTTTTGAGTATTGTGATAGCAGAAGACTTGTATCTAGGATAGTTAGATGTAAAAATATCATTTCTACATGGTGACTTGAATGAAGATATTTATATGCAACAATCACAAAGGTACTTGACAACGGGAAAGTGGGATATGATATGTAAAATCAAGAACTTGTATGGGTTAAAGCAGGTATCTAGACAATACTACATCACGTATGATAATTTCATGTCTAATATTGGGTATACTTTGTGTCATGCTAACCATTTTTGTTATTACAAGAAGTATAGTGATTCCTACATTATTCTTCTATTTATTGTATGATGATATGTTTGTCGCAGGCTCAAGCATGATTGAAATAACAAGGTTGAAAAAATAACTTTAAAGGGATTTTCTATGAAAGATTTTGGTACATCAAAACAAATCTTTGGAATACAGATCAATAGAAATAGGAAGAACAATCAGTTGATGTTATCTCAGGCAATAAATTGAAAAGTTCTGAAAAGATTCAACGTGAACACTACCAAACCAATTAGCATTCCTCTAGTAAATCATATCTCACTTTTTAAGATGCAAGGTGGAATAACAAATGAAGAAAAGCAATACATGTTAACAGTACCAAAAATTATGAGGTCCACATGTCGTAGAACAGAAGGGTATAGGTCTATTAATGCATGAATGTCTTACCTTTGTATCTCAATTGTTGAGACAAAATATGTCCAACAACCGAAGTTTGATTTTTGGTACGTGAATTTAATAAGGGGTGGGCCATTTTAGTGAATCTAGAAGACAAAGTCACACGACATGCAAGAAGAAAATGGATATAAAATCTCTACGCAATTCCTAGGTGTACAGGATCTTGAGTCCTTCAGTGGTTGATTAAAATCTTCATTTTTTCGATTCCAAGGTACCCAGGCCTGTTAGATAACTCGACTAATTCTCAAACATTGTTGTTCACTACCAAACACACTAGAAACCACTAAGGGGTGATTCGAACTCAAGATCTCAACTTCTTAAGGTGTGGTCCTAGTTATCTCATGAACACAAATTTGTTATTTAGAATTTATGTGCTAAGCTAATAAACCAATTAATGGTAGGACGCCATGTGTATTAAATGAGCAAGAGAGTGAATTAGGGTTGGCAATGAGTCGGATAATAACCGCTTACTCAACTCATCTGACCCAAATAAATTTGATATGGGCAAAGTTTTCTACCGGGTTAAGAATTTGGGTCATACTACCCAATATCCCTTTATCCAAAAATAATTGTAGGGTCAGCAATGAACATATGCTATATCCTACGCGATAACCTGTAACCCAATGAACATATGCTATATTTTATATAAAATATACTTAAATAATTAGAATTTTTCTTCTCTACTCTCTAGTCTCCCCCTTCTCATAGGATCTCTCCATTCATAGAGAAATTCAATGAGGTGAGCTTGATTTTATAATATATCTATTTGATTACATGATGTTGTAGAATTTTTTTTATTACATAATTCTTATTATTGAAGTAAAAGATTTAGGTGGGAGAGGGTAAAAATTTAAATGACCCAAAATTCAGGAAAGAAATCGGGTGTGATTATCCACCTAAAATTTGGGTAAAAATTCGGATATGTGTATATTACAATATGGGTATATGTGTTAAATTTGGGTATGGAGTAAGTAAAAGGCTTAACCGGCTGTTGTCAATCCTAGAGCAAATGGTTATTAGAGAGAAAATTTGGGAACAGTTTCAGTGTTTTATTTAGTATTTTTTTTCAATACACATGGCATAATGCCATTGGTTCATCTTCTTAGCATATAAATTTCCAAATAGCAAATCTCTGTTTCACCAGCCCTTTATAGTTAAGTGATCGATTTTCTATTAGAAAAATCCTAGACTAACTTTGTTAGACACTGTGTTCAACACTATGTTGATGTGGCAACGACAAGATACCATAGATCTCTTTCCTCAATATATAATTTAAACAATGAATGGTTATGCATGCACTGTCACATCAGTGCAATGTTGAACTCAGTGTCCAACGTGGGCAGTGTGGCACGACTCTTTCTATTAATAGAAAACCATGCTAAACTGACGAAATAATGCCATGGGATACCTCCAATGGATGCTTGAGCCTTGGCCAAAAATGGCTGAGAGGACAACAGAAATACCAAAGGGATCAAAGTAAGTTTTTTCGAAATCATTTTGTGGGAATCTGTATAAAATATCCCTGGAAAATGCTGAAATGACAAAAAGAATTTATTGTGATTCTCACAAGTCTGACGTGGGATGTGCACATAACGATAAATGTGTTTCCTCACGATACGAGTAAAAATCATCTACGGTTATGTATGCATGTCCACATCAGTATTGTGAGAATCACAGTAAATCCTGTGTCACCCCAGCACGACTCAATATCCCTTTGTACCGAATAAAGCACACCTGATTTTCTAGGAAAGATTTAATTGCCATACCAACATTTACTAATGTCACCCTAATTCTTATGTAAATCACCATATAATTAGCACACATCCTGGGATGGAATTAGCAAAAGTTGGTGTAGTAATAGAAACTCTCTTTTCTAAAGGATTAGGGATGGCAAGTTTGCCCCGCTCCACTGGTGCCTCGCCTTGACCTGCCCATATAAGGTTGGGTTTTTACACTTTTAAATGGTTTTGGGACGGTTTTAGTATTAAAAATGAAAAATAAATTCAGTTTTGGGATGGTTTTGATATTAAAAATGATTAACCAACTCGAGGTGGGGACGGTTTTGATATTCCTCGCCCCACCAATCTGCTCCACCATGCCCAATTTCTTAAATTACTTATCACACCCTAATTAAAGATTTAAACACAACATTAAAACATTAGAATTTTTTGGCTTAAATTATTATCTCAACGTTTCAAAACATTTTAACTCTAATTCAAACGATTTCAGTAGTTATTTATAATTTTGATTAGGATCATATTAAATCTTAAATCCAAAAATAACTGAAATCTAAGGAAGAGAGAGAGAGAGAGAGAGAGAGAGCTTCTATTGGCACCTCGACTTTTACTTGTTGGTGAGTTGCTCCTTTGAAAAGGTGGGGTGGGCCAAGTTTTAGAAAAACAATTAGGAGCGCGGATGGGTTAAAAAAATCATACTCAAATTAGGGTCAGAGCGGGTTGGGTCCGAGTTTAACTAAAATCGGCCCATACCCTCCCCATTGCCATCCCTACAGGGGATATATATAAGGCTTAACCAGTTTATACAAGTGGCATGCAAAATAAAACCCGCCTGGTCGATCTATTAGATTTATAATAACAATCGAAGCCCCGACCTATAGATCTATTGGCCCAAAAGATAGCCCATCTGTCCAACCCAGCAAATCAATATGTTTATAGGGGTAAAGAACTTACAAGGAAATAGCAGATTGAGGAGAAGAAGAGCATGCCATAATGGGTGAGGTAAACATCGACCAAGATCGCTCCAACGATTCCCATAATTCCCGACATGGCATCAATCACATTCGTATAAGCTGCGGCCAAAATGGGCCTTATAAACATGTATTCTGTGAAGAATGTCATCAAGTTGAATACCGTGTTCTCCACATATAGAACCACAACGACTGCAACTGTGATGAAAAGAGTTATTTCTATAGTTGCAGGTTTATCATTCTCAAACCAACTCAGTCTTTTTGGTTAACCAACTCCTTTTCCTTCCAAAATACTATATTGGATCTAAGGAATCTGCTCTTTGGTGCAATGTTTTCAGACCCCGAGCCATTAGGAGAGGCATTCTTGCCTGGGGGCCTCACATGCATTAGATAAATAGAATCATGATAATCTGACTATGTTACATGGCACACTCAATTGACTCTCCTGACGGGACAAGTTCTGGAACTGTCGATTTGTATGCCTCGGGATACAAAAGTGTATCCTGAGACATACAGATCTACATTTCCTGAATTTGTAACATCAGGAGAGTTGATTGGATGTGCCACATGGGGTAGTCAGATTATCACGACTCAATAAAATAAGACCACTAGAATTTTATTTATCATAAAGAGGATGAGCTTTAAGAGAATGATTCGGAATTCTTGCAAAGTGGAGCCATGCAATATGAGACACGAGATAGATCTTCCAAAGAACACGGCTTTTTTCGAATAAGCCAATTCACTGGGGACCCTACAGATCCATTCTTTTTCTATTCAAAAATCAGCCCTTTGTCTCTATATTTTCACATCGATTCAGCTAATCACACATTTCTATAATTCAAATTCCAAATTTAATTCATTTTAATAAATAATATCATTATTTTATATTTGAGAAAAAAAAGAATTATTTTTATATTTAAATAGTTGAAAATTCCTATAGTAAAAGGAATATTTTATATTTATTGAAAAATAAAAATACAATTGAATATTATTTTTCAATAATTTCCTCTGTATAATATATCAATTCAATTCTACTTAACGAATTTCTTTGCAAATATTACTATTTTCTATTCGAATTCCCTTTCTAAGTATTCCAATTATATTGCATGCTAGCAATGATAAGAAATAGAATAAAAGAGAAATTTATAAAGTTTTGACTAATTTGCTTAAAAAAGTACAAAAATTGATAAAGAAAGGAAAAGAATAGAAGAGAGGAAGAAATATATTATTTTAGAAAAGTAAAAAAATTAATGTGAGACATAACATATGGGTAACGATATATGGTGACACAAAATGAAGGAGAAAAGGCTTAAATTGACCTATTAAGGAGAAATTACTTAAATGATTCCAACAGAGGGATTTATTTCTATATAGTCTCTAAGTTTTGCACAGTACCTTAATAGGGCATTTAGTAAATTAATTTCTTAACTATCTCTTATTATTGGCAAACTCACCACATTTTTTTATTTACCATCGAGTTCACCACTTCTTAAATAAAAAGTGATAAACTCGACACATTCGTAAAATCCACCCGTTTTAATTTTTGAGTTTTTTTAATTAAAATACATGGAAAGATCAACTAAAAACTTGAGATAACGACTTGTTTAGTTGACTTCAACCCAAAAGAACCATTCTTTATTGATTTTCAAAAATTAAGAAAAAAAAAGTGAAAAAATCTTTTTTTTCAAAATGTTTGAAAATTTTCTTGAAAATGATTTTTTTTCCTTGTTAATTCATTTCAAACAAAATGAAGTCTTCAAAATTCAATTGAGATGTCAAAAATTCATTTTTTTTTATGAAAACAATGAGTTCAAACAGCTAGGACATTCAATCGTGAGAAATGTGGGAGATGAGCTTCATGGACTGTTTTGAAAAGAAGAGTTTCATAAATGGACTAGTAAGAGATCGTCCAAAACTATTTAGAAAAAAGCCCCTCTACCAGGGTCCTTTAAATAATTTTTTTATATTTAATGGGGATAATAAAAATGTACCATCTTTTATGTGGAGGCCAGTAATATCAATGTAAACATTATCTTTTTGGACTGCTTATGGTATTTATAATTCTTTTTTTACATTGCCTTTTCTATATGAGGGAGAGGAAAGTGAAAACAAAGAGAAACGGGAAAGTGGGTCAAGAAAAAAGGAGGGTGGGCATGGATCATTGAGACCACATGGATTATCATATTGTCAATTTAACATCACAGCCTTGTAGATTTTATGAAAAAATTCATATTAAAAAGCAATGTTAAAATTAAAATTCAATAGTGAAAAATAAAGTTTTTTTTTCTTTCATTTTTCTCATTTTTTTAAAGTTCATAGAATTTCGTCCTCTATAATGTTATGGCATCAGATCATGTTTTTGATTGCTACAGGGTGATCCGATCATGAAATTTTCATTTTTCATCATAGTAGGAGAGAGAAATTCTCTTTTATTATTGATGTCATTTTCTCCACATGTCAAATGGCCATTGGACTGTGAGCTAAAAAGCATTTTTGGTATTGGTATTATATTTGTAAAATGAGTGATATTTTGCTCACAGCCCAACACAGAATTGACATATGACATGTAAGTAATAAAAGAAAATATATCTCTCTCCTAACCACACTGAAAACACGAAATTTGTTGATTAAATGATCTTGAATTCAAAATCATAATCCAATGCCAGAGTGTTACAGAGGACGAAATTCTATAAATTTTAAAATAAAAAATAAAAATAGTTAAGCGCTTATTTTCAATACCTTTGGATCAAGTTTGAAAATTTTTGTTTTTTAATTCATGAGTTTCTTTTTAATCTAAAAAGGCTGTGTGGTGTTCCATTTCCATTATTATAATCCATGTGGGCTCCATGACCTTTTCGCAAAAACTTAATTGGTGTATTTTTATTACAAAAGCTCGTTTGGAATTCTAACAATTCCAAGGGAGCCTTGCTTTATGAAGTTCGTTGTCCACCAAATCTCAATTTATCATTTGTTATGGGGCAAATCTTGGAGCGGGATCCACGTCATAAATTTCTAAAATTTTGTAGTTAATTTGTTACTTAACATACCTTGAAGTGGATTCTAACCACATTAATTTTTCGCGTTCAAAAACATGATTTGACATATGAAAAAAAAATTGAAACAAAAAAATAATTCTCACCATTGAATTTTAATTTTAAATTTGGGGTTCGATATCCATCCATTTTTAAATCTACTATCAAGATAAAAAAGATATGTTTATTTTAATTTTTTATGTGGAATCTGAGTTTTTTTATATGCAATCTAGAAGTCTGTGTTGTTGGATTTGAAATCTTACTAAATAAGTCATGGTGGTATAATTCATAAAGTAAGTGTTTTTTTTTTTTTTTTTTATGTTTTTCCATGTAACAAACTTGAGAGTGTAGGGGAGTTTATGTAATAAAATTGTAACAGATAGGTCTGTCATGTAAATCTCTCTTTTTAAAATCTGGAATCTTAAAATAAAAATTCGTGGGTAGGAAAGAGAAACTTTCTCTTTATTTTTTACGTCATAATCCAGTGTTGGTCGGTGATCTGTAAGCAAAACAACACTCGTTGTACATCGCATCGAGTCAACTCGAAACTTGGCAAAGTTGACTGGAAAGGATTTCGAGGCGACTTCGCTATAGAACTGTTGGAACTGATTTGTCTCCCTGGAAATTTAAACAAGTCTACTGGAAAACTCAGACAAATCTGTTTAAAAATGTACTGACTCGGCTTAAGAATCTTACTTATAAACCCTTAATTAAAAATCTTACTTATAAAACCCTTAATTTTCTCACAAAAATCCTTGATTTTTCTCCACAAAACTCACCATCTTGAAGCTTTTTAACTTTTTTCCACAAACTCAAAGACTTAACCACTTCAAAGCTTTTTAACTTATTTAACATGAATTTTAATCACAAAATTTTTACATGATTCCCTCAAAATAGAAGTACCTTCTCTAATTCATCGACTTTAACCTCTCAAAGAAGACCCTTTTCAACCTAAAAATCTATTATATCTATTTTTCAAAAATACTCTCTCACTCTCGAGGTTAAGGGTCGAAGGAGATATATATCTTAAAGTTGTAGAGGAGGGTACCATGTTCATAATCATAATGGGTTTTGGGTAGAAAAATAGGGGCATTAATTAGTCTAAAATTAATGAGTCGCTCCAATTTTTAAGTTTAAAAACAATGATTACATCTAAAATTCAATATCTTGAATAATCTTTGTTTATTTTATTTATAAATTAAACTTGACTTTTTTTTTAGACATGAGAAAACTTTTTTTATAAATCAATGGTGAGACAGAACAACACACAAATTCCAACAATGTATCCAAGTCATTAATTATCTAATTAAACATGAGATCATAATTAGAGGGTTTCATCGAAATTACCTAAGATAGGATAACTTCGCTTCAACAAACTGAGGCTTTCTTGGACTCCTACGCCGAAACTCAAATAACAGAAGAAAATCTTAAGTTTCGTATCATCCCATCCCAATCCCATCGAAACCTCCTCCTCACTTCACAGACGGCAGTGGTGTGAATTCTTTTTCGGTGGACAGTTGGTAATGTTATTGAATTTTCAAATGAAAAGAGAAACAAAGACTTACATTTTAGCCGACGACTTTGGATTGTCTAGACTCAAACTAGGCTCACCCATCCCACAAAAGGACAAGAAAAGAAGTAAAGCATTGTGACCCTTTTTAAGAGGATGATTAAGTTGACAACGGATCTGTTCGTTTCCAGACCAGTACTACTTTAATACTGATCCGAAAATTTGTAAATATGTATTTTTAATCCTTTAGTTTCATTTCATCATTAATTCTGAAACGGATCTGAAGACATGCTTTATTTTCAAATTATCAATATTCAAAAAATTTAAAATATATAAAATTATATAAAATTTTAAAAATTGTACTTTCCAACTACATACATAGAAGAAAATAAAAAGATTAAAACATTTTATCTATATGTATTTATATGAAATTAAGAATATATATTTTTTTTATTAAATTATGTTAGATTGGATATTTTTTTATGTAGATTCTGAATCTGATCCAAAATTATTTTTGATCTAAGATTTCAATTCAAATTCGAGTCGAAAGTCCAAAACTTTTATGTTTTTTCGGATCGGATCGATTTGAACATCGAATATATTTCAAATCATTGCTAGTCCTAATGATAAAAAGGGACGTGCCATAGTGTGAGGTTTTCTTATTTCAACAGAAATTTTAGTGTTTGAGAAACATTTTACTAACTTAGTAAAGATTTGAGCCTTACTAAGGGCTGTTTTGCTCAAATGATTTATCACCTCAGCAATCTAACACCACAATCCTCTAAGTTATTTCGAAAAACTCATTTAATAATAATAATAATAATTTTTTGAACTTGATCTAAGGTTTCGAAAATTGACGCGATTATCAAATTTTCACATAACTCTCAAACTTAAAATTGATATTCAACGGTGAAAAATAATTTTTTGAGGATTTTTTTTTTTTTTTTTTTTATTTCATAAAATTTTATCCTTTACAATCGAAACATTGAATCATGTTTTTTGGATGCCAGAAGTTGAGGGGAACCCAAGGACTCTTAATGAGGGTGAAATCCTTACTAATTAGTAAGACTAGTAGGACTCTTTAGTGTTTCAACTGTGTACGAGTCCGATTTTGAAGCAGGTCAGTCCGCTTCAAAATTTTAAGGGACCCTCCATGTTACAAGAACGTGGCATTTTGTATTATTTTACACGCTACGTTTTTGTTAATATTTAAAATAACACTTAGAAATGTTACACGTACGCAAATTTTTTTTTTCAGTTGGAATCTTGAGAGCTTTTGGAGATTCTGAATATGCTTTATTCCCATAAATGCTTTGAAAAATGCTAAAGTTTTTTTGAAATAACTCTCCGAGTTGCATTGATGAGAGTGTATTTGTTGGTAGAAAACAATAATTGTTTTTTCTCGAGATGCGAGTGCATGTGTAGAGGAAAATCGATGGTCCCCTGCACGCATAGTTTTATTGAAATTTTTTACCACGCGTGGAAAGTATTCAGAGCCAATTGAGCTCAATCTTGTTACATAATATTTTATATCATTATTTATTGCAATGGATTAAACCTTTTTTGAAATTTGAAATTAAACAATATGCAAAAATTGTCTTATTTTTAAAATTTTTTAATAATAATTAAATATTATGTAATTTATTTAAAAATATCATGCATGCGAGGCTTGCATTTCACACCTCGAGGCCTACGCCTCAAGACACCAGTTAGTCGAGCACTCTGCCTCAAGTTTCGATATCTGGAAAACATTGGGCCAGCAACCGAGCACTCTGCCTCAAGTTTCGATATCTGGAAAACATTGGGCCAGCAACCCTCTAAGTTCATGGTGTAGATCATAGTTTAAATAAAATTCAGAAAACATTATTAATTTTTTTGGCTAGATCCAAGGTTTTGGTAAATGTCGACTGTTGAATTTCTAAAAGTTTAAAATTAAAATCCAACTATGAAATATCATTATATTCTTAAAATTTCGTTCTCTACATTCCAATGACATCTTACCATGTTTTTCGATGTGACCTAGATTTATTGGAAACTTTCTTTACTGATTAAGGAAACTGTTATTTTACAATAAAAGGAGCTACTAATGGAGCTAGGGTACAACTGACATGACTAAATTAGTAAGAAGTCTTACTAAGGGTCGTTGGGTCTACGAGAAAGGATGGTTATAGAACTCGCAAATTTAAAATTAAAATCCAAAAGAAAAAAATTATTAGTAATTTTATTTTTTGAAAATTTTAAATATATATATATTTTTTCTTACATTCAACCATTTTCATGAGAGATTTCAGTCAAGAAACTTTCCTGTGTTTTTTTTATTTTTGGTAAGGAAGTGTTTTTCCTTCTAGGACTTTTCTAGCTTCAACTAGGGGTGTCAACGGATAGGTATCCGAACGGATAGTGATATATCCGAATCCGAATTCGAATTTTTTTAGTGATATCCGAATTCGAATCCGAATCCGATCGGATATTACTTATTAATATTCGAATTCGTATCCGAATAAATTATCGGATATCCGATATTATCCGATTCGAAAACTATCCGTAATTTATCCGAAATTTATTTACTATTCGAAACTTATTTGCTATCCGAAAATTTATTTAAATCTATTGAATAAAAAATAAAAATAATAAAATATAAAAACACATCTAACACCATGAGGCTCATAAAATTTTTTTATTTTATAAAAGAAGAAATTGAAAATCATCTCAGAGAATGTGTTACAAACAAACCATTAGATGGATAAACTTCCATTGAATTTAACCTTCTAAAATGTGTTTGGCGTGTTCTCAAAAGCTTCCGGTACAGGAGATGATTTTACTACTTCACCTATTTTACCTAAATCTATAAACAGAAGAAAGCCACTAAAACTCTACACTCCTCTCTCAAACCTTTTTATCAATCTGGTTTGATTATTGCTCGCTCGGTTGCCTTCCCTTTGCATCCGTTGCTACTGCCAGTCTCCAATAGGTAAAAAACCATCGATTCAACATCATCCCCAAATTTGCTGTAAGCGTCCATCACCTGCAAGTAGATGAACCCCATTGAGAACACCATCTGCATACTGCTGCTAAGGAAAGCATCTCTTCCACCTTCCAGCTTTGAATCGCTCCGTGATGGAAGAGGTGGGGTCGTGAGGCGATGAGGGGCTGAGCCGCTGCCTGAGATTGCGATTGCGAGGGTTTGACGTCGTGAGGCGATGCCGCGATGAAGAGGAAGAGCTGAGCCGCTGCGTGAGATCGTTGAAGACGACGACAGGGCGTTCGACTTCGATAGAACTGTAGATCTGTGCTTCGCCGCGAGGAGGTCGAGTGTTCTTCGACAGAACTTCAACTTCTTTAAGAACTTCTAACCCTAACGAAAGAGAAAATGCTTTAATTTTAAAATTAAATAAAATGATATTTATATTATTGATTTCGGATCGGATATTATCGAATCGAATTTATCGATATCCGAATTCGTATCCGAAACATTATCGGATATTCAAAACTATCCGAATCCGAATCCGCTATCCGAAAATTTCGGATAATATCCGATTTTTCGAATTCGAATTCGAATTTCGGCTATCCATTGACACCCCTAGCTTCAACGACCCATAGTTGAAGGTCTCTGTCAAAGGAACGGTTCAGATAAGAGGAATATCACAAATTCAGATGAAAATAATTCTTTTAGGGATTAGTACACATTTTCGTAGGGATAAATGATCTTTGGGAATCCGTAACATCCCCAATCGTCAAATTGGTAAAGAAATGATTATTCATTCTTTTGATTAAAGAGATAATCCCACTAGGTTTGAACTAAGCGGAATTTCTTTTGAACCCAAAGATGAGATTGACATCTATGAGCCAAAATAGAGAGAATTATTTTATTTTATTTTTTAATATTCAATCGTTTTCAAGGAGAGCTAAAAGAGGGAAAAGAAAATCGAAACCGCAAAGGAAAGGCATGTAGGAGATGAGTCCAAAAGAAAATGAGTCGTACAAGAGTGACCTTAAGATTGCACCTGAAGTGAAAGTGTATAGGAATCATAAATGCTTTTCATCAAGATACTTCAACATTATTCAAAGAAAACAGTTTGGCTGATAAAACCAATACAAGTGGACCTTGGGACCATATGCACTTTCTTTCCACAAATGAAACGTGATGGATAGCTCGGATTTGGGCCTTAAGGTAGTGGGTTGAACTTTATATTCAGGTAACTTGGGCCAAATAGAAATGGGCTGGATTGGGTGAGCCATAGGGCTAAATGTATTAAATTACAAAGACCAATTTATTATTTTTCTTTTTAAAGAAAATTGCAACAGATACTTCAGCCCGATCCATCTCTTTTAATATAAAATAAAGCTGGTTGTCACGCATTGAAAGCTTTATTTTTTTTTATAAATAGCATTGTATTCATGAATCAAAATCAAATTGATCGAGATGACCAATCTGGGAGAACCTTACAAGACAAAACTACTCACGAACATAACAACAAATCCCATCCCACTTAAACACAAAATCTTCAAAACAAAAAAACCACTAAGCTCCTTAAAAACTTTGGACCAACAAAAGATAAGACCCAAGATAGACATAATTGTTTGTGGGCGATCTTTCTGCTTCCCCTCGAAAATGTGCCTATTCCTTTCAATCCACACCCCCCAACAAACTGCGGAGGGCATAAGGTTCCACAACGTCCTCTTTGTGCCACCAAACGCGTGTCCAATTGACGACCAACCAATGAAGATATCTTTAACTATCTCGGTAAGCATGTTGAAACCCCAAATAACTTTAAAAAATGATCCCAAATGTCATGTGAGAATTTGCAATGGATTAGAAGATGGTTCGATGATTCTCTAATTTCTATACGTAACATACAGCAACTCGCCCCACACCAACCACGCCGCATCAACAAATCTGTTGTTTGAATCCTTCCTAGAGCCGCCGTCCACATGAAGAAAGCAAGTTTGCTTGGCACTTTTGAACCTCAAATTGAAGCATGGGAAAAAAACGAAACCCCATTGTTGATCAATGATTGGTAAAATGAACGAACCGAAAATCTTCCATCCTTACTTGTCGTTCAAATCCTCTCATCTTCCCTTCCCGTACATAGCCCCATTCTTGAAACGTCATCAACTAACCTGCCAACTTCTTGAAGTTCCCATTCATTAATACCCCTTCAAAATCAAGGTCCCATGCCCAGCCTTCGCCCATAGCTCGACGGACGGATGTGATTGGTTGCCCTTTCTTCGAGGATATGGAGTACAACGTTGGAAATACCTCCATTAGAGGTCGATTACCACACCATGTGTCCTCCCAGAACCTTACTCGGCTACTTTGACCCACTTTGACCTTGATTCTCGCTTTGAACAGGGGGATAATCTTCATGATGCCCTTCCACATCCCGCACCCATATGGTTGTTTGGTTGGTCCGCTTTCCCACAATGTCTGGCTTGACTTATACTTGCTTTATAACTTGTTTCCATAAGTTGTTCCCATCGTTCCCAAACTTCCACAACCACTTCCCCCTCAAGGCCATGTTCATTTCCCCAAGTCTTCTAATGCCGATGCCAACTTATTTCTTAGTTGAGCAAACTTGTTTTCAATTCACAAGATGATGTTTTCTATTCCCATTTCTGTCATGCCATAAAAAGTTACGGAACAACTTGTCTAGATTTAGTTCTACACTTTGAGGCATTGAGAGAAGAGAGAAAATATATTGGAATGCAAGAAAGAACACTTTTTATCAGAGTTAGTTTACCTCCCTTGGATAAATAATTGGCTTGCCACATTGCTAGTATCCTTTTAATTTTTTCCACTATCAGGTCTCAGATCGCCACCCTCCTGTAGGGGGCCCCCAGAGGCATTCTCAAGTAGGAAGGGGGAAGACTACCCACTTGCCAACCCAACGAAGCTGCCAGAAGAGTTACGCATCTAGCCAAACCGATCAGGAGAACCTTACTTTTCCTCGTGTTGACTGGGATACCTGACACCGCTTCGAAGCAACAAAGCAATATGCCTAATCTCCTTGTCTGGTCTATGGAATCATCCAGGAACACTAGAGTATCATTTGCGAATTGGAGATGCAAAATAATAACAGTGCCTGTATCTACTAAAAATCCTGAAAAAGATCCATACTCTACTCCTCTTTCCATCATCTTCCCAAAAGCTTCTGTTACTATGATAAACAAGAAAGGAGATAGAGGGTCCCCTTGTCTGAGGCCTCTCTTACTCTTAAAGAATTCGTAGGGCGTTCCATTTACCAAGACCGAGTATGAAGGGGAAGTCACACATGCCATAACCTATGTGATCCACTTCCTGCCAAAGCCCATATTCTCCAGCATATATTTCAAAAATTGCCAGTTGACGTGGTCGTAAGCCTTCACAAAGTCCACCTTGCACACCACACCTACTTTCCCAGATTTCAGTCTAAAGTCAATGTACTCGTTTGCTATTAGAACCCCATCCAGAATCTGTCTCCCTTTGACAAATGCACTCTCATTACACCCTATTAACCTTTGGATGACACATTTAAATCTTTTAGCAAGGATGCTCATGATGATTTTGTAGTTAGTGTTCACCAAGTTGATAGGCCTCAGGCCTTTTATATCTTCAATCCCTACCATCTTTGGAATTAGAGCAATGAAAGTACAATTGGAGTCACGATCCAGCACTCCCTCTCTAAAAAATTCATTGATTAGAGCAATAAAATCACTCTTGATGATTTCCCAACAAGCTTTGTAGAATTCCACAAGAAAGCCATCTGGCCCTAGTGCTTTATCGCTCTTCATGCTTGAGATAGCATCCCATATCTCATCTTCTTCAACGGGTCTTTCTAACCATTCGCCTTGTAACTCAGAGACTCTATCAAACTCTAGTAGATCAGGTTTTGGTCTGTTAACAGCCCTTTCGGTATACAATTCCGAGTAGAAATCTACGATCCCCTTGGCTACCGCCACATCGCCTTCTACCCATTCCTCGTTCACGTACAACCTCGTGATGTGATTGCTCCTGTCTCGGGCATTGGCCATGCGATAAAAAAATTTTGTGTTAGGTATTCCCCGTTCACATTAAAAGCTTTATAAATTTTTTTATCTCAGTTGTTTTAATTTATTACTATTTTTTTCATCTACCAACAACGTTTTTAAATTGAAAGGTAAATTACACTTTGACCCCCCATGGTTTTGCATAATGCCACATTGACCCCCTAACATTTTGACAATTGCACTTACCTCCTTTCACAGATAGTGTTAAAATTTATATATATATATATATTTTGACTTCATTACTAGATAGATCTTCTTGAAATACCTAAAACACATATATTATAATTGCAAAACAAACATTCAAATCAAAAGTAACAATGAAATGTCAACTTTGCTCATCATTTTTTTTATAAATAGTTGAAATAAATCAAAAAACACATTAAAATATTCAAAATTAAAAGTATACAAATCTCCATTCATCATTCACGGTTAGAAATGATTGCAATCTCAGTTGAAAAACTTAAGTATGTAAAGTACATGAGAAAAGGGGCAGTTTGGATATTCCAAAAATATTACAAACAAATATGAGGTTGAGGGACCATTAAGAAAGAAGAAAAAAATGAAGGCACTGTAAATATTACAAAAGTTAGGGACTATTTGTAAAACCCCTCCCACATGGTCTATTAAGCAATCTTTCCAAAATAGAAACAAAGCCAAACGTAACGACGATAATATGATAAGAAAATGCAAATCAAAGTATAAAATCTGTACATACCTATCGTTTTGTTTCTAGAATCGTGATAATTTGACTGAGGCGCATGTCATACTCAATGTATACCTCTGAGATGACAGGTTCAGGAACCATATATCTGCTCTCCTTGGGATACAAAACGGTTCCCCATCGTTTTCTACATTCTGGTAAGCAATGCACTTAAAATCACAAAGCACACTATAGATAATAGATGAAAATATATGTCCATACGAGAATCGGTGATGGCATCACCAACCTCATTTGGGATCCAAGGACCACCTGCCCACTCACTTAGCGCTTTTGTTATCAAAACAAGAAATATAGAAAAAATGGTTCCCCCTCGAATCATAGCTTCAGTGAATGCATAAGCATACCTCTTCATCGAATACGGGAGTTGATGGTAAAAGAAATCTTGGACACCAGCATGAGTTAATCCATCCATAGCTCCAAACAAGACGAATTGTGGAGTTAACCAAAAGAGATTTATTTTACCAAAGATGTCCATATGGATAACGTGCCTGAAACTACCTGAGTTAGTTGAACCAAAGCAAAGCATGTTAGCTGATCATGTGGTCCAATTGGGCTTAATCTCTTGTATCGAGCTTTGCTTTATTAATATTGATTTCTCTAGTCATGGGACTGTAGCAGTGGGGCATGATGCAATTTTTGCCATTATCTTGGTGGCCCATTGCTAATAGAAGCATAAGAATTGAACTTAATGTTTTTCCTTTTCTCCATTCATCATGCATATGTGTGAGAGAGAATCTTACAGTTATATGTATTCTGAAAA
Organism: Akebia trifoliata; assembly: GCF_017979445.1. Lineage (NCBI taxonomy): Eukaryota > Viridiplantae > Streptophyta > Magnoliopsida > Ranunculales > Lardizabalaceae > Akebia > Akebia trifoliata. The sequence continues at coordinate 11,183,891 of NC_141388.1, read as the reverse complement.
GAATTGAATTTGCAGGAATGTAGTTTTAATAAGGAGGGCGAGAGTCATACAAGTTCCAACTCAGAAGTAATGGAGAAATGCAAAGATTTCTTCTTAGCAAGAACTTACGAGCTTATTGCTGCAACTCCTAAAAAGATGAAAGTTGATGCTTACCAAATAGGTACTATGACAATATAATTGCTACTTACCAAATAGCTTATTGCTGCAACTCAGAGCTAAATTCATGTCACATCGTGTATATAATTGCATGAAATCACTTTATACCTGATTATCATTCCTGAATGAAGTATTTAATAGAAAATATGTGGAACTTGGGTTTTTTCAGTAATGATTGCCATCATATTGACATGCTTGTTACATTTGTCGTAATGAAGGTGCCAACTTACTAGCTTGATTAAAGTCTACATGTTTAGTACCATATGACCTTGGCTCAAAATCCGCCTTCATATACCAATTAGTACCCACTAAACCGCTTGCTTATCGTGGGAGTAGATTAATTTTTCATCAATTTTGCCTTTTTATACAATAGGTTGCACAAATTGGTGAGAGTATGTCATGTTTCATTTCTTTTATTAGTTTTAGTGATTTTTGGTGTCACCCTTCATTTTTTGTGGAGGAGATGGCTAAGCTATGTTGATTCTTAGTCCACCACATTTTAGTAGGTTTAAATATTCCTAATTACGGATTGAGAACACTTGTCTTGGTGATCCCAACCACTGATAAGGATTAAGGAATAATTTACAACAATTAACAACACAACTATGTTGATTAATGGAGCTTGAAATATGTACTCTTGCGTGGATTGATCGTAAGGAAGTGAATTCATAATCTCAATTGGCTATGTGTGATTGAATAAATATAAAGTTTTACAATTGTGAACATGTAGTAAACATTCAATAAAGAACCCAGCAGTATTAATAGTAGTTATGTTCAAAGGAATGGTCAATTGGTTTATTAGAGGTGTTAATCGTTTGATGGAATTTATGTGGAAGGGGTATACTGGATTTGGTTGGGGCAAAGGACTGTATGTGTAGGGGTTTTGGGAAGTATGGATGCCTTAAAATTAGATTTTTGGGTTAACATGCCTTACAATTAGATTTTAGTATGTCCATTTCATACCTTTTGAGAGAGAGAACTAAAAATCTGTTATTAGTGGCAAAAGTCAGAAGCACCAACAATTCCTAATGAGACTGAATCGACTCTGTGAGCTCGAATTTTGCATTAATGGCGTCTTGAACTCTTGATCATTTACGGTAACTGGTTTCTTTCTGTAGATGCACGAAATGGCTCTACACTTTCCTTCTCTTTAAGCTCGGGGGGACCTGCAAAACAGCCCACTCCGACGATCAAGTTAGCCAAATTGATCAGTGTAATGTGCTCAGAGAAGAAGAATTCGAACCTTTTTTACTTGTAGTTTTCTCCCTTATATAGGCGTTCAACCTGATCGTTTTCTATGCCCCCCCTTGAGGTGACTTGGGGTAGTTAGCCTACTCCCTGACATGTCAGCTGCAGGAGTTGTTGCAACTGCCCTATCGCTTCTGAGAAAGTCAGGTTTGGTCTGACATGACGTGGGTGGTTAGAACTGGCATTGCAGGCTTATCTGTCAGACCTGTCATACCGACCTACGAGCTGATGGCACAGTTCCGAGCTTCGAATACATGCATTCGTCGGGATAAATAGACCGAGCCACGACCTCAAATCATTAATCTTGGCCCCTGATCGAGCCACGTGTCCGTGCTCAAGAATTTCCCCCCACAATACCCCCTCCCGAGGGCTCGGTCAGAATGATCGGGTACTCGGGAATATTAATAACAAAAACTGACACGTGGATGCCTCTCATTGGGTCTCAGCTAGGATTAATGATATCTTTACGGCGAATAAAGAGATCGTTCTCACTTCTCGAGGGCGGTGGTCGGTTGGGCTCTTATCGCAGTTCGCGCCCTGTCTGCTGGTTTAAACGGCGCAATTATTGCGTGGTGTACACGTGGCGCCCGGGGAATGGCTCGATTCGCGTGCAGTGGGGCGAACGGTCGTATTGGGTTTCTCAGCATTTAATACCTCATCATTATGGGCTTAAAAGGCCCCAGCCATTGATTTTGATAACGCATCTCGAGGCCTCTCAGGCCTATAAATATCCCATCCATTTCTCCTTCTCATTTTCACTCTCATCTACCTTGCCGTTATTCTGCCCAATTGTTCTCTCGCAACCCTTCAGTCTTTTCGGACGTTCCTGATCGTGCCTCCGCTGCGCCATCGCCGTGCCATTCTGCCGATCGCTGTTCAGAGACCAGGAGTTACCAACTTTTCTTGTAGAGGTAATCCGGTCAAGGCCCATCCTCTCTCCTCTGCCCCTTCCCCCTCACCTTCTCTCTTCTAAATGGCCAAGGGGAAAACCTATTCCCCTGTTCGCCCTCCACTGGACACCGTCCGGGATACTTTCGGTGTCCCTAGGGCCGTGCGTCTGTCCTATGTGGACGAGACCTTTGTCCAGCGTGAATGCCCCCCAGGTACCTCGGTGGTATACTGGGGGCAGCTGAAGGCAGGCCTCCGAGTTCCCCTTAGCAGGCTAACTCGAGAGGTCCTGAACTTCTTCAGGAGGGCTCCGGGCCAGATGAGCGGGAACTTCTTCCGTCTCATTCATGCTTTCGAGCTAATGAATGAGAGGCTGGAAGAAGGCCTGCAACTCGGCCTAGCGGACATTAGGGCTCAGTTTGCCCTTAAAAAGTGCCCGAGTAGATCGGGTTTCTTCTATCTTTCCAAGAGGAGAGGGAAGCCGTCCTTGATCGAGCTTCCCGACTCGGATAAGGAATGGTTCTTATTCCCTATTCAGCTGTCCGGGCAGTGGGAGAGTGCTCCCGGGGACGAGCTCCCTCCCTTGACGCACCATTCCTTCAACCCTCATGGTGAGTCCTACTCTGTTCTTATTATCCAGTTTTCGTTATAGTCTGTATTTGCTAGGCTCCTGAGGTTAACTTTTCTCCGTCATGTTCGCAGGTCCTAGCAAGGACAAGTTCTCTGAGGAATCGGTGGTGATAACGCACTTGTTATCGAACCCCGACCTTTTCATTCACGTTACCGAGCTTCTGCCACCAGCACTTCGCCCTTCATCCATGGCACTCCAGTCCAAGCGTCCTCCACCAGTCCTGGGATCCGATTCCGAGGACGAGGCTACGGAAGTCGCGCCCACCCTACCTACCGAGGCCCCGAGGGTGGGTGGCTTTGCTTTTGAAGAAGAAGAAGAAGAAGAAGATCACCGGCCTCTTCTTAAGAGGCTGAGGAGGGGGCCTCATCCTTCTAGGTCCCCAGCACCAGCGCCGGTTCTGCAACTACCTCCGCCTCCCGCCGCTGACGAAGCAGGACATCCAGCCGAGCCATCGCACACGTCCTCGGCTGGATCTGCCCGAAGGGAGAATCAGCCTCTTCCTACCCCCTGGGTGGTACGCCCATTAGTCAGGGGGAGGCCGGTGTCGGATAGGGACTCGGCCTTATCCGACCCGGCTGTAGCTAGGGCTATTTTCGATGCGTCCGTGCTTCCGCGGGACGTTGAAAAAGTACGCCGCAGTTTTGTTGGTGACTCAGCAAAATTCTGCAACGAGGCGTTCCGAGCTTTGGCTATGGTAAGCCTCTTACTCTACCTCGATATCATTTTTCTGCGTTCGTACACTTCTAACGTTTTTTTTTTTTTTTTTTTTTTTTTTAGGCCCAACATGCCATGGCCAAACTTGTCGAGGCTAGCGACAACTCCGCGCAAGACCTCAAGGCGGCGGAGGGCCGCATAGCTCAGCTCCAGGCTGAGAGGGACATGGCTGCGGCCAGCTCCCAGAAGCTCCAACAAAGCTTGGATAGCGCACTATCCGAGTTGGAGCAAAATAAGGACCGCCTGGCTCTGGCAGAGGGGAAGATTTCCTCACTTGAGGAACTAGTCAAAGCGAAAGAGGCGGAGCAAGAGAGAGCTCTTCAAGACCAGCTCAACTCTCTCCAGGCCCAGCTTGACTCCTCGGAGGAGGCCTGGGAAGCGGCCTACAACAAATTGAAGGCCAAGCTGAGGAGAACCGAGGCGGCAGCAAAAAAGCCGGAGGTGATCCCAGAGGTGACAGCGGCCGCGGTCCCCGAGTTTCCCGTCGATCATTCGACTGCTCCTACCGAGAGTCATGCCCCCGATGAAGCCGAAGTCGCGCCCGAAGTAGATACCTAGTTTTTCTTGTTTTTGTTGGCACAGTCTTGTAAATGCGGGTGTAATTCCAACATATATATATATATATACTTTTCGTTGACTCTTGTGCTTCCCTTTTTGCTTTCTCTTCCTTCTTTCTTTTTTCTTTTATGTTAAAGCATACTGCTTAAAAAGAAGACAAACGAAATAACTTAGTATCCTCAAGTTCTTAGGTTCGATCATAAGATTTTTCCATAGATTTGATGCTAGCAAAGAACCGAAGCTCCGATTCCGAACTAGACTCCATAGTTTATCTTGGCTTCCGTATAGGAGCTAAAGCTTTTCCTTCAAACCAACTCCTCAGTTGGGCTCGGCTCCTATGGAGGGGCCGAGGCTTTTCCTTAGACCAACTCCCCAGTTGGGCTTGGTCCCCGTGGTGGGACCAAGGCTTTCTTCCGAACCAACTCCTCAGTTGGGCTCGGCTCCTGTGGAGGGGCCGAGGCTTTTCCTTAGACCAACTCCCCAGTTGGGCTTGGTCCCCGTGGTGGGACCAAGGCTTTCCTCCGAACCAACTCCTCAGTTGGGCTCGGCTCCTATGGAGGGGCCGAGGCTTTTCCTTAGACCAACTCCCCAGTTGGGCTTGGTCCCCGTGGTGGGACCAAGGCTTTCCTCCGAACCAACTCCTCAGTTGGGCTCGGCTCCTATGGAGGGGCCGAGGCTTTTCCTTAGACCAACTCCCCAGTTGGGCTTGGTCCCCGTGGTGGGACCAAGGCTTTCCTCCGAACCAACTCCTCAGTTGGGCTCGGCTCCTATGGAGGGGCCGAGGCTTTTCCTTAGACCAACTCCCCAGTTGGGCTTGGTCCCCGTGGTGGGACCAAGGCTTTCCTCCGAACCAACTCCTCAGTTGGGCTCGGCTCCTGTGGAGGGGCCGAGGCTTTTCCTTGGTCCAACTCCCCAGTTGGGCTTGGTCCCCGTGGTGGGACCAAGGCTTTCCTCCGAACCAACTCCTCAATTGGGCTCGGCTCTTGTGGAGGGGCCGAGGCTTTTCCTTAGACCAACTCCCCAGTTGGGCTTGGTCCCCGTGGTGGGACCAAGGCTTTCTTCCGAACCAACTCCTCAGTTGGGCTCGGCTCCTGTGGAGGGGCCGAGGCTTTTCCTTAGACCAACTCCCCGGGCTCCTGTCGAAGGTTAAATAGAGTGTTAACTCCGACCTTCTTCCTTCGCAGGTGCACGAACTGCCCAACGAACGCTTCTTCCAGCTCGGAAAAGTTCGTAATGGACCCAGCTGGTAAGGCCTGGAACCACGTCATGGCCCCGAGCCTCAAGGTTGACGGAAACAGCTTGCAGAGCAACGGATCATCATTTTGGTACAGCACCATTTGACTTCTGTAGTGCAGTATATGGTCCATAGGATCTCGCGTCCCGTCGTAAGTTTCAAACTTTGGCATGTGGAACGACCTGGGTGGTTCGGACTTCATTATCGCCTGCGAGAATGGTGTCCCTTTGAGCTCCCGAATTGCGTTCCGTACCTTTTGCGCGGGATCCTTTCCTCGCGCGAATTCCTCATCCCTCCTTTTGAGCATCTCCTCCACTTCCTTCCTCGTCATGGTTTCTTTAACTTCGGAGCTTCCCTGCTGCGTTTTTACTGCTGCTGAATCTTCAGTCCAATCTACCTCCGTTCTTGCCGTTCGAACAGGATGGTCACTGCTCTGTTCTGCCCCTGGGCCTTCCTCGGTCTCCGCACGCTCGCCTAACCTTTGCCTGAGCTCTTCGTTTTCCTTTCTAATTTTCACTATCTCATCATTTTGTTTCTCCAACCCCCTGCGCATTTCATCCCTCATCTCTGTGAGTAAGTTGTACATTGCTAGCATTGGATCCGGCGCATTTGGGGGCGAGTCTGCTGGTAGTGGATTTGATGGCTCTCCACGATTTTCGCCTCTAGCTCTTCCCATATTGGTCGTTTTTCTCCTTGTAAGTTTCCCACGGACGGCGCCAAATTGTAGATGCACGAAATGGCTCTACACTTTCCTTCTCTTTAAGCTCGGGGGGACCTGCAAAACAGCCCACTCCGACGATCAAGTTAGCCAAATTGATCAGTGTAATGTGCTCAGAGAAGAAGAATTCGAACCTTTTTTACTTGTAGTTTTCTCCCTTATATAGGCGTTCAACCTGATCGTTTTCTATGCCCCCCCTTGAGGTGACTTGGGGTAGTTAGCCTACTCCCTGACATGTCAGCTGCAGGAGTTGTTGCAACTGCCCTATCGCTTCTGAGAAAGTCAGGTTTGGTCTGACATGACGTGGGTGGTTAGAACTGGCATTGCAGGCTTATCTGTCAGACCTGTCATACCGACCTACGAGCTGATGGCACAGTTTCGAGCTTCGTCGGGATAAATAGACCGAGCCACGACCTCAAATCATTAATCTTGGCCCCTGATCGAGCCACGTGTCCGTGCTCAAGAATTTCCCCCCACACTTTCCCTTTCCGCAATTAATTGGCTTTTATGGAGTTGTATTTGATCGATGTAATTTACAAAGAAATTAAAAATAGGAAAGATTCTCTCAGATCTAACTTTCGTAGTTACTTTGAATCAGAAAGAATTTCAAAATTCTTGTTTGATTGTTTTGTTTTCGTTTTGATTCTCTTTAGATTGAAGCTCTGGTTTTAGGAGTCTTGGAGATGGCAGATTCATTATCGGATTATAGGTTTTAGTAAGGATTTGATGTCCAAATGTGTGAAAAGGTATAAATTTGGGAAATTAATTTCTAGATTTTGGCAAACGAAAATTTTCAAGAATTTAATTTGAGATTTGTTGATGTTTCTTTAGGCGACAGGGAGAGTCTTCTTGTGGTTTTGGAAGGATCTGAAATCTCGGTGATTGAGAATAATAGATATAATGGAAGATAGACGGGAGAGTATCGAACTTAAATTCCGTATCTATGATGGTACGGATATCAGTCATGGTAGCTATGCCCCATCAACTACTGTTGCAACACTGAAGGAAAGGCTAGCAACTGAGTGGCCTCAAGGTTTGAATCTGCTTGCTTTTGTTTATTTTTGTACTTTTTTCTTCGAGTTATATATTATATGTTTGAATCTATAGGAATTAAGTTCAGCTGATTTTTATTCTTCAAACTAAGTAAAGTTTTGGGTAATATATTTACCCAGTTTATAGAGGTGCTGTTTTTTGATAATTATAATTCCATTAAGGAAAAGGAGATCGAGGACACCTACATAGGGAGAACGAGATTACAAGATTATCCGGAACCAAAACACATAAGGATCTGTCTTAAAACAAAATCCTCAAAAAATACACATTTGAACTCATTAAACATTTTACACCAAGGAAATGATAGACCTAAGTTTATAGTGATTCCTCTTTGTTACTGGCTCAAATACATAGATTCCTCGATATTTCATCACCTTCAGATTACTCTCTGATGCTATGTGAGGACGGCATTCACAAGAATACGTGTCAGATTGATCATATGGTGATTGTGTAACAGAAATGAAGTCTTTATTGCCTATATGGACAGGAAAGACCACCGCCCCACCCACCCATTTTACTATAGTTGATGAATTCCTCTTGTTTTCACCTCAGGCATTCTAGCTATTGGAATGGGTTTTCAGGTCCACCATGAAATAGAACAACAATCAATAACGCATATTTAAAGGTCATCTCCTTGCATTAACTCGACAAGTTGTCATCCATCTTCCACCAATTTCCCTCTCAGCTACTTTTTGTTTTGCTCTCATTCTAGCTATTTGAATGGCTCTTCAGGTCTGTGACTAACGATGATGGAGACATGGTTGGGGTCACTATCAAGTATCAAGTCGAGATATGGGTAAGAATTGGCCCAAAACTGTGAACCACTTGGCTACATTTGGTTGGTCATAACAAGTGACTAAGTATTTATGACCAACACATCAAGTTTTCTCCTTTATAATTAGGCAACTAAGTATTCAGATTGATATTCTAATTTTCTAACTTATTTTTCACTTGCTTTCCTTTATATGCAGTTTGTTCATATTATAGTAACTGATGATCTTTCTTCTTAGGTAAAATTCTACATATAAACATTGGTTCAAGCAATCTTCTATTTCTATGTTAAGACTTGCCTTTGGTTGTATAGGCAGTCCATGTTGATATTTTGGAGAAACAACTGCTCCACTATCTTTCAAGGAAATACATTGTCGAGACCCGTGAGTTATTGTATTTGTGATTTTATCTTTAATAACCTTCTTATTCGGGTCCATGAAATTTGGCATGGCGAAGGTCTTTTTCTTTACCTGAGTTTGTAGCTAAAGTTCAAGAAATGATTAGACATGGTAAGAGGATACGATAGAGCAGAGAGAGCTAGAAGAGATCAAAGGCAATATTGTGTTTTAATTGTGTTTTATTTCTAAGCAATATTTGACTCAATGTCATATGTAAGTGCCCAATTGCTTTAATTAGAGCTTGTTTAGTAATGAAATTTCAATATATAAAATGAATTTTGAGTTGTTTAATTTAATTTGGAACTTGTTTTATGATTTTTGTTTTGTTTTTTATTTTTTCGATTTTTTTATTACTATTTCGTTCATTGTGATTGGTGAATTAGAGAACCGAACTATTGTTTGTTAAACCTCCAAATTCGATGGTCATATTCTATGGATTTTTTTTTTTTGTTTTTTTTTTAAATCCATTCTCCAATAATTTGATAGTCCAGGGCCGCCAAAAAAAAAATTCTACAAAAGAATATTTGACGGGAGGGTCCGTCAAATTTTTCAAAATTTGATGGGCCAAGACCGTCAAATATGGGCTTTTTTCACATAGTGAGAGGAAGGTGAGAACATAGAGAAACGGGAAAGTGGGTCAAGAAATAAGGAGTGGAGGATAAGAAAGTGCGCTGCTATTGGCACCCAAACTTTTACTTATTACCCTCCAATTTCTTAAATTATTTTGCACACCACAATTATGGTTCTAAATATTTTAGTAATTATTTATAAATTATGATTAGACTCATATAATATTTTAAAAAATTAATAATATTGGAAATTCAGCTAAATATCGAGAGAGCTTTTATTGGCACCCGGACTTTTTCTTAGTTTCAATCATTTTTATTTTTAATTGGTATTTTTATCCTTTTACATGAATCGTGATTGTAGAAGAATGAGTTTTTGGGCATAGAGTACTGTGAGCAAATTTGCTAACAGCCACCGTTTGACATGTGGTGCAAATGACATCAGCAATCCTACTTTCACGACCTCTGCCAACAAATTTCAATTTTGAGATTTAAAGTCTAAAAATGGGTTATTGAGACTACATGGATTATCATATTGTCAAGCTAATATTATAGTCTGGTAAATTTTATGAAAAAATTCATATTAAAAAACAATGTTAAAATTAAAATTCGTTGTTGGAAATTAAAGTTTTTTTTTCATTTTTTTTAAAAGTTCGTAGAATTTTGTCCTTTACAACCTCATGGCATCAGATCATGTCTTTGAATGCTACAGGGGTGATCCGATCATGAAATTTCCATTTTCCATCATGGCAGGAGAGAGAAATTTTCTCTCTTAATATTGGTATTATAGTTGTAAAACGAGTGATATTTTGCTCAAAACCCAACACGAGTTTGACGTATGACACGTAAGTAATAAGAGAAAAAATCTCTCCTACTCACAGTGAAAAGAATGCAATTTCTTGATTAGATGATCTTTTGGAATTCAAAAACATAATCCAATACCACAATGTTACAGAGGATGAAAATCTATAAATTTTAAAATAAAAAATAAAAAAAAGTTATTTCTCTCCGTTAAACCTTAATTTTAAATTTGGATACTTGGTAAGCATCTATTTTCAATATCTTAGATCAAACTTGAAAAACTTTGTTTTTTAATTATTTTCTTTTTAATCATGAGTTTTTTTTTTTTTTTTTTAAATGAAATCTAAAAAGCTATGGTATTCCATTTCCAATATGATATGTGAGCCCCATGACTTTGTTAAGAAGAGAAATTTACTCGGTAGACCTCACTATTGCATTTTTATTATAAAAACTCCCTTGGAATTCTAACAACTCAAAGGGAGCCTTACTTTGAAGTTCATTACCCACCAAACCTCACTTTATCAAGTTTGTTATGGAGAAAACCTTAGAGCGGGATCCACATCATAAATTTCTAAATTTTTGAAATTAATTTATTACTTAACATACCTTGGAGTGGATTCTTATAACCACATTAATTTGTGGCATTCAAAAACATGTTCTGGCATACGAGTTTATAAAGGATAAAATTCTAAGAACATAGAAACAAAAATTTGAAAATAATAATAATAATAATTTTTATCGTTGGATTTAAATTTTCAATTTGGGAGTTCCATATCCATTCATTTTCAACATCTACTACCAAGATCAAAAAGATTTTTTTATTTTAATTTTTTCTTTGGAATCTGAATTTTTACATGCAATCTAAAAGTTTGTGTTGTTGGATTGCTAATTTGATTGTCTATGTGGGCCTAATGATCCTTAGTAAGATTTGAAATCTTACTAAATAAGGCATGGTAGCTTGATTCATAAATTAAGGTTTGTGCTAGTAACAAACTTGATAGAGTAGGGGAGTTTTTGTAATAAAATTATAACAGATAAATCTGCCCAATAAATCACTCATTTTAAAATTTGAAATCTTAAAGTTAAAATTCACGGGCAGGAGAGAGAAATTTTCTCTTTATTTTTTACGTCATATGGCCTGTATGTCAATCTGGTGTTGGTCTGTGATCAAAATAACACTCGTTGTAAAACACATCGAGTCAACTCGAAACTTGGCTAAGTTGACTGGATAGGATTTCTGGGCGTCTTCCCTATAAAATTGTTGGAACTGGTTTGTCTCCCTAGAAATTTAAACAAGTCTACTCGAAAACTCAAACAAGTCTATCTAAAAATGTACTGAATCGGCTTAAAATTTTCACTTATAAACCTTAATTTTCTCCTAAAAATCCTTGGTTATTCTCCTCAAAGCTCACCATCTTAAAGCTTTTTAACTTTTCTTTCCCAAACCCAAAGACTTTACCATTTTAAAATTTTTTAACTTACTTAACGTGGGTTTTAATTGCAAAAATTTTATGTGGTTCACTCTGATAGCCAGACTTGTCCAATACCAGCTACAGTTAAGGCAGTTGTAACAGATCATGAGCTGTGTAACAAAGTCATGTGAGAGTCTGTTATTTTAACTGTTAGAGTTGTTAGGCTACAGCTGTTATTGTAACTTGTTTAGCTATATATATATATAATGGTAGTTCTCTCTTGTTTCTCATTATTGAGAACAGAGATTTCCAATTCACTTTCTGTCTTGGTATCAGAGCAAGGTTAGGATTTCTTTCTCTCCATTTTTTCCTTCGATCCAATCATGACTTCCGCCAGCTCTCAATCTTCTTCTACTTCTGGTTCGATTGGATCTGGTTCAATGGCATCTGTTCCTACTCAACAGATGTTCAACCATTCTTTACCTGTGAAGCTTGATCGATCCAACTACATCCTATGGAGATCTCAAATTGACAATGTTATCTTTGCCAATGGATTCGAAGATTTCATAGAAGGAACCTCTGTTTGTCCAGCACAGGAGTTAGATTCTGGAGAGATTAATCCTGCTTTCATCACATGGAGAAGACAAGATCGCACTATTTTGAGTTGGATTTACTCTTCTCTCACCCCAGGAATTATGGCTCAGATCATTGGCCATACCACCTCACACTCTGCCTGGGTTGCTTTGGAGAGAATTTTCTCTTCTTCTTCAAGAGCTCGAATCATGCAACTTCGCTTAGAATTGCAGAATTCCAAGAAAGGATCTCAGAACATGATTGACTACATCATGAAAGTCAAAGGAGCTTCAGATAATCTTGCTGCCATTGGAGAACCTGTATCTGAGCAAGATCAGATATTAAATCTTCTAGGCGGGCTTGGTGCTGATTATAATGCAGTAGTCACTGTAATAAATACAAGAGATGATCGAATTTCTCTTGAAGCTGTCCACAGCATGTTGTTATCCTTTGAACATCGTCTTGAGCAACAAAACTCAATTGAGAATGGCTCAAACATGTCTGCTAATTTTGCTTCATCCTCTAACAATAGAGGTGGTGGAAGAAAAAGCTATGGTAGCCGTAGTCAAGGAACTGCACAAGGTCACAATGGACAGGGATATTACAATAGAAGTCGTGGTCGTGGAGGTAGAACTGCACAAGGTGGAAGAGGAACCTTCAGTTCTAATGATAAACCTCAATGCCAATTTTGTGGCAAATTTGGACATACTGTCCATGTTTGTTATCACCGGTTTGATATTTCTTTCCAAGGAGGTCAGAATGACAACTCCCACTCTCCAGGAAATACAGGAACAATGCCTGCTATGATTGCTTCGTCAAATGCAGCTGCAGATGAGAACTGGTTCCTTGATTCAGGTGCCAGTCATCACTTGACTCCAAACCCAGCCAATCTCAACAATGATAAAGCCTACACAGGAAGTGATCGTGTGACTCTTGGGAATGGTAAGCAACTTTCCATCTCTAATCTTGGCTCATCAGATCTTGTCTCTAGTACACATTCTTTCCAGCTCAAGAAAGTTTTTCATGTGCCTTTCATCTCAGCAAACTTGATTAGTGTGGCTAAGTTTTGTTCGGATAACAATGCTTTAATAGAATTTCACTCTAATTCTTTCTTTGTGAAGGATCAATATACGAAGAAGGTTCTTGCTCAAGGCAAGCTTGAGAATGGACTATACAGGTTTCCTGTTGCAGGCACGAAGAGAGCCTTTGTCAGTACTAAGAATAATCATCACAGCAACGTTTCTGATTCTAGTTCTTTCACAAATAAAACTGAGCTATGGCATTGTAGATTAGGCCATGCTAGTTCTGATATTGTAACCAGGATTTTACATACTTGTAGCATTTCAGCTTCCAATAATACACATTCAATTTGTTCTTCATGTCAATTAGCCAAGAGTCATAGATTGTCTTTATCTCTTTCTTCCTCTCGTGCATCAAAACCATTAGAACTGATCTATACGGACATTTGGGGTCCTGCTCCTATCATATCTACTCTTGGTGCAAAATATTTCATCTTGTTTGTTGACGATTATTCTAGATTCACGTGGTTTTTCCCACTACAGTCTAAAGATCAAGCTCTACCTGTTTTTAAGCAATACAAATTGCAGGTTGAGAGACAGTTCGAAACCAAGATCAAGTGTCTACAATCTGATAATGGAGGGGAGTTTAAGTCTTTTCTCTCTTTTCTGAAATCTGATGGCATTATTCACAGGTTTACTTGTCCCTATACATCATCACAAAATGGTCGAGTCGAACGGAAGCATAGACATGTTGTTGAGACTGGATTAGCTTTGTTGGCTTATGCTTCTATGCCAATGAAGTTTTGACAGTATGCCTTCCAAACAGCAGTGTTTCTTATCAACAGAATGCCAAGCAAAGTGTTAAAGTTTGATAATCCTTACTCTATACTTTTTCACAAGCAACCTGATTATAAGGCTTTTCGTGTTTTTGGTTGTTTATGTTATCCTTTCATTAGACCATATAACAATCATAAGCTACAATATAGGTCAGTAAAATGCATATTTCTTGGCTATAGTTCTACTCAAAAAGGATTCTTATGTCTTGATAATATGTCTGGCCGAGTTTATGTTACTCCTCATGTTATCTTTGATGAATCTGTGTATCCTCTGGCTCCGAAAAACACACCAATATCACCAGAAAATACTGATAGAGAGTCTTTTCCTCCTGCTCTTATTTCACTCCCATCTGATAAAAATCAACGAATCGTCACTCCTCCACCTTCTCCTCAGCCTACTATTCTTGAGTCTTCACCCTCTCTTCACCTTCCCATTGCTGAACCATTACCATCTACTGTTGCCTCTCCTAGGTCTATTGCTTCTCCTAATTCTGCAGCTCCAATTCCGGGCATCTCTGTTGTTCCAACACAAAGAATGACTACCAGGGCTATGCATGGAATTACTAAACAGAAGAAAATTTTTGATCTTGCAGCAACTAAAACAGTAGAACCAACGACTCTAAAGCAAGCTCTCAAAGACCCCAATTGGATAGAAGCAATGAAGATTGAGTTGGCTGCTTTGCACAACAACAATACCTGGGAGCTTGTTGATCAACCATTCGGGACAAATCTTATTGGCTGCAAATGGGTATATAAACTCAAATACAGACCAGATGGAAGTATAGAAAGACACAAAGCTCGACTCGTAGCTAAGGGATTTACTCAAACTCATGGCCTCGATTATTTTGAAACATTCAGTCCTGTGGTTAAAGGTACAACAATCCGAATAATACTCACTAATACGGCAACTTGATGTTTATAATGCCTTTTTAAATGGAGAGCTCGAAGAGCAAGTTTTTATGGCACAACCACCTAGGTTTTCTGACTCTCAATTTCCAGATAAGGTTTGCAGATTAAAGAAGGCTTTGTATGGTCTTAAACAAGCCCCAAGGGCTTGGTTCACAAGATTCAGCTCCGCTCTTCTCCAATGGGGCTTTACTTCATCAAGGACAGACAGCTCCATGTTTCTTTACTTTGATAAGGTCTCCACTTTGGTAGTTTTAGTGTATGTGGATGATATTATAGTCACAGGAAATTCACCCACAATGATTCATACTTTGATAGCAAAACTAAATTCTGTCTTTGCCTTACGGGACTTGGGTAATCTCTCTTATTTTCTGGGAATAGAAGTCTCCTATAATGAAGGATCTATGCACTTGAGTCAAACAAAATATATTTCTGATCTTCTCCATAAGACAGACATGTATAGCAAGCCAGCAAAAACTCCAGGGGCTATAGGGAAGCATTTGTCTAAGTTTGATGGTGAACTTATGAAAGATATGACTCTGTATAGAAGTGTTGTAGGAGCTTTACAATATGTCACCATAACACGTCCAGACATAGCTTTTGCTGTCAACAAAGCTTGTCAATTTATGCAACAACCAACTTTGGCTCACTGGCTCTCCATAAAACGAATCTTACGTTATCTTAGAGGGACAATGACTGATGGACTTTTGTTACAGTCTTCTAGTGAACTTTTGATTGAAGCTTTCACCGATGCAGATTGGGGTACACAACCAGATGATCGCCGAAGTTCGAGTGGTTACTTAGTCTATCTTGGCAATAATCTGGTGTCTTGGTCAGCCTCAAAACAGAAGGTTGTATCAAGAAGCAGTGCTAAATCAGAGTACAGAGGTCTTGCCATTGCCACTGCAGAAATTGTGTGGACACAAGCTTTGTTGAAGGAGTTGTGTATTCCACTTTATCAAATACCCATTCTCTGGTATGATAACATCAGTGCATGCTATATGGCCAAAAATTCAGTGTTTCATGCAAGAACAAAACACATTGAGATTGATCTTTATTTCATCAGGGATCAGGTTCTACAAAACAAAGTTCAACTGCAATTTGTTCCAAGTGAAGATCAACTTGCTGATTTATTAACTAAGCATCTTACAAGCTCAAGGTTTCTGCGTTTAAGATCTCAAATGTGCATTGTCCCTCGACCCTTTCGCTTGAGGGGGGATGATAGCCAGACTTGTCCAATACCAACTACAGTTAAGGCAGTTGTAACAGATCATGAGTTGTGTAACAAAGTCATGTGAGAGTCTGTTATTTTAACTGTTAGAGTTGTTAGGCTACAGCTGTTATTGTAACTTGTTTAGCTATATATATATAATGGTAGTTCTCTCTTGTTTCTCATTATTGAGAACAGAGATTTCCAATTCACTTTCTGTCTCACTCAAGATAGAAATACCTTCTCTAATTCATCGACTTTAACCTCTCAAAGAAAATCCTTTTCAACAATGATTACTATACAATAATTTATGATCTAAAATTCAATACCTTCAATAATCTTTGTTTATTTTATTTATAAATTAAACTTGACTTTTTTTTAATTTTATAATCTAAGAAGGCATATTAATTCATTTAAGTAAAAAAACTAAATTCTGCTGTATAATACATCTCTATCGATCCTTATGATTATGGTGAGGAATTAAACTACAGAACAAAAATAACACAAATATCAACAATGAATCCAAGTCATTAATTATCTAATTAAACATGAGATCATAATTAGAGGGTTTCATCGAAATTACCTAAGATAGGATAACTTTGCTTCAACAAACTGAGGCTTTCTTGGACTCCTACGCCGAAACTCATGAAACAAAAGAAAATCTTAAGATTCGTATTGTCCCATCCGGATCCCATCGTAAAATCTTTTTTGGTGGACAGTTGGTAATCTTGTTGAATTTTCAAATGAAAAGAGAAACAAAGACTTACTTTTTATCCGACTTTGGATTTTCTATACTCAAACTATGGCTGAGGCTCTCCCATCACACAAAAGGACGATAAAAGAAGTGAAGCATACTTTCTAGAGATCTGTATCAGTATTAGGATGATAAATAAGTTGACAATGGAGGGGTTCGGAATCGGATCAGTACGACTTCAAAACCAATCCAAAAATTTGTAAACATATATCCGATCTGATTAATGAATATGTGAATCGAATTCGATCTGTTTCATTTCATTATTAATCCGAAACGGATCTGAACGCATGATTTATTTTCAAATTATCAATATTCAAAAAATTCAAAAAATATAAAATTTTAAAAACTCTACTTTTTCAAGTACAAACATTGAAGAAAACAAAAAAATTAAAAAAAATTATTTATATGTATTGGTATGAAATTAAGAATAAAAAATTATTAAACTATGTTCAGATTGGATATTTTTTCGAAATAGATTCCGAATCTGATCTAAGATTTGCAATCCAAATCCGAGCTGAAAATCCAAAATTTTCATACCTTTTTGGATCGGATCGGTTTGGATAATGAGTATATTTTAGATCAATACTAGCCCTAATGATGAAAAGGGTCATGTGACAGTGTGAGATTTTTTTCTTTCAACAGAAATTTTAGTGTTTGAGAAACATTTTCCTAACTAAGTAAAGATTTGAGCCTTACCAAAGGTTGTTTTGCTCAAATGGCTTACCACCTCAACAATCCAACGCTACAACCTCTAAGTTGTTTCGAAAAACTCAAATTAAAATAATAATAATAATATTTTTTTGAATTTGATGCAAGGTTTTGAAAATTGACACAGCTATCGAACTTCCACATAACTTTCAAACTTAAAATTGAAATTAAAAAAAAAAAGAATTTTTTTTTTTTTGAGGATTTTATTTTTTAAAATTCATAGAATTTTATTCTTAATTTACAACCCTGAAACATTTAATCATGTTTTTTTTATGCCACAAGTTGAGCGGAGCCCAAGGACCCTTACTGAAGGTGAAATCCTTACTAATTAGTAAAACTATAGTAGGACTCTTTAGTGTTTCAAGTGTTGGACTACAAGTCCGATTTTGAAGCGGACAAGTCCACTTCAAATTTTGAAGGAACCCTCCACGTTACAAGAACGTGGCATTTTGTATTATTTTCCATTGGTTAGAGTGTATCTATGGGTAGAAAACAATGATGCTTTCTCTCGAGATGCGAGTGCATCTATAGAGGAAAATGGATGGTCCCTACTTACCACAAGTGGAAATTGAGCTCAATATTGTTACATAATATTTTATATCTCTTTTTTTATTGCAATGGATTAAATTTTTTTTTAAAATTTGAAATTAAGAAATATGCAATAATTGTCTTACTTTTTTAATTTTTTTAATCATAATTAAATATTATATTATTTATTTAAAAATATTATGCATGTGAGGCTTGCACTTTACACCTCGAGACTTACGCCTCGCTACACCAGCTAGTCGAGGACTCAGCCTCAAGTTTCAATGTTTGGAAAACATTCGGCCAGCAATCCTCTAAGTTCACGGTGTAGATCCTAATAAAAATAAAATTCAGAAAACAATTTTTTTTTTTTTGGCTAGATCCAAGGCTTTGGTAAATGTCGACCATTGAGTTTCTAAAAGTTTAAAATTAAAATCCAACTGTGAAATATCATTATATTCTTAAAATTTCGTGCTCTACATTCCAATGACATCTTACCATGCTTTTGGATGTGACTTAGATTTATCAATCAACCTAAGAGAAAATTAAATTTTTTTGGCAGGATCAAGCCTTCCGAGAAAGGATGGTTATAGAACTTGCAAATTTAAAATTAAAATCTAAAATAAAAAATTATTACTAATTTTATTTTTTGAAAATTCTTAATTTTTTTTTTTTTATATTTATATTCGACCATTTTCTAAGCTTCAACGACCCATAGTTGAAGGTCTCTGTCAAAGAAACGGTTCAGATAAGAGGAAAAGCACAAATTCAGATGATTATAAATCTTTTAGGGATTAGTACACATTTTTGTAGGGATACATCATCTTTGGGAATCCCTAACATCCCCAATCATCAAATTGGAGAAGAACCTCAACCGTTGGTTGGGATTTTAGTATTTTCCTTCATTTTAATATTTTGAGTCCGACTAGCATGGATTACCATATTGGCAAATCCAAAACCATAACCTTCTAGATTTCATGAAAAGTTTCAGATTAAAAAAAAGAAAGATATGATTGTTCATTCTTTTGATTAAAGAGATAATCCCATTAGGTTTGGACTAAGTGGAATTTCTTTTGAACCCAAAGATGAGATTGACATATATGAGCCAAAATAAAGAGAGAATTTATTTTATTTTATTTTTTATTATTCATTCTTTCTCAAGGAGAACTAAAAGAGGGAAAAGAAAATCGAAACCGCAAAGGAAAGGCATGTAGGAGATGATTCCAAAAGAAAATGAGTCGTGCTAGGGTGACCTCAAGATTGTATTTAAAGTGAAAGTGTATAAGAACCATAGATGCTTTTCATCAAGATACTTCGACATTATTCATAGAAAATGGTCTTGGCTGGTAAAACCAATAGAAGTGGATCTTGGGACTATTCGGTTCGTATGCACTTTCTTTCCACAAATGAAACGTAATGGATAGCTGGGCATTGGGCCTTAAAGTAGTGGGTTGAACTTTATATTAAGGTAACTTGGGCCAAATAGAAATGGGCTGGATTGGGTGGGTCATTGGGCTCAATGTATTGGATTACAAGACCAATTTTATATTTTTATTTTTAAAGAAAATTGCAACAGATACTTATGTTCGGTAGATTTCTCTTAGGGTATGTTTGATTGCATGGAAAGTGATTTTCTATGGAATTTGAAATTCATGGAAAAATAGTGGTGGAAAATAGGTAGGGTTGGAAAATCAAATTCCATTGTTTGATTTACTTGGATAAAATCATGGAAAAAATATGACAAAAAAAAGAATAAGGAGAAGAGGAGAATGAGGAAGAAGATGAGAGGAAGGGGAGAAGAAGATGAGGAGGAGGAATCGGGAAGGGAGGATGTGGCGACGACGGAGGTAAGTGAGAAGAAGAAGGGAGAACGTGATGGTGATGGTAGCGGTGGCGACGGAGGTAAGTGAAGAAGATGAGGGGAGAACGTGGTGGTGGTGGCGGCAGAAGTAATGGATAGAGAAGGATAAGAAAAAATAGAGAGAGAGAGAGAGAGAGAGAGAGAGAGAGAGAGAGAGAGAGAGAGAGAGAGGAGGTAGCCGGAGATGGTGATGACGACTATGGCGATGGTGACGACGGCAATGACAATGGTGACGACAATGAGATAAGTGTGATGGTGGTGGTGGTGATAGTGATGGTAGGGAAGAAAAAGATATGAATAAGGAAGAATTGAGGATGAAAAATATGGGTGGATTTCACTTTCCCACCCATATGGGTAGGAAAGTGAAATCTATGTTTTGGTGGACTTTTTGATTGGGGTGGAAAATGAATTTTCATTTTCATGTGCAATCAAACACATAAAAATGTCATTTTCTATGGAAATTGATTTTCCACCCTATTTTTCATGTGCAATCAAACATACCCTTAATATAAAGCTGCTCGGTAGAACCCAAATCTACTCTCATTGCTTTAGTTTAGATCTCAATTGTTTTAATTTATTACTATTTTTTTCATCTACCAACAACGTTTCTAAATTGAAGGGTAAATTACACATTGACTCCCCATGGTTTTGCATAATGCCACATTGACCCCCTAACATTTTCACAATTGCACTTGCCTCTCTTCACACACGGTGTTAAAATTTGTTTATATATTTCGACTTCATTACTAGATAGATCTTCTCGAAAAACTTAAAACACATATATTATAATAGCAAAACAGACATTTGAATCAAAAGTTACAATGAAATCTCAACTTTTTTTTTTTTTTTTTTTCATTTTTTTATTATAAATAATTGAAATAAATAAAAAAATACATCAAAATATTCAAAATTAAAAGTATACAAATCCCCATTCATCGTTCATAGTCTGAAATGATTGCAATCTCAGTTGAAAAACTTAAGTATGTAGGGTAGATGAGAAAAAGGGTAGCTTGAGTATTCCAAAAATATTACAAACATATATTAGGTTGAGGTACCGTTAAGAAAGAAGAAAAAAACTGTAAATATTCCAAAAGTTAGGGACTATTTCTAAAACCCCTTCCACATGTTCTATTAAGTGATCTTCCCAGAATAGAAACAAATCCAAAATAGAAACGCTGTACATACTAATAGAAACAAATTCAAAATACTAATGAACTTACATGATTAGTCTAAATGACGATAATACGACAAGAAAATGCAAATCAAAGTATCAAACACTGTACATACCTATCGTTTTGTTTCAAGAATCGTGATAAGTTGACTTAGGCACGTGGCATACTCAATCAACACCTCTGACATGACAGACTTGGGAATCGTATATCTGCTCTTCCTGGGATACGGAACTACGGTTCCCCATAAAGAAGGTGCAGTTTTGCATCCCAAGAGAGAATCCTATCACGTCAGGGGTGTTGATTGAGTATGCGGCCTGCTTAAGTCAGAATATCATGACTCTTGATTCTATTGTTTATTCGTCATTCTCCTCTTCAGCTGGTTGCGCTACTTCTTCATCTTTTACTGCATCCTGGTAAGGAAACCTAGTTGCTACAAAGGTATATGCACTTAAAATCGCAAAGCACACTACAGACAATAGATGAAAATATCTGTCCATACGAGAATCGGTGATGGCATCACCAACCCCATTTGGGATCCAAGGACCACCTGCCCACTCACTTAGCGCTTTTGTTATCAAAACAAGAAATATAGAAAAAATGGTCCCCCCTCCAATCATAGCTTCAGTGAATGCATAATCATACCTCCTCATCGAATACGGGAGTTGATGGTAAAAGAAATCTTGGACACCATCATGAGTTAATCCATCCATAGCTCCAAACAAGAGGAATTGTGGAGTTAACCAAAAGAGAGTTATATGCCTGGGTAGATGATTCCGCCTTTCAGTTTCTACCCAAGCAGCAATTGTACAACAAAATGTAGAGAAGATCATTCCAACAGCAATTTTAATTGAAGGCGCATACTTCCTTCCTGACCCAGATAGTGCGTTCGATATTAAAAACTTATATAGTCTTTTAGTTACTACACTCGATATTCCTGCTATACCGACAAAGATGTTAAGACTTTGTGTTATTCCACCAAGACTTTGTTTCATGTTGTTTCCTTGATCGAGGAAGAAGGTATTTCCAACAGATTTCACCATACCATACGCGAGGAAGGTCATGCACATCGGAGTCATTCGTAACAAACGTTTAACTTCCTCTACTTCTGTTACCGTGCAAAGCCTCCATCTATTTCTTTCTTCTTTTATTTCCATCGGATTATGAGACGATGACTCTATCATGGCAACTTTGTCCAAGAACCTACAATGTATCAAGTCATTATATTTGTACTCAAGGCTTAAACGAACCTACGTTAGATTTTGATGAAATGAATTCTTTCGAAAAGCATTAAAAATTTGAAATTAAATCATCCACATATTTTGTTTAGCACATCTTTTGTGCCGAAGTGAAACAAGAATAATAAATCAAGAAAAATCAATAGCACGAAGGACATTACGCATTCGGCATACTACCTTCTCTCATCATAGTAGTAGAGATAAGGGGAATGCTAACGTCCAATACTTCTTCACTGGGACATTAGCATCATCCAATACTTTTATATTTTTCAATAATATTCTTAATTATTTAATTTTTAGTGAAAAATATAAAGGCATTATGGTCCTTCGAATATTAAATATTTGTTTTTGTTGAAAAAAGGAAATAGTATATGAGTCACGATCTAGTACAGTGACTCATTCCTATACATAGGAACGATGTCTATGTGACACACTTTGGTTGTAGAATAAATACATTGGGCTGCATGAACGGCTTAATGAAGAGCCTAAGGTGACTTAAACTCAGCTAAAGAGTGTCAGGTAGACATCATTCCTATTTTATAGGAACGGGAAACCCTATTGGATCCCGAGGCATAATTTTTTTGTAAAACAATTTACAACATTTATTACATTAAAAGCATTTTATACTAAGGGCCAAAATGTCCTTTGAAAGATAAAGAATTGGAGAAAACTAACGTCCCAAAATGCCCTTCAATAACACATTGGATGTTAATTTATAAGAGAGATAGAGTGACACATGGGATGTTAACATCATATATATGTATAGAATGGTGATAATCGGACTACCCCACATGCTACACTCAATTGACTCTCCTGACATGATAAGCTTGAAATTGTCGATTTGTATGCCTTGGGATACAAAACTGCACTTCCCCATAAAAATGTGTATCCCAAGGGAACCATGTATCCCAAGGTGTATAGATCTACAGTGTCATGTCAGGAGAGTCGATTGAGTGTGCCATGTGGGACCCTCTATAGCCTCAGCTTTCTGATAAAAAATAAATGAATAAATAAATACGGCGTCATATTCTTGTAAAATAGGATAAGTGTCTAAGTGGCACATTTTAGTTGGTGTTTAAAACACCTCAGGCTCTTAATCAAGCCGTTCATGCAGCCCAATGTGTTTATTTCCCAATCAAATTGTGTAACATAGACATCGTTTCTATCTATAGAAACGGGACACTGTATGGGATCTTGAGAGAGAGAGAGAGAGAGAGTTACTTGTATCGATCTGTTCGAGGCAACATGTGCTCACCAAGATTTTGCTCCTCGTAGAGCATTTTATGATCATGAACATAACGAATACGACACTTCAGGATGAAAGCCACGAAGACACGAAGCACATGTTTGAGAGGGCTCTTGCGTTCGTCACTGCGTCCTTTTACGAAGTCCTCTCCATTGAAGTAGAGGACCAACACAATGGTGGGTATCATAATTAGCGAACCGATTCCAAACAATAACTTCCAACTTGGTATGAAAATAATTGCTGCAGTTGCGATGATGGTCCAAATCAACCCAAATCCTTTTATGAACAACTTTTTGAAGGTCTTCTCGCCTCTTTTTCTTTCCCACAATGCCATCGCAGACGGCATTAGACTGGACCTCCCAACTACCAAGAGTGCAAATGCCAAGTAATACAGTACATACCCTAGTGCATTGAAGCATATAGCATCATTTTTATGATAGTATGCACGACATGATGTTGAGAGGACGACCTTGAACAACACTGGAGGGGTTATAGTCGTTAATAGGCCCAATCCCTGCAAAAGATGCCCATGTTTAATTTTAGGGTCCTGATAATATGACTCACGAGGTGGCATGCTCAATCAACTCCCCGATGTGACAAGTTCAGAACATAGATCTGTACACCTCAAGATACATTTCTTATGGGAAAGTGCAGTCGCGAATCCTAAGGTGTACATATCTACGGTTCCGAACTTGACCATGTCAGTGAGTCAATTGAGAATGCCACCTGGAGAGTCATTTTATCACAACTCTTAATTTTATCTTGACTATTAAAGAGTATGATCATGGCAGTAGGGTATATGACTCCCATGTCCCTGATGTTAGAGGCCTAGCACAAACTCGAGACAAAGTTGTAAAGAGCGTATCACTTGTCATTGTCTGATTTCTATAAGAAGTGTGATTGAATTTAAAATTGAGATCGTTTCACACTTGGCTGACGTGGAGGTGCACACATAACCATAGATGCTCCACATCTGCAAAATGTGAAACGATGTAAATTTTAAAGTCACTCCAACATTTTCCTTTGCTAAAATTCCCAGTACAGCGTATTGTTCATTTTAATTCCAAAAACAAGTACCACGGGATGGTAGGGATTTTAAAGTATCTCACTGACTAAAAGGTAGCGAGATCGTGATATTTACTCAAAAGGTGACAAATTGTTAGTTTATAAAAGTGATGATCGCGCTAAAAAGTAGTGAGTTCATTGCTATTTATTCAAAAAGTACCGATCGCTCTGATTTTATAAAGTGACAATGTCACTAAAAAAAGCATATTAATTGGGAATTAAAATCAACAGTGCACTGAATCGAATTTTCCCGTATTCAGCACACGAAATGGTAATTTACTCTTTTAAATATTTTGAGGGTTATTAAGCAAGATATTATAGACATTTTAGCTTACATAGCGACTCAGATGAGAAAAGAAATAATATTGCCTAACCTAGAGATCATTTAGAAACCCATTTTTTGGGGAATCCCTAGAAAATATGTTTTAACTCGTGTATTCATTGGACCGCACGCACCATCCAACAAACTGTCACTTGTTACTGCATTTAAGTAGTCACATTTATGTGAAGGGGTACGCAGAGACTCAAATTCACGATCTGGAGAGCAAACCCAGTTGCTCCTTACCATCTCAGCTAACCCCTGGTGGATATCGACGCAGAGCTTTCCATCTGACAAAGGCATGCAAACCACAACCTATACCATCTGACTCAAAATATGACTCATCATTCCAGCTAAGCAGATCAATATATGCTTAGAGGGTAGGGCATAAAATGGGTTCGATTTTGTTCGAAATCCGAGTGATTCGAATCTAGAGAGTTTGGTACTTAGAGTATATCAGAATAAACAAATGGTCAGATATGGATTGATGTCAGTTGATGGGATACGATTCCATCCTTATGTCAGCCTAGATTTGAATGATATATTACTTTGATTTTCTTAAAATGCTTTTCAACATATCTTTCTTCTACTACTTTAATATAACATGAATCCCTATAAAATAAAAGAATCATAATATTAAAGTAGAATAGTATAGCAATTAGAAACGAAATATTGAAAAAAAAAACAAAAAGTTGTTAAATGGTTCGAAACTATTGAACCTGGCCGACCTGAATAAAGTGATTTGGTCATGTCGGATCCGGACATAGGTTTAATGAAAGCAAAATGATTTGGATATGACTTTAGTTAATAGGATCCAAGTCAGATTCAAATATGGATATACTCAGATCCGACCCAATCCCGACCCATTCTCAGCCGTATTAGAGGGGCAAAGAACTTACAAGGAAATAGCAGGTAGAAGAGAAGAAGAGCATGCCGTGATGGGTGAAGTAAATATCGACCAGGATAGCTCCAACGATTCCCATAATGCCCGTCATGGCATCAATCACATTCGTATAAGCTGCGGCTTCAACAGGCCTCACCATCAAGTATTTGTGAAGAATGTCATCAAGTTGAACAGTGCCGCCTCTTCATACACATTTGCAATAATGGCAGCTGTGAATGAAAAAAAAAAAAAAAATTTGTATTTTGGCTCAAAGTCGACATCAAACATATTTTCAATAGTATTTTTCTAACCTCGAAGAAGTTGGATGAAAGTCCAGCTTAGATGGGAGGAAAAATACAGGTTTCCTAGTTTGGCAAAGAATATACTTGTAACCTTGATTCCTATGAGCACAAATCCCTAGGAAACCTGCATCCATATATGAGATACAAGAAATTTTTCACTAGAGGGATGTTTGAGGGATACCCTTTTATTTTCTATGAATATTTGAGACACCGGTGTTTTCCCTATTTGACTTCTTCCCATATACTTTAGTTTTTGAAAAACACTTCCCTTACCAAATTAGTAAGGAAAATTTATAGCCAGCACCACTTGTGATTAGACATCCCGTACATTATATTTAGTATTTTAATGAGTCTGGAGGGTGGTAGAGAATTGAAATCCTCCTCCCACACCTTAATACATGCCATGTAGTCATAATCCACAGAATTAGTGCCTAAAATATCTTATCAGTGTCTAGAAAATCATTTCTAAGGCCTGATTTACAGAGACTTTAAGAATAAATTAATTCTACATTATAACCCCTAAGTAGACATAATTCATTTGTTGTCCATGTTTATCATTGTTCTCGAATAATATATGATTTTTGGCTTAATTTTGGTTATTTGTTTATGACAAGTCTAAAACACAACAAATAAAAGGACAAAGTTGAAATAAAAGAGAAAATCCACAATTGAGATTCAGTTCAAGACCTCGGCCTATAGGGCCCATTAGAGCTGCGGCACGATGAAAGGATATGACAACGTAGTGAAGTCGATAATTTACATCTTGAGATTATTCCAATGTGTTGGTTACGTAGAGAAGAGACCAAGCGAATTAGGGTTTCATTTGTGGATATTTCTGAGATTCTAAATTAGAGAAAAACCCTAATTTAGCACTATAAATAGAGACCAAAAGCAGAAGCCAAGACCGTCTTCTATCTTCTTTTCTATCTCTCTTTCTTCTCCTCCCATTTTCAATTTTCAATTTTTAGATTTTAGTTTTTAGTTTTTATTTTCTGTCTAAGCTTTGTATTAGAGGGAGTAACTGCCAATTTTCATAACAAGATCAATTAATAAGCATCTTCTCCTTATTCTCTTCCCTTTTATTTATTATTTTAATCTTCTTTTACCTCTCTTGTGATGATCTTTGCTCTCTAATCAATTTCATTAATCATTACTTCCTTAATTGCTTATGTAATACTCATGTATTATGTTTTTGTTGTACATAGTATTATAGTTGGTTTAGCATTGATTTCCAACAAATTTGTTAGAAAAAAAAAAAAAAAAGTTGTTGCAATTTTTTAAGAGATCCGAATCAGTTTGGATTTTGTTGTTTTTGTCAAAGCTTACATATCATTTTTCACTAAGCTATAAGGAGGGTGGGGCGAGGAGTTGAAGAACTTGAAGATCTTGAAGATGAGTGCATTTGGGGATAAAAATCAAAGGTCTTTTGTTAGAGATTGAAGAAAATGGCATTTAATTCATTTCTCATTGGTCTATGAGAGAACAACTAAGTCATGTTCTATTTCCCGAAAATATTATCTCATAACTCATCGACTGGCTAGTTTTTTACTTGACTTGACTTGATGAACATTCGAATAAATCATATTGTCAAGTTTAAAAACTATAATTAGTATACTATATTTTATGACCTAAAATTTTATATCTTTAATATCTTTATTTCTTAGGCCTTGCTCGGTACTATGCAAATGATTTGCAAATGCAAAAGATTTGCACTGCAAATGATTTGTAACATTTTTTGGGCCGTAAACTATTTGTTGAAATTTGTGAAGGGCTTAAGAATTTCATGCAAATCATTTGCAATGCAAAATAAATAAATAAATAAAAAAATTAAAAAATAAAATAAAATTGAAAATGTAACCAAGCATCTTAAATTAGATTCCAGCAAATCACTTGGAAAGAATCTACGGACCAAAATATAGAAGTAGATCAAAATGAAGTGTGTTTCGCCAAAGGATTTCATTCTTAATATGATATATCACTGTCATTAATTATATAATTAAACATGAGATTATAATTTACCTGAGATAAGGGAACTTCGCTTCAACAAACTGAAGCCTTCACAGGCCCCTACCCCAAAACTCAAGTAACATAAGAACGTTTGGAGCTTCATATCAACCCAGTCCATTGTAATATCTTCACTTCACACACAGCAATGGACACTTGATGATCAGGTCACCATTAATATAAATTCTTGAATGTTGCACAATCAGAGAGAGAGAAAGAGTTTCTTTTGCATACAACTTAGGATTTTTTGACCTCGAACTTTGTTTGAGGCTGATCTCCCATCAAACATAAGGATGAGATAAGAAGTAAAGTATAATTCGTCTAGAGATGGGAACCGTTTTTTTAGGGATCATTATGTTCTCTTGGGAGAATATTCTTCCATCTCAACCGTTTATTTGATGGAGAGAGACGTGAGGCTAACAAAAGTTCTAGTAGTTCAACTGATGGACTACATGGTCTCCTCTTTAACAAAGTAGCTTATTATTGAGAATATTTTACTGAATCGTCATAATCTGATTATCCCACGTGGCAAATTCAATCGAATACCCTGACATGACAAGTTTGAACCGTAGATTTGAACTTCTCGGGATACATGGCTGCACTTCCCCATAAAAAAAAGTGTATCTCAAAGGAACCGAGATTTCTTTTTGCCACATAGAAAGTTATTCTATGTCAAATGGGCTGGCTCACCATTTGGAGGACATAGAAACTCGAAAATCAGCACCATTGGTAAATCATATATAGCTGCTGGGTTGTAGAATTTGTACCATGGTGTCTCTCATCTGGTCCCTCGTTACCTAGAGCATGTGCGGCACTCAAACTAATCCCCACGATCTAATTCAGGTCAGCTTTAACCACATGTCTTAAGAGTCTCCCCAACTCAATTAGACACACACTTGTTTATGACTTGGAAGTTTTAAGGCTTTCAAATTCTGCGCAAGGGTGTGTGTGGGAATTCTCTTGAGTATGTTTGTGTACCTAAGTGAGTTGGGGTGGCTCCTAGGACAAGTGGTAAGACTGACATGAGCCAAATCGTGGGGATTAATTAGCTTTAGTGCCGCACGATTGTAGATCAGTGACAATGGGCTTCAATGCCAACCTTTCTTATATACTCAATCTTATCACAGAGCTAGATCTCTCAATTAATGCAATAAAGACTGAGGCTAACGTAATAACTTTCTTAATAAGATTTTA
Source organism: Akebia trifoliata (assembly GCF_017979445.1). Classification (NCBI taxonomy): domain Eukaryota; kingdom Viridiplantae; phylum Streptophyta; class Magnoliopsida; order Ranunculales; family Lardizabalaceae; genus Akebia; species Akebia trifoliata. The sequence goes on along the minus strand of NC_141388.1, from coordinate 11,154,931 downwards.
AATCTTACTATGAGGCATGGGATCAATGTGGATTGTCATTTTGGCCAAATAACATTGCAGTCCCCTAAAGTTCATCTCGTAGATGAGATTTTAAAAATAAATATAACAAAAAATCCTAATTTGGGCTGGATCCGAGGATTAGCTAGTGGCCGACCCCCAAATTTCTAAATTTAGAATTAAAATCCAATGGTTGAAAATAATATTTCTTATTAGAAAATGTTGAAGTAACATTGAAATTGACATCGTTTGGGACACTGCTGACGTGGATGTGTGTACAGACCATAGATGCTTTCATCGAGATACGAGTGAGAAACATTTATGATTTTGTGCACACCAATGTCTCAAATGATGTCATTTTAATGTTACTCAGGCATGACTCTTTCTTATATTTTAGTTTTTTAATATTCTGAAAATTTATTGCCCCACATCACAATGGCATCCTAACATGTTTTTGGATGGAACATGAATAGGAGTCCAGAAATTGAATGGCGATAATCTGACTACCCCATGTGACAAGTTCGGGACCGTAGATCTGCACTCATCAGGATACACAGCTGCAGTTTCTCATAAAAAATGTATGTTGAGGGAATAGTGTACCCCGATGAACACAGATATATGGTTGCCAAACTTGTCACGTCAGGTAACCGATTGAGTATGCCACGTGCGGTGGTCATATCATGGCTCAAAGAAATTTTCTTATCTTAATTAGGAATCTATCTTTATAAAGTAAAAGAAGGAGGTCCCAATTAAGCTCCAATCTTTTGAAAATGTACTACATGAATGAAACTCATAATTTTTTTCATAAATTTAAATTTCAAATCCTACTGTAAAAGTTATATTTTTAAACTTTCTTCAAGATTCGGTCTGGGACCTTTACTTACTTGGAAGGTAAAGCATTTTCGTTCCAATATTTAATATTTGGTGCTTAGGTCCACATGAAAGGGACGTTAAAGCAAGGCTTGGACTTTGAGTCACGTTTTCATACTTATTCCTAGTTACGTTATATTTAGGGAAAATTACTTAAAGGACTCTCATAGAAAAATTTCTTTCTAAATAGTCCCTAATTAGTTTTGCACAGTAGCTTGACAACACATTTAGTAAACTTTTTCTTTCTCAATGACCCTTCGTACTATCGAACTTACAACTATTTATTGTCGAGTTCACCACTTTTTATTTATTGTTGAACTTGGCGCTTTTTAATTACTACCGAATTCACCACTAGTAAAATCCTCTCATTTTCAATTTTTTAGTTATTTTCAACTAAAATACAGAAAAAAAAATCGACTAAAAACTTGAGATAATGACTTATTTAAATGATTTCGACCCAAAAGAACTATTCTTGATCGATTTTTATCTAAAAACTAAGAAAAATAATCTGAAAAACCGTAGTTTTTTTACATACATCATCAAAATATTTGAAAAAACCCTTGAAAATGATTCTTATTCTTTCTGACGGAATTGAGTCTTGAGACTTAATTGAAATGTCAAAAATCCAAATTTTGGATGAAAACAATGAGCTTGAATGGTTAAGACATTCAATTGTGAGAAATGTGGGAGATGAGGTCTAGGGACCATTTAGAAAGAAAAAGTATACCAAATGTCCTACCAGCAACCATTGAAAACTTAGGGATTATTTAGAAAGAATCCCTTCTGTGAGGGTCTTTTAAGTAATTTCCCTTATATTTAATAGTGGGATTTTGAATTTGATGAGTATTTTATTGACTAATGATAAATCGACGTGACAAAACATGTGTACATGATTGACGTGGGAAGGTCATAGAACTATTGATCTTTTCTCTTGTGTATCCTGAAGAAAAAGATCTATGGTTCTATGGCAAAATTCGCTTTCAATCATCTGCAACTTAAGGGTAAATTTTATTTATTTTAATTAGTATTATTTTTTAGAGATTCTATTGGCACATTGTCTTTTACTAACAACATATTGATCCTTTTGAAATAAAATAGTTGTCTTTGTCTCTATTGAGAATGGTGTGTTATAAGTAAATTTTGGTATGTTAATAGAAATTCAATTTTTTTTTTTTTTTTTAAATCTAATCTTGAAAATTTTTATTTTTAATTTTTATTTTAAAAATTCTTAAAATTTTGTAAGCATATTTTTCAGAACCCTTCTAAATTACTTCTTTGAAAACTACTCTTGACATTGCGCACTGATGTGGTAGCATATCATACATTTCTTTCCTAAGGATACAAGAATATTTCTCTGCACACTCGCATCATCACAGTTTTAAAGTCAGGTTATCACTTTACTTTTTTTTATGCCACATTGAGACACGGTAAGGATCTTACGATTGAGGAACTTTCCTAATTTGGTAAGAAAAATGTTTTTCATTCAAATATTTAATAAATATTTGGCGTTTAGGACCACAATAAGAGAGACCTTAAAGAAGAGGCTTCAAGATTTTGAACTCCTCTAACGCACAACACGTCTTCATATTTTTTTCGTGTTCTTTATATTTGAAAGTAACACCCAAGCAACGTGCAGGTGAATTTTTATAGGAAAAATTACTTAAAGGACCGTGGGAGGAGAGATTTGTTTCTAAAGAGTCCTTAAATTTTGAGCGTTCTCTTAATAGTCCAGTTAGTAAATTCTTTTTTTTTTAAATAATCCGATTGAATGCCCTAACCATTCAAACTAATCGTTTTCATCCAAAAAAATTTTAATTTTTGACATCTCAATCAAGTTTCGGAGGCTCTTTTCCATCGAAAATGATCTAAGAAGGAAGAATAAGTCATTTTCAATGGTTTTTTCAAACATTTGGAAGTTGTATGTAAAAAAGCTTGGAATATTTTTTACATTTTTCTTAATATTTGAATGAAAATATTATAAGTCTATTTTCGTTAGGTTTAGTTTCTATTTTTATTAGAATTTTGTCGATAGAATTAATTATTGATTTAGTAGGTATTTGATATAGATTGGTATTTTAGTAAATAGTGGAATTGGTAAATTATTAGGATTAGGAATCTTTATTTATAAAAAGATGTAATCCCCTTATCAATTAATAGAAAATATTGCTTTAATCTTGTTTTTTATTTTAGTTTTTGATAATCAGATATCTCTGTAGACAATGGACCATGCATGTATCTGGGCTTTACCCAGTTCATACACCATAGTCTTGTCCAAGAAATAGTCTCAGGGCACGTGCAACGCCCGCACATCACACGCACTAGGTAAGTGAGGGTGTGCCCTTGCAAGTGGCCCCTAAAGAATTAATGCTCATACTAGGTATCGAACTTATGACCTACAAGTATGATTGGAAATGGGATCTGTTTGGTACTGGATCAGTACCACTCTGATATTGATCCGAAAAATTATAAAGATGTACCCAATCTGATCCGAACGGATTAAAGAATATGTGAACCGAATTCAATCCATTAATTTCATCCTTATTTTGAAATCAATTTGACCTGATCCAAACACATGACTTATTTTCAAATGGTCAATTTTCAAAAAATTAAAAATATAAAAATTTTAAAAATATATTTTCCAGCAACAAATATAAAGGCGAAAAAAGACAAACGTTTTATCTATGTGTATTTATATGAAATTAAGAATTTAAAAAAAAAAATTTATGAAAATATGTTCGGAGCGGATTGGGGTAGATCCAAATTTGATTTAAAATTATTTCGGATCTAAGATTCTAATTTGAATCCGATCCGAAAATCCGATTTTTCATGTTTTTTTTTTTTTTTTTTCTGATTAAATCAATTCGGACATTAGGTATATTTCATATCATTGCCAGCCAACCCCTCAATGTGTTGAGTAGTCAAGATTACGCTTTAAATCATGTTTTTACACAATCCTTGGTGGTTGAGTACTTAAGATCATTCTTTCTCTCATTTGAGTAGGCACGTTAGGAATTATGTTCCTAGCAATTGGTATCAGAGCACTGTTTGGGGTATGTCAACAAAGAAGAAGAAGAAGCCAACAAACATGGGTTTCATGGAGGAACACGTTGATTGTTTAGAGGAAGCAACAACCACTATGCAAGTTACCTTGGTGTCAATCCAGCAGGTTATAGAGAAATTGGTAGTTCAACAACCACCCTCTTTACCAAATCCTCAAGTACAAGCCATTGAGGTCATTGGTGGAAACTCAAAAGTAGGAGATCAGGTTGGTGAGCATGATAATCGAATGATTCCATGACCTCGTGAAAATTGAATTGAAGAAAGATTGATGCCACGCTTTGCTTAGATTGATTTTCCTTGTTTTGATGGGAATAATCTATTGGAATTAATTTATATATAAAGAAAAGCAATTTTTCTATTACCATAAATTTGCTAAAAACGAAAACGTTTCATTTCCTCTTTCCATGCGGAGGGAGTTGTGTCAAAATGATTTCAATGGTATGGTTATAGAAATTCATATATGAAGTGAAAAAGAATGGCAAAAGTCATATTGGTTCATTTTGGATCAACTGATTACGAGAATCTTGATGGAATATTGGTATAACTACAATAAGGTTTCGAATTTGTACAAAATTACCAAGGCCTTCGAAATAAGATCGGGCAAGAAGTGTTGATGTTTCAACTTTCATTACAAGAGGCAACGATGTTGGCTCGAAAACAAGAAGATTAACTATTCTAACATCGACATGCAAATCGATCAGTATCGGGATGGTTACCAATGGTCAAACACACACCTAAAATCTAAATGAGATAATCACGGTACCCACATGACGAATTTTAAGCAATGAGATGAAAGTTCAATGGGACAAAGGATTGTATTATACTTACGATGAATATTACACTCCAAGCCATACTTGTAAGAAGATGCAAATATATTTACTAGAAGGATGAGATGAAGTGGATGATGAAAATATTCCAATTGAAGTTACTTTACCTCCACAAGGACATGATCGATTTTTAGAGGGGGCATTTTTAGGACTCTATTTTCGTTAGGTTTAGTTTCTATTTCTATTATGATTCTATCGGAAGGATTATTTATTGATTTAGTAAGTATTTGATTTGAATATATATTTTAGTAAAAGTAGAATTAGTAAATTATTAGGACTAGGACTCTTTATTTATAAAAGGATGTAATTCTCTTGTCAACTAGTAGAGAATATTGTTTTAATTGTGTTTTTACACAATTCTTTGTGTCTTGAGTACTCGATATCGCCCCCTTCTTTCGTTTTCGTTTGAGTTTGAGTGGGCACATTAGGAACTAGATTCCTAACAAAAAATCAATCAAGAATGATTATTTTGATTGAAATCATCTAAACAAATCATTATCTCAAGTTTTTAGTCGACCTTTCCATGTATTTTAGTTGAAAAAACTAGAAAATTGGAAATGGGTAAGTCTCACTAGTGTCAAGTTCACCGCTTTTTATTTAAAAATGGTGAACTCGACAGTAAACAATGGTGCGTTCAACAGTAAAAATTGTGAACTTGACCCTAAATAAAAAAATGCATCGAGTTCGACACTATATAAAAAAGCGGTGAACTCAACAGTAAATAAAAAAGCAGTGAGTTCGCCAATAATGAAGGACCATTAAGAAAAAAAAAAGTTTACTAAATGTCCTATCAAGCAACCGAGCAAAACTTGGGGATTATTTAGAAAAAAATCCCTCCTTCAGGGTCCTTTAAGTAATTTTCCCATTTTTATTTACCCCTAAATTTTCCTAACTTAAGAAAAATCTAATGCTGCAAATTTGCTTTCAGTCATCTGCAATCTCTTTCGTAAATATTATTTACTTAAATTATCAACCTTAGGTATTGAATCAATTTTCGTTTTGGATCCAACCCAAAACCTCATGTTAGTGGCACAAAACATTATTCATCTTTATGTGTATCACAACACCATAAATATCAGGATTTCAATTACAAATGGATAAAAATGAATATTACAACTGATGACTACAATGTGAATCTCATTTGGATAGAGAAGATCTAACATTATATGGAGAGAGAAATTTAATCTATTTATGTTTTCTATGACATCTCATTTGGTAAAAGAAATGAAATATACCACCTACAACCAAGCTAGGTGGCCTCTGCAAGAGAAGAAAAATGAATAGGGTCAGGATCGGGGGACAACTATGTATTGGCTGATTCTATTGAAAACTGGCTCACTACGTCAAAAAAGCCCAAATTCTGCACTTATTTAACGGTAAATTCGACGGCCCAAATCTCACGTTTATATTCGCCGGCCCAAAGCCCGCATTTAAGCCCAACACGCGTATTCGACAGCCCCAGCCCAACGACCCACCGGTATTTTATATTTTATTTTTTATTTTTAATAAAATTATCGAACAGTTTCGATTTTCCTTCTCTTCTCAATCTCCCTCTCCTTTTGAAATTTCTTCTCAATCTCCAATCTCCCTCTTCGATCTACTCTTCTCAATCTCCCTCTTCGATCTACTCTTCTCAATCTCCCTCTTCGACTCTGAATTTCTTACCAAAATAGACTGTGGAGAGGCATTCGAGCTGCATTCGAGCGGCATTCGAGAGGCATACGAGAGGCATTCGAGCGGCATTCGAGCTGCATTGGAGAGGCATTCGAGAACACTGATCACCGATCAAACCAGACATTCGAGAGGCATTCGAGAACACCGATTGATCAAACCGATCGATCGATCGATCACTTCGTTGATAGATTTTTGATCTGCTTCAAATCCAGAGATCTTTAGTGTTTCTGCAAATCAGATTTTCTTCCTGCCTCGTTTTAGCCTTTTAAGTGGTACATTTTATAATTTTCTCTGTAATTTCAGTTTAATCTTGTTAAAATTCTACTTTAGATTCTTTAATCTTGTTTACCGAGCTTATTTGTGCTAAAATGAACTTCTAATCGTAGAGTTATTAGCGAATTTTTTGGTAAATACCCTAATTTTCCAGTCGGCCATCTTCACTTCTTTTTATTTCTTATATTTTTATTCTAGTTTCTTTACTGCTTCTATTTTTCACTTTAATATTCTCTAATTATTATGTTTTGATGGTGATCTATAGTTTTTTTTGGAGCTTTTCTGATAAATTTGGATCTAAAATTGGAGAAATCTAATTGGATGCATTTTTCTATGAATTTAGCTTAGATGATATGAATGTAGTTTCTTTGATTTGAGTTTAGTTCGTTAAGGGTCTATTTTTGGAGCTCTCTGTCAACTCTGTGATTTCCCTCTATATGTATAATGTGACCTCTTATACATGCCAATGGTCCATCTCACCCATATTATTGAACAGACACACTCCTCTGCTCATCTCTTATTCTTGTAATAGAAACCAAACATCAAACTCTCATAATTTCACAACAACAATATAGTTACTCCTGCTTCAAGCCTCCTAGTTCCATTTAGCATTCCAAAAAATGTCTCACCTTGTACTCTCAGATTCTGTATATAAAAGCAAGCACTTTAATTAAAAGCCATTACTAACACAGATACGCCAACACCAACAAAATTGGTCCACTTCTTCAGCAATCACCTAAGAGCCATGCTTAAATACCTCTTTGAGTTCAAGTTCATGACACAACCATGTCCACTTGAGCAACTAAAATTCAATCTTCCGTCATGTGTACCATGTGCATGGTCCACCTACACATTGAGCTAGACACATGTGACCCACCCACTCATTGAGCTAGACCTTAAAGTCTATAATTTGGTTTGAATTGAAATTAGTGGAAAGATTTATGTGATTCGATTATAATCCTGTTTGATAGTTATCTACGTGATTCACACTTGCATGATAGAATGGAGCACGTTTCATGATTGTTTAGGATTTCCTGGATTCAAAATTAGTTCCCTTATGGATTGAGGGCTGTCTAACATACTAAGTCCGACTTCTTGTAATAAAATACATTGAGTGCTTCTTAATTTGAAAATTGGATGCGTTATGTCGCTCTCATCTCCATTTTTTTTTTCTTGCTAGTAGTAGTAATTAAAATAATTGGAAGAAAAAGACTCTTACCTGAGAGGTCCAGCTTAAGGAGGGTTTGTTGAGCAGGAATAAAAGTAGAGATTTTGTATTAGTGATTCCCTTGGAACACCTTATTTCCTCAAGTATTTGCCTCAAATTTCTCCTTTCAAAGGATATGGACTTGAAAGTTGATCCTTCAGACAAACCTTTAATTTCTTTAGTAGTGCCTACAAATCTCTAATGGTATTTGTTAATGTTAAAATGTGGATGTGGCATTTTTCTGTGTTTAAAGAAAATTTTATTTATCTATTTATTACACAAAAGAGATACACACATATGCCATATATGCAATAGAGATACACAGATACACACATGTAATCTAAATTTGTTATCTTGTTTGGTCTAATTTTGCAATTGAACTGTTTTGTGTTACTAGAGAAAGAACCTGAAGTGTAGCTACTCGACGCTCAATTAATTGAGACCCAGATTAAGTTACAGATGTAACTCAATGTTTGAAACCCAAGAACACTTGTTTACTATGCAACAATTTGGCAAGTTTTGTTCTACTTGATTGAGTTTTTGTTGTTGTAAACATGCATACATAAGAGAACTCAAACGAAAGTGAAAAATGTTGTTTTCTCCTATAATTTTTAAAGGTTATAGGGGTTTTGACTTGAGTCAAACACCACTCCTATCTGTTCCTTACTCCATTCTTCCTATCTGATTCCGCTATATTTCATTTTGAGGCAGTATTCTTAGGTTCTAATAGAATGCTAATATTGTATGACAGTCAACAGCTGCATGTGTGTGTGTGTGTGTGTCTAGGCTCCATACATTCGATATCGCTTTGATACTTCTATAGATCACATTACTAATTAATGATGGATAACTATGAACGAGCAAAATTAAGTTTGCATAGGCTGGGTAGATGAGTGTGTTGGTGATAGGTAACAATTGCTTGTATTTCTTTAAATATTTGTAGCATGTAGCGTGTGAGGATAGTTTCCGAGGATATCCGGTTCTTGCTTGAAGCCTCCAAAGCAAGATAAAATGTATCCATTTTGTAAAACAATGGAAATGTATTGCTAATCCTTGCTAACCATCACTTATATTTTCTTATGTCTGGTACAATGTAATTGGGAGTGGATGGAGAAAGGAGTTACATGAGGCTTTTATATTTAAGGCACCCAACTAGGAAAGAAAATGGTGTGTCGTCAAACTGCTAGCAGTTCAAGGAGGTGGACGGTGATTGGTCACAATTACCTGTAATTCCATAAACATTTATAACATGTTACATATAAGGAGAGGCTTAGAGGATATCTGGTTTATTGATAATTGTTTCTAATTAACCATTAATTTTATTTTCTTTTTTCCATATATTAAAATTGAGAGTGGAATGAGAAAGGAGTTATAACTTATATGAGACTTTATCTTTTGGTAACAATTATTAGTATTTCTATGAACATTTCTAGCATGTAGCATGTGAGGAGAGTTTTTTAAGGATATCTGCAATTGAGTTTACTTCATTCAGTCAGACTATTGTGTTCTGCAGCAATCATTTGCATTTCATTGTTTATATTATCTGATGTATGTGTGAACGGCTTAGTGTAGTTATGGATGAGTCCACGGAGTCTAGGACAAGTAATGATGGAACTATATAGGCATTCAGGTTTTTGGTGCTAGGAGGCTAGTCTGCTGTCTACACATTGTTGACTGTACCCATGGTATACAATGTGGGTGCATTGCTGATAATTGCAGGCTAGTTTATTGTGTTCTGTGCATTTTTGCAAATTGCATGAAAAAAAAATAAAATCTAATGTTCAGTTAGGTATGTACTTTTAGAAATTCATTCGGAAACTTTGTGGGGATAGTTTGGTTTGTCAGGGATTATTTTTTGTTTAGGATGTATTTGTTAAGTTCTATCATAATTATTTGGAATCCTTTTAGGTATTGAAGATTCTAGTGAAGCAGCTGCTTGAATACCAAAAGACTTGAAAGTTTTTACGTTAGTTTATTATACTTACAAAGTAATTCTCCTAGCTTATTACTGTGAAAATATCAACCGTGGACAGTTCTTGGAGTTTAGTTTATGTTTCAAAGGGCATCTCTTCTCTGTAAATGGCTTACTCCTTTGGATACTAAACAAGAGCTTTGATTCTTGTCCAGAATTCCATGTGCATGCATTTTGGCTGGAAAATCGGTACAAAATCACTTGATAGTCCCCCCAAAGTTTGTAAAAGGATTCTTCCAATGTCAATGACCAATGTACTATATGATGTCCATAAATATATATATATATATAATGTATATTGCAAAAGATAGTAATTGAACCAATTGTTATGATCATCGATCCCCTTCTCTGGGTCTTCATACTAAGTCAGCCTGTCTTTGCTTTAACTGGATTGATTCAACTTGCTAACAACTCGGTTTGGTTTAATTATATACCTAGACTGGCTTTGTCTCTACTTGGGCCAATCCTAATCATCTTAGTCTTGGACATGTTTGTTATAAGATTCATTAAGTTATCCAAATACATCTGTCATACCTGGCTTTTCTGTGATTAACTAATTTTAGTCTAATATTTATTGAATTTTTTTATATTGGAACTGTTTACTTATGGAAATAGATTTTTTTTTATATAGAATTTTACGTCATTCAGGTATGAGGATGGCTCATGAATGATGAAACTCTATGAATGATGAAACTCCATGGTCGAAAAGATCAATATTCTTTGACTTGCCTTATTGGAGGGATTTGCCACTTCGTCACAATCTTGATGTGATGCACATTGAGAAAAATGTGACTGAAAATCTCTTCGCAACAATTATGAAGACGAAGGATAAGACGAAGGATGGCCGTAAAGCTCGATTAGACTTGAAAGAAATGAAGATAAAAAAGAATTTGTGGCCGATGAACATTAATGGCAATGAGGTTTTACCAAAAGCTCTTTACGAACTGTCTAATGAGGAAAAAGAATTAATTTGTAAAACTTTGTGGGATTTGAAAGTTCCTGTCGGATACAGTTCAAATTGGAAACAAAATGTGAGTTTACAAGAACTTCAATTGAAAAATTTGAAATCACATGATTACCACATACTTATGCAACATTTATTACCGGTGTTGCTAATGCACGCATTCAAGATGAAGAATCAAAAGCCATTGCGTGCCGCTATTCGACAACTGTCGATGTTTTTCAATGTCTTATGCTCGAAAAAAATCAATCGTTTGGAGCTACAAAGTTTTAAAGGACGTATTGTAGAAACAGTGTGTGTATTCGAAAAATATTTTCCACCTTCTTTTTTTGTTTCTATGATACATCTCCTTGTGCACTTGGTGGAGGAAGCGCTGATGTGTGGACCAGTTAGATATCGATGGATGTATCCTTTTGAACGGTATGTGATGATCAATAAGTAATGAATATTTTTATTTGTCTTATTGTTGTCTAATTCGTAAAACATTATTAGGATGATGAAGAGTTATAAACGATATGTGGTGAACCAAACATTCCCAGAAGGTTCTATCACAGAATGTTATCTTATGGAAGAAGCAATGATGTATGCTATGCATTACATGCCCGATGATTTACGTCAAATAGGAAGTCATCAACGAGGCCAACATATGATTATGAATGATGGCTGTGAACCTGCCTACCCTATTGATAAGAATGGGAAACGTTATGTTCTGAACAATGTGGAGTACGAACAAGTTCGCAAATGGGTACTTCGTCAGTCTGCTGAGAATTCTCAATGGGAAAAGTATGTAGCAACAACTCAAATTTATTTCTATATTATATGAATTTAAACCTCATTAATTCATACTATCTTCTATAGGAAATATGATAAATACCTTCAAAGTCTTGCGTCAAGGGCTAATAGTCGAAAGACCAATTCACAAGTAGAGAAAGAAATGTCATACGCTCATTGGGTTAGAGAACAACTACATGACGATTTCAGCCCCTCAATCACAAAAAGACTTGCTATTGGCCCAAATGCTTCTGCAATTTCATATAACGCATATGCAGTAAATGGGTATGTTTTCTATACAGCGGAATATGAAATGAATTTATCAACACAAAACTCTGGGGTGTCAATGAAAGCTGTAACGAGTTTCCGGGCAAATGCTAGAGATACGAACTATGTAGATGAAGAAGTTACCTATTATGGTATTGTAAAGAAAATAATTGAGTTGGACTACCTAGATTTCAAAGAGACGGTATTTTATTGTGATTGGGTGCGTATAGAAGATTCAAATGGGTATATGGTTGATCGAGACACAAATTTACGATATGTTAATCTAGAGAGATTGATGAGAAATACAAAAGTGGACGATGAACCGTTTATTCTTGCCTCACAAGCAACTCAAGTTTTTTATTGTAAAGATCAAAGTCGGCCTACGGAAGCTTGGCACGTGGTTTTAGAAGCTCCAAAGAGATTGAATAAAGATGTAGACGCTTTTGAAGATCCTTTAGCATTTGCGGCAAGTAACGTGGATGCTTTATCATCTGTTCTTAAAGAAGATATCATTGAAAATGATGATGAAAACTAACTATATTGGTACGTTATGTATATATTTATGAAAAATAGTGTGTTATAATAGTAATGATCTACTTTTATTTCTTTCAAATACAAATTCATTGTTGATATTGTGTAATATTTCTGCTTTGGTTGTTATTTAACACACCATTTGATTTATTGCTTTCATTTTTAATCTTATTGCTTTCAAATATTTATACTATTTTTTTTAATGTTATTCCATACAGACCTTATGACGTTGATAGAAGATTCTGATAGCTCGTCGACATCGGATTCTGATAGCTCGACACCCTCGATTCCTACACGAGATAGTCATCAGAGTTCGTCGACATCGGATCCACATTCATCATCTGATTCACGTCTTCATGTGGAATTCAATGCTATGGGGCAATGCATTGGGGATAATTCGACAGACTTATCGACCAATATAGCCGCTATGCGATGGCACACGTGCCACCTTTCTATTCTTCTTGGAGGAAAGTACCGACAGAGTTGCTTGAACTTATTTGGCGTCTTCTCCAGGTAGTATAAATATTCTATTGATTAGTTGTAATAATGATGAATATTTTCATTATATTATAATTGATTTATTTGTTCATATTTGGACAGTCCCGTTACGATATTTCTGAGGACTACAAGAAGTTCTGCCTACAGAAAGCTGGTCATGCATGGAGAGATTGGAAATATCGATTGGGGAAGGAATATTGCAGAGTTGGTAATACTGATGCAGAGCGAAAGTTGAATAAGCCCAAAAGTGGATGGATCAAACAGGATGATTGGGAGAAGTTTGTTGATTTAAAATCGACATCGACTGACCAAGAAAAATGTGATAAAATGAAAAAGCTTCGTAAGCAAAATAAAACTCCACACACAACCGGTAGAAAGGGTATAGCAAAAAAGGCAGAAGAAATGGTAAGTATTAATCTAATTATTAATTTACATACTCTGTTTCAAATGTTCATTAATTTATATTGCTTTTAAGATTGTATGCATTTTTGATGTGGCACATTTTTGATCTAAACAGAAAAAATATAAGACGGATGGTCGGCACCCCACAAGAACAGAGCTTTTCATCGATAGTCATACGAGGAGTGATGGTAGTGCTCTCACTCCTGAGTTGACCAAATCTCTCGTAAGTGATGTCATTTTTTTGGTCAAATTTTTTATTTTTATTTTAAAAAAAATTACTTATCATCGTAATGTTTTCATTGTTTTATAGGGTCAATTAAACAATCTTATTAAAGAAGATCCTAGTTTTACCCATAAGGATATCGACCATGATCCTATTTCCATTGTATGTATGACTTAGATTATTTAATTTTAATTTTTTATTTACATACATTATATTAATCATAGTTTGTGCATAGGTGTTTGGGAAAGATGGAAAAGGCAGAATAAGAGGCATGGGGGGTGGAGTTTCAAAGACTTCATTACGTTATACAACTCAAAGTCGAAATTATACGGATAAGTTTGAAAGAGACATGGTTAACTTAACTCAACTAGTTCATACACTAATGAAAGATAAGAAGAAGAAAAAGAAGAACAAGAACAAGCACAAGAAGAAAAAATCATCTACATTTGAAGTTGGAGGTCCTTCTACTCAGGTAAGATGTAAAAACACTTTAACTTTAGAGATTCTTCATTTAATTTTTCATTAATATTTAATTCATATAAATGATGGATTTTAACTTACATATCTAATCATAAACAATAATTCTATTTTATAGGCGACATCAGATTCCACAATTCCTAATAGGCGAGGAGGTAAAGAACCAGTATCAGAATCATTACCATCATTGAATAATGGTAGGGTATGCTTATTGATGAACTTCAGAAGGAATGTGATCTACGCCAAAGGAGCACTAGTAGATCCTGAGAAGCCAGATATCGAGTATTATTCAATCTGTATCGATGAGATCATTGACTCTTCGACTGAGCTAATGGATAGAGATGGACCCCAAGGGACTTTAATTGATATTCTTTGTGGTGAGGTGATTAGATGGCCTAGGAGTCATTGTCGTGTATTTTGAGGGTTAAGTCAAGACAACGCTTGGGGTAAGAAGGTTTTTTACCTTTTGTTTGGTAACTTCATGGGCTAATTGTCAATGTTATTATTGTTATTTGCATTTGCTCACATGTTGAATCTAATGTTTGTATCCTTTGTATCCTTTCTGAAAATAACTTAGTTGGGTCATTTGCTGCAGATGTTTATGAGGTGTATTCAACAAATTGCTGACAAATTTTGAGAAGCACTGTTTAATCCTCTCAAATCCCCTTATTCATCAATTTCCCCCCATAAGGTATGTATTTATTAGTGCTCTTCTGAGAGGATGTATACTTCTTTATTCCTACTAGAAGAATTAGGATACCCATTTGTAGAATCTGAAAATTTGTCTTTTTACCAAGTATACACTCAAATGCTTATGTCCAAGGTGTATCTAATGCACCTTAACGTGTGCCCTTAGAGCACATGTAACAAAACCCTTCATTATTTTCAATCGTCTGTTTTGCATGCAAGTCTGAAGTGGCTCTGCTTGGAAGGATGTGAAAACTATATCATGGAAATACTTTAGGAGTAGAACAATAGAAATTTGTCATGTTGTCTTCATTTTCTATCATCTTTGAAGCTCTTTTTCTTTTGTGTGTGTTGGCTCCTTTGTCTATGATTTCTCCTGGGACATATCTTCTGTTGAGGCATGTTTCTTCACATCTTAAACTACCTTCATCCAAACTCATTGGGCTAGACATGACCCAAACTCATTGGGTTTGTTGTGATGGTTATAGTGATTGGGATGGTCAAGTGATAGATATATGCACCATCATCAAAATGTTGGTCAAATATTTGGCAATTGAATGGCTCCCTTTTGATAATTATCAAATGTTTATCAGTTCAATAAAGGACTGCATATATCTATCACTTGAAGAAGTACTGCACATGCTTATGTCTTTGTGAAAAGAAAGGGAAATTTTCTGTTTAATTGGTGTGGTATATGATTGTGTATTTATATGGGGTCCAAGGTGAGGATGGTTAACCAAAAATACCATTTAGAGATATCACTACTACTACTACTACAATGGCTCTTAATCTCAACCTCCTAATACCACCCTGCTCTTTGAGTGGCTTCTCATCTCCAAGAACTTTTC
This sequence comes from Akebia trifoliata, assembly GCF_017979445.1. NCBI lineage: Eukaryota > Viridiplantae > Streptophyta > Magnoliopsida > Ranunculales > Lardizabalaceae > Akebia > Akebia trifoliata. The sequence goes on along the minus strand of NC_141388.1, from coordinate 11,139,386 downwards.
CATTGAAACTTTTTCTAAGAAGCTCGTCTTGCTTGGCTCCTCGACGTGTTCATTGCCTTGTCAGTACCCATCAAAACTGTGATCCATCGGTTGCTAGACGATCAGCCAACTACCAACCTAGCATTTGGGATTTCGATTTCATTCAACCATTACTACTGCAACCTTGGTTGTGCTTCTTCCCTCTGCACCAACATCAGCACCCAACAAAACCCAGGTCTCTCTCTCTCTCTCACACACACACACACACACACAGTGCTTACTGCTTTACTGATTTACAAAATGGTTGATTTGAATGGCAGGTGGAGAAGAAGTGAAAGGTTGTGTTGGTTCTTGCTCTGAGATGTGCACCAAATATCACTAGTACCTTAATTCTAGATCCTGTACTCTTAAGTAGTTGAGTAGCTAACAAACTCTAGCTATCCTTGATGCACACAGTAGCACTCTTCAAGGAATCCTTTATTGATACACATACACCTTGTTGTCGGCATCATTGACACTGGAATCTGGCCAGAATTGGAAAGCTTCAATGATGAAGGAATGGGCCCACCCCCAAGTAAATGGAAAGGTGTTTGCAAAAACTTCAAGTGTAACAAGTAAGTTTTCTTCAATCAAATTTTGCACATGAACCACAAAGAAAACTGATTTCAGTTTAATGCAAGTCTATGTTTATTTTGGGACGTGTTGTGGGTATATCATGGTCTACATTCATTTTGAAGTATCTGTGCAACATAGATGTTGTTTATAGATTAATTAAGTTAGAAATAGATGTGCTTTGATTTGATTTTTTTTGCCATGGAAATTACAGTAAGATTATAGGTGCGAAATTTTATAAAGCCGACAAATCATTTGGGGAACAGGAAGAAAAGTCTCCTCATGACACAATAGGGCATGGCTCTCACACAGCATCACGGTGGCCGGGCGTGAAGTGAGAAACATAAGCCTCTATGGCCTTGCTAAAGGAACTGCGAGAGGAGCTGTTCCATCTGCGAGGATCGCTGTTTACAAAGTTTGCTGGATTGGAGGGTGTGCTGATGCTGACATCTTGGCTGCTTTTGATGATGCAATTGATGATGGTGTAGACATCTTATCTGTTTCACTTGGTCGTTCGCCTATAGATTATGATAATGAAACATCTGATGATGGTGATGATGAGTTCCTCAAGCAATACAAGCTGAAAGATATCAATGACCTAACTCCTCTCCAACGGGCGGCCATTAAAGGGAGTGTGAACGACTTGCGCAGAATTCTTTTGGCTTGTCTGGTAGCTGTTCTGGATGTAACAGCTTGGGGAGACATTGCATTTTGACGTTTGTGCCATCACCGTCAGTGTGGTTGGGGACATATGCAAGGCATTGGAGGAGGTGTTACCTTACTGTGATGGCATAATGACACAACTCCCCAAGGACTTGTCAGTTGCATCAATCTGTGAAGCCGCCCATCTTCTCGGTCTGTGAAGCTGCCCATATGCCCATCTTCTCATGCTTTGGTGATATTGCAAAGTGCAGCAGAGCTATCTACCCATGTAGCGGGTGCTAATGCCGTATACACCTTACCATCTTCTAAGAAATGGAATATTGAAAGTGGGATTTTTTTTTCAGATTTCATTATGTTGATGTATATGAACATGATCTCAGGAATTCTTCCAACATGTGATTTATAACTTCGACTTATATAAGTAAATTTTTTTTTTTAAATCTTATTATTCTTCAATATGAGAGTGGACGGGATGAGATGTGAGTGGATGGGATGGGATGTGAATGTCGATGTGGATGGGATATGAATATGAATGTGTGAAATTTTTGCAGGTATAAGTTGAAGACAAAAACATTTGGGCATGAAAAAATGAGTTCAATATGATATGGCGTTTAAAATAATTCGACGGTCTCAATCCGTCGATAATATGATATAATTACAGATTCGACGGCTTATAACCGTCGAAAATAATTTATTCGACGGCCTATAGCCGTCGAAAATAATTTTAAAACCGTCGATTATTTATAAAATTCTATGGTTTTGAGCCGCCGAATATTTTTTCGACAAGCCCTAATTCGATGGTCCAATTCGACGGTCAAGACTGTCGAATTGACCCAAAATTCGACGGTTTTGGGCCGTCGAATTTTAGGTATTTTCACATAGTGGCTGGTCATCCAGTTTTGCATCCAAAATCAATAATAAAGGTTTTTAGGAAATGGTAGACTAGATCAGTCAATTGCAATAAAAAGATGAGTAAGGTTAGCCTTACAAACTTAGTAAGATTTGAAATCTTAAGGATCATTGGGCTCGACTTGTGGCACTCAAAAACTTGATCCGATGCCATAGGGAGGTAGAGAACAAAATTCTATGAACTTGAAAAAAAAAAAAATTAAAAGAACGTTACTTTCACCATTAATTTTAATTTTAAATTTGGGAGTTCGGTGGGAGTTCAGTTACCGTCCATTTTCAAAACCTTGGATTAGGGCTTTAAAATAGGTCAGGTTCAAGCTGATATAAGTGTGTCCATATTCATATTCAGATCCGAATCCAACTCGGATCATACTAGCTAAGACCATATACTAACCATTTTACTTTCATTAAAACCATATCCGGATATTGATTCGAGCTGGTCGGGTCGGATAATGTCGAACCGTTCAAGATTATTTCAAATGAAATTTGCTAATATGTGACTAAATATTGACTAAGACTCAAAACTTCTGCATTTTGAAGAGAGGCTTTAACCACTACACCTAATCATTGTTGGCTCATGGAAAATGACTTTAAAAAAATTTAATAATGTAACTTGCAAAGTAATATATCATTCGGATCTTGACGGATATAGGGATGGAACCGTATCCGACTCGAGTCAAGGGACATCAACTCTTATCCAAACAATATTTTAATTTGGATATACTTGATGAAATCAGATCCGCTAAATTCGGATTCGGATCACTCAGATTTCAGATCAATCTATACCATTTTAAGCCCCACCTTGGAACAAGCCCAAAAAATATTATTTTTTTGAATCTATGTTTTTCAATAAAAATTTAGTTTGTTGTGATGTTAATTGCCAATTTGGTAATCCATTTGAGCTCAATGACCCTTAGTAAGATTTTAAAAAGTGTTTTTTCTAACCAACTAGAATTGTTCAAGTCAGATTAATTACCATAGCACTGAGAATGAGTAGAAATAGATTTTATAATAGCAATATATATAAATAAAAAAGAGAGCTGCTATTGGCACCACAAATTTTACTTATTACACCCCAATTTCTTAAATTATTTATCACTCCAATTAAAGATTAAAACACACTCTTCAAACGTTACAAAGGTTTGACTCAAATTATTATCTCAACATTAAAACACTCATTCAAACAATTTTAGTAGTTGTTTACCGTTATGATTTAGCTCATGTAAAATCTTAAATCGAGCAAGAAAATGAGAGATTCTATTGGCACCCCAACTTTCACTTATTCTCCACCATTTACTTATTTTCTTTATTTTTAATTGGGGTGTAATAAGTAAAGTCGGGGTGCTAATTGCAGCTCTCTTAAAAAATCAGGATGAATTTAAAATAAAAAAAAAAAAGATATAAAAGCAACCAATAAACAACAAAGAATTAAATTGCATTTTCTATTACATTCACAACTGTAAAGAAAAACTCTCCGAGTGTTAATTGCAGAAAGCAAACTACCTGCATTCTAAAAGGAGCTTCAAGGATCATTATCAATTCTTTAGAAAATGCAAAGCATCCTATGATGATCAAATATGCTCATTTCTTTGTCACCTGGGAGGAGCTCTTTACCAGGATAGAGAAAATTATAAAGGGAACTATCTCCACTATCTTGGTAGGCATTTTCTATTGTTTCATTAATCGAGTTATCTGCCAAATATAGAAGTTTCATTAAGAAAAATATAGTTTAGAAGTTGGGATAAAACCAAATTCAATATTACGTATCTAAGAAAACTTCTCTCCACTAATGAAGAGAGTTGAGCCATTACAAGGAAGAAAACTATTAACAGGTCATTGAGGAACAGAGGTAAAATAGGTAATAACATACCAGTAGTGTGAGCAGAATCTAAGGGCCCATGTGGATACAGGAACTAGAAATACTTAAAACATAAGTACTTCCCTAAGTATTTTTTAAAGTATTGTCTGGAGTAGGTGGATAATTGATGTGTGTTCGGATATATGTTTTGAGAAGTACTTTTGATAGAGTTTTGTGTTTGAGAATTATTTTGGATTCTATTAAAATGATCAAAATGCCCTTATGAGTATTAGTTACTATTTTTAATATTATAACTTAACAAATTATGCTCCAAAAGAAATAAAAGTTATTGTTTTTATCCATAAAAACTTATACAAACACCCAACAATTATAAACAAATGGAAGATATTGTGAGCAAATATATAAAATTACTAAAAATATGAAGAAACTTTTACCACATCAATGGATAGTAAATTTCTATGTAATTGTTCACATCAATCTTGCAAAAGAAACTTTCAACCATAGTTGGAATCCTCATGGATAAATCATCAAGTGAATAATTATAAACAAATGAAAGATATTGTGAACAAATATATACAACTACTAAAAATATGAAGAAGCTTTTACCATATTAATGGATAGTAAATTTGTGTGTAATTGTTCACATCAATCTTACAAAAGAAATTTTCAACCATGGTTGGAATCCTCATGGATAAATCATCAAGTGGATAATTAGGAGAGTTAGAAATCTAAATTCAAATGATATAGTAAAAGGCTACCACCATATCAATGGATAATAATAAAATATTATTTAATTGCATTTTTTGAGGGTATGCTTGTAATTTTCAAAATTTATGGGGGCATACTTGTCCCAAATGCTATACCAAAAGGCTACTACCACATCAATGGATAGTTATATAATATTATTCCAATTACATTTTTTAGGGTAGACTTGTAATTTTCAAAATTTATGCAGGGCATACTTGTCCCAATCTATCATTTTGACGGTGTTTTGTGGCTCCACACAAGAGTAGCTTAGAGAAGTAGACATCATCTGTATTCCGTGAAAAAGCACTAAAATTACTCTAAAGTAAAGTAGTTCTTTTCAGGAGTTATTTATCCAAACACCTTTAAAGTGCTTCTAACTCTTGTAGAGAGTCAGAAGCACTTAGAAAAGTCAATTCACATAGGCCCTAAATGACTGTAGTGATAACAATGCACATAAAAATATGAGAGAACCATACCGTCAATGTATCTAGAACACGTTGATTTGATACAATGGAACCCACATCAGGAAACTATTATCAAAATCTGAATGGCTTCTAAGAGAAAATGCTGAGGTATAATCCCGTAAAATTCACAAATGAAGGACAACCCAAAAGAAGCATTTTAGTGTTTATCTTCACTTGTGAAAACTGTTTCAACGTCCTCTTTGTCTCTTTTTTTTCTTCTCGGTTTTTTATTTTTATTTTTATTTTTTTAATTTGTATGCCTTTTATTTTGTCTCTAGGTGTGTAACCTCAACCTCCTCTTGTTCTCCTTTTGCTTGGTTAATGAATCTAAAACTAGGACTTATTTTTAATCTCAATGGAACTTGATTGCACAAACCAAAGATTTGCCAAATGATCAATTGCATCAATATCTCATGCTGCTAAATCATACTATTGTTGTTTGTTGTTTTTCATGAAAGAAGCTCAATCAAAGTCCATATGCATAGTTTAACAAGGGCATTGAACTTTCTAAGAATTTTCCACGTCAAATATGCCGATAACAATTTCAAATAAATCTTAATTTATTCAAATGTTTTGATTTCAACTATTTTTTATAAATTGGTTATATAATCTTTATTGTATAATAACTTATTTAAATACTTTTTTGATGTTTTGTACTTAAATTTACTAAAGAAAATACATTTCCCTGGAAATAAAGTGTCAGAGGAGTGAACAAAAGAGTTAAAATTGAGATTACGGTACCCAATGGCATCAGTTCTTTCCCATTTTGATCCTTCTATTACATTCCTTCAGATAGCCCAACAAATAGTGCAAGGAGTGATGCTCCACAAAATCCTCTTTGCATTGCTTAAAGAGAAGCAGTTAGATCTGAAACAAAGTTCTAGTCTAGATCATCTACTCTGAGAAAATTGCAGCATTCTTTAAATGGATATATAGTGATGGTGGGGACAAGAGACAAAATTGTTGCTAGATGGGAGGTCATTGAGAGGGTGCATTTACTCATTCCATTATTCTTCATAGGTCCTCTAATGATGGGGTGGATGGGATGGATCGGTTCGGTACCCAATCAGTACCACTTCAATACCGATCCGAAAATTTGTAAACATGTATCCGATCCGATTAATGAATATGTGAACCAAATCCAATCTATTTCATTTCATCATTAATTCGAAACAGATCCGAACAAATGCCTTATTTTAAAATTATCAATATTCAAAAAATATAAAATAATATAGAATTTTAAAAAATCTATTTTCCAACTATAAACATAGAATAAAACCAAAAGACTAAAACATTTTTTTTCATAGCAGATTCCGAATCTGATCTAAAATTGTTTTTGATCTAAGATTTCAATCCAAATTCGAGCCAAAAATCCAAAATTTTCATTATATTTTATATCATTATTTATTGCAATGGATTAAACCTTCAAATTTGATTGTTTAGATTTGAAATTAAGAAATATGCAATAGTTGTCCCATTTTTTAAATTTTTTAATAATAATTAAATATTATATTATTTATTTAAAATATCATGCATATGAGTCTTGCACTTTACACTTTGAGGCTTACGCCTCGAGGCACCAGCTAGTAGAGTACGCTGCCTCAAGTTTCAGCGTCTAGAAAACATTGGGCAAGCAACCCTCTAAGTTTTTGGATGTGACCTAAATTTATAGGAAACTTTCTTTACTGATTAAGGAAACTGTTACTTTTCAATACATCTGACAAGACTAAATTAGTAAGAAGTATTACTAAGGGTCGTTGGGCCCACAGGAATTGGCATGTTAGCCGAACTCCACCACAGCCCTCTAGAGTTCATGGCATAAATCAGCCTAAGAGAAAATTAAATTCTTTTGGCAGGATCAAACCTTCTGAGAAAGGATTGTTATAGAACTCCCAAATTTAAAATTAAAATCTAAAAGAAAAAATTATTATTAATTTATTTTTTTTTAAATTCTTAATTTTTTTTATATTCAACCATTTTCATGAGATATATCAGTCAAGAAACTTTCATAAGGAAAGTGTTTTTCCTTGTAGGGCTTTTCTAGCTTCAACAACCCATACTTGAGGGTCTTTGTCAAAGGAGCGGTTCGGATAAGAGGACAACCACAAATTCAGATGAATATAAATCTTTTAGGGATTAGTACATATTTTCATTGGGATACATAATCTTTGGGAATCCCTAACTTCCAAATCGTAAAATTGATGAAGAACCTCAACCGTTGCTTGAGATTTCAGTATTTTCCTTCATTTTAATATTTAGAGTCAGACTAGTCTAACTTAGTAAGATTTCAAATATTACTAAGGGTCTTTGGGTCCACATGGATTACCATAGTGGTTAATCCAAAACCATTATCTTCTAGATTTCTTTAAAAATTTCAGATTAAAATAAAAAGATATGATTATTCATTCTTTTGATTAATCCCACTAGGTTTGAACTAATCGGGATTTCTTCTGAACCCAACGATGAGATTGACATCTATGAGCCAAAATAAAGAGAGAATTTTTTTTATTATTCATTCTTTTTCAAGGAGAACTAAAAGAGGGAAAAGAAAATTGAAACTGCAAAAGAAAGGCATGTGGGAAACGAGTCCAAAAGAAAATGAGTCTTGGCTGATAAAACCAATAGAAGTGGATCTTGTTACTATTCGGTGCATATGCACTTTCTTTCCACAAATGAAACGTGATGGATAGCTAGGCTTTGGGCCTTAAAGTAGTGGGTTGAACTTTATATTAAGGCAACTTGGGCCAAATAGAAATAGGCTGGATTGGGTGGGTCATTGGGCTAAATGTACTAAATTACAAAGACCAAGTTTAAAAAATAAAAAAAAAATTGCAACAAATACTTCTGCCCGGTAGATCTCGCTTACTGTAAAGCTGCTTGTCACACATTGAAAACTTTATATAATTTTTGTTGAATTATCTTATAGGGGTTCGCGGTTAGAACCCTATCACACTACATGAAAATTGGAAAATTCAACCGAAAAAATTGACGGGTCAAGACTCTCGAATTTTAGAAACTGAATTTTGACTGTCTAAGACCGTCGAAATTCTTGATGTTCCCAGATCTGACGGCTTAGAGCTGTCGAATTTCTCCCATCCTTCATTAATTTGACAGTTTCGGGCTGTCAAAAAACAATTGACAATGAAAATTTTGTTGCCAATTCGACCTCTTGGTCCGTCGAATTTTATGAAATTTGACGGCCCAAGGGCGTCAAATTTGGGTTTTTTTCACATTGTGTCTGCTCTCACTGTTTTAATTTATTACTATTTTTTTCATATACCAACATTGTTTTTAAATTGAAGGGTAAATTACACTTTGACCCCCATCATTTTGCATAATGCCATATTGACCCCCTAACATTTTGACGATTGCACTTACCTTCCTTCACACACAGTGTTAAAATTTATATATATATATATATATATTGACTTCATTACTAGATAGTTCTTCTCAAAATACCTAAAACACATATATTATAATTGCAAAACAAGCATTCAAATCAAAAGTTACAATAAAATCTCAACTTTGTTCGTCATTTTTTAATTATAAATCATTGAAATAAATCGAAAAATACATCAAAATATTCAAAATTAAAAGTATACAAATCTCCATTCATCATTCACGGTCAGAAATGATTGCAATCTCAGTTGAAAAAATTAAGTATGTAAAGTAGATGAGAAAAAGGGTAGCTTGGGTATTCCAAAAATATTACAAATAGATATGAGGTTGAAGGACCATTAAGAGAAAAGAAAAGAAAAAAAGAAAAAAAAAAAAAAAAAAAAGCAACGCATTGTAAATATTACAAAAGTTAGGGACTATTTCTAAAACCCCTCTCACATGGTCTATTAAGTAATCTTTCCAAAATAGAAACAAAGCCAAACGTAACGACGATAATATGATAAGAAAATGCAAATCAAAGTATCAAACATCGTACATACCTGTCATTTTATTTCTAGAATCGTGATAATTTGACTTAGGCACTTGGCATACTCAATCAACACCTCTAACATGACAGACTCGGAACCGTATCTCTGCTCTCCTTGGGATGCAAAAAGGCTCCCCATAAAAAAGGTGCAGTTTTGTATCCCGAAGAGAGCACTTCTATGGTTTCTGATCCTATCAAGTCAGGGTGTTGATTGAGTATGCCATGTGCCTAAGTCAGAATACCATGACTCTTGTTTCTATTGTTTATTTGTCGTTCTCCACTTCACCCGGTTGCACTACTGGTTGCACTACTGGGTGCACTACTAGTTGCTTTACTTCCTCATCGTTTACTGCATCCTGGTAAGGAAACCTAGTTGCTACAAAGGTATAGGCACTTAAAATCACAAAGCACACTATAGATAATAGATGAAAATATCTGTCCATATGAAACTTGGCCTTGGCATCATCTGGGTCATCCACCTCATTTGGGATCCATGGACTACCTGCCCACTCAGCGCTTTTGTTATCAAAACAAGAAATATAGAAAAAATCGTTCCCCCTCCAATCATAGCTTCAGTGAATGCATAAGCATACCTCTTCATTGAATACGGGAGTTGATGGTAAAAGAAATCTTGGACACCATCATGAATTAATCCATCCATAGCTCCAAACAAGAGGAATTGTGGAGTTAACCAAAAGACAGTTATTTTCGTGGGCAGATGATTCCGCCTTTCAGTTTCTACCCAAGCAGCAATTGTGCAACAAAATGTAGAGAAGATCATTCCAACAGCAATTTTAATTGAAGGCGCATACTTCCTTGCTGACCCAGATAGTGCGTTCGATATTAAAAACTTATATAGTCTTTTAGTTACTACACTCGATATCGTTGCTATACCGACAAAGATGTTAAGAGTTTGTGTTATTCCACCCAGACTTTCTTTCATGTTGTTTCCTTGATCGAGGAAGAAGGTATTTCCAACAGATTTCACCATACCATACGCGAGGAAGGTCATGCACATCGGAGTCATTCGTAACAAACGTTTAACTTCCTCTACTTCTGTTACCGTGCAAAGCCTCCATCTACTTCTTTCTTCTTTTATTTCCATCGGATTATGAGATGATGACTCTATCATGGCAGCTTTGTCCAAGAACCTACAATGTATCAAGTCATTATATTTGTACGCAACGTTTAAATGAACCTACGTTAGATTTTGATCAAATGAATTCTTTTGGAAAGTATTAAAATTTTGAAATTAAATTATCCACATATTTTGTTTAGCACATCTTTTGTGCGGAAGTGAAACAAGAATAATAAATCAAGAAAAATCAATGGCACGAAAGACATTACACATTCGACATACTACCTTCTCTCATTATAATAGTAGAGATAAGGGGAATGCTAATGTCCAACATTTCATTGAGATGTTTGTATCATCTAATACTTTTTATTTTTTTCAATAATATTCTTAATTATTTTACTTTTAGTGTAAAATATAAGGGCATTATGGTCCTTTGAATATTAAATATTTGTCTTTGTTGAAAAAGGAAATAGTATATAAGTCATTATCTAGTACAGTGACATAGGAACGATGTCTATGTGGCACACTTTGAATGTTAGAATAAACACATTGGGATGCACGAACGGCTTAGTGAAGAGCCCAAGCTGACTTAAACTCAGCTAAAGAGTGCCAGGTATACATCATTCCTATTTTACAGGAACGGGAAACCGGATCTCGAGGCATAATATTTTCGTAGAACAATTTACAATATTTATTACATTAAAAGCATTTTATACTAAGGGCCAAAATGTCCTTGAAAGATAAAGAACTGGAGATTGCTAACGCCCCAAAATGCCCTTGAAAGATTCTAATGTCCCAATGACACATTGGACATTCATTTATAAGAGAGAGAGAGTGGCACATGGGATGTTAATATCATGTATATATAAAATCGTGATAATGTGACTATGCCACGTGGGATACTCATTCAACTCTCTTGATGTGACAAGTTTCGAAATCGTAGATATGTATGTCTCAAGATACAAAACTGCATTTCCCCATAAAAATGTGTATCCTGAGGGAATCTGTACCTCTACCCTAAGGGCACCCATTAAAGTGCATTAAATACAACCGTGGGATTTGACATTTGAACCGAAATTGCCCTCAAAAAATTTTTCTTTTATTAAAATTACCCAAAGATGCTTATTATCAAGGGGAATTTAATGCACTTTTTACGTGTACCATAAGCGCACTCGTTAACAAGACCATATATAATTTTAAAATTTTAACTATCATAGTTTTGAGAATCGTGCATTTGCAGGTTTTGTTTTGATAAATAAAAAAAACCCCCAAATAATTAGAAAAGTTAAATTTATTGTGAGAAATTTGTTTGGCTTAAGTTTTTGTCGTCATAATCCTTTATTCTCCCTTCTCATTGTAGTAGTAAAGATATCCATTGCTTCATTGGGATATTAGCATCATCCAATACTTTTATTTCTCAATAATGTTCTTAATTGTTTTATCTTTTAATGAAAAAGACCAAATATTTTGTCCTTTTGAAAATTAAATACTTGTCTTCACCAGAAAAGAAAAGGGTTTTATTAACATATGCCTTAAGGGTACATGTTATGAAACATAAAACACCTTGGAAATAAGCATTTCTAGGTGTTTTTGGTAGGAAAATTTTCTTTATCATTCTTAACGTGTTCACATAACGCAAAAGAAAATGAGTCGTGTTGGATTGACATCAATTCACACTTTGCTGGCATGGAGGTGCACACACAACCATAGATGCTTTTCACTCGTATCTCAATGAAAAACATTTATGGTTCCGTACACACTTCCACGACAACAAAGTGTCAATTGAGATCACTCTATCATTATTCAAAGAAAATTGTCTATAAAAGTGTTTACAACAATTATTATATTAAAAGCATTTAATATCAAAGGACCGAAATGCCCTTGAAAGATAGAAATTTTGGAGTGCGATTGTCCCACATCACCTGGGTATCAAGACCTTAAGCTATATATGAACCTAGGGCAATCCTCACCTTACAAGCCGATTTTGTTAGAATGAGTTAGGCCCATGGGCTTCTACATGGTATCAGAGCGGGTAACTACAGGGATGTAGGAGACACATACACATGAGGGGGAATGTGAGCGATAGTCCCACATCACCTGGGTATCAAGACCTTGGGCTATATGTAAACCTAAGGCAATCCTCACCTTACGAGCCAGTTTTGTGAGGATGAGTTAAGTCTATGGGCTTCTAGATTGGAGAATGTTAACGTCCTAACGATACATTGGACAATAACATTATATATGAGTGAGAGAGAGAGAGAGAGAGAGAGTTACTTGTATCGATCTGTATGAGGTAAAATGTGCCCACCATCGTTTTGCTTCTCGTAGGGAACATTATTATGATCTTGAACATGATGAGTACGACACTTCAAAATGAAAGCAACTAACACACAAAGCACATGTTTGAGTGGGCTCTCACGTTGTTCAGTGCGTCCTTTTACAAAGTCTTCTCTATGGTAATAGAAGACAAACACAATGATGGGTATCATAAGTGATGAACCAATTCCAAACAATAATCGCCAACTTGGTATGAAAATAATTGTTGCTGTAATGACGATGTCCCAAATGAACACAAACCCATTTTTCAAGAAATTTTTTACGGACTTCTCGCCTCTTTTTTCTTCCCACAATGCTTCGACTGACGTTGTTAAACTAGATCTCCCAACTACCACGAGTGCAAATGCCAAGTAACATAGTCCAGACCCTAGTGCATTTAAGCATTTGTGGTCATTGTCATTGTCATTTCCATGTCCTTGACATGTGGAGAACACGGCAGCCTTGAACAACGTGGTCACACTCGTTAGAAGGCCCAATCCCTGCAAAAGATGCCCATGGTTAATTTTACCTTACTAGTATGTATATATATATATATATATATATATATATATATATATATATGTTGGGGGTAAGCTGGACATGAACTCACGACCTCAAAGTTGTTTTCAAATGTGTCAAATCAACTGAACTATGAGTTTAAGCCCATTTTATGACTATTAGTATATGACCATAGCACTAGTGTATATGACAGCCACGTCACTGTAGTTAGAGGTAGCCAAAACTCGAGACCAGGTTGTAAAGAGCAAATTCTTTTGTCTTTGTATAAAAAGTGTGATTTGCAACAGGTACTGCTTGTTGGCAATGTTCAAGAATATGCCTTTTGGGGTCCGGAAGTGCTTCCAAAAGTTATAAAGCTTATTTGGTGAAAAAGGCTTTTGCATGCATTTTGATAATTGAATTAAAAGTAATGGACATTTTGGTCATTAATTTTAAACTCTAGAAACATTTTGAAGGCCATTAAGCAAAATATTATATACATTTTAGCCCAAACAATCATTTTTATGCTTTGTCCGAATTCAAGCAAAAATCAAAACCCAAAATTAAGTGTACACTTATTTGAGAATTAGGAAGCTAAATGCTAACCAACAGATTCTTTCTGCCGAAAGTGCTTTGAAGATAAAATCGACCAAACTGTACAAAATGTTAGTTGAGGTAGTGTCCATGAAAACAGTTGGGAGCATCCCCAATCTCAACCCGAGTTTGATCTTTTAAAATCGGGTTAGGTAGTTTTGAGCAATTTGGTCAAGTTGGGCGGGCTGGGCTCGTTGAATTACCATTATTTCAATTTTATTAGTCTATATATTTTTATATTTAAAAAAATAAATAAATAAATCACTAGTAAATAGAATCGCATAGAACCTTCAAATCCATCATTGAGAGAATGTTTAGACAAATCATACCTTAAAGTCCACATCAATAGAATTCAATTGTCCACGAGCCATAAAAATAATATGGAATAAAAATTTTAAATAAAAATTCTATAACTAATAAATAATATTTATCTAATAGTATTTGACTTTGAGTTCAGATTGAGTTGGGTTGCCCAAACCCTCAACCCGAATTAAGGTCGAGTTGAGATATTCTAACCCAGGCTCAACTCATCTTCTACATAACTCGGCCTTGACTCGCTCATCAATCGAGTAGAACTTGGGTTGAATTCGAGCCAGCTCGCCTAGGTTGCAGCCCTACTTGAGGTATATTTTTATTGTTCTTTGGGGAAAGGGTAAAATATGTAATTGCGCGTTTTCTCTTTATAGTGGAATTGGTGTGATTCATAGACGTACCTCAATCTTGAGAGAATCGCATAAAAATCTATGTTTCTATATGTGATTGCATCTTATTTCTTTTTTTTACCTCAATTGTTTATGTTCAGCTTAACAACTAGTATCAAAACCTTTAGGTTCAAAGGCGTGCAATGTACAAAGAAGGAAAAGTGAAAATCGAAAAGTTCAATGGTTCAAACTTTGGATTTTGGAAGAGGCAAATCGAAGATACCTTCTACCAAAAAGATTTTTATCTCTCTTTAGGAGGAAAATTGAAGAAGCCAACAAATATGATAGATGACGACTGAGATATTTTTGATAAGAAAGCCTTGGATACGATTAGACTATCTCTAATTTCATCTGCGATGTTAAATATCTCTAAGGTGAAGACGACATTAGATCTGATAGCTATTTTTTAAAGATGTACAAGAAACCTTCACCCTCAAATAAGGTATTCTTAATGGAAAGACTCTTCAATATCAAGATGGCTAACGTTGCTAATGAGACTAAGCATCTGAACAAGTTCAACACATTCATGAGTCAATTAGAATCTGTTAGGATTAGTTTTGAAGATTAAATCAGGGTTAAAGTGATTTTATCTATATTGTCACATAGTTGGGATAGTTTGGTGATGGCCGTGAAATTTTTTTCTAGTTTTGGTATGTTGAAGTATGGTGATGTTATTAGTGTACTCCTAAGTGATGGAACATGTAGGAAGACTTCAGGAGCATAGAGATATCGTGGAATGCTTTAAATGTGAAAAAAGATGCAAAATGACAAAAAGTTGGAACAAAAATTGTGGATGTTCAAAATCAAGGAAAAATAAGTTGAAACCTCCCTAAGGAAAATGAGATAGTTGTGGAACTATGGTAAAAAGGGACACTTGAAAAGGAATTGTAAAGCTGCAAAGAAATCTATTGAAAAAACTAATTAGAGAATTAAATACTCGGTACACCTCTCTAATGATACTGATCATGATGCTTTAATTTCGTCTGTTGCTGCACGTAATGACTCGTGGGTTGTAGATTTTAGTGCATCATTCCATGTTATTTGTCATCGACAAATCTTACAAAATTATGTGCAGAGTAATTTTGGAAAGGTCTACTTTGGGGATGACTTTTGCAAAATTATTGAAAAGATGTATAAATTAGCGTATCAGATGATATATCTCTACAATTGAAAAGTGTGAGGCATGTTTAACAATTAAAAAGAGTTTTTTTTTTCCTGGTGGGCAGCTTGCGGATTTAGGAACATTTACCACATCCTGGGGTGATTCATGGAAGATGACAAGATGGGTTTTGGTGGTAGCTCATCGTAAGAAAGAAAGTACATTTTACGTTATATTTGATACCAATAATTCAATTATAGTGGCAACCGCAGGGGTGGATACAAATATATGGTATCGAAGGCTTAGGCACATGAGCAAGAAGGGAATGAAGGTAATTTATTTAAAAGGTAAATTGTCTGGATTAAAATAGATTCATTTAGAATTTTGTGAAGATTGCAGAATTTTACAAATATCAAAAGGGCTCCAAAGCTTTAGAAATTAGAGTTGGTTCACACTGATGTATAAGGATAAACCTAGGTACCTTCACTTGGTGGTTCTCGTTACTTTGTTAATTTCATCGATGATAATACTAGAAAGCTTTGGATTTACTTTGTAAAACATAAATTTAAGGGATTTACTGTGTTTAGAAAGTGGAAAGCTTTGGTTGAAAATGAAACAAGTCGAAATATAAGTCCCTCAAGTTAGATAATGGTGGGAGTATTGCATTGATGAATTTGAAGAATGATGTGTATTTAGTTGGATCAAATGTTTGAAAATAGTCCAAAGAAACCATTAAAGAATGGTGTTGTTGTGCACATAAATAGAACTATTATAAACGTTCCAAAAATATGAGGATTCATGTAGGGTTGCTTAAATCTTTTTGGATTGATGCTATGAACACTTTCGCTTACTTAATTTGCGGAGGACCATCAATTGCATTGGACTTTTGACTACAAGAAGAAACATGGACTGGAAAAGAGGTAAGTCTGTCATACTTGATAATTTTATATTGTACTTCTTATATTTATATAGATTCAAATGATAGGAGTAAATTAGACCCTCAATCCATAAAATGCATATTTATTGGATATGACATTGATGAGTTTGGCTACCAATTTTCAAACCAAGAAAATTAGAAAATCATTAGGAGTAAGGATGTCATAATCAATAATAAAAAAAAAGTTATGCAAACGGATCCGGAGAAGTCATAAAGAAAAGAAAAGTTTCAAAAAGTCCTAAAGATGATAGGTGTGTGAAATTTGATGAAATATTGTCAAGGGGTATATTAAAACCTATTGATTGAAATATTCAAGTAAAAACTAACTTCTCTTACTCATGCCTCTCTTCCCTCCACTAAGGAAATCTATAAGATTTACCTAAGGAAACACCCCCAACTGGGGATTTATCCTCATTGCATTATTTATTGTTGATTGATAATGGTGAACTAGAGTATCTTGAAGAAGTTATGCAAGTTGAGACAAAAAATTAGTGAAAACTTATTATGGATGATGAGATGAATTCTTTGGCATCAAATCAAATATGACATTTGGTTGAGCTACCCAAAGATAAGAAAATTTTACATAATAAGCTGGTCTACAAATTGAAAGAAGAACATGATGAGGCCAAGAGATATAAGGCCAAATTGATTACGGAAGGTTTTCAACCAAATCCAAATATTGACTCCACATACATATTTTTTCTTACTGTGAAATTATCTACTGTCAAATCTATTTTGAGTATTGTGACAATAGAAGACTTATATCTAGGATAGTTAGATGTAAAAATATTATTTCTCCATGGTGATTTAAATGAAGATATTTACATACAATAGTCACAAAGGCACTTGACAATAGGAAAATAGAATATTATATGTAAGATCAAGAAGAATTTGTATGGGTTAAAGCACGTGCCCAGACAATCGTACATCACATTTGATAATTCCATGTCTAATACTGGGTACACTATGTGTCATACTAACCATTGTTGTTATTTTAAGAAGTTTAGTGATTCATACATTATTCTTCTATTGTATGATGATACGTTTGTTGTAGGTTCAAGCATGGTTAACAAGGTTGAAAGAATAACTTTAAGAAATTTTCTATGAAAGATTTTGGTACGTCAAAACAAATCCTTGGAATATAGATTAGTAGAGATGGGAAGAATAGTCAGTTGATGTTATCTCAAGCGTAATAAATTGAAAAATACTGAAAAGATTGTAGACATGAGATTTTCGAGTTCGAAGATCTCTCCTACTTGGGTTTTGGAGTCATTACTATTCTTTTTTAGAAAATGGTGTGAATGGTTACCTAGAAAGTTATTTTTGAAAGATCATTTTTCGTTAGTGATTCTTGTATGAATAAAGTCCATTAGCTCACCCTAAATCTAAGTAAGGGGGATCCATATTAGGGGATAGGAAAGATGTTAGACACCATATTCCCTTCACCCTTGGTGGTAACCTCGAATTCAATCTATTTTTGAAAAATGCAAAAAAATTGGATAAACCAATTTTGTGCCCTCGAGTGTGATGGATTTTGATTTCGATTTAAACCAAATAGGGTTATGTTATTGAGGAAGGGGTCCTATCATGATTCATACCTTTGAACATGTTTGAAGAATGTAGACTCTTCGATAAAGGGCCCACTTTCATAAAAAAGGGGGATATGCCATAATCCAAAAAGTGTTTTGTGGTGTGTGCATTAGTGTATGAATTTTAAAAATATTTTTTGAAAAGATTTTTCAACCTTTACCCTTTCAATCAAATCGGAGCTCGATCTACTAGAGGTAGAAAAATGCTTTCATCCCATCTTAAGGCTAAAAGAAAAACAAAACTAAAAGAAAAAGATGAGAGAAGTAGAAGGGGGAAATATGGAGGGGCGAGAGATAAGAGATTATTTCTTTTCTTTTAGTCATTACTCTACCTTTCTTGACTTAATTTTCTTTAGGTCTTCCTCTTGATTTTCAAAAATAGACTTCTTGGTCTTAGTCTTGGTGTGTTTGTATAGTAAAGGTTGTGAGAAAATTGAGAGTTGAGAATGAAGCTTGAGAGTGATTTTCAAGACTTCTTTTCTTCCCCTCCTCCTTTGTGTTGAGAATGGCGGTGAAGTTTTATAAGATTTTAGAGATAACTTTTAAGGGTAAAATAGAATGAAAAGGTGAAAAATGATAGAGTGGTGTAAGATTTATGAGAAGGGGTGTGTGTAAATTGAGAGTAGTGGAATGGCATTTGTGAAAGAAGTGTAAGCAAGTTGTTTGTAACCTAAATGAGTTGGATCTTTCAATCCATTTGGGTTGATTATTAGATGAGTTGAATGAAGTGAATTTTAATTAGAAGAATGGAGGGATTTAAAAGAGTAATTGTTGATTTTTTTAGAGCGTGGAGGAGATGGTGACATGTATCAAATAGGTGTGGGTGTGTGTGTGTGTTAGGTGATTTGATTAAGGAAAAGGGGTGTGAGGTGGTTTGTGATGAGGGATTTGGAAAAAATGGTGAGGGTAGGTTATAACATTGGTAGGGGTGAGATGTGGATAGGTTAGTTTTTTAGTGAAAAGTGATGGGCTTAGTAGATGAATTAGGGAGGTAGGTTGAGGTGATAACATGTGTTCCCTTTTATTGATATTGGATCATTGCAATGATTGGTGGTGATTATTGGATTTGGGTTTAAGCGTAGGATAACAATTTTGGGTTGGGCTTTGGATCTTATAGGTTTGGGTTGAATTGAATTTTATTAAGGTAGGGTTTAAGACGTGTGATGATGATGGTTTTGGGTTGGGTTTTAGGTCCAAATTGCTTAGAAGTTGGGTTGGATTTGATTAGGATAGGATTGGGTTGAGTTGAGAAGTGAGGCAGTGAAGGTGCAGAAGTGAGGTTCCTAGCCCATGGGCTAAGTAAGAGGGGCCCTACGTTATTTATTTGAGAGATTAGTCAATTTTTGAGGATTTGGGACTTGGGGCCAATTCCATTTTTCGTGTACTTTTGGGTACTTTTCATGGAGGGCCCGCCCAAATTTGGGTGTCTACAAAAATTCAACTTGAACATTGTCAAGCCAGGTAACACTCCTCTAGTTAATCACTTCACACTTTCTAAGATGTAAGGTGGAATAACAAATGAAGAAATGCAATACATGTCAACGGTACCAAAAATTATGAGGTCCATATGTCATAGAGTAGACTCATTTAGGTCCATTAATACATGAATGTCTTGCCTTTATATCTCAATCCTTGAGACAAAATATGTCAAACAACTGAAGTTTGATTTTTGGCACGTGGATTTGGTAAGGGGTGGGCCAAATGATTATTGTTTAGTGAATCTAGAAGACAGAGTCACACAACTTGCAAGAGAAAATGGATATAAAATATCTACCCAATTCTTGGGTGTACAGTATCTTGAGTCATTCATTGGTTGATTAATGGCAAAATCTTCTCTAAAAGGCCTGGGCCTTTTAGAGAACTCGACTAATTCTCAAGATCTCCACTTCTTAAGGTGTGGTCATGGCCATCTCATGAACACAAATTTGTTATCTAGAATTTATGTGCTAAGCTGATAAACTAATTAATGGTAGGACGCCATGTGTATTAAATGAGAAAGAGAGTGAATTTGGGTTGGCAATGAATCGAAAAATAACCGCTTCCCAACTCGTCCAACTCAAATAAATTTGACATGGGCAAAGTTTTTCTACCCGATTAAGAATTTGGGTAATACTACCCAAAAAAAAATATAGGGTTGGCTATGAATATATGCTATATCCTATCCGATAACCCGTTAACATGATGGCAAAATTGTTATTTTATATTTTATATAAAATATACTTAAATAATTAGGATTTTCTTCTCTACTCTCTAATCTCCCCCTTCTCATAGGATTTCTCTATTCATAAATAAATTCAACGAGGTGAGCCCGATTTTATGTTATATCTATTTGATTACATGATGTTGTAGAATTTTTTATTACATAATTTTTATTATTGAAGTAAAAGATTTAGTTGGGAGAAGGTAAAAATTTAAGTGACCCAAAATTCGGGTGTGGTTATCCAAGTAAAATTAATAAAAATTCGGATATGAGTATATTATAGTATGGGTATATGTGCTAAATTTGGGTATAGAGTCAGTAAAAGCTTTAACCTGCCGCTGCCAATCCTAGAGTGAACGGTTATTAGAGAGAAAATTTGGGAACATTTTAAGTATTTTATTTAGTATTTTTTTCAATATACATGGCATCATGCCACTGGTTCATCTGCTTAGCACATAAATTTCGAAATTTCTAATCTCTGTTTCAACCAAACCTTTATGGTTAACTTATAGATTTTCTCTTAGGAAAATATTGGACTGACTTCATTGGACACTGTTTTCAACACTATGTTGATGTGGCAATGACAAAATACCAAAGATATCTTTCCTCGAGATGCAAGTTAAAAATGAATGGTTCTCTATCCACTGCCACATCAGTGTAATGTTGAACGCAGTGTCCAACATAGACAATGTAACACGACTCTTTCTATTATCATGCTAAGCTGATGAAATAATGGCATAATGCCACGCTATTACCCAAAAATGGTTGAGATGACAAAAGACATACCAAAGGAATTAACGTAAGTTTTTTCAAAATCATTTTGCGGGAATCCATATAAAATATCCCTTTGTACCGTACAAAGCACACCTGATTTTTTAGGAAAGATTTTATTGCCACACCAACGTTTGCTAATGCTACCCTAATTCTTATGTAAATCACCTTAGAATTAACACACATCTTGGGGTTGACTTAGCAAAAGTTGGTGTTGTAATAGAAACACTCTTTTCTAAGGGATTAGGGATGGCAAGTTTGCCCCGCCCCACCCCACCGGTGCCTCACCTTGACCCGCCCATATAAGGTTGGGTTCTTACACTTTCAAATCGTTTCAGGACAGTATTGGTATTAAAAATGGAAAATTGATTCGGTTTTGAGTTGGTTTTGAAATTAAAAATGATTAACCAATCTGGTTTTGGGGCGGGGACAGTTTTGATATATACCTTGCCCTCTTAACCCACCCCACCAATCCACTCCGCCCCGACCAACTTCTTAAATTACTTATCACACCTTAATTAAAGATTTAAACACAACATTAAAACATTAGAAAGTTTTGGCTTAAATTATTATCTCAATGTTTCAAAACATTATAACTCTCATTCAAACAATTTCAGTAGTTATTATAATTTTGATTAGGGTCATATTAAATCTTAAATCCAGAAAAACCTGAAATCTAAGGAAGAGAGAGAAAAAGAGAGAGCTTCTATTGGCACCTCAACTTTTACTTGTTAGCGACTTGCTTCTTTGAAAAGGTGGGGCAGGGGTGGATTTTAGAAAAACTATTAGGGGTGGGGATGGGTCAAAAAAATCATACTCGAATAAGGGTCAGAACGAGTTTAAAATCAATAATGGTAATCGGGGCCGCTCCCCATTGCCATCCCTATAAGGGATATGATATAAGCCTTAACCAATTTATTTAAGTAGCATGCAGAATAAAACCTGCCTAGTCGATCCATTAGATCAATAATTATAATTGAAGCCCTGGCCTATATTCTATTGGACCTAAAGATGGCCCATCTGTCCAACTGAGCAAATCAATATGTTTATAGGGGCAAAGAACTCACAAGGAAATAGCAGATTGAGGAGAAGAATAGCATGCCATAATTGGTGAGGTAAACATCGACCAAGATGGCTCCACCGATTTGCAGAATGCCCGACATGGCATCAATCACATTCATATAAGATGCGGCCAAAATGGGCCTCATAAACAGGTAATCTGTGAAGAATGTCATCAAGTTGAATACCGCGTTCTCCATATATTCAATCACAATGATTGCAACTGTGATGAAAAAAAATAAAACTAGTTATTTCTATAGTTAACCAAACTATAACCAACTTCTTTTCCTTCCAAAAGACTATATTGGATCCACGGAATTTGTTATTTGGTGCAATGTTTTCAAACCCCGACCCATTAGGCAAGGCATTTATGCCTGGGGGCCTCACATGCATTAAATAAATAGAATTGTGATAATCTGAGTACCTTACATGGCACACTCAATTGACTCTCCTGATGTGACAAGTTTTGGAACTGTAGATATATACGTCTCGGGATACAAAAGTGCAACCTAAGTCATACAGATCTACGTTTTCCGAATTTGTCACGTCAAGAGAGTTTGATTGAATGTGCCTTATGGGGTAGTCAGATTATCACGACTCAAATAAATAATACAACTAAAATTTTATTTATCATAAAGAGGATGAGCTCAAGAGAATGATTTGGAGTTTTTGGCGAAATGAAACCATAAAGTAGTAGACACGAGAAAGATCTTCCAAAGACTAAGGCTTTTTTTGAATAAGCCAATTCACATGGGACCTTGCAGATCCATTCTTTTTCCTATTAAAAGATCAGCCCTTTGTCTCTGTATTTTCACGTCAAGAATTCTTTACAGATCAAGAGATATTGATATTAAAGAACTAAAAAATTCAGATAACCACACATTTCAAAATTTCAGATTCCAAATTTGTATTCATTTTAATAAATAATATCATTATTTTATATTTGAGCAAAAACAGAACTTTTTATATATTTAAATTGTTGAAAATTCCTATAGTAAATGAATATTTTATATTTATATAAAAATAATAATACAATTGAATATTATTTTTCAGTAATTTCCTCTGTATAGTACTAATTGCTGCACACACAAAATATTTATTTATTTATATATCAATTCAATTCTACTTAACGAATTTCTTTGCAAATATTACTATTTTATATTAGGATTCCCTTTCTAAGTGTTACAATTATGTTGCATGCTGGAAATGATAAAGAAATAGAATAAAGGAGAATTTTATAAAGTTTGGACTAATTTGCTTAAAAAGTACAAAAATAGATAAAGAAAGGAAAAGAATAAGAAGAGAGGAACAAATATATTAATTTAGAAAAGTAAAAAAGATTAATGTAAGACATAATATACGGTGAGAAAAAATGAAGTAGAAAAGGCCTAAAATTGACTTTTTAAGGAGAAATTAGTTAAAGGACCCTGGCGGAGGGATTTATTTCTAAATAGTCCCTAAGTTTTGCGTGGTACCTCGATAGGACATTTAGTAAATTTTTATTTTCTTAATGACCTCTTATTATTGGCAAATTCGTCACTTTTTTTTATTTACTATCGAGTTCACCACTTTTTAAATAAAAAGTGATAAACTCAACACTAGTAAAACCCACCCTAAGATTAAGGATAGACGTGGGGTTTTTTTCATCCTCTAGCCGACCCAAATCCTTTCCCATTTACCCATGAATCTCTAACCAAGAAGAAGAAGAGATCAAGGTGAGACTTAGTTGTGATTTTTCTTATGTAATTCCTTTCTAAACTTCCCTCCTATATATTCCCCTCTTTACAGTTAAGCAAATTTATTTTTATGTTTTTTTTTCTTATAGCAATGTAGATCTTAGTTTGTTGTAGTGGAGCTTGGAGGTAGAGAGTAAAAACCTCCTAGTTGTAATCTTCTCATATAAATCCTCAATAAGCTCTCAAGAGCATTAGAATATTTGTTCTTTATTTTTTTTTTTTCAAATTTTAAATTCTTAAATTAGTTGTTATTTACTTTCCTTACAAGTTTAAATTCCTAAAATAAATATTTTCATTTTCTTTCATAATGACTTAAGAGTTAGAGAATAATCCTTTCTTTGAAATAACCTTCTCTTTCTAAATCGATTACATGCATGTATTATATGCACGCATATCACTATGTTTTCTCTAAAATAACTAAGAGTCAAAGTTGTTGCAATTTTTTAAGAGATCCGAGTCAGTTTAGATTTTGTTGTTTTTGTCAGAGCTTACATATCCTTTTTATATTTTGAAGAGGGGAAGCTAATTATGATATTTGCATTCTTTTATCACTAAGCTATAAGGGGGGGGGGGGGGGCGAAGAGTTGAAGATCTTGAAGATGAGTACATTTAGGGAGAAAAATCAAAATTTTTTGTTAGAGACTGAAGAAAAGGGTATTTAAATTCATTTCTTATTAGTCTATGAGATAACAACTAAGTCATCTTTCATTTCCCAAAAAACTTATCTCATAACTCGTCGACTGACTAGTTTTTTACTTGACTCGACTTGATGAACATTTGAATATATCATATTTTCAATTTTTAAAACTATAATTAGTATACTATATTTTATGACCTAAAATTCTATATCTTCAATATCTTTGTTTTTTAGGCCCTGCTTAGTACCACGTAAATGCAAAATATTTGCACCACAAATGATTTGTAACACTTTTTGGATTGCAAACTATTTGTTGAAATTTGTGAAGAGCTTAAGAGTTTCATGCCAATAATTTGCAATGCAAAATATATATATATATAGGGTCGGGTTTCGTATACCCCTATTACGACTCACATTGCAACACACCATTTTATCTTATATGGGCAAAAATGTTTGGAACGGGCTGATTTTTTTGTGAGGATGATTTCTATGGTGAGATCATCCTTGCCAAAAATCAGCTCATTATGAAACTTCTAGCCCCATGTTTACAAGTTGAAAATTTTTAGACTGTCCAATTTTTGTAAATCAATTTTTGTAAATCAGTTTTGGAATGGGATGATTTTTTGTGAGGATGATCTCTGTGATGAGGGGATCATCCTGGCAAAAAATCATCCCATTCCAAAACTTCTAACCCCATCAAAATTGATTTACAAAAATTGGACGGTCTAAAAATTTTCAACTTGTAAACATGGCGCTAGAAGTTTCATAATGAGCTGATTTTTGGCAAGGATGATCTCCTCACCATAGAGATCATCCTCACAAAAAATTAGCCCATTCCAAACATTTTTGCCCATATAAGACAAAACGGTGTGTTGTAATGTAAGTAGTAATAGGAGTATACGGAACCCGACCATATATATATATATATAATTAAAATAAAAAATAAAATTGAGATTGTAACCAAGCACCTTAAATTAGATTCCAACAAAACATTTGGAAAGAATCTACTGATCAAAATGTAGAAGTAGATCAAAATAAAGTGTGTTTCGCCAAAGGATTTCATCCTTAATATAATGGATTAGGATCCGTGTACACACATATCTACTCATATATCTACAATGTGTTTTGTCTTATGTGGGTTAAAAGTTTCTGATTGAGCTGATTTTTGGTGAGGATGATCTCTATGATTAGGAGATCATCCCCACAAAAAATCAACTAATTATAAAACTGCTATCCCCATATGTATGAGTTGAAGAATCGTGGACGTACATTTTTTGTAAATCACTTTTTACAAGGTTAAAATTTTCGGATTGAGCTGATTTTTGGTGAGGATGATCTCCTCATCATAGGGATCATCCTCATCAAAGATCAGCTCGATCCGAAACTTTTAGCCACTAGGACAAAATACGTTATAGATATATAAATAGATATGTGTACACGAATCTGACCCTAATATAATATGTTACTGTCATTAATTATATAATTAAATATAAAATTTTTATTTACCTAAGATAAGGAAACTTCGCTTCAACAGACTGAAGCCTTCTTGGACCCCTACTATGAAACTCAAGTAACATAAGAACGTTTGGAGCTTCAAATCAACCCATCCCATTGTAATCTCTTCACTTCACACACAGCAATGGACACTTGATGATCAGGTTGCCATTTATATAAATTCTTGAATGTTGCACAATAGCAGAAAAAGAAAGAGTTTCCAACATAAGGATCAGATAACAAGTAAAGCATAATTTGTCTAGAGATGGGAAATTTTTTTTTTCTAGTGGTCCAACTATTGGACTGCATGGTCACATCTTTAAATCTGACTACCCCACGAGGCAAACTATCGATTATCCTCACGTGACAAGTTCTGTAGATTTGCACACATGGTGCAAATCCCCATAAATTAACTGTATCTCGAGGGAACGAATTGCTTTTTGCCGCATAGAAAGTTATTCTGTGTGAAATGGGCTGGCCCACCATATGGAGGACCAAGGGAACTGAGATTGCTGTTGGCTTGTAGTGCCGCACGATTGTTCGTGGGACTACGTCTGTGACAATGGGCTTCAATCCCAACCTTTCTTGTGCCCTTGATCTTATCACATAAAGAGTGAGGCTATTGTGATAACTTTCTTAATAAGATTTTTAATCTTACTATCAGGCATGAGATCAATGTGGATTGTCATTATGGCCCAACAACACTGTAGTCCTCTAAAGTTCATCTCGTAGATCAGATTTTAAAAATAAATATAATAAAAAAATCCTAATTTGGCCTAAATCTGAGGATTAGGTAGTGGCCGACCTCCAAATTTCTAAATTTAGAATTAAAATCCAATGGTTGAAAATAACATTTCCTATTAGAAAAGGTTGAAGTAATATTAAATTTGACATTGTTTGGGACACTGTTGACGTGGATATGTGTACAGACCATAAATTCTTTCATCGAGATATGAGTGAGAAACATTTATGATTTTGTGCACAACAATGTCTCAAATGATGTCATTTTAATGTTACTCTGGCATGACTCTTTCTTATATTTTATTTTTTAAATATTATGCAAATTTATTGCTCTACATCTCAATGGCATCTTAACATGTTTTTGGATGGGACATGAATAAGAGTCAAGAAATTGAATTGTGATAATCTGACTACCTCAGATGACAAGTTTGGGACAGTAGATATGCATTCCTCCAAATACACAGTTGCAGTTTCTCATAAAAAGTGTATGTCAAGGAAATGGTGTATCTCGATGAGCACAAATCTATGATTTCCGAACTTGTCACGTCAGGTAATCGATTGAGTATGCCATGTGCGGTAGTCAAATTATGACTTAAAAGAAATTTTCTTATCTTAATTAAGAATCTATCTTTATAAAGTAAAAGAAGGAGGTCCCAATTAAGCTCCAATCTTTTTGAAAATGTAATTCATGAATGAAACTTACAATTTTTTTCATAAATTTAAATTTCAAATCCAACTGTAAAAATTATATTTTTAACCTTTCTTCCAGATTCGGTCTGGGACCTTTACTTATTTGGTAAGTAAAGCATTTTCGTTCCAATATTTTGTATTTGCTGCTTAGGTCCACATGAAAGGGACGTTAAAGTAAGGCTTGGACTTTGAGTCACGTTTTCATAATTATTCATAGTTACGTTATATTTAGGGGAAATTACTTAAAGGACTCTCCTAGAAAAGTTTATTTCTAAATACTCCCTAAGTTTTGCACAATAGCTTGACAACACATTTAGTAAACTTTTTCTTTCTTAGTGACCATTTGTACTATCGAACTTATAACTATTTATTGTCGAGTTCACCACTTTTTATTTATTGTCGAACTTGACGCTTTTTAATTACTACCGAATTCACCACTTTTTTAAATAAAAAGTGTTGAACTCGACACTGGTAAAATCCTCTCATTTTCAATTTTTGAGTTTTTTCAACTAACATACAGGGAAAAAATCGACTAAAAACTTGAGATAATGATTTATTTAAATGATTTCGACCTAAAATAACTATTCTTGATCGATTTTTATCTAAAAACTAAGAAAAAAATATATGAAAAACCGTAGTTTTTTTACATACACCATCAAAATATTTGAAATAACCCTTGAAATTGATTCTTATTCTTTCTAACGGAATTGAGTTTTGAGACTTAATTGAGATGTCAAAAATCCAAATTTTGAATGAAAATGATGACCTTGAATGGTTAAGACATTCAATCGTGAGAAATGTGGGAGATGAGGTCTAGGGACCATTTAGAAAGAAAAAGTTTACTAAATGTCCTGCCAAGCAACCATTGAAAACTTAGGGACTATTTAGAAAGAATCCCTTCCGCGAGGGTCTTTTAAATAATTTCCCTTATATTTAATAGTGGGATTTTGAATTTGCTGAGTATTTTATTGACTAATTATAAATCGACGTGACAAAACATATGTGTACACGATTGACGTGGGAAGGTCACAGAACTATTGATCTTTTCTCTTGTGTATCCTGAAGAAAAAGATCTTCGGTTCTATGACAAAATTTGCTTTCAATCATCTGCAGCTCAAGGGTAAATTTTATTTTTTTTAATTAGTATTATTTTTTAGAGATTCTATTGGCACATTGTCTTTTACAAACAACAAATTGATCCTTTTGAAATAAAATAGTTGTCTTGTCTCTATTGAGAATGGTGTGTTATAAGTAAATTTTGGTATCTTAATAGAAACTCCATTTTTTTTTTTAAATCCAATCTTGAAAAATTATATTTTTAATTTTGATTTTAAAAATTCTTAAAATTTTGTAAGCATATTTTTCAGAACCTTTCTAAACTTACTTCTTTGAAAACTACTCTTGACATTGCGCACTGATGTGGTCGCATAAAGAATATTTCTCTGCACACTCGCATCATCAAAGTTTTAAAATCAGTTTATCACTTTACTTTTTTTTATGCCACATTGAGACACGGTAAGGATCTTACGATTAAGGAACTTTCCTAATTTGGTAAGAAAAGTGTTTTTCATGCAAATATTTAATAAATATTTGCGTTTAGGAAAAGAGACCTTAAAGAAGAGGCTTCAAGATTTTGAACTCCTCTAACGCACTAACACGTCTTCATATTTTTTTCGTGTTCTTTATATTTGAAAGTAACACCCAAGCAACGTGCAGGTGAATTTTTATTGGGCAAATTACTTAAAGGACCCTGGGTGGAGAGATTTGTTACTAAATAGTCCTTAAATTTTCGGCGGTCTCTTAATAATCTAGTTAGTAAATTCTTTTTTTTTTAGTAATCCGATTGAATGCCCTAACCATTCAAACTAATTGTTTTCATCCAAAAAAATTAATTTTTGACATCTCAATCAAGTTTCGGAGGCCCTTTTCTGTCGAAAAATGATTTAAGAAAAAAGAATAAGTTATTTTCAAGGGTTTTTTCAAACATTTGGAAGTTGTATGTAAAAAAACTTGGAATATATTTTACATTTTTCTTAATTTTTGAATGAAAATATTATAATTCTATTTTCGATAGGTTTAGTTTCTATTTCTATTAGAATTTTGTCGGTAGAATTTAATATTAATTTAGTAGGTATTTGATATGGATTGGTATTTTAGTAAATAGTGGAATTGGTAAATTATTAGGATTATGAATCTTTATTTATAAAAGGATGTAATCCCCTTATCAATTAATAAAGAATATTGTTTTAATTGTGTTTTTTATTTTAGTTTTTGATAATCAAATATCTTTGTAGACAATGGACCAGGCCCGTATCTGGGCTTTGCCCAGTCTATAGACCATGGTCTTGTCCAAGAAATATTCTCAGGGCACGTGCAACGCCCGCACATCACACGCACTAGGTAAGTAAGGGTGCGCCCTTGCAAGTGGCCCCTAAGGAATTAATAGTCATACTGGGTATCGAACTCATGACCTACAGGTATGATTGGAAATTGATCGGTTCAATACTGGATCAGTACCACTCCGATATTGATCCGAAAAATTATAAATATGTACCTAATACGATCTGAATGGATTAAAGAATATGTGAACCGAATCCAATCCATTAATTGCATCCTTATTTTGAAATCAATCTGACCCGATCCAAACACATGCCTTATATTCAAATGGTCAATTTTCAAAAAAATTAAAAAATATAAAAATTTTAAAAATCTATTTTCCAGCAACAAATATGAAGGGGAAAAAAAGACTAAAACGTTTTATCTATATGTATTTATATGAAATTAAGAATTTAAAAAAAAAAATTATGAAAATATGTTCAGAGCGGATTGGGGTTGATCCAAATCCGATTTAAAATTATTTCAGATCTAAGATCTAATTTGAATCTGATCCGAAAATCCAATTTTTCATGTTTTTTTAGGATTAAATCAATTCAGACATCAGGTATATTTCAGATCATTGCCAGCCAACCCCTCAGTGTGTTGAGTACTCAAGATTACCCTTTAAATCATGTTTTTACACAATCCTTGGTGGTTGAGCACTCGAGATCGTTCTTTCTCTCGTTTGAGTAGGCACGTTAGGAATTATGTTCCTAGCAATTGGTATCAGAGCACTGTTTTGGGTATGTCAGCAAAGAAGAAGAAGAAGCCAATAAACATGGGTCTCATGGAGGAACACATTGACTATTTAAAAGAAGCAACCGCCACTATGCAAGTTACCTTAGTGTCAATCCACAAGCTATAGAGAAATTGGCAGTTCAACAGCTACCCCCTTTACCGAATCCTCAAGTACAAGCCACTGAGGTCGTTGGTGGAAACTCAAAGGTAGGAGATCAGGTAGGTGAGCATGATAATCGAACGATTCCAAGACCTCGTGAAAATTGAATTGAAGAAAGATTGATGCCATGCTTTGCTTAGATTGATTTTCCTTGTTTTGATGGGAATAATCCATTGGAATTAAGTTGTATATAAAGCAAAGCAATTTTTCTATTACCATCAATTTGCTGAAAACGAAAAGGTTTCATCTCCGTTTTCAATGTGGAAGGAGTTGTGTCAAAATGATTTCCATGGTATGGTTATAGAAATCCAGATCTGAAGTGGAAAAGAATGGCAAAAGTCATATTAGTTCTTTTTGGATCAACTGATTACGAGAATCTTAATGGAATGTTGATATAACTACAATAAGGTTCCGAATTTGTACAAAATTACCAAGAAGAGTTTCAACAAGTTTCCAATCAAGTTGATGATTGGAAAGATAGAGTCTTGATGAGATCATTCATTCAAGGCCTTCGAAATAAGATCAGGCAAGAAGTGTTGATGTTTCAACTTTCAACATTACAAGAGGCAATGATGTTGGCTCGAAAATAAGAAAATAAACTATTCTAACATAGACATGCAAATCGATCAGTGTCGGGATGGTTACCAATGGTCAAACACACACCAAAAATCTAAATGAGATAATCACGGTACCCACATGACAAATTTTAAGCGATGAGATGAAAGTTCAATGGGACAAAGGATTGTATTATACTTACGATGAATATTACACTCCAGGCCATAATTGTAAGAAGATGCAAATATATTTACTAGAAGGACAAGATGAAGTAGATGACAAAAATATTCCAATTGAAGTTACTTTACCTCCACAATGACATAATCGATTTTTAGATGGCGCATTTTTAGGACTCTATTTTCATTAGGTTTAGTTTCTATTTCTATTAGGATTCTATCAGAAGGATTATTTATTGATTTAGTAGGTATTTGATTTGAATATATATTTTAGTAAAAGTAGAATTAGTAAATTATTAGGACTAGGGCTCTTTATTTATAAAAGGATGTAATTCTCTTATCAATTAATAGAGAATATTGTTTTAATTGTGTTTTTACATAATTCTTTGTGTGTTGAGTACTCGATATCGCCCCTTCTCTCGTTTTCGTTTGAGTTTGAGTGAGCACATAGGGAACTAGGTTCCTAACAAAAAACCGATCAAGAATGATTCTTTTGATTGAAATCATCTAAACAAATCGTTATCTCAAGTTTTTAGACGACCTTTCCATTTATTTTAGTTGAAAAAACTAGAAAATTGGAAATGGGTAAGTCTCACTAGTGTCAAGTTCACCGCTTTTTATTTAAAAAACGGTGAACTCGACACTAAACAATGGTGCGTTCAACAGTAAAAATTGTGAACTCAGCCTTAAATAAAAAAACACCGAGTTCAACACTAAATAAAAAAGCGGTGAACTCGACAGTAAATAAAAAAGCAGTGAGTTCGCCAATAATGAGGGACCATTAAGAAAAAAAAAGTTTACTAAATGTCCTATCAAGCAACAGAGCAAAACTTGGGGACTATCTAGAAAAAAATCCCTCCGTCTGGGTCCTTTAAGTAATTTTTCGATTTTTATTTACCCATAAATTTTCCTAACTTAAGAAAAATCTAATGCTGCAAATTTGCTTTCAGTCATCTGCAATCTCTTTCGTAAATATTATTTACTTAAATTATCAACCTTAGGTATTGAATCAATTTTTGTTTTGGATCCAACCCAAAACCTCATGTTAGTGGCACAAAACATTATTCATCTTTATGTGTATCACAACACCATAAATATAAGGATTTCAATTACAAATGGATAAAAATGAATATTACAACTGATGACTACAATGTGAATCTCATTTGGATAGAGAAGATCTAACATTATATGGAGAGAGAAATTTAATCTATTTATATGACATCTCATTTGGTAAAAGAAATGAAATATACCACCTACAACCAAGCTAGGTGGCCTCTGCAAGAGAAGAAAAATGAATAGGGTCAGGATCGGGGGATAGATATGTATTGGCTGATTCTATTGAAAACTGGCTGGTCATCCAGTTTTGCACCCAAAATCAATAATAAAGTTTTTCAGGAGATGGTAGACTAGATCAGTCAATTACAATAAAAAGATGAGTAAGGCTAGCCTTAACAAACTTAGTAAGATTTGAAATCTTAAGGATCATTGGGCTCAACTTGTGGCACTCAAAAACATTATCCGATGCCATAGGGATGTAGAGAACAAAATTCTATGAACTTGGAAAAAAAAAATTTTAAAGAACGTTACTTTCACCATTAATTTTAATTTTAAATTTGGGAGTTCGGTGGAAGTTCAGTAATCGTCCATTTTCAAAACCTTGGATTAGGGCTTTAAAATAAGTTGGGTTCAAGCTGATATGAGTGTGTCCATATTCATATCCGAATTTTTTATACAAATTCATATCCAGATCCAAATCCAACTCGGATCATACTAGCTAGGACCATATACTAACCATTTTACTTTCATTAAAACCATATCCGGATATTGATTCAGGTTGGTCTGGTCAGATAATGTCGAACCATTTAAGATTATTTCAAATGAAATTTGCTAATATGTGACTCAATAATGACTAAGACTCAAAACCTTTGCATGTTGAAGAGAGGCCTTGACCACTACACCTAATCATTGTTGGCTAATGAAAGATGACTTAAAAAAATTTTAATAATATAACTTGCAAAGTAATATATCATTCGAATCTTGACGGATATAGGGATGGAACCGTATCCGACTTGGATCAAAGGACATCAACTCATATCCAAACAATATTTTAATTCGAATATACTTGATGAAACCAAACCCGCTAAATTCGGATTCGGATCACTCAGATTTCGGATCAATCTGTACCATTTTAAGCCCTACCTTGGAACAAGCCCAAAAAATATTATTTTTTTGGATCTATGTTTTTCAATAAAAATTTAGTTTGTTGTGGTGTTAATTGCCAATTTGGTAATCCATTTGAGCTCAATGACTCTTAGTAAGATTTCAAAATGTGTTTTTTTCTAACCAACTAGAATTGTTCAAGCCAGATTAATTACCATAGCACTGCGAATGAGTAGAAAGAGATTTTATAATAGCAATATATATAAATAAAAAAGAGAGCTGCTATTGGCACCCCAAATTTTACTTATTACACTCCAATTTCTTAAATTATTTATCACTCCAATTAAAGATTAAAACACACGCTTCAAAGGTTACAAAGGTTTGACTCAAATTATTATCTCAACATTATAACACTCATTCAAACAATTTTAGTAGTTGTTTACCGTTATGATCTGGCTCATGTAAAATCTTAAATCTAGCAAGAAAATGAGAGATTCTATTGGCACTCCAACTTTCACTTATTCTCAACCATTCACTTATTTTCTTTATTTTTTATTGGGGTGTAATAAGTAAAAGTTGGGGTGCCAATTGCAGCTCTCTAAAAAATCAGGACGAATTATAAAAAAAAAAAAAGGATATAAAAGCAACCAAAAAACAATGAAGAATTAAATTGCATTTTCTATTACCTTCACAGTTGTAAGGAAAAACTCTCTGGGTGCTAGTTGCAGAAAACGAACTCCCTGCGTTCTAACAGGAGCTTCAAGGATCATTATCAATTCTTTAGAAAATGCAAAGCATCCTAAGATGATCAAATATGCTCATTTCTTTGTCCTCTGGGAGGAGCTCTTTACAAAGATAGAGAAAATTATAAAGGGAACTATCTCCACTATCTTGGTAGGCATTTTCTATTGTTTCATTAATTGAGTTATCTGCCAAATATAGAAGTGTCATTAAGAAAAATATAGTTTAGAAGTTGGGATAAAACCAAATTTAATATTACGTATCTAAGAAAACTGCTCTCCAATAATGAAGAAAGTTGAGCCATTACAAAGAAGAAAACTACTAACAAGTCATTGAGGAACAGAGGTAAAATAGGTAACAACATACCAGTAGTGTGAGCAGAATCTAAGAGTCCGTGTGGATACAGGAGCTAGAAATACTTAAAACATAAGTATTTCCCCAAGTATTTTTTAAAGTACTATCTGGAGTAAGTGGATAACTGTTGTGTGTTTGGATGTAGGTTCTGAGAAGTACTATCAGAAGTACTTTTGATAAAGTTTTGTGTTTGGAAACTATTCTGGATTCTATTAAACTGATCAAAATGCCCTTATGAGTATTAATTACTATTTTTAACATTATGACTCAACAAAGTATGCTCCAAAAGAAATAAAAGTTATTATTTTTATCCATAAAAACTTATATAAACACCCAATAATTATAAATAAATGGAAGATATTGTAAGCAAATATAGACAATTACTAAAAATATGAAGAAGTTTTTACCACATCAACGGATAGTAAATTTGTGTGTAATTGTTCCCATCAATCTTGCAAAAGAAACTTTCAACCATGGTTGAAATCCTCATGGATAAATCATCAAGTGAATAATTATAAATAAATAAAAGATATTGTAAGCAAATATATACAACTACTAAAAATATGAAGAAGCTTTTGCCACATCAATGGATAGTAAATTTGTGTGTAATTGTTCACATCAATCTTGCAAAAGAAACTTTCAACCATGGTTGGAATTCTCATGGATAAATCATCGAGTGAATAATTAGGGGAGTTAGAAATCTAAATTCAAATGCTATACTAAAAAGCTACCACCACATCAATGGATAGTAATAAAATATTATTTAATTGCATTGTTTGAGGGTATGCTTGTAATTTTTAAAATTTATGGGGGCATACTTGTCCCAAATGCTACACCAAAAGGCTACCACCACATAAATAGATAGTAATATAATATTCTTCCAATTGCATTTTTTAGGGTAGGCTTATAATTTTCAAAATTTATGAAGGTCATACTCGTCTCAATCCTATCATTTTAACGGTGTTTTGTGGCTCTGCACAAGAGTAGTTTAGAGAAGTAGCACCATCGGGACTCCGTGAAAAATCACTAAAATGACTCTAAAGTAAAATAGTTTTTTCTAGGAGTTATTTATCCAAACACCTTTAAAATGCTTTTGAATCCCCACAAAAGTCAGAAGCACCTAGAAAAATCAATTCACACACGCCCTAAGTGACTGCAGTGATAACAATGCACATAAAAATATGAGAGAACCATACCGTCAATGTATCTAGAACACGTTGATTTAATATAATGGACCCACATCAGGGAACTATTATCAAAATCTGAATGGCTTCTAAGAGAAAATGCTGCTGAGGTATAATCCCTTAAAAATCACAAATGAAGGACAACCCAAAAGAAGCATGTTAGTGTTTATCTTCACTTGTGAAAACTGTTTCAACGTCCTCTTTATAATGATGACATGTAACCCTCTTGTTTTGTCTCTCTTTTTTCTTCTCGGTTTTTTATTTTTATTTTTTTAATTTGTATGCCTTTTATTTTGTCTCTAGGTGTGTAACCTCAACCTCCTCTTGTTCTCCTTTTGCTTGGTTAACGAATCTAAAACTAGGCCTTATTTTTAATCTCAATGGAACTTGATTGCACAAACCAAAGATTTGTCAAATGATCAATTGCATCAATATCTCATGCTGCTAAATCATACTATTGTTGTTTGTTGTTTTTCATGAAAGAAGCTCAATCAAAGTCCATATGCCTAGTTTAACAAGGGCATTGAACTTTCTAAGAATTTTCCACGTCAAATATGCCGATAACAATTTCAAATAAATCTTAATTTATTCAAATGTTTTGTTTTCAACTATTTTTTATAAATTGGTTATATAATCTTTATTGTATAATAACTTATTTAAATACTTTTTTGATGTTTTGTACTTAAATTTACTAAAGTACTTTGAAAATACATTTCCCTGGAAATAAAGTGTCAGAGGAGTGAACAAAAGAGTTAAAATTGAGATTACGGTACCCAATGGCATCAGTTCTTTCCCATTTTGATCCTTCTATTACATTCCTTCAGATAGCTCAACAAATAGTGCAAGGAGTGATGCTCCACAAAATCCTCTTTGCATTGCTTAAAGAGAAGCAGTTAGATCTGAAACAAAGTTCTAGTCTAAATCATCTACACTAAGAAAATTGCAGCATTCTTTAAATGGATATCTAGTGATGGTGGGGACAAGAGACAAAATTGTTGCAAGATGGGAGGTCATTGAGAGGGTGCATTTACTCATTCCATTATTCTTCATAGGTCCTCTAGTGATGGGGTGGATGGGATGGATCGGTTCGGTACCCAATCAGTACCACTTCAATACCGATCCAAAAATTTGTAAACATGTATCCGATCAGATTAATGAATATGTGAACCAAATCCGATCTATTTCATTTCATCATTAATTCGAAACAGATCCAAACAAATGCCTTATTTTAAAATTATCAATATTCAAAAAATATTAAATAATATTAAATTTTAAAAAATCTATTTTCCAACTACAAACATAGAATAAAACCAAAAGACTAAAACATTTTTTTTTCATAGCAGATTCCGAATCTGATCCAAAATTGTTTTTGATCTAAGATTTCAATCCAAATTCGAGCCAAAAATCCAAAATTTTCATAATATTTTATATCATTATTTATTGCAATGGATTAAACCTTCAAATTTGATTGTTTAGATTTGAAATTAAGAAACATGCAATAGTTGTCCCATTTTTTTAATTTTTTAATAATAATTAAATATTATATTATTTATTTAAAATATCATGCATATGAGTCTTGCACTTCACACTTTGAAGCTTACGCCTCGAGGCACCAGCTAGTCGAGTACCCTGCCTCAAGTTTCAACGTCTAGAAAACATTGGGCAAGCAACCCTCTAAGTTCATGGTGTAGATCATAGTTAAAATAAAATTCAGAAAACATTTTTTTTTGTTTGGCTAGATCCAAGACTTTGGTAAATGTCGACAATCAAATTTCTAAAAGTTTAAAATTAAAATCCAACTGGGATACAAAACGGCTCCCCATAGAAAAGGTGCAGTTTTGTATTCCGAAGAGAGGACTTCTACGGTTTCTGATCCTATCACGTCAGGGTGTTGATTGAGTATGCCATGTGCCTAAGTCAGAATACCACGACTCTTGTTTCTATTGTTTATTTGTCACTCTCCACTTCAGCCGGTTGCACTACTGGTTGCACTACTGGGTGCATTACTGGGTGCACCACTAGTTGCTTTACTTCCTCATCGTTTACTGCATCCTGGTAAGGAAACCTAGTTGCTACAAAGGTATAGGCACTTAAAATCACAAAGCACACTATAGATAATAGATGAAAATATCTGTCCATATGAAACTTGGCCTTGGCATCATCTGGGTCATCCACCTCATTTGGGATCCATGGACTACCTGCCCACTCACTTAGCGCTTTTGTTATCAAAACAAGAAATATAGAAAAAATCGTTCCCCCTCCAATCATAGCTTCAGTGAATGCATAAGCATACCTCTTCATCGAATACGGGAGTTGATGGTAAAAGAAATCTTGGACACCATCATGAATTAATCCATCCATAGCTCCAAACAAGAGGAATTGTGGAGTTAACCAAAAGACACTTATTTTCGTGGGCAGATGATTCCGCCTTTCAGTTTCTACCCAAGCAGCAATTGTGCAACAAAATGTAGAGAAGATCAATCCAACAGCAATTTTAATTGAAGGCGCATACTTCCTTGCTGACCCAGATAGTGCGTTCGATATTAAAAACTTATATAGTCTTTTAGTTACTACACTCGATATCGTTGCTATACCGACAAAGATGTTAAGAGTTTGTGTTATTCCACCAAGACTTTCTTTCATGTTGTTTCCTTGATCGAGGAAGAAGGTATTTCCAACAGATTTCACCATACCATACGCGAGGAAGGTCATGCACATCGGAGTCATTTGTAACAAACGTTTAACTTCCTCTACTTCTGTTACCATGCAAAGCCTACATTATTTCTTTCTTCTTTTATTTCCATCGGATTATGAGATGAGACGTTAGTATCATCTAATACTTTTTATTTTTTTCAATAATATTCTTAATTATTTTACTTTTAGTGTAAAATATAAGGGCATTATGGTCCTTTGAATATTAAATATTTGTCTTTGTTGAAAAAGGAAATAGTATATAAGTCATTATCTAGTACAGTGATTCCAATCCTATACATAGGAACGATGTCCATGTGGCACACTTTGAATGTTAGAATAAAAACATTGGGATGCACGAACGGCTTAGTGAAGAGCCCAAGCTGACTTAAACTCAACTAAAGAGTGCTACATCATTCCTATTTTATAGGAACGGGAAACCCTATTGGATCTTGAGGCATAACATTTTTGTAGAACAATTCACAATATTTATTACATTAAAAGCATTTTACACTAATGGCCAAAATGTCCTTGAAAGATAAAGAACTGGAGATTGCTAACGTCCCAAAATGCCCTTGAAAGATTCTAATGTCCCAATGACACATTGGACATTCATTTATAAGAGAGATAGAGTGGCACATGGGATGTTAATATCATGTATATATAAAATCGTGATAATGTGACTACGCCACGTGGGATACTCATTCAACTCTCTTGATGTGATAAGTCGAAATCGTAGATCTGTACGTCTCAAGATACAAAACTGCATTTCCCCATAAAAATGTGTATCCTGAGGGAATCTGTACCTCTACCCTAAGGGCACCCATTAAAGTGCATTAAATACAACCGTGGGATTTGACATTTGTACCGAAATTGCCCACAAAAAAGTTTTCTTTTATTAAAATTACCAAAAGATGCTTATTATCAAGGGGAATTTAATGCACCGTTTACGTGTACCATAAGGGCACTCGTTAACAAGACCCTTTATAATTTTAAAAAATTAACTATCATAGTTTTGAGAATCATGCATTTGCAGGTCAAATAATCAGAAAGGTTAAATTTATTGTGAGAAATTTATTTGGCATAAAATTTTGTCGTCATAATCCTTTATTCTCCCTTCTCATTGTGGTAGTAAAGATATCCATTGCTTGATTGGGACATTAGCATCATCCAATATTTTTATTTTTCAATAATGTTCTTAATTGTTTTATCTTTTAATGAAAAAGACCAAGTATTTTGTCCTTTTTAAAATTAAATACTTGTCTTCACCGAAAAAGAAAAAGATTTTGTTAACATGTGCCCTAAGGGTACATGTTATGAAACATAAAACACCCTGGAAATAAGCATTTCTAGGTGTTTTTGGTAGGAAAATTTTCTTTATCATTCTTAATGTGTTCACATAACCCAAAAGAAAATGAGTCGTGTTGGATTGACATCAATTCACACTTTGCTGGCATGGAGGTGCACACACAACCATAGATGTTTTTCACTCGTATCTCAATGAAAAACATCTATGGTTCCATACACACTTCCACGACAACAAAGTGTAAATTGAGGTCACTCTATCATTATTCAAAGAAAATTGTCTATAAAAGTGTTTACAACAATTATTATATTAAAAGCATTTAATATCAAAGGACCGAGATGCCCTTGAAAGATAGAAATTTTGGAGTGTGATGATTGTCCCACATCGCCTGGGTATCAAGACCTTGGGCTATATATATACCTAGGGCAATCCTCACCTTACAAGCCGATTTTGTTAGGATGAGTTAGGCCCATGGGCTTCTACATGGTATCAGAGCGGATAACTACAGGGATGTAGGAGACACATACACATAAGGGGGAATGTGAGCGATAGTCCCACATCGCCTGGGTGTCAAGACCTTGGGCTATATGTAAACCTAAGGCAATCCTCACCTTACGAGTCAGTTTTGTGAGGATGAGTTAAGTCCATGGGCTTCTAGACTGGAGAATGTTAACGTCCTAACGATACATTGGACGATAACATTATATATGAGAGAGAGGGAGAGAGAGAGAGGGAGTTACTTGTATTGATCAGTATGAGGTAAAATGTGCCCACCATCGTTTTGCTTCTCGTAGGGAACATTATTATGATCTTGAACTTGACGAATACGACACTTCAAAATCAAAGCAACTAATACACGAAGCACATGTTTGAGTCGGCTCACATTATTCAGTGCGTCCTTTTACGAAGTCTTCTCTATGGTAATAGAAGACAAACACAATGATGGGTATGATAAGTAATGAACCAATTCCAAACAATAATCGCCAACTTGGTATGAAAATAATTGCTGCTGTAGTGACGATGTCCCAATTGAACACAAACCCGTTTATCGAGAAATTTTTTATGGACTTCTCACATCTTTTTCCATACCACAATGCTTTGACTGACGTTGTTAAACTAGATCTCCCAACAACCACGAGTGCAAATGCCAAGTAACATAGTAAAGACCCTAGTGCATTTAAGCATTTGTGGTCATTGTCATTTCCATGTCCTTGACATGTGGAGAACACGGCAGCCTTGAACAAAGTGGTCACACTCGTTATAAGGCCCAATCCCTGCAAAAGATGCCCATGTTTAATTTTACCTATAAATATATATTTTGGGGATAAGCTGGACATAAACTCACGACCTCAAAGTTGTTTTCAAATGTGTCAAATCAACTGAACTATGAGTTTAAGCCCATTTTATAACTATTAGCTTATGACCATAGCACTAATGTATATGACTGCCACGTCACTGATTTTAGAGGTGTAGCCAAAACTCGAGACCAGGTTGTAAAGAGCAAATTCTTTTGTCTTTGTATAAAAAGTGTGATTTGAAACAAGTACTGCTTGTTCGCAATGTTCAAGAATATGCCTTTTGGGGTTCGGAAGTGCTTCCAAAAATTATAAAGCTTATTTGGTGAAAAAGTCTTTTGCATGCATTTTGATAATTGAATTAAAAGTTATGGGCATTTTGGTCATTAATTTTAAATTCTAGAAACATTTTGAACGCCATTAAGCAAAATATTATAGACATTTTAGCCCAAATAATCATTTTTATGCTTTGTCCGAATTCAAGCAAAAGTCAAAACCCAAAAGTAAGTGTACACTTATTTGAGAATTAGGAAGCTAAATGCTAACCAACAGATTCTTTCTACCGAAAGTGCTTTGAAGATAAAATCGACCAGACTGTACAAAATGTTAGTTGAGGTAGTGTCCATGAAAACAGTTGGGAGCATCCCTAATCTCAACCCGAGTTTGATATTTTAAAATCGGGTTGAACTCGAGTTAGGTAGTTTTGAGCAATTTGGTCGAGTTGGGCGGGCTGGGCTCGTTGAATAACCATTATTTCAATTTTATTAGTAAATAAATTTTTATATTATAAAAAAAAATTAAAAAAAAAAAAAATTAAAACTAAATCACTAGTAAATAAAATCGCATATAACCTTCAAGTCCATCATTGAGAGAATATTTAGACAAATCATACTTTAAAGTCCACATCAATAGTATTCAATTGTCCACAAGCCATAAAAATAATATGGAATAAAAATTTTAAATAAAAATTCTATAACTAATATAAAAAGATTTATCTAATAGTATTTAACTTCGAGTTTGGATTGAGTTGGGTTGCCCAAACCATCAACCCAAATTAAGGTCGAGTTCAGATATTCTAATCCAGGCTCAACTCATCTTCTACATAACTCAGCCTAGGCTCGCTCATCAATTGAGTAGAACCTGGGTTGAGTTAGGGTCAGCTCGCCCAAGTTGCAATCCTACCTAAGGTATATTTTTATTGTTCTTTGGTGAAAGGGTATATATGTAATTGCGAGTTTTCTCTTTATAGTGGAATTGGTGTGATTCATAAACGTACCTCAATCTTGAGATAATCGCATAAAAATCTATGTTTCTATAGGTGATTGCATCTTATTTCTTTTTTTTTTTTCCTCAATTGTTTATGTTCAGCTTAACAACTGGTATCAAAACCTTTAAGGTAGAACGGGTGCAATTTACAAACAAGGAAAAGTGAAAATCGAAAAGTTCAATGGTTCGAACTTTGGATTTTGGAAGAGGCAAATCGAAGATACCTTCTACCAAAAAGATTTTTATCTTTCTTTCGGAGGAAAATTGAATAAGCCAACGAATATGATAGATGACGACTGAGATATTTTTGATAAGAAAGCCTTGGGTACGATTAGACTATCTATAATTTCATCTGCGATGTTTAATATCTCTAAGGGAAGACGACATTAGATCTGATAGCTATTTTGTAAAGATGTACGAGAAACCTTCACCCTCAAATAAGGTATTCTTAATGAAAAGACTCTTCAATATGAAGATGGCTAACGTTGATAATGAGGCTAAGCTTCTGAACAAGTTCAACACATTCATGAGTCAATTAGAATCTGTTGGCATTAGTTTTGAAGATTAAATTAGGGCTTAAGTGATTTTATCTATATTGTCACATAGTTGGCATAGTCTGGTGATGGCCGTGAAATTATTTTCTAGTTTTGGTAT
This sequence comes from Akebia trifoliata, assembly GCF_017979445.1. Classification (NCBI taxonomy): domain Eukaryota; kingdom Viridiplantae; phylum Streptophyta; class Magnoliopsida; order Ranunculales; family Lardizabalaceae; genus Akebia; species Akebia trifoliata. The sequence goes on along the minus strand of NC_141388.1, from coordinate 11,096,472 downwards.
GTTGAAATACGATGATGTTATTAGTGTACTCCAAAGTGAAGGAACATGTAGAAAAACTTCAGGAGTACAGAGACATCGTGGAATGCTTTAAATGTGAAAAAAGATGCAAAATGACAAAAAGATGGAACAAAAATTGTGGACGTTCAAAATCAAGGAAAAATAAGTTGAGACCTCCCGTAAGGAAAATGAGATAGTTGTTGGAACTATGGCAAAAAGGGACACTTAAAAAGGAATTGTAAAGTTACAAAGAAATCTGTTGAGAAAAATAATTAGAGAATTAAAGACTCGGTACACCTCTCTAATGATATTGATCATGATGCTTTGATTTCGTCTATTGCTGCACGTAATGACTCGTGGGTTGTAGATTTTAGTGCATCATTCCATGTTATTTGTCGTAGACAAATCTTATAAAATTATGTGTAGAGTAATTTTGAAAAGGTCTACTTTGGGGATGACTTTTACAAGATTATTGGAAAGATGTATAAATTAGCATATCAGACCATATATCTCTACAATTGAAAGTGTGAGGCATGTTTAACAATTAAAAATAGTTTTTTTTTTCTTGGTAGGTAGCTTGCAGATTTAGGAACATTTACCACATTCTAGGGTGATTCATGGAAGATGACAAGATGGGTTTTGATGGTAGCTCATCGTAAGAAAGAAAATACATTTTACGTTATATTTGATACCAATAATTCAATTATAGTGGCAACCGCAGGGGTGGATACAAATATATGGTATCGAACGGTTAGGCACATGAGCAAGAAGGGAATGAAGGTAATGCATTTAAAAGGTAAATTGTCTGAATTAAAATAGATTCATTTAGAATTTTGTGAAGATAGCAGAATTTTACAAATATCAAAAGGGCTCCAAAGCTTTAGAAATTGGATTTGGTTCACACAGATGTATACTAATTCTCAAACATGTGTTGTTCACTACCAAACACACGTTGGAAAAATCACCAAGGGTGGCCACTAAGGAGTGATTTGAACTCAAGATCTCCACTTCTTAATTAAGGTGTGGTCGTAGCCATCTCATGAACACAAATTTGTTATTTAGAATTTATGTGCTAAGCTGATAAACCAATTAATGGCAGGATGCCATGTGTATTAAATGAGAAAGAGAGTGAATTTGGGTTGCTAATGAGTCGAAAAATAACCGCTTACCCTACTCATCCAACTCAAATAAATTTGATATGGGCAAAGTTTTTCTACCCGATTAAGAATTTGGGTAATACTACTCAATATCCCTTTACCCAAAAAAAAAATTATAGGGTTGGCTACGAATATATGCTATATCCTATCTGATAACCCCTTAACCCGATGGCAAAATTGTTATTTTATATTTTATATAAAATATACTTAAATAATTAGGATTTTCTTCTCTACTCTCTACTCTCTAATCTCCCCCTTCTCATAGGATCTCTCTATTCATAAATAAATTCAACGAGGTGAGCTTGATTTTATGTTATATCTATTTGATTACATGATGTTGTAGAATTTTTTATTACATAATTTTTGTTATTAAAGTAAAAAAGATATAGTTGGGAGAAGGTAAAAATTTAAGTGACCCAAAATTCGGGTAAGAAATCGGGTGTGGTTATCCAAGTAAAATTTGAGTAAAAATTCGGATATGAGTATATTATAGTATGGATATATGTGCTGGGTATAGAGTCAGTAAAAGCCTTAACCTGCCGCTGCCAATCCTAGAGTGAATGGTTATTAGAGAGGAAATTTGGGAACATTTTAAGTATTTTATTTAGTATTTTTTTCAATATATATGGCATCATGCCATTGGTTCATCTGCTTAGCACATAAATTTCGAAATTTCTAATCTCTGTTTCAACCAACCCTTTATGGTTAACTTACAGATTTTCTATTAGGAAAATACTGGACTGACTTCGTTGGACACTGTTCATCACTATGTTGATGTGGCAATGACAAGATACCATAGATATCTTTCCTTGAGATACAAGTTAAAAATGAATGGTTCTCTATCCACTGCCACTTCAATGCAGTGTCCAACATAGGTAATGTAACACGACTCTTTCTATGCTAAGCTGATGAAATAATGGCATAATGCCACGCGATTAGCCAAAAATGGTTGAGATGACAAAAGAAATACCAAAGGAATAAACGTAAGTTTTTTCAAAATCATTTTATGGAAATCCATATAAAATATCCCTTTGTACCGTACAAAACACACCTGATTTTTTAGGAAAGATTTTATTGCCACACCAACGTTTGCTAATGCTACCCTAATTCTTATGTAAATCACCATAGAATTTACACACATATTGGGGTTGACTTAGCAAAAGTTGGTGTAGTAATAGAAACACTCTTTTCTAAGGGATTAGGGATGGCAAGTTTGCCCCGCCCCACGTCACCTTTGCCTCACCTTAAGGTAGGGTTTTTACACTTTTAAATGGTTTCGGGACACATTTGGTATTAAAAATGAAAAATTGATTCGGTTTTGGGTTGGTTTTGAAATTAAAAATGATTAACCAATATGGTTTCGGGGTGGGGACAGTTTTGATATACCCCACCCTCTTAACCCGCCCCAGCAATCCACTCCGACCCGCCCAACTTCCTAAATTACTTATCACACTCTAATGAAAGATTTAAACACAACATTAAAACATTAGAAAGTTTTGGCTTAAATTATCATCTCAATGTTTCAAAACATTATAACTCTCATTCAAAGAATTTCAGTAGTTATTTATAATTTTGATTAGGGTCATATTAAATCTTAAATAAAAAAAAGCTGAAATCTAAGGAAGAGAGAGAGAGAGCTTCTATTGGCACCTCAACTTTTACTTGTTGGCGAGGTGCTCCTTTGAAAAAGCGGGGCGAGGGTGGGTTCTAGAAAAACTATTAAGGGCAGGGATGGGTCAAAAAACATCATACTCGAATCAGAGAGGGTTTGAAATGAATAATGGTAATTGGGGCCGGGTTTAATTAAAACTGGCCCAAACCCTCCCCATTGCCATCCCTATAGGGGATAAATATAAGCCTTAACCAATTTATTTAAGTGGCATGCAGAATAAAACCTACCTAGTCGATCCATTAGATCAATAATTATAATAGAAGCCCCGACCTATCTTCTATTGGACCTAAAGATGGCCCATCTGTCCAACTGAGCAAATCAATATGTTTATAGGGCAAAGAACTTACAAGGAAATAGCAGATTGAGGAGAAGAATAGCATGCCATAATTGGTGAGGTAAACATCGACCAAGATGGCTCCAACGATTTGCCAAATGCCCGACATGGTATCAATCACATTCGTATAAGCTGCGGCCGAAATGGGCCTCATAAACAGGTAATTTGTGAAGAATGTCATCAAGTTGAATACCACGTCCTCCATATATTCAATTGCAATGATTGCAACTGTGATGAAAAAAAATAAAACTAGTTATTTCTATAGTTGCAGGTTTATCATTCTCAAACCAACTCAGCCTTTATCGTTAACCAAACTGTAACCAACTTCTTTTCCTTCCAAAAGACTATATTGGATTCATGGAATTTGTAATTTGTTAGGCAAGGCATTTATGCCTGGGGCCTCACATGCATTAAATAAATATAATTGTGATAATCTGACAACCTTACATGGCACACTCAATTGGCTCTCCTGACATGACAAGTTTTGGAATCGTAGATTTGTACGCCTCGGGATACAAAAGTATATCCTGAGTCATACATATCTACATTTCCCGAATTTGTCATGTCAAGAGAGTTGATTGAATGTGCCACATGGGGTAGTCAGATTATCACGACTCAGATAAATAAAACAACTAAAATTTTATTTATCGTAAAGAGGATGAGCTTCAAGAGAATGATATGGAGTTTTTGCAAAGTGGAACCATGAAGTACTAGACACGAGAAAGATCTTCCAAAGAACGGGGCTTTTTTTGAATAAGCCAATTCACTTGGGACCTTACAGATCCATTCTTTATCCTATTAAAAGATCAGCCCTTTGTCTCTACATTTTCACGTCAAGAATTCTTTACAGATCAAGAGAAAATGATATTAAAGAACTAAAAAATTCAGATAACCACACATTTAAAAAATTCAGATTCCAAATTTTTATTCATTTTAATAAATAATATCATTATTTTATATTTGAGCAAAACAAGAACTTCTTATATATTTAAATTGTTGACAAATTCTATAGTAAATGAATATTTTATATTTATTTAAAAATAAAAATACAATTGAATATTATTTTTCAATAATTTCCTCTGTATAATACTAATTGCTACAAAAAATATTTATTTATTTATTTATTTATCAGTTCAATTCTACTTAACGAATTTCTTTGCAAATATTACTATTTTATATTCGGATCCCCTTTCTAAGTGTTCCAATTATGTTGCATGCTGGCAATGACAAAGAAATAGAATGAAGGAGAAATTTATAAAGCTTTGACTAATTTGCTTAGAAAGTACAAAAATAAAGAAAGAAAGAAAGGAAAAGAATAAGAAGAGAGGAAGAAATATATTAATTTAGAAAAGTAAAAAAGATTAATGTAAGACATAATATATGTGTAACGGTATATGGTGAGAAAAAATAAAGTAGAAAAGGTCTAGTCTTGACTTTTTAAGGTGAAATTAGTTGAAGGACCTTGGCGGAGGGATTTATTTCTTAATAGTCCCTAAGTTTTGCGTGGTACCTTGATAGGACATTTAGTAAATTTTTATTGTCTTAATGACCTCTTATTATCGGCAAACTCAACACTAGTAAAAACCCACCCTAAGATTGAGGATAGACATGGGGTTTTTGAATCCTCTAACCTACCCAAATCCTTTCCCATTTACCCATCAATCTCTAACCAAGAAGAAGAAGAAGAGATCAAGGTGAGGCTTAGTTGTGATTTTTCCTATGTAATTCCTTTCTAAACTTCTCTCCTATATATTCCCCTCTTTACATTTAAGCAAGTTTTTTTTTTTTTTTTTTTTTTTTTTTTTTTATAGCAATGTAGATCTTAATTTATTTTAGTGGAGCTTGGAGGTAGAGAGTAAAACCTCTTAGAGGTAATCTTTTCATATAAATCATCAATAAACTCTCAAGAGCATTAGAATATTTGTTCTTTATTTTTCTTTCAAACTTTAAATTCTTAAATTAGTTGTTATTTACTTTCTTTGCAAGTTTAAATTCTTAAAATAAAGATTTTCATTTTATTTCATAATGACTTAAGAGCTAGAGAATAATCCCTTCTTGGAGATAATCTTCTCTTTCTAAATCTATTACATGCATACATTATGTCCACACATATCACTTTGTTTTCTCTAAAATAACTAAGAGTCAAAGTTGTTGTAATTTTTTAAGAGATCCAGGTTAGTTTAGATTTTGTTGTTTTTATTAAAGCTTACGTATCCTTTTTATATTTTGAAGAGGGGGGGCTAATTATGATATTTGCATTCTTTTATCACTAAACTATAAGGAGGGGAGGGCGAGGAGTTGAAGAACTTGAAGATCTTGAATATGATTGCATTTGGAGAGAAAAATCAAAGATTTTTTATTAGAGACTGAAGAAAAGGGTATTTAATTCATTTCTCATTAGTCTATGAGAGAACAACTAAGTCATATTTTATTTCCCAAAAATCTTATCTCATAACTCGTTGACTGACTAGTTTTTTACATGACTCAACTTGATGAACATTTGAATATACCATATTTTCGATTTTTAAAACTATAATTAGTATACTATATTTTATGACCTAAAATTCTATAACTTTAATATTTTGTTTTTTAGACCCTATTTAGTACCACGCAAATGCAAAAGATTTGCACCAAAAATGATTTGCAACACTTTTTGGATTGCAAACTATTTGCTGACATTTGTGAAGAGCTTAAGAGTTTCATGCAAAAAATTTGCAATGCAAAAAATATATATATATATATACATGGGGCGGTTCAAGGGACATATGTGAAAACAATGGTTTTTTCAAAATATGGGTTAGAGGCTTTGGATTGAGCTAATTTTTTGCGAGGATGGTCACTATGATGAGAAGATCATCCTAAAAAAAATTAGCTAAATTTGAAACTTCTAAATCCACTAAAAGTGATTTACTAATGATTGGCAAAAATTGACAAAAAATCGACGGTCTACATTCTAAATCACTTTTAATGGGGTTAGAAGTTTCAGATTGGACTGATTTTTTTTTTCTTTTCTTTTTTATGATCTTCCCATCATAAAAATCATCCTCACAAAAATTCAACTCAATCCGAAACTTTTAACCCATATTTTGAAAATTTATTAATGTTACATTGTTTTTACATATGTTTTTTCATATGTCCCTTGATCCTCACACACACACACACACACACACACACATATATATATATATATATGGGGAAATGTTCAGCAACAAAGATTTTGGCAAAACATTTTTCAAAACATGGGTTAGAGATTTTAGAATGGGCTAATTTTTGGTGAGGATGATCTTTACGGTGAGAAGATCATCATCACCAAAAATCAACCCATTCCAAAACTTCTAACCCCATCAAAAATGGTTTACAAAAAATGGATGGTCCACGATTTTTCAACTTGTAAATTGGGGCTAGAAGTTTTGGAATGGGCTGATTTTTGATGAGGATGATCTCCTCACCGTAGAGATCATCCTCACCAAAAATCAGCCCATTCCAAAACCTCTAACCCATGTTTTGAAAAATGTTTTGCCAAAATGTTTGTTGCTGAACGGGACCTATATATATATATATATATATATATATATATATATATATATATATATATATATATATATATATATAGGGAAATGTTCAGCACCCTAAGTTTTACCACACACTTTAACAAACGTTTTTTGTCCTACATGGGTTAGAAGTTTTGGAATGAGCTGATTTTTGGTGAGGATGATCTCTATGATTAGAAGATCATCCTCCCCAAAAATCAGCCCATTCCGAAATGTTTAGCCCCATGTTTACACGTTGAAAAATCGTGGACCGTCCATTTTTTGTAAATCAATTTTGATGGGGTTAGAAGTTTCTGAATGAGCTGATTTTTGGTGAGGATGATCTCTATGGTGTAGAGATCATCCTCACCAAAAATCAGCTCATTCCGAAACTTCTAACCCATGTAAGACAAAACGCGTTTGTTAAAGTGTGTGGTAAAACTTAGGGTGCCGAACGGGACCCATATATATATATATGGATGGCGTTATTACAACCCCTATTACGAGTCACATTGCGACATACCGTTTGTCTTATATGGGCAAAAATGTTTGGAATGGGCTGATTTTTTGTGAGGATGATCTCTGTGATGAGGGGATCATCCTGGCAAAAAATCATCCCATTCCAAAACTTCTAACCCCATCAAAATTAATTTACAAAAATTAGACGGTCTAAAATTTTTCAACTTGTAAACATGGGGCTAGAAGTTTTATAATGAGCTGATTTTTGGCAATGATGATCTCCTCACCATAGAGATCATCCTCACAAAAAATCAGCCCATTCCAAACATTTTTGCCCATATAAGACAAAACGGTGTGTCGCAATGTGAGTCGTAATGTGAGTCTACGGAACCCGACCCTCTATATATATATATATATATATATATATATATATATTCCAACAAAACATTTGGAAAGAATCTACAAATCAAAATGTAGAAGTAGATTAAAATAAAGTGTGTTTCGCCAAAGGATTTCATTCTTAATATAATGGATTAGGATCCGTGTACACACATATCTACTCATATATCTATAACGTGTTTTGTCTAATGTGAGCTAAAAGTTACTAATTGAGCTGATTTTTGGTGAGAATGATCTCTATGATGAGAAGATCATCCTCATCAAAAATCAACTAATTCTAAAACTTCTAACCCCATATGTATGAGTTGAAAAATTGTAGACCGTCCATATTTTATAAATCATTTTTTACGAGGTTAAAATTTTCAGATTGAGCTGATTTTTGGTGATGATGATCTCCTCACCATAGAGATCTTCCTCACCAAAAATCAATTTAATCCAAAACTTTTAACCACTAGAACAAGGAACCTGACCCTAATATAATATGTTACTATCATTAATTATATGATTAAATATGATATCTTAATATACCTAAGATAAGGAAACTTCGCGTCAACAAATTAGAACCTTCTTGGATCCTTACCCTGAAACTCAAGTAACATAAGAATGTTTGGAGCTTCATATCAACCCATCCCATTGTAATCTCTTCACTTCACACAAAGCAATGGACACTTATGATCGGGTCGCCATTAATATAAATATAAATGGCTAAGGTTTGTTTGATGGAGATAGACATGTGAGGCTAAGGTTTCCTGACAAAATTTCGAGTAGGTCTATTGTTGGACTGCATGGTCTCATCCTTAAATCGGACTACCCCACGTGGCATACTAATCGATTATCCACACGGGATAAGTTCCGTAGATTTGCATACATGGCTTTAAATCCCCATAAAATAAGTGTATCTCGAGGGAATCGAGATTGCTTTTTGCCGCGTAGGACGTTATTCAGTGTGAAAAGGGCTGGCCCACCATTTGGACGACCTAGGGAACCGAGATTGCTGTTGGGTTGTAGTGCCGTACGATTGTTCGTGGGACTAGGTCCGTGACAATGGGCTTCAATCCCAACCTTTCTTGTGCCCTCAATCTTATCACATAGATCTCCCAATTAATGGGATAAAGAGTGAGGCTATCGTAATAACTTTCTTAATATGATTTTAAATCTTATTATGAGGCATGAGATCAATGTGGATTGTCATTATGGCCCAATAACACTGTAGTCCACTAAGGGTATGTTTGATTGCATGGAAAGTCACTTTCCATGGAATTTGAAATCCATGAAAAATTACTTGTGGAAAATAGGTAGGGTTGGAAAATCAAATTCCATTGTTTGATTTCACTTAGATAAAATCATGGAAAAAATATGAGAAAAAATAAGAAGAGGAGAAGGAGGATGTGGCGACGACGATGGCGACGGTGGCGGCGACGACGACGGCGGTGGCTGCTACGACGACGATGGTGGAGGCGGTGGCGGCGACGACGACGACGACGGTGGCGGCGGCGACGATGAAGGTAAGTGAGGAAAATGGGGGGAGAACTTGGTGGTGGTGGTGGCGAAGGAGGTGGGGGATGGAGAAGAAGAAAAATAAGAAGAGAGAGAGAGAAGGTGGTCGGAGACGGAGCCGACGACGATGGTGACAACGGCGATGACGACGACGGCAAGGTTAGTGTAATGGTGGTGGTGGTGGTAGGGAATAATTGATGATGGAAAACATGGGTGGATTTCATTTTCCCACCCGGGTGGGAAAGTGAAATCCATGATTTAGTGAACTTTTTGAATGGGGTGGAAAATGAATTCCATTTCCATGTGCAATCAAATACTTGAAAAATGTCATTTTCCATGGAAATTGATTTTCCACTTTATTTTCCATGTGCAATCAAACATACCCTAAAGTTCATCTCGTAGATCAGATTTTAAAAATAAATATAATAAAAAAATCCTAATTTGGGCTAAATCCGAGGATTAGGTAGTGGCCGACCTCAAAATTTCTAAATTTAGAATTAAAATCCAATGGTTGAAAATAACATTTCTTATTAGAAAATGTTGAAGTAACATTGAAATTGACATTGTTTGGGACACTGACGTGGATATGTGAACATATCATAAATTCTTTCATCGAGATATGAGTGAGAAACATTTATGGTTTTGTGCACACCAATGTCTCAAATGATGTCATTTTAATGTTACTCTGGCATGACTCTTTCTTATGTTTTATTTTTTTAATATTCTGAAAATTTATTGCTCTACATCTCAATGGCATCCTTACATGTTTTTGGATGGAACATGAATAGGAGTCAAGAAATTAAATCGTGCTAATCTGACTACCCCACATGACAAGTTTGGGGCCGTAGATATGCACTCTTCCAGATACACAGTTACAGTTTCTCATGAAAAGTGTATGTCAAGGGAACGGTGTATCCTGATGAGCACAGATCTATGATTCCCGAACTTGTCACGTCAGGTAATCGATTGTATATGCCATGTGTGGTAGTCAGATTCTGACTCAAAGAAATTTTCTTATCTTAATTAGGAAACTATCTTTACAAAGTAAAAGGAGGAGGTCTTAATTAAGACCCAATCTTTTGAAAATGTACTACATGAATGAAACTCATTATTTTTTTTTTCATAAATTTAAATTTTAAATCCAACTGTAAAACTTACATTTTTAAACTTTCTTCGAGATTTGGTCTGAGACCTTAACGTATTTGGTGAGTAAAGCGTTTTCGTTCCAATATTTAATATTTGGTGCTTAGGACCACATTAAAGGGATGTTAAAGTAAGGCTTCGACTTTGAGTCACGTTTTCATAATTATTCATAGTTACTTTATATTTAGGGAATATTACTTGAAGGACCCTCGTAGAAAAGTTTCTTTCTAAATAGTCCTTAAGTTTTACACAGTAACTTGACATTACATTTAGTAAACTTTTTTTTTTTAATGACCACTCATACTATTGAATTTACCACGATTTATTGTCGAGTTCACCATTTTTTATTTATTGTTGAATTCGATGCTTTTTAATTACTGTTGAGTTCACCACTTTTTAAATAAAAAGTGGTGAACTTGACACTAGTAAAATCCTCCCATTTTCAATCTTTGAGTTTTTTCGACTAAAATACAAAGAAAAAATCGACTTAAAATTTGAGATAACGATTTGTTTAATAATTTCACCCCAAAAGAACCATTTTTAATCGATTTTCATCCAAAAACAAAGAAAAAATATGAAAAATTGTAGTTTTTTTACATACATCTTCAAAATATTTGAAAAAACCCTTTGAAAATAACTTCTTCTTTCTTAAATCCTTTTTAACGAATTGAGTCTTCGAAACTCGATTGAGATGTTAAAAATCCAAATTTTGGATAAAAATGATGAGTTCAAATGGTTAAGGCATTCAATCATGAAGTTCAAGTCTAAGAATCAGTTAGAAAGAAAAAATTTACTAAATGTCCTGCCAAGTAATCGTTGAAAACTTAGGAACTATTTAGAAAGAAACCCTTCAACGAGGGTCTTTTAAGTAATTTCCCCTTATATTTAATAGTGAGGTTTTGAATTTGATGAGTATTTTATTGACTAATGATAAATTGATATGGCAAAACATATGTATACACAATTGAGATGGGAAGGGCACGAAACTGTTGATCTTTTCTCGTGTTTCCTGAAGAAAAAGATCTATGGTTTTATGGCAAAATTCGCTTTCGATCATTTAGAATTCACAGGTAAATTTTATTTATTTTAATTAGTCTTGATATTTTGACTCTCTTTTTTTATATACTCTTTGTATACTTTCTTCATAGAATTATACAAAACTGTACAGATTTATCCTTGTATATCTTGAAATAAAGGATCTATAATTTTGTGAAGGAAGCTTACAAAAAAACAACGGTTCTTTGCACACTGCCACATCAACACAGCTTTAAAGTCAGTTCGTCACTTTACTTTTTTTTTTTTTATGCCACATTGAGACACGGTAAGAAACAAAGGATTAAGGAAATTTCCTAATTTAGTAAGTAAAATGTTTTTCATTTTAATATTTAATAAATATTTGGCGTTTAGGACCACAATAAAGGAGACCTTAAAGAAAGGCTTCTGACGCACTAAACGTCTTCGTATTTTTTTCGTATTCTTTGTATTTGAGAGTAACACCCAAGCAACGTGTAGGTGAATTTTTATTGGGAAAATTACTTAAAGGACCCTGGGTGGAGAGATTTGTTTCTAAATAGTCCTTAAATTTTTGGCAGTCCATTTAGTAAATTTTTCTTTTTTTTAATAATATGATCAAATGCCCTAATCATTTAAACTAATTATTTTTATAAATAAAAAATTAATTAATTTTTAATATCTCAATCAAGTTTCAGGGACTTCTTTATGTCGAAAATGATTTAAGAAGGGAAAAGGAGTCATTTTCAAATGTTTTTTCAAACATTTGGAAGATATATGTAAAGAACTTGGATTTTTTTCAACTTTTTTCTTAATTTTTGAAAGAAAATATTATAACTCTATTTTTGTTAAGTATAGTTTCTATTGCGATTAGAATTTTATCGATAGGATTAATTATTGATTTAGTAGGTATTTTAATAAGAGTGGAATTGATAAATTATTAGGATTAAGAATCTTTATTTACAAAATGATGTAATCCCCTTATCAATTGATAGAGAATATTATTTTAATCGTATTTTATTTTTTTATTTTTGATAATTAGATATCCCTGTAGACAGTAGACCAGGCCCATATCTGGGCTTTGCCCAATCCATAGACCATGGTCTTGTCCAAGAACTAGTCTCAGGGCACATGCAATGCCCACACATCACACACACCATATAAGTGAGGTGCACTCTCGCAAGGGGGCCCTAAGGATTTAATGCTCATATTGGGTATCGAACTCACAACTTACAGGTAGAACTGGCAACAAATCCATACAGTACTGGATCAATACCACTCCAATATTGATCTGAAAATTTATAAAGATGTACCCAATTTAATCCGAACAGATTAAAGAATATGTGAACCGAATCTGATCCATGAATTTCATTCTTATTCTAAAAACGATCTAATCCGATTCGAACGCATGCCTTATTTACAAATGGTCAATTTTCAAAAAATTTAAAAATCTATATTCCGACATCAAATATAGAGGGGAAAAAAAGACTAAAACATTTTATCTATATGAATTTATATGAAATTAATAATTAAAAAAAAATTATGAAAATATCTTCAAATCAGATTTTTTTTTAGAGCAGATTGGGGTAGATCCAAATCTAATTTGAAATTATTTCGGATCTAAGATTCTAATTCAAATCTGATCCAAAAATCCAATTTTTCATGTTTTTTCGGATTAAATTAATTAGGACATCAGATATATTTCAAATCATTGCCAGCCCTACCTACGGGAATTACTTGTGTATTGATCCAAAATTGCCATCGAGCCAACCCCTCAGTGTGATGAGCACTCGAGATACACAATCCTTAGTGTATTGAGCACTCGAGATTGCCATTGCTCTCGTTTGAGTGGGCACGTTAGGAATTATGTTCTTAGCAATTGGTATCAGAGCATTGTTTTGTGCATTCCAACAAAGATGAGTTTTATGGAGGAATGTGTTGATCGTTTAGAAGAAGCAATCACCACTATGCAAGTTACCTTGGTATCAATCCAGCAAGCTATAGAGAAATTGGCAAATCAACAACCACCCCACTTACCGAATCCTCAAGTACAAGCCAATGAGGTCGTTGGTGGAAACTCAAAGGTAGGAGATCAGGTTTAGTTTCTATTGTTTTTAGAATTTTATCGATAGGATTAATTATTCATTTAGTAGGTATTTTAGTAAGAGTGGAATTGATAAATTATTAGGATTAAGAATCTTTATTTACAAAAGGATGTAATTCCCTTGTCAATTAATAGAGAATATTATTTTAATCGTGTTTTATTTTTTTATTTTTGATAATTAGATATCCCTGTAGACAACAAACCAGACCCATATCTGGGCTTTGCCCAGTCCATAGACCATGATCATGTCCAAGAACTAGTCTCTGGGCACGTGTAACTAGTCTTAGGGCACGTGTAACACCCACACATCACACGCACTATGTAAGTGAGGGTGCACTCTTGCGGGGGGGCCTAAGGTTTTAATGCACATATTGGGTATCGAACTCACAACTTACGGGTAGGACTGGCAACAGATTGGTTCGGCACTGGATCAGTACCGCTCCAATAAAATTTATGAAGATGTACCCAATCCGATCTGAACGGATTAAAGTATATGTGAACCGAATCCGATCCATTAATGTCATTCTTATTCTGAAATCGATCAAGTCCGATCCGAACGCATGCCTTATTTTCAAATGGTCAATTTTCAAAAAATTTAAAAATCTATTTTCCAACATCAAATATAGAGGGGGGAAAAAGACTAAAACGTTTTATCTAAATGAATTTATATGAAATCAAGAATTAAAAAAAAAAATTTATGAAAATATGTTCATATCAGATTTTTTTGGAGTAGATTGAGGTAGATCCGAATCTAATTTGAAATTATTTCGAATTTAGGATTCTAATCCAAATCCAATTTTTCATGTTTTTTCAGATTAAATCAATTCAGACATCAGATATATTTCAAATCATTGCCCACCCTACCTACGAGAATTACTTGCTTATCGATCCAAAATTGCCATTGAGCCAACCCCTCAATGTGTTGAGCACTCGAGATTGTCATTTCTCTCGTTTGAATGGGCACGTTAGGAATTATGTTCTTAGCAATTGGTATCAGAGCATTGTTTTGGCCATGCCAACAAAGATGAGTTTTATGGAGGAATGCATTGATCATTTAGAAGAAGTAACCACCACTATGCAAGTTACCTTGGTATCAATCCAGCAGGCTATAGAGAAATTGGCAAATCAACAACCACCCCCCTTACCGAATCCTCAAGTACAAGCCACTGAGGTCGTTGGTGGAAACTCAAAGGTAAGAGATCAGGTTAGTGAGCATGATAATCGAACGATTCCAAGACCTCATGAAGATTGGATTGAAGGAAGATTGTTGTCACGGTTTGCTCAGATCAAATTTTCTCGTTTTGATGGGAATAAACCATTGGAATTAGTTTATATATTAAGCAGAGCAAATTTTCAATTACCATCAATTTGCTAAAAACGAAAAGATTTTCCTTTCCTCGTTCCATGTGGAGGGAGTTGTGTCAAAATGATTTCAATGGTATAGTTAAAAAAATTCAGATATGAAGTGGGAAAGAATGGCAAAAGCCATATTGATTTGATTTGGATCAATTGATTACGAGAATCTTGATGGAATGTTGGTATAGCTACAACAAGGTTCCGAATCTATACCAAATTACTAAGAAGAATTTCAACCTTCAACATTACAAAAGGCAATAATGTTGGCTCGACAACAAAAAGATAAAATGTTCCAATTTCGACATGCAAATCGATTAGTGTCTGGATTGGTTACTAATGGTCAAACACACACCGAAAAGCTAAATGAGATAATCACGTTAACCGCATGACAAATTTCAAAGTGATGAGATGAAAGTTCAACAGGTCAAAGGATTGCGCTATAATTACGATGAATGTTACACTCCTGGCCATCACTCTAAGAAGATGCAAATATATTTACTAGAAGGACAAGATGAAATGGATGATGAAAATATTTCAATTGGAGTTACTTTACCTCTATGAGGACATGGTCGATTTTTAGAGGGAGCATTGTTACGATTCTATTTTCGTTAAGTTTAGTTTATAATTCTATTAGGATTCTATCAATAAGATTAATTATTGATTTAGTAGGTATTTGATTTGAATATGTTTTTTAGTAAAAGTAGAATTAGGAAATTATTAGAACTAGGGCTCTTTATTTATAAAAAGATGTAATCCTCTTATTAATTAATAGAGAATATTGTTTTAATCGTATTTTTACACACTTCTTGATGTGTTAAGTACTCAATATCACCCCTTCTCTCATTTGAGTGGGCACATTAGGAACTAGGTTCCTAATAGAAAATTGATCAAGAATGATTCTTTTAGTTGAAATCATCTAAGCAAATCGTTTTCTCAAATTTTTCGTTGATCTTTCCATGTATTTTAGTTGAAAAAACTTGAAAATTGAAAATGGGTAGGTCTCACTAGTGTTGAGTTCAATAATAAATAAAGTGGTGAACTCAACAGTAAACAATGGTGCGTTCAACAGTAAAAATCGTGAACTCAACCCTAAATAAAAAGGTGTCGAGTTCGACAATAAATTAAAAAGTGGTGAATTCGACAATAAATAAAAAAGCAGTGAGTTCGCCAATAATGAGGAACCATTAAGGAAATTTTTTTTTACTAAATGTCCTATCAAGCTATCAAGCAAAACTTGAGAACTATTTAGAAAAAATAAAATCCCTCCTTCAGGGTCCTTTAAGTAATTTTCCCATTTTTATTTACCCCTAAATTTTCCAAACTGAAGAAAAACCTAATGCTGTAAATTTGCTTTCAGTCATTTGCAATTTCTTTCGTAAATATTATTAACTTAAATTATCAACCTTAGGTATTGAATCAATTTTCGTTTTGGATCCAAACCCAAAACCTCATGTTAGTGGTACAAAACATTAGTAATCTTTATGTGCATCACAACACCATAAATATAAGGATTTCAATTACAAATGGAAAAAAATGATTATTACAACTGATGACTACAATTTGAATCTCATTTGGATAAAGAAGATCTAACATTATATGGAGAGAGAAATTTAATCTATTTATGTTTTCTATGATGCACACTCGTGGAATGGAATGTTTAGTGTTTTCGAGTAGTGGTCAATGACAAGAAAAATCTATGCTTGATGTGATACCCAATTAACGCCCAATCAACTTTACCGCCCATGCACCACCCAAGTACAGACCCAAGAGAGGTCCTGCCAACAACATCTGAGTGAGAGGATCGGTTGATGGCGTGAGCACAGCAGCTGCCACAACTGCACCAACCACAACGTATCTCCAAATCGACAGCATTTGGTCTCCTGAGACTAAACCAACTTGTCCCAATAGAAGCTGTATAACTGGAACCTGTAGAAGGAAAATCATTCATCCAATTAATGATGTTTCTTTCAAATTATGGGAGTTCTTGAGTCATAGGGTTGAGATGCTAGTTACAACTGATGAGTACAAGCGTGAATACTTCATAGTGATTGCTTTCATAGGTTCGACTATGCAAAGATGGTGAGAGTGGACAGAATATGATTTATAGAAATAGTGAAGGCCAGCTCTTCTACCATATTATATAATTCATACCTATGCTTTATGAAGTAGAATGTTCGGAAACTATGTGTCATAAAATGAACATAATAAAGGTGACGATGTTGAGATGAATCAGTGGTTAAGACTAGGAATATAGAAAAGACGAAAGCAGAAATTAGTACATTTGCAGAAATCTAGGAATAAGCCCAGATAGACGATAAAATGAATGGATGTAAACTGAGATGGTTTGGGCAAGACTAGGAAAGACAGAAATATAAATGAGTACATTTGAGGAAATCAATGAATAGTATCGATTTAGAGGCTTGGACATACAACAAAGACCAATGAGGCACAATGTGCAAGTTCAAGGCCTGAGCACTAAAAAGGCAAGAAAGCCAAACATGAGGGTAACAAACAGATTTGAAGTCACATGCAAAATCCATGTCTCCAACCTCAATATTTGGAATAACAGAGTCAATAACAAGTTTTCATTTTTAAACAAGAAATCTTAGGCTGAAAATATGACATGAGAGGCAAAATTCATCTTGTGCAATCAGTAACCAAACATCAACTGAGATCTAACACAAAATAAACATTTAAGATAAACATGATTCATCACGAAATTAGTTAAAATACAAATTTAAGTAAATTATTCAAAATCTCTACTTGGTTAGTAAAAGATATGCACATGAAGAACTGAAAGAACCGTCTTTTCTGTGCTATCCTTACCTGGAAAGACAAACCTGTGCTGAACATCAGCACAAGTACAAACTCGAAGTACTGATCGATGGACCACAAAGACTCCACCACGCCTTCTGCGTAGCTCACAAAGAAATTCAAGGCTGCCGGAGTGAGAACTGAGTAAGAGAAGGCAATACCAGCATAGAAAAGCACCGAGGAGCCTAAAACAATAGGCCCAAGGAATCTTCTCTCTTCCTTTGTAAGACCAGGGAGAACAAAGGCTATGATCTCATAGAGAATCACCGGGCTCCCAAGGAGAAGCCCACAGTATCCCGATACCTGCACCAAACCATTAAATTAAGTATTAATTTTTTATTTTCATTTTATGTGAGAACTAGAATTTTCAATTGTGATTATCATATAGTGGTATTCTTCAATCTATATTCAAACACAATCGAAGGGAGGCACAACCTCCAATTTTCCAAATTTGACATTAACAGGAATTTGATCTGAAATGGAAAGAACTGAAAAGTTTTACAAACCTGAATATTTTATAACTAATGGAATTTAAGATGGAAATTTTGTCAAGTTGTGAAATTCTTTACCAGTTGGTGCAAGTAGTTCCATGTGTAAAGTGTCTAAACATTGAATGGTATAGAACTGATCGATCTTGTCAACAAGAATGGGTTTCTCATTTTTAAAATATATGTCTATGTTCTCTTGTCTCTCTTTTCACTTTTAAATATTTGGGTAAAAGAAATGAAATATACCACCTACAACCAAGTTAGGTGGTCCCTGCAAGAGAAGAAAAATGAATAGGGTCAGGATCGGGGGACAACCATGTATTGGCTGATTCTATTGAAAACTGGCTGGTCAACCAGTTTTGCACCCAAAATCAATAACAAAGTTTTTCAGGAGAAAGTAGACAAGATCAGTCAATTGTAGCCTTACAAACTTAGTAAGATTTGAAATCTTAAGGGTCATTGAGCTCGACTTGTGGCACCTAAAAACATGATCCGATGCCATAGGGATATAGAGAACAAAATTCTATGAACTTGAAAAAAAATTTAAGAAAGGTTACTTCACCATTAAATTTTAATTTTAAATTTGGGAGTTCGGTGGGAATTCAATAACCGTCCATTTTCAAAACCTTGGATTAGGGCTTAAAATAGGTTGGGTTCAGGCCGGATACGAGTGTGTCCATATTAATATCCGAATTTTTTATCTAGATCCGAATCCGACTCGGATCATACTAAGCTAAGACCATATCCTAAACAATTTACTTTCATTAAAACCATATACGGATATTGATTCGGGTTGGTCGGGTCGGATAATGTCAAACCGTTTAAGATTATTTCAAATGAAATTTGCTAATATGTGACTAAATGGTGACTAAGACTCAAAACCTCTGCATTTTGAAGAGAGGCCTTGACCACTACACCCAATCATTGTTGGTTGATGGAAGATGACTTAAAAATATAACAATATAACTTGCAAAGTAATATATCATTCGGATCTTGGTGGATATAAGGATGGAACCATATCCGACTCGGGTCAAGGGACATCAACTCGTATCCAAACCATATTTTAATTCGGATATACTTGATGAAACCAAATCCACTAAATTCGGATTCGGAGCACTCGGATTTCGAATCAAATCTGTGCCATTTTAAGCCCAACCTTGGAACAAGCCCAAAAAATATTATTTTTTGGATCTATGTTTTTCAATAAAATCTAGTGTGATGTGGTGTTAATTGCCAATTTGGTAATCCATTTGAGCTCAACGACCCTTAGTAAGATTTCAGAAAGTGTTTTTTCTAACCAAATAGAATTGTTCAAGCCAGATTAATTACCATAGCACTGGGAATGAGTAGAAATAGATGTTATGATAGCAATATATATAAATAAAAAAGAGAGCTGCTATTGGCACCCCAACTTTTACTTATTACACCCCAATTTCTTAAATTAGTTATCACTCCAATTAAAGATTAAAACACACTCTTCAAACATTACAAAGTATAATCTAAACATTATAACACTCATTCAAACAATTTTAGTAGTTGTTTACAGTTATGATTTGGCTCATGTAAAATCTTAAATCTAGCAAGAAAATGAGAGATTCTATTGGCACCCCAACTTTCACTTATTCTCAACCATTCACTTATTTTCTTTATTTTTAATTGGGGTGTAATAAGTAAAAGTTGGGGTGCCAATTGCAGCTCTCTAAAACAATCAGGATGAATTAGAAAAAAAAAAAAAAAATAAAAGCAACCAAAAAACAACGAAGAATTAAATTGCATTTTCTATTACCTTCACAGTTGTAAAGAAAAACTCTCCGGGCGCTAGTTGCAGAAAGCGAACTCCCTGTGTTCTAACAGGAGCTTCAAGGATCATTATCAATTCTTTAGAAAATGCAAAGCATCCTAAGATAGCACCTCCGACTGCCAAAACTGAGACAAATAATCTCTGGCGTAGCTCTTCTAGATGATCAAATATGCTCATTTCTTTGTCATCTGGGAGGAGCTCTTTATTAGGATAGAGAAAATTATAAAGGGAACCATCTCCACTATCTTGGTTGGCATTTTCTATTGTTTCATCAATCGAGTTATCTGCCAAATATAGAGAAGTGTCATTAAGAAAAATATAGTTTAGAAGTTGGGATAAAACCAAATTCAATATTACGTATCTAAGAAAACTGCTCTCCACTAATGAAGAGAGTTGAGCCATTACAAGGAAGAAAACTATTAACAGGTCATTGACGGACAGAGGTAAAATAGGTAACAACATTCCAGTAGTGTGAGCAGAATCTAAGTGACTGCGGTGATAACAATGCACATAAAAATATGAGAGAACCATACCGTCAATGTATCTAGAACACGTTGATTTGATATAATGGAACCCACATCAGGGAACTGTTATCAAAATCTGAATGGCTTCTAAGAGAAAATGCCGAGGTATAATCCCCCAAAAATCACAAATGAAGGACAACCCAAAAGAAGCATTTTAGTGTTTATCTTCACTTGTGAAAACTGTTTCAACGGCCTCTTTATAAGGACGACATGTAGCCCTCCTGTTTTGTCTCTCCTTTTTCTTCTCGGTTTTTTATTTTTATTTTTTTAATTTGTATGTCTTTTATTTTGTCTCTAGGTGTGTAACCTCAGCCTCCTCTTGTTCTCCTTTTGCTTGGTTAATGAATCTAAAACTAGGCCTTATTTTTTATCTCAATGGAACTTGATTGCACAAACCAAAGATTTGCCAAATGATCAATTGCATCAATATCTCATGCCGCTAAATCATACTATTGTTGTTTGTTGTTTTTCATGCAAGAAGCTCAATCAAAATCATATGCATAGTTTAATAAGGGCATTGAACTTTCTAAGAATTTTCCACGTCAAATATGCCGATAACAATTTCAAATAAATCTTAATTTATTCAAATGTTTTGTTTTCAACTATTTTTAATAAATTGGTTATATAATCTTTATTGTATAATAACTTATTTAAATACTTTTTTGATGTTTTGTACTTAAATTTACTAAAGTACTTTGAAAATACATTTCCCGGAGGTGTCATCACATCTGTTTGGGATAGAGTATTTCAAACTTCATAGTAGTGGTGTCCATTAGTTCATTGCAGTGAATTAAATCAGGCAAACCAAACTCTAAAAGCAAAAAAGTAGGTTTTTTCAATTCTCCTATAATAGTACCTTTTATCTTCACCACACACACAAACACATGCATATGCACATGGACATACATATGCATGTCCTGCTCACTCGGATAAAATGGAGGGAATTTACAATATGTCTGAAGCTAAAGCAGAGGGTGGTTTTAATTTAACTTTGAGTGACTCTATTGCACAGTCCTGATCTTTTTTTGATAGACAAACAAAGTTTATTAGAAGAAGAAAGAATTTACAAGAAAGGGGGGACGAGATATACAACATAAGGAAAGAAAAAAAATAAAAACAGCCCGATAAAAGAAAAAAGCAGCCCTACAGAAGTTACTCCTCCTCCAGATTACAAACCATACCATCTTACAAGAAAGTCCTCCAAGAACACCCCTATAAACACATTAAAAATATTTCCCCAATAGAACAAAAGAGCAAAAATTGAGATTACGGTACCCAATGACATCAGTCGATCCCATTTTGATCCTTCTATTACGTTCCTTCAGATAGCCCAACAATTAGTGCAAGGAGTGATGCTCCACAAAATCCTCTTTGCATTGCTAAAAGAGAAGCCTCAATGCAGCCAGAACTCAAACAAAGTTCTAATCTAGATCATTTACTCTGAGAAAATTGCAGCATTCTTTAAATGGATATCTAGTGATGGTGGGGACGAGAGACAAAATTGTAGCCAGATGGGAGGTCATTGAGAGGGTGCTCATTCCGTTATTCTTCATAGGTCCTCCAGTGATGGGATGGATGAAACCAAATAGGGCTCTTTACTGACCTAAAAGATTTTGGTAACCCTGAAGCCAGGATTTAAGATCTGTAGCTGTAATTGAATAACTCCATATGGGACATATGGATTGTGAAACTATGGTTCTCTAAGCTTGAGCAAGATATTTGTACATCCCCAAGCAAAGCCATTAGTGTTTTCGCCATTGATGTATTTGATTGTCAACCATCCTTACAGACGTGATCCAGATGAATGAAAATTCAGTTTAAACAGGACGAACACCAATAAGACCTTAAATAAATACTTTTTAAATTAAGTCTGTGGGATCATGTATATTAGTGGAATCAGAGTAGAGACAGCCATTTCTCTCTAAGAAGAAGGGATTCCCAACATTGGAAGTACAGAAAAGTAACGAAAACAACATGGAGTGGGGGACCAGCCCATTAATTGCACAACAATGATTGTCAAATTTTTTTTTTTTTTTTTAAATATTTTATAACAAAAATGATAATGAATAGAGATTTGTTCAACGGAAAACCTTGCAAATGAGTGGCCGTTGAATAAGTATCACATATTTGTTACTAACACGCACTATTCATAGCATTTCCATGGCCACAGTGCAAGTATCAACCTTTTAACAGAGTAGAAAGGTTGATTCTTATTTCGCCAAGGGACTAAATATTGTTATTGTAGTGATCATTGAACCCAAAAACCAATGCTTGTCGATAAATACAATACATTATCGTACAAGGAATTATTATTCTCTCCCCCATCCCCTCCCACTCCCATATGTATCATATTGGACCCTTGCAAAAATGACATGTACATATAAGAATTAAAATAATTATTGATATTTAGTACCAAGCCTATGGTGACATCACAAAAGAGAACTTTCCTACACTGCTTGATTAAAGGAATCCCAAACCACCACCATCGCTGAAAAATCAGAGGAGGCCTACAATATCTTCATCTCATATCTTGACGATTAGAAAGCAGTCAATTCAAGGTCATTATGCAATATAACCAAAAGGAATGACCAAAAAGATATTTCCAATGAGATGAACTTCAAGATTCAAGTTGCAATGTCACTCCTAACTATTTTACTTCCCATCCAACTTACCACATGACTGGAAAAGTAGATGACAACACCCCACCTCTGCCTTGCTCGAATATGTCTGGATTTTCCACAATTGGAGGTCCCTTGATTAAAGACAAAAAGAATGCACGAAGTCCTAGAAAATTACAAATATAAAGTCATCATGATCAAAAAATCCAAAAATCTATTGCCCGATGGCCTGAAATCAGCAGTATAGTCATCAAATCATGGCAAAACACCATTGTTGCTGGCAAATAATTGCATCATCCAACAACACCTACTCCTTGAAAAGACTTGAGCCAAACTACATCTCACACGCAAATCTCTACACTATCTTAAGATTACCTTATGTATATCTCCATATTAAACTACTATGCCAAGCCACAAACTTGTAGTGCCAAGAACACTGGCCAGTGTGCCAAAATGCCACATGGTGTCATATGGTAGGCAAGCTTCTCCATTGTTCCAAGTTGCAGTACTATGTTGTGAAAACTTCATGCCAAGGATGTGCACCATGCACCTCTGTGACTTCCACAGTATCCACAATGGACCAGTCTCTTATTGAAGAAGTTTTGAGGGGGAATAGAACTTTCACAACTTAAATTTTTTTTCTTTCTTTAATTTTTTGTTTTAACTTGTACAGTTATACTAAAAGAAGGATGTGCACCATGCACCTCTGTCACTTCCACAGTATCCACAAGGGACCAGCCTTAAAAAAAATTCTTTCTTTACTTTATTATTATTATTATATTATTTTTTTATAGGTTTTTTCTGTTTTAACTTGTGCGGTAATACTAAAACAAGAAGAAAAAAATAATAGTGCATGATCCCAAGCGCTAAGCTCAAGGCTCAACCAAATTGTGTACCAAGTCAGCTCTAGAACTTTGAAGCAACCAAGGTATGCAGTTGAGACCTCATCTAACGAACTCAAGACCTTTTTGGACCCATAAGAGATCCAAAGTAAATACTTATGAAAAAAATCCAAAGTAGATTGATTGCGGCCTTGAAGTCCAATCCAGGAGCCGAGGTCAAGGATACATCCAAGCTCCAACCTTGGGCTAAGACCAAGGACTACCACCTCAAATTACATCAGGCCATGATGAAGGCCCATATTTGGTTCATCTAGGGACCATAACAAAGATTGAGGTTGGCCACCAAAATAATCCAACTGCATGATTGTACCATTTGATGTCTCAACCCAAGCTTAAGACCCAATTGTTTATGGACGAAAACCTTGGCTATAACCCAAGGCTCAAACCAAGTAACAAGCTTCAAAGTCCAAACCTACCAAAGTACTAAGGAAAAATCTCAACATATGGGGACTCCCCATTTCATCTCTGTTGAGTTTAGACCCACACCAAACACTCATTGCATTCTCTCTCTCCCTCTCCTTATAAGCTCATGGGCCTCTCCACTCATTGCCATTAGGTTTTGCGTTGGACCCCAAACTTATCAATCTCTATCATTAAACCAAGGAAGAAAGAGAACATTCTTTTAACCATCGCCATGTGATCAACACCATTCTTGGCCTCTATGCTTGGGGGAAGGGGCTTGCATTCCTTCATTGCTTGTTGGGGAATCAAATGAGGGAAGAAAAAAAAAATAATGGTGCATCAAAATTGGCACAATACTTGGTGTGTCCAATTAAGCCAATATAACACTCATACCATTAAATGCAAATATGCAATTCAGTCCCGGCTATCCCAAGAATGGAATTTTTCTACCTTATGAAGATCATCCAACTTTGCCAATCTGGTTCTAGTTAAATGATGACCAAAGAACCACCATTGCTCCCCTTGAAGTTTGAATCGAGTGATTGCTCAATCGTCCCTAAATTTTCCTTGTGAAGTCTTGGGTTTTAGTTAATTTATGATTTTGATTATGGAAGAACCTTTTTTGTAATACAAACCAAACATAACATTTTTTATTCTAGAATTAACTAGAAAATGACTCATTTCTCACATTTTTGGAATTAGTTTCTTGCATTTTTATTTTTTTTTATATTATATTTTAGTATCACAATTATAAAAACATGGCCATCTAAACGAGATTCTAATTCAAGCGAAAATCAGAATTTGGAATCAAAATCTAAAAAAACCAAACAACACCCCTTTACTAGGGTATTGCCAAAACTTTATTAAAGAAGAGACTTCTTGTCAAGCATTATCTTCCAATCTCTCCACAAATTTTGGCTTGGATGATAACTAACATCAGCCAACTCCTCGGACAAAAGTATGACTCAAAAAATGGTAGCCAATCAAAATAATTCGGGAAGTTAAAGTCAAGAGTTGTTCTAAGTTGATGTGATCCTCAATACATCTAAGAAGCTCGAGATCATCACCAGACCGTGAAGTTTGTGGTGGAAAAATTCTCATCTCCACCTCAAGATTCACAAAGCCACCAGATCAAGCTTGCAAGGAGTCTCTGTCTAAGCACTGTGTGGTACTTATCAAAAAAAATCCGATGCCAAAGTCAGATTCACAACTAAAATTGAAATGGACTGAATTACCCTCAAATAAACAAGTTAAGCTTCTTTTATACTTGTGAATTTTTTTTTTCTTTTAGGCATCTTTCCTCACGTTTCATTGATTTCTTTTCTAGGAGAAATTGATGATGATCTCTTTTCTGGTTGGAATCAACATGATTTCCTAACTTTCTAGACTTGATCATGATCTTATCCCTCGATTTTCTCCTCAATCTTTCAAATTCAGGCTTATCTAATCTTTAGTTCTTTACGCGTAGTTCACAACTGAACTCCTGAGGATGGGGGTTACCCTCGCTTCCTTCTACTAGTCTGGAGCTCATGCCCCTAGCCCAGAGGATGGTTATGGATATCTCCCAATGGCTTTACTTTGAGACTTCGCCTACGAATATCCCGAGTGAGTCTCGGGATCTTCTTTGTTGTGTTCTATATCGAGGATGCACACATTGCTAGGAAGATCAAACAACTATCCCTAGGTACAGAATTATGCTCCCAAATTTTTTTGCAAATGTGATTCCTAATATATCCAATAAGCATGGGATGATCACCAGTCGACAAATTTATGCTAGTGTGATCCCTCATATATCCAAGAAGCTTGGAGTGCTCACTTGTCCAAAGCTAAGTTTTGGCAATCAAAATTGTAGAACCTCTTGGACTAGTGGCTATTTTACTTTGTTTTTTCGTGGCCCTTCGAATTGTTTGTGGGATTGGTCATCTCAACCTCCCTCCTTTCCTTTCATAAAATTTTTACTTATAAAAAAATAGGTAAGAAACGAGATGTCTCAGTAACCTCCTCTATCTCTCACTTTCTCCCCTTAATTGCATTATTTTACGTGTGGATGGAACTTCATCACCAATATGTGATTCATAGGTGTCTCAAAGAATAAGGAGAACTCATAATTGAAGAGAACTAAGAGAATAACAAAACCCATCTCAATAAATCCAATAAAAAGAAAAACCCATGTCAAGAAATCCATTAACTTATCCGAAACTCAATCAAACAAAAAGAAATTAATAAATGTTAAGTAGGGTTTCGCACTAACAATCCAATAAAACTCATGAGAATTTTCAGAGAACTAATAAAAAAATAAAATAAAAGAGAACCCATTTCAACAAATCCAATAAAAAGAAAAACCCATAAAAGAAAATCCATAAAAACATCCAAATCAAAACGAATTGAAATTTGGCAAGGGTCTCTCTATCATTTTTTTTTTTTTTTTTTTGCAGAAATCTTACTAGGCCTTTCTTCAAGAGCTGAACCAGCGCCACCCAACTGTATCTTCTGCTGCTCTGTCACATCTTCGAGAGCAAAGCAAACGACTCGGTGGCGATTTTTACGGCTGAGTCGATCTGAAAGTCGAAGCGCTGCTCTTCTTCTGTTGATTTGTAGAGATGTTCGTTGATTTGAGCTCAAATTTAGATGGCCAAAGCAGCAATTGCTGAGATTTAAATGAGAGATCAGAGCACTAGTGCTTCCCATCTCTCAAATGTTTTAAGACCAGTTGAAATTGCCAAGATTATCGCTGGTGGTAATTGTGTACGTTTGCAAAGACTGCGGGTGTTTGATATTTATCGGCAAAAATCTAGTGCGCATTTTAGTAAAAATGTGCATAATTTTTCTATTTAGAGCCGATGGTGGCCTGTCTCAGCCTAGGGGTGTC
Source organism: Akebia trifoliata (assembly GCF_017979445.1). Lineage (NCBI taxonomy): Eukaryota > Viridiplantae > Streptophyta > Magnoliopsida > Ranunculales > Lardizabalaceae > Akebia > Akebia trifoliata. The sequence goes on along the minus strand of NC_141388.1, from coordinate 11,069,395 downwards.
AATGGGTATTCGGTTTTTAAGGTATTTAGAAGGGTATTTTAGAAATACTCCCTATAAAATTGGTGATATTAGGTTTACCCTCTGCAAAATGCAAGATTAGGCTTAAGCATGGTTTTAAAACTCGGTTTAACATCTCATCTCGTCCATACTAAATATCGAATCATCTCAAATGAGTTTTTCGATATGTTTGAGACGTCTCTTTTAAAAATGAAAAATATGAACATGGGGTTTTAAATCTCATTCAAAAAATTGACTTGTATGTCTATCTCATCTATGCCAGATACTGAGATAACTTGGGTGATAATTCTCAGTCTCGGACGAGTTTTGAAGCCATGTATGTAAGTCAATGTTGCATTTTCTTGATGACTTGATAGGAAAATTTTAATGTTTTTTTAATTAAAAAAAGTACTATTTAAATTACTAAATCAAAATTAAACATGTATCAAAATTTTACTTTTAAATCATCAAGAAAATTAACGTTGACTTACGGTCAAGGAGAGTAAATCTAATCTTGCATTTTTGAAAGGAGGTGAACCTAAGATCACCAATCTTATAGGAGGTGATTCTAAACTATCACATTTTGAACTAGAACCATTCTATTTTATTGATTTTGGTTATTGTAGATTCCCATTTTGATTATGAAAAAAGTGGAATAAAAGGTCAAATAGCCAAAGAATGTGAATACTTGTCGGTTTGGCGGTTTTAATTCTCAATAATTGAATGAGAAAAAAACCTTTTGAATCTTTCAAGAAATTAATATATAATCCTGAGGGGTTGGTTTAATGGCAATTTTGGACCAATGAGTGGTTAATGCATGTATGTTGTGAGTTCGATACCCAATATGAGCATTAGTTCCTTAAGGCCACCCACGAGAGTGCACCCTTACTTACCTAGTTTGTGTGACGTGCAGGCTTTGCATATGCCCCGAGACTAGTCCTTGGATAATACCATATAGATTGGCCAAAGCCCAAATACAAGCTCAATCTACTATTTACAAAGATACCCAGTTATCAACATATATGGGAGCCATTTGATGGCCCTAAAGGGAGCCAAGGATCGAACCAAGTTTTGAAGGTCGTCGAATATTGCAAAATTGGACGGACGCGTTCTGTTTAAATCAGTTGTGAACAACTTTTTGTAAAAGATTTCAATAAATTAAAAGTTAACCCTATCAGAATTTTATTTTAAAGAATACCCTCTCTTAACTAAACCTCTCTCTCTCTCTCTCTCTCAAGTTCCACACCAACAACAAAAGCAACTGGTTCTTTCTTTCTTACTTCTCCATTTCTCTCCCATTCACCCAACCATCTCTCTCTCTCTCTTCAGGATCAGACATTCCAAAAATCGTTAAAAATCAACACTTATTCTTCATCTCTCTTGATCAGACTCTCTCTCAATCGAACAAGCTTTTTTCCATCTCTCTTGACCGAACTCTATCTCAATCGAACAAGCTTTGGAACAAAGACCTGGGATTTACACAACGTGAAAAGAATGTTATAAATTTACAAATGAATACATGGGTAGTTGTTTTAAAGCGTTTAACACACATTTGAAGAAGTTGAGAGGCATTTATTGATTTACAATCAATTCACTATAGAAATCCAACACAATTCCATGAAGAAAGGTAAACATTAAGGAAGAACTCACAAATCCTTAAAGAAAGTCAATGGCCAATAAAGAGATTGCATAATAGCGAATGTTCGTTGCATTACATATTTATTTATTTTTATTTTTTTGCTATTTTATGTTTGTGTTAATAATGTATAAATTTATTCAATAGAAATTTGTCTGTTGATAGTGTTATTTAAAAGATTAAGTGTGATTACTCTTTTGTATCTTGAATACTCTATTCATGATTCAATGAATAATGAGTCTCTTGTGTTAATAATGTATAAATTTATTCAATAGAAATTTGTCTGTTGGTAGTGTTATTTAAAAGATTTAGTGTGATTACTCTTTTGTATCTTGAATACTCTATTAATGATTCAATGAATAATGAGTCTCTTGCCATTATGAAATGGAGAATAATTTTATCATTTCTTTGTTTTTTTTTTATTGCACCTTCCATATTTTAATTGATGGTTAAAGTGAACTTTGGGATGAAATCATTTCTTCAACCTTTAGGCATTTAACAATCTTCCATTACATAAAATCATTAATTTTATTTCTTTCCTTTCATGGCTAAATTTCCTTTTGTTTAACAAAAGCAAGTGTCGAATCTGTCACTTTGGATATCAATACAAATTCAAGACTATTAAGCATCTATTGAAAATCAAGATTTCTAAAAACTAATAGATTTTGTCCTCTTGTTTTAGGTAAGTTGGATCAGTTTGTGAAATCATGACGGGGGGGGGGGGGGGGGGTGTCAACAGATTTAACAATGGGCTCATTAGGTTTGAATCATCCATATTCACATTAATCAAATTGTCAACTCCCAACTTTACATCATTCCATATTAAATTTTTTTATTTATTTTTTTGCATCTAGTTTAGTATTCAAAAAGTTGACAATGATGAAGGTGACAACCCGATTTAGCTCTCAATTTGAAAAATTCTTTGTAAGGTTTTTAATCTTAAAACGTAATCCTCTAAAACTACTTATTCACAACTTGTGTAAATTAGGACCTAATTGTTCTTTGTGTTTCGATAACAATTAATTAGATGTTAAACAGTTTAAGTTTCTCACAAGGCATGGCCAACAAATCCAACCCTTGGTCTTAATGTCTACTTTATGTGCCAAATATACACAAACCTTAGAAAACAATTAGACAAGGTCATGTGGGAACTGCAGCAAGAGATATTAAACTAACATGTATTTATTCTGATCTACATCTACACCAACTCAACTCAACATTACAGTAAATTGCAATTCTTCTTTGGATTGTAGATAAGGATCATCAAAATCTTAGCTGACACAAATCATCGCTCACAAACTATGAAAATCAAAAATACGATTCAACAAATCAGGTGTTCAAGTAGAGATCGCAAAAAAAATTTAAGAAACATGTTTCGGTTGAACATGCTAAGCAATTGTCATGCCATCTATTTGAATTCATTGGTCCTCTTGCACCTTCATGGCAATTACACAAGTGATACTTGTCGAATATTCTCGTTGATGATCATACAGCCATTTGAAACCGAGCGGGAACACGGAGTCGGGGAGGTTGAATTTCGCCAGGTTTTCCGAGCTGACCACGGGCAGCCATCTGATCATCCCCACTACCAGGCCGCAAGAATACGATACACCCCGCTTCAAACAGTATATTGCGGAACTCGATCATCTTCTCTTCGCTCATTGGTTTAAACTGGGACCCGAAGTGAGGATTAAATGAGATGAGATTGATCTTGCAAGGTATGCCCTGAACAAGATCAATTAGCCTCCTCGCATCCTCAATGTTGCACATAAAGCAGACATCAAGTGATTAAATTATTGGAGAAGTAAATCATTTACGAAATCTTGGAGGTTTAGCAAAGAGTAGTGCGGCCACTAGAACTAGAAATTATAAAAACTCTCAACTTACTAATAAAACGATTACTATCCTGATCACGAAGATAAGGTCTGCCCCGTGAATCTCTCTTTAATAAAACTAGGGACGGAAATGGGCCTGATTGACCTTGATCAGGCTTGGGCTTCAATCAGGCCAAACTAATGATTTGGTTGGGCTTTGACCTTCGGGCTGGGTTCAATAATAAATATTAAGCCCAAACCTGACCTCAAACCCACTGAGATTCGGGCTATGGCCCGGACCTATTAGATCAGAATTGGACTTTTTAAATATTAAAAGATTACAAGTGCGTTTATTAGTCAAAAAGGCTTAATTATATAATATGTAAATGGTTACAATATTTTCTTATTGTGAAGTGGATCATTAGATGCTCAGTCACAAAAAATTATTTTCATATAAAAATAACAATGAAATACATCATTATAGATTAATTATTTTCTAGTAAATAAAAATAGAAAACCCAAACGACTCATCCAAATTTGCTTAAGTTTGGTAAAAATGACAAGTATTGTTATTATTTCAATACATAATTTAATGTATATTTGATGAGGGTTATTTTCATAAATTTGTGTGCATATTATTGTAACAAATATTGAGGTTATTTTAGTAATTTTTATATTCATAAGTTGGAATTAATAGTTAAATTTCTTAAGAATGTGGGTGATTCATGCAAATTTTCCAATGCAAATCATTTGCATAATGTAACCAAGCATCCGACTATAAAATTTATTATAGAAAATTATTTTCATATGAAAATGATTTGTGGCATACTAAAGAGGGCCTAAATTACAAAAAGACTCTTATAGTCCTGATAATATGACTTGCCAGGTGGCATACTCTAATGACTCCATGACGTGACTAGTCAGGGTACTGTAGATCTGAATGAAGGAACCGTATATCCCAAGGCATACAGATCTAAGGTTCCCAAACTTGTCCACGTCATGGAGTCATTTGAGCATGCCACCCGACGAATCATATCATCAAAACTCTTCTTATAATTTATGTATGTGCTTGTATCCATACATTAACATGAGACGGCAAGATTTTGATCCCAAAGGGGTTAACAAGCTTATCAATTAAGAGTGTTGATTTTCAAATTAGAAAGTATTCACTGGGTCAATACTCAGCTGACGTGGCATGGACACAGAGCCATAGACCTTTTTTTCAGGATACACAATTGCACATCCCCAACGTCAGCCAAGTATGGACGGAGTGAAGACTTTCTAGTTAGAAAATCATTATTCATTAATTAAGCTTGAAAATATTTTGAGATTGACTAATGATAAATTAGCATTCTTGAAGGGAAAAAACTTTGAAGCGGGCAGCGTCAAAATTTTGAAGAAGCCCTCTCCTTTGGATTACACGTGATATTTCCAAGGTGGTGTTTCAAATTTTAGCAGAAATATAAGGGAGTGAAATAAATTCAAAAAACCACATGTCTTGTAAAGAGGATGATTCCTTCAAATTTTGAAGCAGGCTGCCCGCTTCAAAGTCGGACTCCTCTTGACGTGGCATGTGAACAAAATCATAGATCTTTTCCTTATGTATCTCGAAGAAAAAAATCTATGATTCTGTCCATTGCCACGTCAAGAGCATCGGTTTATCACTACTCTCTAAGATTATTAAGGACTTTGGATAGGTAAGTGCATCTTAGAGGAGTTCCTCCAAATTTTGAGTTGGACTTCAAAAACATTAGCATTATTTAGAGAGAAAACCCACTAGTAGGGTCCATTAACTAGTTCTCGTTTATAATTTTAAAAATCTTATGTGGTAAACCAAGTTCGTGGTTGCACATTTTAAATTAAGTTGAGGATCAGATGACTCATGAACAAGTGCAAATTAAATCTCAACCATTAAAACATAAAAATATAAACGTCATTATCAAGGATATCACATATCCTTTAGAGTACGAGTGGCGATCTCAACACAACTCACAAACACGACTCAAAAACGATACAAAGTTAGTGAGTTTGGATCAAGCCTAATTGGGTTTGAGTAATAATAGTGTCAATCCGTTTAACATGATTATTATATGGGTTGGATTTTGGTTCTAAGTATCAACCCGCCTAATCTGTATAGACACATTTAGTTATTCTGTCATTAACGTGTAATTTTAAATTTATCAACAATCATTTAAGAATCTTTTAAATTACTCATTTTTTTCTAAAATTTCGTAGAACGAGATATATATATATATATATATATATATATATATATATATATATATATATATATATATATATATTTTAATTTATCAAATTTTATATAATATAAATGGTGTTGTAAAATATTTTTAAATTAATAAATTGTTAAGCTTTAGTTTGAGAAAAAAAAAAAATATTTTTCTTAATAAATTATGGATTTTGTTAACGTGTACCCTAGGGGCACAACTTAAAGTGCAATAAATACACTTTGAAAATTGGATTTTGTACCAAAAATGCCCTTTAAAAATTTATTTTTACCAAAATACCTTAAGATTCTAATTTCCAAAGTGTATTTATTGCACTCTGCCTAAATAAGTTATTTATTTATATTTTTTTACTCCATTTTTTTCATTAAAATCTAGAGCTATGTAGTGATTGATTCCTAATATTGGCGAAATGACCCTCAGTAAGATTTAAGATCTTACGAAGTAAGGTTATTATGTCTCATGTGATAATGAAATACACTTTACTTTGTCAATAATAATTATAATAATATTGAAAAATATTTTCCTTACTAAATTAGTAAGAAATTTTTTCTAACCACAACACCTTGTGGCATTCAAAAACATGAACTCAAGCCACATGGTTGTAAAGGACAAAATTTTACGAACTTTGAAAAAAAAAATCAAAAGAAAGTTATTTTTCACCATTGAACTTAGTTTATAATTGTGACTTTATTTTTAGTAATGGTATTTTATTTTTGGTGGTGTAAATGGAACTTATTTTTTTTCAATAAAGATTAAAATTTTATTAAATAGTTTATATATGGGTTGGGTCAAGTATACCTATTTATAAATGGATTTTGTTTGGGTTTAAGTTTTTTACACTATTATTAAACAGGTTGGGTTTGGGTTTGGTAAATTTTCATAATACCCTTACCTCAATACAACACGAACACGATCCGACCCGACCCATTGCCACCCCTACCTAAGAGGCTAGCATAAATCCCAATTTTATGAACATTAAATAATTGTTTGGGATTTAAGTTACAAGAAAATTTTAAGTAATAAGTAACCAACCTATATTATAGACTTGTTGAACAAGGAATTCCTCGTATATGACTCCTTTATTTTATATATATGGGTACTACAAATAAAATTAAACTCTTCGATGGAAGAACAAAGAAATTTGATTCATGGAGATCTCAACAAGGGGTAGACTTGGAATATGGGATAGAAGGAAGAGATTGAGATTAATCTCTCTTTTCTATTTTCCTGGTCTCTCCCACATTACGAGACATTGATCACAGTGATATGTTATCAGTTTGGGGTTTAAGTTGTCAGAATTTAGTAAGCTACCTATATTATAGACGTGTTGAACAAGGAATTTTTCATATATGACTCCTTTATTTTATATATATGGGTACTACAAATAAAATTAAACTCTTCGATGGAAGAACAAAGAATTTTGATTCCTGGAGATCTTAACAAGGGGTAGACTTGGAATCTGGGATAGAAGGAAGAGATTGAGATTAATCTCTCTTTTCTATTTTCCTAGTCTCTCCTACGTTATGAGACATTGATCACAGTGATACGTTATCAGTTTGAGGTTTAAGTTGTTAGAATTTATGTTTATTATTATCTCCCCCCAGCTTTTTATGGGATAATGGGTTTACGGTTATGGAGTGTTGATTTTGTTGGGTTAAGATTTCAAAGAAACATTTTCATTACTAACTTGGTAAAGATTTGAGCCTTACTAAGGGTCAATTTGAAAATGGACAGCTACCGAACTTCCACATAACTTCTAAACTTAAAGTTGAAATTCAATGGTGAAAAATATTTTTTTGGGGGGGATTTTTTTTTCAACATTCATAGAATTTTATCATCTACAACCCTGAAGCATTGGATCAAGTTTTTGGATGCCACAAGTTGACCCTAAGGACCCTTAGTGTGAAATTCTTACTTAGTAAGGCTAGTCGGACTCTCAAGTTTACGCAGTTTTAGAATGATGAGTTTGGAGGTTAAGGGTTGATATCATAAGGTTTAGGGGTATAGGTTGAATTTTAAGGGTTTATGTGGTTTAAGGTTTTTAGATTCACAGATTTGGTGTTTAAGGGTTGGAGTCATAGGATTTAGGAATGGAGTTATAGATCTAGGATTACATTACAATTTAGGGTTTAAGGGGTAACTTTGCCTGTGTAATGTTTCCTTTACATTATATTGCCGATCCCAAGTCTGAATAAAGAAGGAGGACCTTGAATAAGATGTAAGACTAGGGTTGGGACTAGCTTTTTTTTTAATTCTTCTTTTTTATTTTATATAATATAATTTTCAGTTGTTACCTTATTATTAGATGGAAAACTAATAAAAAATCTAAAGATTTATTGTCCTTCACACCTTCATAGGATCAAAGAAGAAAGGAAACAAAATCACATAATTTTTGGTTGGAAATCAGAAATATCATTTGTCTATTTTCCATACACACACACACACACAAAATTCTTTTTTCTTACAAGATTTTCATGAATTTATCAAAATTAACCTATTGAAACCCTTTACCAAATGGGACTTTATTACTATGGTTAGTCGGACTCTAATAATTATATTATTATTCTTATTATTATTATTATTATTAGTAGTAGTAGTAGTAGTAGAGACACTGCACATAGTTAGCTATTTGGTGTACGGCAAAAAATCATTACGGGATTAATTCGACTACGATTTGGAATATTCATTTAACAGTTCATTTAAAATTTTGGAGAATGGCAAAAATACAATACGAGAACGGTTCGGGTATAATTTCAGTTTAATGCTCTAAAAACCTCTCAAAAATTCGTGTATAAATATTAAATTTTCTACAATACTTATATCCAAATATTTAGAAAACTCCCCAATTCTTTTAAGGTCTATTGCTTTTATATCTCATTTTTCAAAATCACCATCATTATCCTTCTTCATCTTTGAACACATCCTTATGTAAATTAAAAAGATGTGATACTTTTATGCATGTTTATCAAACATTAAACTTTATAGCAAATAAAAAACACTTAGATATTCTTTTACACAAATTTATTAGATATTTTAAATTTTATTCTCAAATAGCACATATAGAATTCATACATTTAAAACTACGGGGGTGTTCGGTTCGGATTCTAGAACTTGATTCTAGCTCATAATTAGATTCTAGAATCTGGTGCCTCGTTTGGTTCGGATTATAATTTTGATTTTTTTCATAATCAGAAACCAAAATCATGCAGAATCAGAAACAGTTCTTAGGTTGTTTCTCCCAATTCCCATAGACTACCACTTATGGCGTTCTTGAAATACATTTTGTAATAATAATAATAATTATTATTATTATTATTATTATTAAAACAATAATGTTATTAATAATAGTAGTAACAATAATAACAACAAAAAAAAAAAAAATAGCAACAATAATAATAATAACTAATATTAATAATAATACTAATATATTATTATAATTAACAACAACAACAATAATAGAGTAATAATAATAGTTTTAACCCTGATGAGGTGGTTCAATGGCAATTTCGGATTCAATAAGTAGTGAGAATCCATAGGTTTTAGTTTGATACCTAGTTTGAACAGTATTTCCTTGGAGCCATCCCGCAAAGGCACACTCTCACTTACCCGATGTGTGTGATATGCTAGTGTTGCACATGCTCGGGGAAGGGACCCATATGCCTTGGCTCTGACCATGGCTCTTTCGACCCCCCTAGTCAGATGTAAGTTCGGACACCCTCATCATCAATAATAATAGTTTTTGAAATACAAATACAAAATCATCATAATTTTTGGGATAATCTTATTAGGCTTTTTAATATATAATTAATTTGAAAACTATTAGAAAAAGACCTAAATTTGAACATTTTCGACTCTATCAAAAAATCTTTAATTTTTTCTCTCAAAAATCCATTATCTTGAATCTTTGGGACATGTATTTTTATTCTTATTTTCAATCTCAAGAAGTGTAATTGGGTAATTTTTTTTACAAAATCAATTTTCAGAAAAACAATGTTAGCCAAATGAGATTTTGGATTTTGAAAATTAGATTCTATAATCTAATTTTGAAAATCCATAATCAGAATCGAGAATCAGGTTCTACAATCCGAATCAAATACCTTTTAAGAATAAAATGTTTTCTTTTATGATTAATCATACCATTAACATCAATCTTTATAATGCAAAGCACATACTATCTTACTTAATTGACTTAACAAAACTCATTTTCAAAAAATCTAAAGAGAAGGAAAGATAAAATATATAAAAAGAGTGAAAAAAAACTAATTGTTGGTCGATAATCGTGAGATTCGATGACAAACAATGGTTAGCGATTGTCTAATGATGAAATATTGAAGTGTCAAGGGAGAATAATGAAAATATTATCAGTCGATATTGAGATAGAATATTTTTTATAAAAAATAAGAGTTAATTTGTGTTTTAACCCTCTATGCAAAATGTATTTTTGATTTATTTAACTTTTTAAAAAAAAAGCATAAATCGTGAATAATTAAAAAAAGTTCAAAAAGTCAAGAATTTTTATAAGGAATTGAATTCATTGAAAGTTTTAATCATTTTTTTGTAATTAATAGGAGCTACCCACACCATAGATGAATTGTTTTGTCTTATATGAATTAAAAATTTCGGAATGAGTTAATTTTTGGTGATGATCCTCATAAAAAATCAATCCATTCTAAAATTTCTAATCCCATTTTCATGAGGCTGTGATGCAAAGATCATTGTCATAAAAAATCATCTTATTCCAAAATTTTAATCTATATAAGACAAAACAATTCTACTATGATGTGAATTTCCCTTATTAATAGGATGTTTTTATAATTACTTATTTTTTGTCATTCAAAAAATTCGGATATAATTGACGAATTATTAGGAGAAATGGTGCTGCACACCATTCACGTGATACACACGGATTGAAAAAGTTTGTGGTGCTCGGACGCGGTGTCGTGAATCACAATAAGCTTGGGTCCAACCGTCCAACGAAGTCCACAAATACACGCTTAGCAGTCAACTCCGTGCCTACATTTTGGAATGATACGTCGTCTTAGATATTTTTGTTAACAAAATTACTAAAACACCCTTATTCCAAAGCTAGATAAATCGTCTTATATCTCACAGTTAAAATCTTTAACATTATAACGAGAGAAGCTGAGTAAAAGATCGCCGACACCAATTCTTTTTTCTAAAATTGTTCTTCACATTGCAAAATTATTGCCCTTATCTTACTTTTAAATTTACTATAATGAAGATTTTTATTTTTCAAAATGAACGAAATTATAAATCCACGTTCCATAACCATGTTAGGCATTTTTTTTTTTTTTTTCAATTACGAAAACATCTTTTAATGTAATATCTTCAAAATTGACTTAGTTACCATTTTAAAGTGGATAAATTCCTTGGCAATATTTTTAAATGATAAAAATTATATAATATATCTATTTGAAATTTATAAAATAAATTTAGTATATTAAATAAAAAATTAATTTTCATAAATTATTATTTTCTTTTTGTTTTTTATAATACATAAGCATTTGTACATGCTACCTATGATCATCATAAGTAAAACAAACGAATATATGAAAATTATAACGAACAAGAGAGTTGGGTGTAGTGGTCGAGGCATCCCTTTAAAAAAGGGGAGGTCTTGAGTTCAAACCCCTCTCATTAGGCACCCACATGGATTTATCCTTACTTATGTGGTATGTGTGATTTGTGAGATATTACCTGTATCCGAGGGATTTGAGTGAGATATGGTTCTCTAAGAGGTTAATTGCCTTGCCTTGCTAGTTGGCCTATAAGTCCGTAACCTCCATCATAAAATAATAATAATAAACATTCTTACTTTTTAAACGATATTGGAATTGACATAGTATATAATAAAAAAACATATATATGGGTTCTGTTTGTATGTGATTAAAATGAAAATACAATAAATAAATGGGTTTTGGGTAGAATTTTTTTTTTTTTTTAGGGTATTTCTGGTAGGAAACTTAAGTTTCCAGGTGTATTTAATGCATTTGAGGGCACTACACGTTAACAAAACCCTAAATAAAGAATATACATGGAAGGGTATTTCGGTCATTTGGCTGTGAATTGGGAGGAAGATAAGAAATGTTGATGAAGGGCAAAGAGACGGAGGGATAAGTGTGGCCAGCTAGGGCACTGTGGGTGGAGAGGAAGAGAGAGATAAAATAGCATATGAGGAGATAAGGAGATTGGCGTGGCATTGGTGTCTGCAAGTCTCTGTCCAAATGTCCAACACTACGTGAAGGCCCCTCACCACGTCTCCTCTGTTGGCTAGTCTCTTAATGCCAACAATCGAGTCCAGACAAACAACATATCTCTTGGTGCCAAACTAACTTAAGTTAGAACATGGGCTTAGTTTATGGTTCATTAGTCGTCAACCCATTCTCTAGCCTACCCTTTTAACAATGAGTAAGCCCAGCGCGTAATATATAGATCCATCAAGTTTGTTTAAAAGACCCTAGAAACAATGGCCGATGATTTAATGAACCAACATTATACTTGTTTAAAAGTCCATATAGAAATGTGTATGCAAAAACACTTCGACAATCAAGTCACTTAATGCATAGAAGATTTTAAGATGATAGATAAGAAGTTTTTACACATGAAAAGTCAATTTAGAATTTCAAAGATCTCAGATTAACTAATTCTTGGATATCACGAGTATGAGGACTTTCTTAAAGTGGATGTTTTTGTAAATTGGGGATAGACTCATTAATAGGGGTGCAACTTGGTCCGATCCAAACTAAGAACCAAACCAAACCAATAGTTTTAGGGTGGTTTGGAACAAGTTGCGGTTCGGTTCCAGGTTACAAAAATGGAGAACCAGTCAATTTGGTTCGATTCTCAAATCAGGCTTGTATAGAACTGAACAAAACCAAGAATTAAATCCTTATGCAATAAATATATATGTATATATATAATAATTATTATGAATTATTTTAAGAGTTGGGATATAGATTAATGATCTTTTATGGATAAACTAATGACTTTTTATAAATGGATTAGTGATTTGTTGTATGAAATTTTATGTTTATTATACGTTTATTTGTTCATTAAAAAAATGTTACTTACAATTTATAAAATATTAGCAAGCCATATAACCAAACCGACTTTAGTTTGGTTTGGTTCCAATGGAATTTGGTTTGGTTCTAGTTCTTATTTAGCAGAATCGACCTATGTTAGTTTGATTCCAATTTGAGCTCAAATTGAATCAAGTTGCACCCCTACTCATTAATATATGCAGTAGCTTATGATTGGTCAATTCGGATTCTATAAAATCCCGAATTGACTTTTCTTTGGATTAAAAAATTCTCATTTTTTGTTATATTTATAATTTTTCTCTTAAAGCCACAATCTCAAAATTGCTTGCTGCCTGCATCCTCTAAGGATCGTTGAATCAATAGCACTGAGTCCTTTTTGATGAGGCTCGTATATATACAGAACATCTCAAACTTTTAATTAAACAAGATTCAGAAGCTAAAATTTCACCTCTACTATCAATAAGATTACCTAAAGCATTTATAAGATAACCCAAATAAACCTCCCTCTTGGGTACTTGAGCAATTCTCTCGACACCGAGAATCAAAAATTATAATTTCACCTCTACCATCAATATACGTTCTATAGAATTGATAACATAATCCAAATAAGTCTCATTCATCGGTATCCGAGCAATTCTTCCAACAGAGACTCTCTAAAGCTAAAATTTCATTTAAATCATCAACAGTTTATGTTCATGTACAATAATTATAACATAGCCCAAATAAACCAAGCTCATCCAATCTAAGCAATTCAATCCTATATATTTTTTAGGGTAAATTACACTTAGATCCCTTATGAGTGGGTGTAATTTTACTAATGTTCTGACAATTGCATTTACCTCCTCTAAAGTTATCAAAAGTATCCACTTAGACCCTTTCCATCTATTTTCCATCAATAAAACAATTTCTAAATTGTTTTTTCTTTTTCTTTTTTATAAATATTATTTTATCTTCTTTAAGAGTTTAGGGAATTACCAAAATTCCATTAAGATTGAGAACATAGAAATCATCAAAATAGCGTTTTATTCGACATTAATTTTCTTTTTGTAATTTAATTTTTTCAATAAAAGTAAAAATTGTGAGGATTAAAAAGGTAAAATAACATTGGAACATTAATACCGTCAATAACAAGAGAGGTAAATGAAATTATCAAAAAGGTTTACTACGTGAAAAAAAGGGGTAAATTTGACGTCAAGGTCCAGTAGTGTTTAAAAGAATTGTGTCGAATTTACCCCTTTTTCACTAGTAGTTAAGAGGTCAACATGGCATTATGCCAAACCATAAGGGGTCAAAATGTAATATACCCTTGTTTTTATAGAACATCTTTCTTGTATCACCAAACCATCACCCCTATCAACTTAGTTATGGGTCCAATCCTAGAGCTAGCTAACTTATTTGGGGTGCAACATTTGACTTCTACAAATTTTTAAGAGAGTGAGAGAGACAGACTACAAGAAACTTTAATTAAGTTGAAGGAATATGTCCCAAATACTTTACAAAGAGAAAAAATCAAAAAGATAATTATAAAATAGAGAAAACCAACCAGATATATAATAGATCAATTAGAAAGAAACAAAGATAACAAATGTAAAGGTGGTGCATGATTTGTAATTTGGCCTTCTCTGATGTTTCACGTATGACATATCAAGACCCGTGACCTCCATTATACAATTTCTTTCCCCACACATACAAATTATCAAGGCAAACTCGGTGATTGATTAGCGAGTCAAATGTATCTCTTTATTGGTCTATCACCTTTACATCGACCAGACCATGTGGTGTGTGTTATTCACTATATATGAGTCCATCTAAATAAAATCTTGCCAAACCAAGCGTCGAATTTTTCATAAAAAAAATCATAGCAACAAATAAAGAAAAAGAACCAAAAGAAAAAGTTGATAGCACAACCTAACTAATTAAAATTATCATCGAAAGCGTGGTTAGAACTCATCAATCAAATTGATATATAGTGTTAGTGTACCAACTGACCGAAAAAAAGAAGTTCGATGGACAAGATCTAGAATGTTCGTAATTTTGTGTTTCCTTTATACTGCACTGTTGTCCCCAAGCCCAGATAAAGGACGAGGGGTGCATCAGGTTGACAGCATGCATAAATAATTCGTCACCTCCTAACATGAATTTTGATAATATATTTCATTAATTCTTAGATTAATTATCTCTTATTAGCAATTTATAATCATCAGTTTTGAATATTTTCCATTGGTACTCCAGTTGAAGTAATAGGGAATTTGTTGTGAATTTGTCTTGTAGTTTATGTCTTTTTTAAGGGTTACTAAAAAAGGAATTATGTAATATTTTCTTTAAGGGTTTTTTCTATTTTTGAAGAGAAATGTATTTAACAACTTCTGATTTTATAAATAGAGATTTCTTGGGCTGTAAAACCAAAAAAAATAAAATAGTGCTAGTTTTTGTTCTGATCTATGGACATAGGAATACCTTGTTCTTCATTTGTGATTTGAATCTTGTATGTTCTCTTTACTGCTTCATTGTTTCACAATTTAGTATGAAAACTAATTGGATTTGTACGGAAAGTTAATATAAATCAATTATATTTTTTAAGATCGTACTTTCTTTTCGTTTGGGGTTTAAAACGATGATACTGAAGAATTTGAATACAAAATTTAAGTCAAGAGATTTAAAGGGAATTACATTTTTAATATATGGCAAAAAAGGGTGAAGGACATCTTTATTCAATGAGGCTTGTCTAAGGCATTGAAAGGGAAGTCCGATAAACCAGAATGTATGATAAATACAAATTGGGAAGACATTGTAAGGCAAGAAATGTTAGAACTATATGACTTTGTCTTGCAGAGGCTCGTGGGGTGGTTATTACGGTTCAAGAGGACAAGTCGAGCTCCCTTTCTATAGTTTACTAGAGAGTTAGCTTGGGGCAGCTACACAAGAGCATTGGGTGTGTCATCAAGTCAGGATGGATCAAAATGATTCGATAGTATGTAGTTAGTGATTCTTAAAGGCTAATATCACAAGCATAGGTGATGCAAAGTTCATTATATAAGGCAGGTGTTGTTTCTTTTCATAGTGACTAGCATTTAGGACAAGATAGAGGGTATAGGCATGTGTAATAGTTTATTGTCTAGGTTTTCGATGTGATAGAATTCAAGTCAATATAGAGATTGTTGTACAGTTCTTTTGTATTTTATTTTCTTTTTAGGATTACTAAAAAGGAAATTATGGAATATTTTCTTAAGGAGTTTTTTCTATTTTGGGGAGATATATGCATTTAGTAACTCTTGATTTTATAAATAGAGATCTATAGGGTGGTAAAACCAAAGAAAGAAAATAGTGGTAATTTTTGTTCTGATCCGTGGACGTAGGCACACTACCGAATCGCGTAAATCCTTGTTCTTCATTTGTGATTTATGTGTTTTTTTTTTTTTGTCTCTTCACTGCTTCGTTGTTGCACATAACTACCATTAGGCCTTATTCTAGAGAGTAGGTGGGTGGGCAAAATATCCACATAGTATTTTGAACTAAAATATTATTAACTTGGAAGGAAGAAAAGAAGAAGATAAAAAAGAGATTTACAACATAGTTGTATTCAACCAACTAAAGGTGGCATGGTCGTAAAAGTATTTAAATCAAGATGCCAAGTCAAATAGGTACTAACTTGATGAAGTTAATTAACCAAAAATGCACTAGAGTTAGATTAAAAAATCGACATAGTTATAAGATTTTTTTTAATCTTTATAGACAACAAAATATGTAAAGCCTTTTATTTTAAAAACAAATGGATACCCAAGCTGAATCAAACTGTTGATAGATGAATCATGTTTACAAGTTCTTTTTTTTTTTAACTCTCTAAACTCGTTTACAAGTTTTAAAACTATTGCTTATATGTGGCCATGATGCTAGACTGCCACTATTGTTGTTGAGTAGAAGATCATGTTTTCTTTGTTAAACTAGAATGTGAGTAAAATTATCCATGTGG
The DNA here is from genome assembly GCF_017979445.1 of Akebia trifoliata. Taxonomy (NCBI): domain Eukaryota; kingdom Viridiplantae; phylum Streptophyta; class Magnoliopsida; order Ranunculales; family Lardizabalaceae; genus Akebia; species Akebia trifoliata. The sequence continues at coordinate 11,052,668 of NC_141388.1, read as the reverse complement.
ATGCTAAATCTTTTCTAGCTAGCTTCAATCTTCCTGATTTTTGTGTTGGTGGCAAAATCCATATGTTGAGTTATAACGTGTTCTATCCGAATGCACTTCAATAATCAAGTCAATATGAAATTTAACAAATGTTAGAATTCTCTCATTCGAAATTGAATTTCTTGCCATTGAAATGTGTATAATCAGGATAAATATATATACACATTCAAGTGTTTTTCATGAGTTATTCTTTATAGATCACTGAAAACCCAACCCTTTTCTCAATTCATGGTTTTATCGTATGACACCTTGCCCATGTCACATATGAAAGAAATGGCATCTATCTATTTCAAAGTTTCGTGTACAATACTCTACATGATGACCACACGTTGAAGTAATGTCACGCTCTATCTATTCGCCACATTACATGTTTTATTGAAGCATGTGTCAACAACGATTTTATTATCTGGATTCCGAATCAATCATTGTCTGGATAATCCCAACATAAGTCTAGATCATCAATTGCAAACTTTAGAATCATTTGATTTGCTCCATAAACACTACAATCACCCAACATTGTATTGCACTCTGGATTCCAAATCAAGAATTGTTTAGATAATCGCAACAAAACTCTTGCAAGGATCATTAAAACCCATACATCATAATCATACATGTGGTGGAGAGATAGAGGGAATGTATACCATGAAGATTTAAATGATAAAACAATAAATGTTATAGGAAGAATTGAAAAACATAAACAATTGGAGCAGACGAAAATAGTTGTAGGGGGGAAGAGTTGTAGTTGGTATGTCACAACTGGCATAGTGCCAAGCGTTTTGGCACACGATTGGACAAAAGGATGTGGATTGAATTAAATGGTGAATAGTCTAAATATTCTCAAGAATATTCCTTCACAATCTGCAAAGTGATCATGAACGAAGAGAATCAATTATAAATAGAAAGAATCTCGGTCTTGGATCAATAATAAATAAATTAGTTCCATAATAGAAGCAAAATCTTGGGTAATGAATATCTAACTACCCCCATTTAACTCGTTAATTGAAGGGCCATTCACTCCCTTGATTGAAAGATAGGAGATAAAGATAAAAAATGATATAAAAAGACACAACTCGATTGAGTAAAAGCACACAATTCTCTCATCAAACTTACTCTACCAGAATGTTTATTGTATTAAACACTAACTTGATCACAGGAAGAATTTTCAGAAGAACAACCTCTGCAAGTGACTTTTAGGAGGATGGGCATTGATAGAATGAGAGAAAAAGAACTCACAACTCTTAATCATGGTTGCAAACTTTAGAATCAACGATTTTGGTCATGAACTCTACAATCAACTAGTCATGGCTTTTTAAAGATTCAATTGGTCAATGTAGTTTTTGAACTCCAATAAAATAATTTATGCACCCACCACACTCATATTAAACTCCATTTTGTAATTTACAAAATTGTAAATTTTTTATTTTCAAATAGCTCTATATAGATATCTTTGGCAACTACTCTTGATAGTGCACTTATAGCATCTATACGTGCAAATATCATGGCAAAATCTAGGTCGGTCAAATCACATAAATTGCTTGAATAAAAATTATGGATCCCTCTTAGGTAGATGTGATTTTTTCCCTGAAGAACTCATTTATGTACAAAGTATAGGCTGATAACTGTGGATGATTATTCTAGTGATGACATCAAACCATGACATGTAGTAAGAACAGAAATCGAGTCCCAAGAACATGAAGAATCATTGCAACTATCCGAGTCCGAGAGATATATAGTGACGAGAAACAACCCCAATATGTAACTTGGAGTCGGATCACGAGAATAGAGAAATGAAACAAATATTCAAACTCCAAAATATAAATGATTTAATGGGTGGAAAATCAAGGATTATCCTAGATACAAGGAATCTGTTATTAAATATGGTTCCATGAATCCATATGTGATTAGAAATGAAGTATATTCCAACTACAACTCTGAATTTAGAGGAAGATGACATCAATAGAGAATCCAAAAAGATTTGGACAGAATCTCTATAAATAAGAGAGGAAAATGTCACAAAAGATATATTTTTCTTTGATATAAAATAAACTCTACAAATTTTTATATTTAATCTGACTAGGGCATCAAAAAGGTTGTGTTGCAGGCACACCCAAGAGTTTTGGACTTACAGAGTCAAAGCAGAAGTTGCAAATCTCAAGGTAGTGCAAGAAAATTGCATCTATAATAACCTTCATACATTAATTGGCATTCTATCTAACAAAGTAAATATTTCGGATCATACTTGAACGAAACAAAAAATATTATTAATAAATAGAAGAACGTCTTTTTCGTTAACATCCCAGAAATATTTTTTCATGGTCAAATTGATAGTGCAAACAATTTTATTAAGGTCACATTCTTTGCAATCTCGAGGCCAGTAGGGGAGACTACAACGTTGCATGCTAAATACAAAAATATCGTGGTCCCGTGGCTGACATTTTTCTTTTAGATACCAAAAATAGAATCACGAGACAAAAAACAATGAACATATATTCATCTCTACTTTTATGATGAGGGAAGTAGTTTAGAAGTGGTTGGACACCAAAATTTGAGTCGTCATGAATGCCCCCACTTTGATAGTTAAATTTCATATAATTGGGTCATTTTGATAAATAAGAAAAAATCAAGAAAATTAAAATCACATCCCTAAAATCAGGTTGATTAATTTTCAAAATTTTCAAAATATGCATCTTATTTTGTAATTTTTCAAAATCACCCTTTCATTAATATTTAAATTACACATAAGCCCTTTTATAATGTGCGTTTGCACGTGGGGCCTTCTAGTTTTCAATTAAATAATTAATGGCTTAACGTAGCTTTAGGCACGTGCGTCTATTGTCCGATGCATACAGGTACGTACGTAGTCATCATTAATGTGCCCTACGTTATAGAATTAAGGGTCCAAGTTTGCTGAACCGACAGTTGTGGGTTGTTTCCTGCACATACTATAATTTCCAACTAATTTTCTCTCTCTCAATATGGGCCCCGTATCCTATCCATCAGGCCAAGTATATGGCTAGATGAATATGATTTATGGCCCACAATGTACTAATGCTTGTCCACTATTGGGCCACATAGACAAACATGAATGACTATGATCTAAAAAAGATCCAAGCCGTCCGATTAGATTTGGTTCTCTTAAGGATAATATTTTTGGTTTCGAGATTCATCTCAAGAGGCACTTGTATTGTTTTTCTTTATTTATTTATTTATTTTTTGTTAGTTAAATATCTAATAATTAACGCTCAAACAGTTTTTAACGCTCAAACACTTTTTATTATTCTTTTATTTATATTTATCTTTATTTTTTAACAACTTCTCTTGCTTTTTACCCTTTATGATTCTTAATAGGATTAACTATATTACGTGCATCTTGGGATTATAATTGATCTTTTCCTCTAATTGGATCGAATCATTTGTCATGTTCGTCGGTAATTTCTCTTATTTATCTCTATTATATGATAGATTCCTAACTTCATTTTTCTCTTATTAATAGGTGACACGTATACGATGAGAGATATATAATTATTATTTTATAAACTAGTGGTCCAGTAATATAATTGTCTTATATAGATATAGAAATCGTGTTTTAATCCATCAGTGGTCCATTCATGTGATGTTGAGTACTTGTGATTCAAATATTTACATTGATGCAACACATTTTTCTTTTTTTTTTCAATTGTGATAGGTTGGTCAAAAATAAAATGTGTAAGATCATTTTAGGGTATTTTAGAAACACCCCATGTTAAAAAGGTGATATTATGCTTACCCCCTTGCAAAATGCAAGCTTAGGTTTACACTCTCAATCTTAAGTCAAGGTTGCTTTTTCTTGAACTTATCCCTTAAATTTTGAAAAAGTAATTTAAATTTTTGAAAAGCATTTGAAATTAAAAAAATAATAAATAAATAAAAAATTTAAAATTTCACTGATAAATCATAAAGAAAATGCAACGTTGACTGCAAGTCAACGAGGGTAAACCTAATATTACCAATTAATAAGGGGTATTTATAAAATACCCATGATTTTAACCATCCATCAATGGTTTGGTTGAGGTCATGAGAGCTACTATACTTAGGACTTCCTTATAGCTACAGCCCATGTAAAATATGTGTATTATTTTAGTTGCTCCAAAGAAAAAATATTCTCCTAAAAAATTTCCCCTCATCTCAGGCGGAGCATCGATGATTTCTAGCCATTTTACTTAATTATTTATCATCATCAGTTATACTAAAAGAATATACCATATGAGATGCACAAGTGAAATGAGTGTTACGTAGCCACTCCACTCCCTATAGTACATGATCCTCACTCTTATATGGGACTTGAGATGTAAAAACCCTATTTGGTTTAAGATCCTCTAGATTTGTATACAGTTCAATGGATTTGAAATTAGGGCCTTGTGGGCCGTATGAGAGATTCAATCAGGACAGTTGATAAGATTTTCTCTTGATCAAAACCGTCATTATTTTCAAGAGAATTTTATGTTTGAATAGTCAGCTTCTTTGTGTAGAATGATAGTAACATCTGCAACTTGGCAAGAAGTTTCCAACTTAGCTTTAATTCCGGGCCGTCCATCCTTAAGCCCCAACCAGATATTTTTACTATATTTTCGTCTTCAAGCCTAAAACAAAAAAAAAAAAAAATTAATTTTAAACATCCACTAACAATAAAGTGACCTTTTTTATCTCTATTTTCAAATGTACGGGAAAGGATTGCACCTCTTCCACGAATAAAATGACTTTAAAATGACTTACTTTCTGCATCACTCTTTACATAATAGAGTTAATATTGTCACATCAATTTTTACTAACGCCACTCCAACTGTGTGAAATTCTTTAAATATTTACTTAAGAATTGGTGTGGTATTAATAAAAGTTGGTGCAACAATAATATCTATCTCTCGTGTATATTCCCCACGTTAAAACAATCTGAATGGCAGTTAATTTTTTGGAGAGCTGTTATTGACACCGCAGCTCTTACTTTTTACACTCTAATTTCTTAAATTATTTATAACACTCCAATTAAAGATTAAAAACACACTTTTTAAACATTATAAAAGTTTGACTCAAATTATTGACTCATTCAAATAATTTTCAACAGTTGTTTGCAATTATAATTAAACTCATATGAAATTCCAAATACAAAAAAATCTAGCAAAAACGAAAAATAAGAGAACTTTTATTGGCACTGGCACCCCAACTTCTACTTATCTCGATCATTTATTTATTTTCTTAATTTTATATTAGGATGTAATTAGTAAAGGTTGGAGTGCGAATAGCTGCGACCGTGGTTTTCTTTAGGAGATGTGCCGCGAACCAATTAAAGTTGCGCTTCGGTGCAGTGAACAGCTACACATAAATCTGATGTTGCAGGACAAAGTCACTAACCATAGTTCCTAGTTCCTAATTCCTATGCGAGTGACTCGTATTCTGAATCAGTAATTGCTCAACTAAATTCTTACACCCCTCCCTTCCAAAAGCTAAAATAACACCTCTACCCTCCTTGAACATCTTTCTTTGGAGTAAGAGCCCTTGATTTGGTGAATACTTGAGAAACCCTTTTGTCTTTCAAGCTGTGGCATGAGTTAAAAATACTCTCATATGTAAATGGTAACCTAAAGCCCTTTATTTCTCTTCACAAAATCACTCAATCTTCAATTAAAAAAGATCTTCTACCTTGCTCTTCAACCTTAAGATTCCACTAGAATTAAATTCAAAAAAAGAAAAATATCAGACCTTCAACCTCAAGATTTTATTTACTTCAACCTTTAAATCTTGTAAATAATACTCAATTTTGAAGTAAAAGATGAATAATGTTGAAGTGACCTCACGCTGAAATCTCATATCGCACACTTCTTGACATGAAGATGGATAGGAACCATGGATGTTTTTTCAAGTACAACTCATTTTAGATATAAATATTCAAGATTTTTCTATAGTAACTTAGTGCGATATTGAAAAAAAAAAGGGTGGATTAAAAATGACATTCAATAGCTTAAAACTAATTTAGCACAAATATTGAAGAGCTTAATTAATTTTTGGAAGAAAAATCAAGAGGATTTTATTAGTGTTGAAAATAAGGGTAGTTAAATCATTTTTTATTAGTCTATAATAAGAAAAAATGGGTTGTATTAAGAGGATTCCTAATTAAGAGTCATGTTGGAGTGACCTCGGACCTCATATCACACATCTTGACATGAAGGTGGATATGAAAAAGCATCTATGGTTTCAATACACTTTCACCTCAGGGTGTGTGATCTTGAGGTCACTTCAGCATTATTCCCTAATTAAATACTCTTTGAAAATGAGTATTTGAGAGATTATTATGAAAATAAGGATTGTGAAATAATGGTATGCTTGATTGCACATGAAAAATAAGGTGGAGAATGACATTTTTTATGTGTTTGATTGCATATGTTCATAGAAATTCATTTTTCATCCCGATCAAAAAGTTCACGAAATCATGTATTTCACGTTCCCTCCCATAAGGGTGGGAAAATGAAATTCATCTAAATTTTATATCCCTAAAATATATTCTTCTTCTACTTCTTCATCACCATCACACTCAATCTCAACGTCGTCATCGTCATCGCCACCATCGTTATAGTCACCGCCACCATTGCCGACCATCTTCTCTCTCTCTCTCTCTTCTTCCCTCACCTCTGCTGTCGTCACCACCACCACGTCCTCCCCTCTTCTTTTCTACTATCACCATACAATCATAATCGCCACCATCATAGCCATAGTTGTCGTTGATGCCATCTACGGCCACCCTCATTCTCCCTTCGTCCTAACCATGCTCTCTTTCTCTTTCTTCCTCCCCTCTATTTTTTTCCCTAATATTTTTTAAATACAGTCAAACAATGGAATTTGACATTTCCACCCTACCTACTTTCCACTTCAATTTTTTCATGGATTTCAAATTCCATGAAAAATGACTTTCCATACAATTAAACACACCCTAAATGTGAAAGGCCACACGTCTTATTATAAGGAGGTTTCCTCTAAAATTTGAAACTGATTGAAAGCGATCGAATTTGGTAATTCCCTATAGATAGTCAACTAGGGGTTTGAGTTTAAGACCCCTTCTTTTTTGGAGAGAGGCCTTGACCAGTGACCACTACGTCCAACCCTCGTTCTTGTAAGTTTATTTCAAGAGTATTTTTTATAAGAAAAATGATTAGGATATTTTTGATAGGAAAAAAAAAATTTAGGATATTTTTGATAGGAAAATAAAGTTTGGAAGTGTATTTTATGCATTAAGGTATGCCCTTAGGGCACATTTTAATAAAACCCATAGAAGAGATAAATCAAGAGACCATGTACATATTGCAAATAGAGAGGGGTATGTCAAATATTTCAACCACCCTTTATATACGGCAAACCGCTCTCTTCTCTCGTGAAGCTAACTAAGCTCCACTTTCTACTTCGTTTAAGGCGGCGGAGGAATTCGTAAGCCAAATAACGGTCCATCTTCCCACTATGATATTAATTCCAGTAACTCTCTCTCTCTCTCTCGATTTTTTCAATTTCTGAGTCTTGGTTTGCGTTTTGGGATCCGAGTTTTTCGGAAAAATAATAGAACTTGGTGTGAATCCAAATACACTGTTAAGAGTTTTGGAGTGACAGATGTGTTTGCAGATTTTGCTAAATTCCCAAATATAGAAAAATTCATTTTTCATAGAAAAAAAAAAAAAAAATGGGGAATTTAGGTTTTTTTATTTCGTCTGGTTGGCTTTCTAGAGCACAAATGAAGGATCTGAGATGTAAAGTTTGAATCTTTTTTACTTACTTTTTCGAGTTATGTTTCTCTTGCAGGTTTGATTTGAATTGGAAGTTGTCTACTTGAGATTTCTTCTGGGTTTGATCGAGAGAACAAAAATGCAAGTTTTACTTCTGAAGAAGAGAAAAACCCCTTTATTCAAGCATGTTTCTTTCGAAAAGCTTCTATTTCTCTCTCTTCTACTCTGAGTTTCTCTCTCTCTCTTAATTTTCTCTCCCCCACCCCCACCACCAATTTTGGGTGTTTTTAACATATTTGAGATATGGGAGTAAGGGTTGCTTCGACCTGTTTGCATTGGTCACAACCCGTTGGTCCCCATTCTCACTTTTCTTCAAACACACTTGCTTCTGCAATTTTGTCTCTACAATCGAAACAACGAAGCAGAATCGATCGAGCTCTGTTTTGCAGTTTTGTTAATCGATCTGATCGATTGGTTCTGTTTGGACAAACATCAAAGAAGCTCTTGAGGTCTCAGTCTACCGAGAATCAGAAATCTAAAACCCAAACTCTAAGTAGAGCTATCAGCGCCAACTTAGATGGATTCTCGGAAGAAGAATTTGCAGAAAAATTTCAAGAATTTTCGTTAAGGTTTGACCTTTCGGATGATGACGAGACCTCCACCACCAAACACAACTCAACAGATTCAGAAGAATCTGATTACAGTAGATTCCATGAAGATTCTTCCAAGATGAACCCTAGAATATTCCCCAAATGGAAGATAGATTCTATAGAGCCTCCTTCATGGCTCAAAATTCGACCAGATCCTCAAGATTGGCCAGAATTAGATCAAAGTATTCCTGCAAGTATCGAACGAAAAGCAAACAGTGTCGATCTTCCTCTCTCACTCCGAATCATAAAAAAGAAGAAACAATGGCAAGAAGGTTTCGTTGAAGTAGGCGAATCGGCTTATTGTTCTGTAAAAAAGGCTTTTTCTTCGATGGTTTTTATAATTCGTGAGATTCAGAGTTACACTTTACAGATGAGAGAAATCCTCTTTTACGAAGATTTAAAAGGAATTCTGGCTCGAGTTCAGAAAGAGATGCACGCATCTTTCGTTTGGCTTTTTCAACAAATTTTTTCTCACACCCCAACTCTCATGGTGTATGTGATGATCCTTTTAGCAAATTTCACTGTTTATTCGATTACCAACAATAATTCAGCAATTGCAGCTCCACCATTAACTCAATCTTACACAACAACCACCGAGACCGAATGGGTAACTGAGAATCAGAATAAAAAATTCGATTCTTCGAAAATTAAGAACTTTTTGGTGTCGTCTTCATCTGGGAAGTCGACATCTGTTGGGGGAAACAATGGTGGTGGTGGTGGGAAGATTAAAGCGGTTGCGAGTGGGACAGATGGTGGGGATGGACAATTTGATGGGTTATCGTCACTCGATCACCATCAAATGTCAACCACGGGGAACGATTTGTTGGATTTAGAGCGTCAAATAGGGGTGACTAAGGAGGATGAGATGAAGCTGTGGAGTTCAATAATGGAGGAAGCTTTGAGAATTCGAGCAGCGTCGATGATGGTTCATGAGGTTCTTGATCAAGAGACGATTCAAGGGTTAGTTGCTCCAGTAACAGTGGAGATTGAATCAGATGATTACTCTGAGTATGTAATGACTGAGCTTCAGTACCAGCAAGCCGTGTCTCAAGAACCCGATAATCCTCTTTTTCTCTCCAATTATGCGCAATTCCTCTTCCTTGTCGTCCATGATCATGACAGGTATTTTTTATTTTTATGTTCATTTTTGGGTTTCATGATAAGATATTTAATTGACATTAAACCATCTATTTAGGGAGAATCTTTATTTGAAACTAACTGAGGAGAAGAAAAAAAAAAGTTGACAAAAAAATAAAATTTTATCAAATTATGTAATTAAGAGAAATTTTTTTATCTATCGATGTAAAACACCCAAATTGATTATCTCTTGGAAAGGCTACACAGTCGTGTGTCGTCTTGCTTAAATTTGGCTATTTTGCATGTATTAGGCAGATGAAATATCTAAAAATGGAAAGAATCTTGGTTGAGCTATTATTATTAAGTTGAATCTCTGAAGTGTTTATTGATTTTTTTGAAGAATCTCAATTGAGTTTTACACTTTTACTATTTAATGGACATAAGATTCCCTCATTAACTAACTGTTTGTATAATTTTACTGTGGTATTGGCAAGTAGAGCCGAGGAGTACTTCAAACGTGCAATTCAGGTGAAACCAACAGACGCTGAGGCGATAAGTAAGTATGCAAACTTCTTATGGGTTGCAAGGAAGGACATAGGAGCAGCCGAGGAGGCGTACTTAGATGCAATTGAGGCAGACCCAGGGAACATGTACCATGCTGGCAACTATGCTCATTTCCTGTGGAACACAGGAGGCGAGGATACATGTTTCCCTCTCAGCTCCCCAAACGACGAGGCTTGATGAGTTGATACACTAAATAAAGAAGACGATATGTCGCGGCAAACTCTTTCTCTCCATCTCTAGCTCGTTTTCAAGTTGCTTGCTTTCTTGTTTCGTTAATTGGAATATATGTATAAAGTTAAAAGAAGAGAAATAATATGAAATGGAGTAAAATGTGCTTGCTGTTGATTTTACAGCTTAGCACCCCTCATTTGTTAACAATAGATCTGTGCTTAGAAGGAACTTTAGTGGGTGCTAACTGTTGTATGCATCCTTTTGGATACAATAGCTGAAATGTTGTTTGCTTCTAAATGTGTATGACCTTGACCCTCCAACCTTAAATTGATGTTACTTTTAGACCTGCAAAATAAGATGGAATCACTTCTCTTTTTGAGTCACTTGTATTGAATAAGGTTAATAGGCATTTGGAGAATCCACATACGTGATGCCATTAGGTTCCTTGCTTATTCATATTTGGAATTCCATCCATAAGACCCTCGAAAGCACTTCAAAAACTCATTCTAGTACATGATTGCACAGTTGATTGTTTGTTGAGTATAAATATTTTTTTTTTATTTTTTATTTTTTGAGGTGGGGAGGGAAGTGGATTTATACATTTTAGATTGTGTTTGATTGACCATAATTCTCTCAAGATGAAGGATGAAGAATGATTGTAATAATTTACTAAATAAATATAATGAAACGGATTAGATTTCATATGATTTAATATTTTCTACTTGGATTCTTGCAAAAGTCAAAAGTATTTTCACTTTAATACACTTTAGGCATCTTGCTTTTCAAGTGGAAACCATGTGTACATATCAAATGTAATTTGTGCTCTCAAAAGCATTTATGGTGGATGGGAATCCTTATAGAATCCTCATCATAAGTAACACCAAACACAACCTTCGATTTTGTATATCATATTTATATGCTTATGCACGTGTGAAGTGATCTTTGGTTTCTTATAATTTTTTTAATATACACGTGAAGGTGGGAACTTAGTTACGTGTGTAAAGCCATGTGAAATGTTGATCCCACAAAGGTTCAATTCTCCTTAAACCCACCTTCACTTGACTGCTAACTACCTTACTTGTCTAGAAAACAGAAGTGGGCAGGGGGTGTTTGGCTATATTGCCTTCAACTTATTATTAGACCAAGCAAGATAGGTTGTTTAAGAAAACAACGATGCCCATGATTTACAAAACACATAATAACGAGTCAAAGGTGACAACTTGGCTAAGTTGGTAAGTCATTGATGAAAAATTAGCTTTTATCTATGTGTAAATAGAGGACAGAGCTATTAAAAGATGAGAGAGGAAATGCTGAATTCTCTTGTCACATTAATTTCACCAATTAAGCAGCCTATATATGGGCATTACAACTCAACAGTCTAACACTAAACTAGGCACTCATCCCAACATGTAAAACAGAAAAGTAAACACGTAGCCTCCTGTAGACCCGAGTAAAACTAAGGTTCATGCTAACAAATCTTGACACGTACAAAAAAATCACTAACAACATCCTATGGACTCAATTAATAACTATAAGCCAAGTCTTGCAACAATAGAAAATTGAATAAAAAATTCCTAATAATAACATGCCCACGTGATGATATTTTCATCAGTCATGCAGAGTGTTGATACGTGGACAAAATCCAGACACTCTCCAGTGAGTGCCACAATGCATAACAAGAGTAGTTTTGTAAATGGGGGAGACCATTCAATACATGCAAGCTTATGTGATTGGTGGATCCCAAATTTTTAAGAAATTTTTTTTTAGCCTCAACATTAGCAATTTTTCCATGTAGGGCTTTTCTAGACTCAACCCACAAACAAAGCTCTCCCAAACATGACCGTTGGGATAATTCGGTTAGATACAAGTTGAGGCCTAAGGTGAAAATTCTAAATAAATCCTTATTAATATTTAATAAATAATATTAATTAATTATCTATATAATAAAAAATTATTTTAAATACATTTTCTCATGAGGTGCAAAATTAATAATTAAGTGTTAATATTCTAATTTTGGTAACATATCATTTATAATAGATAATATGACTAATTAAATAATAAAAACACTAACGAAAAATCAAACTATATCCAAAATAAGATAAAAACAATGAATAAAGATAAAACTAGCATAAAAAAAAAGATACTCAAATATGCTCAATTGACATGGAATGTGCACAGAACAATATAATTTTCATCATGTATCTCAAGAAAAAAATCTATGATCCTGAGCACATGCAATCTTAGTTGAGTATGTTATTTTTAGTTAGTTTATAACAATTCTTAAAAAACTATTCCTTTTATCAATTGAAGAATTGTTGGAATCAACAATTTATAAGACCTTTTGTGGCGGATCCTCTGTTGTCATAGCTCAACAATAAAAACATATTCCCTTCAATAATTTTTAATTTTTTTAAAAAAAATCATCTCAACATCAATTTATTGAGGGTTGTGAGGTCACATCTTAGCATCTAAAAACATAATCCCATGCCAAAGTCTCATAGAGGAAGAAATTCTAAGAAATGTGAAAAAAAAAAAGAAAAAAGAATTTTTAAAAGATATTATTTCTTACCTTGGATTTTAATTTTAAAATTTTGATGTTTTGTAAGCATTCTTGTTCAACACCTTCAATCAAGTTAAAAAAATTTTCTTTTTTCAAATGTGAGTTTTTTTCCATAAAATACAAAAGGCTGTGGCATTAGATTACCAAAGTGGTGTTTGCATTGGATTACCAAAGTGATGTTCCATGTGGACCCAACGACCCATAATAAGATTTGAAATCCTACTTAGCCACATCGTGTCACACACGGCCCAAAAGTCATGGACCATTTTGAAAGAAACTCCTCTTAAAGGGTCCTTACTAAAATCAGACTCTTCAGATGCGACCACGTACACACTCAGACATTATTCTGACAAAACTTAGTCACTTTTCGTAAAAGATTCAAGATTTCGATTCCCAATATTCACTATTTAGATCTAATCACAACTTAACACGTGACATAAAAAAGTTGCAACTTTTTCAGACATTCTATCACCCCATCAACTTTTACTAAGAGCACCTCAATTCATAGGACACCAAAGAATAATTTAATAAACAGCTGGGGTGCTCTTAGAAAAATTGGTGTGACATATAATAATAAAATTCGGATTCGACAACTATTCGGTTAATTAGGATCCATTTCAAGACATGTTAAATAACAAATTAATCGCTATAATTTGACTTTTATCCCCACTCCGATCCTCGTGGGATAACAAACTTAATAAAATAAGATTTCTTTGGAGTTATCAAAACTTCAAAAAAGGAGTTGCTTTAATAAAAATACAACAGTTAAAAGAGGTCGGCAAGGGTAAATCTCTAAAATTATAATAATAATAAATAAATAATTATTTATTTAAAAGTTTAATCTGCCACGTGTAAAGTCGGAATTCCCAGAATTACGCATAGAGAAACGTGTGAATGAATCGAGATGGACTTGAAGAAGTAAAATACATTGAGATATTCTCCAGTCTATAAGAGTGTACTTGAAGGTATATGTGTCCATATTTCAACTTTGTAGATTTATTGGTTAGAAAAATTATTTCGAAGACCAAGGTTTTGAAAATAGACGATTACTGAACTTATACATAATTGTCAAATTTAAAATTAAAATTCAACGGTAAAAAATAATCATATTTTATAGTGCCGCAAGATAAGCCTAAAGACCTTTAGTGAGAGTGAAATCCTTACTAATTTAGTAAGTCTAGTTGGACTCTAAACATATCATTCATATGATAACATTTTAAAATATTATTTTATTAAAAATCTTTTAATAAATTATTTACAAAAAAAAAAAAAAAATTTCTTTCCATGATAACCCAACGTTTAGATGATTATTTAAGATATTCCTAAATTTTAAATATGATCACAAGACCAAAGTCTTTTATCATCATCTTCGTCAGCATCACAATCATTATCATCAAAGAAGACTGAGGGTTTTTTTATAAATCTATAAAAGAAGATTGAGGTAAAGGGCATTATTGTAATTTAAAAATATAGGGGTATTTCAATTATTCACCAAAACATGGAGGGCCACATGACACGTGAAGGAGCCTATTCTTCAAAGCTTTAAAAGAAATTTTAGGTATTTGTCAAATAATAGTTCAAAATAACTTTGTAAGGATAATGTTGTTTCTACGCGTACTAAAGAGACATTTTGGTCCATATTTTAAAAAATTGTGTTATCTTTGAGATAATACATGTTTGCCTCCTCACGTATCTTTTCTTTTAAGTTTAAGTCTATCATCTCTACGATTATACTCCACTTTTGTTGTCCTTGTGATTTATTACAATGATCATGACATGCCTTTTTGGCTCAATGACTCACGTATTGAGATTTTTGGAGGTAACTTGCTCAACACAACGTATGAAAAATAGCAAAAGCAATAATATTATAAAATAAAATAAAAAAACCAATATTTATGTGAGTCGACTTTGAAGCCTATGCCCACGGACGTGATTCGATCTTTCTCACTATGAGAATCAAAAGAGGATATTACAAAGAAAAGCACTTAAGTTGACTCTACACCGAAGTCCTAAATGTTGTGTAATGTTTTGTATTTTGTTGATGATACACTGAGTTCACTATGCGAAAATTGAAAATTTTGATAAAGAAATTTGATGGGCCAAGGCCCACGAATTTTAGAAATAGAATTTCGATAGCCCACAGCCATCAAAAAAATTTATTCCCAATTTGGCAACTTAGAACCGTCAAATTTCTCCCATCCTCCTTTAATTTGACAGTTTCAACCTGTCAAAAAAAAAAAAATCAATAATGAAAATTTTGATGCCTTGATCTATTGAATATGGGCTCTTTTCACGTTGTTGTTGCAGGGGTGCAGGGGGCAATACCCCTCGCGGGTGGAGTCCTCAAATCAAATTTTTTAGGATTATGAAAAAGGAAATTATGTAATATTTTCTTAAAGATTTTTTTCTATTTAAAAAAAAAAAAAAATAGTTAGCAACTCCCAATTTTATAAATAGAGATCTCTAAAATTGTAGAACCAAAGAAAGAAAATAGTATTCTTAATCTAATCCGTGGACAAATACACAATCGAATTACGTAAATCCTTGTATTGTATGCGATTTTTGTTCTTTTTGTTGCTTTGTTATTTCACATTGAAACCCGTGTATGCCCCTTTCCTGTCTCTCTCAAGACATAGAAGAAAAATACCCAATAATGTAAAACAGTTTCCAAAAGTGATCACTTATCCTAATGGATAAAATAAGACTTCTTCTAAGGATTGGGATAAAAGATATAATTAACACACCATGGTGGGGCCAGCACAAAGATTTTTTTTCGTTGAGTCGATTCACTAGGATGACAAGTCATGCAACATTTCAGCTACGTTGGTATCAAACTTCTGGTAGTACGTAGCAGCGTAATCGCGATATCTTGGGTGGTGCATCTCTCTTTGTCTGTCTCCTCGACTTCTTTTATAGAAGGTAACTTGTTCGTTCGACCATCTGAACTAACTTAGAGAATTATGAGGCCTAGATGTGACTTAGATTGTTAAAACTGTAAAGGTTGCCACATGAATGTCTACTTCAATCACTGATCAATATTTTTGTCAAACACAGGGGGTGTAGTACTATACAATATAGGAGGGTTTCCTGTAGATATTGGAGTGAAGTCAAGCCGAAAATGCCAACCTATACACGTCAAGAGATGGTCTTCTTTATGTGACACCTCCCATGCCTCGCCACCTCCATGTCTCTTGTACAAATTAAAGTCCAGAATACAATAATGCTTTTGTGCCTTTAACCCTAGATTCAATTCATTTTTTAAAATCATCTTCTTGTCATGTTCCCTGTGATACCCATATCAGTGTATAGTGATTAGATAACTTAGAATGTGATCACGTCAAAAGAAACCCATTCTTCATCACTCAAAGACATTGTTAATGCCATGTGCAAAGGATAATGGATAGACATGTAAGCCGCAATTTAGGCTACTAATAAAGCATTCATAATCAGCAAAGAGTTGCATTGTAACTTGTAACTTCAAAGTTTAAACCCATGCAAGTGTCTATTGAAACCTAGATAGTGTGAATGCAGAATTTTAATAAAAGGATGGTGTGAACGAGTCTAGGTAGCTGGGAAAAAATAACAAGATCTAGAGCTTTATGTCACAATCAAAACTATTAATGAATTATCACCTATAAAATGTAAATCCACATACCTTTATAGATTACCCTTGGGTAAGCAAATATACAAGTCAAACAAGCATGATAATAAGAGAGAAATCCACCCCATTCCTTACACAAAAGTCATAGATGTTGTATGGAAGCGTAACAAGATTAAAGAGAATAACAAAACGAACACACAAAATCTACGTGGTTTGACAAATTGCCTATATCCATGGAACGATAATCCTCTATCTATAAAGTTAGAATCCTAAAGTTCTTTCCCACCATAAAAACTAGAGTTTGGTAGAAGTCATTTTCTTAGTTAATTTGAAAATTCACAACTCATATTAGTAATTAAAATCTTTATAAAACTAAATAGAAATTTTAATTATACTCTTAAGATTTAGTTGAAAAACACATTTGTGTAGGTTCATAAGGGATTTTCTCAATTTACATATAGTCCTCTATCGATATAAAACATAAATTGAAGTCAATATTTTCATTTGTTTTTTATTTTTTTTCCTATATGCTACGCCGTTGCATGCTACATCAAGTAATTACTCCAATATTTGGTTTCGATAGCTCCCTATTACACCTAATAATTTTGCCTCAGAGACTTTGCACCTACAATAGGGGGGATACTTTCCTCACTAATTTAGGAAGATTTCAAATTTTACTAAATTGGCAATTGAACACCATACATCCGGGATTCAGCCTAACTTGGATTCAATCATGTTCCTCTATAAGTTTGCATTACTTAGTAGGAAATTGTACTTTACCTCTTTAGGATGCTCAAAATATGGAGAGAGAAAATTCACACAAAAGAGTGAAGAGGAAATTAAGTGATGTGAGAAATGTGTGACATGTCAAAACCAATGGGATTAGGGGATTTATATGGTGGTGGAGATGTACTTAGGTAATGTATTACTATTAAGTGATACATGTCTGTAGACACCCCATTTTTGCCTAGGCCGGGTTCGAAAACATTAAAAACCTTTTGAAAATAAGTTTAACCTAAGGTATATTTCAAAAAGTTTTAAAGCCTAATTTTCGAGTAATCAAATAGTTCGAACGCTATTTTCAGAGGAACTTTTAAGCTTGCCCAAACCTTACCTTCGACTAGACCATATTTTATCCTATAATGGCTTCACTTACACCGAAGGTAAATTTTGGTATAGCTAAACCTTAGGTTTGGCCAGGCCATTCTTTTAACTTGGTCAAACCTTGAGATCAACCCAGACAGTTAGAACAGTTTTGGAAGTCCATGTGTACTCAAATTTTCTTAAGAAAAATGACTCCTTAATCCTCTCTCTTAGTGGCTTATTCTCCAAGAAATCCCTTCTTAATTCCTTTTTTACCCTTCTAACATTTTCAAAGATCACATGACTCCCTTGACATTCAATGTAAATTGATCAATTTCCAAAGCCTATGACATGTTTATCCAATCTAAAGAATTCTCTAGAACTTTTACCTAATGACCAACCTATCCTTAGTTTGTTAAAGAGCTAGCCTAAGGAAGTGATCAAAAAATCTAAAAATTAATCACATAATCATATATCATTTTGGTTAATTCTTTCCAATTTGATTCAAAGTCAAGGTCTTAGGACCATTCTAACTTCCATAAAAAAATTCTTAAATTTTTTGGATTTTTACTATCCTACCCATTGATTATCAAGAATGGTGAAATCCAACAAGAGGATAAAAATCATCAAGGTCAAGGTTAGAAGGTGGAAGTGATACTTTTCATGAAGGTTTTAATAAAATTATTGGAAACTTTACGAATTAGGATCAATTTATCCTTAATAATCTCCCAAAATCCCATAAATAAAAGACCTTTCCAAGGCAAATGATGAATATCATTTTTATGATCTAAAATTCTGCCCAAATCTCTCTCAAACTCTTTAGCCTTCTTATTTTCTGAAATCTTTCTTAACATCTATAAAAGAAAAATCAAAGAAGAAGACCAAGATGGGATTAAACCCTTCATTCCCTCATCTAATCTCCACCTTCTTTAATTTCAAGCATTTTTTTCTTTTATTTACATATTTTTTTAGTTTAATAATGTAGTTGTTGTAAAAAATCTACATAATTTTTTTCAGATTTTTGTAACCAAGTGGGTCTATTTGAACTACGATTTAAGTAGGTCTCACACTTTATTTGAGGTGGGATCATTTCGGAACTTATTCTTCTCTTTAAGGAGAATAATTTTATTTATTTAGTTGTCAAAAATCCTTTTTGAATGAATGAGAAATTGGTTTCAAACAACCCCTACTAGCCATAGTTTGTTATATGTGGTTTATAGAACTATTGAGTTTGTTAGTGAGACTTTTTAGTCTCACATCAGATAGGAATAAGAAATTTGTCTAGTTCTTATATAAAATTTCTCATATCACTTAAGTGAATATGAGAAAGAGACTTGGATAAGTCCACGCATGCGCAAGAGGCCCATGGGCTCAAGAAGGCTTTTAATCATTGGTCCAAAAAATCTTTAATTCGATAATTTGACATCACGTGGGTGTACATGACGAGCCTTTTTGCCGATTTACGTGTTGGGCTTGGGCTTTATTTGAATTATCTTTTGAAGGGGCACACCCCTTAATTCCTATCACGTTTTTCATGTATGCATGTTCCTCCAATAAGGACACCTCTTTTGATCTTTTGGTTATCTCTTAAGAGACACCTTTCTTTTTCCAAGAGACATCATGTCTCTTAGAACCTTATATTTTCAAGAGACATCATGTCTCTTACATTTCTATAAATAGGTCATTTCGACCTTAGTTTTTTCATTCAAAAATTTTCTCTTCTCTCATGTTTTAAACTTGCATTCTAAATTTTTCGTTTACATTTTTTTAGAGTATAAACTTAGCGTTCGATTCGCTAGACGTGTAGATTGAATTGCTGCATCTGCACGTGTGATTGTTTTATCTTGTGAGACAATTGTTCATTGATTCGTGGGCACCAAATTGTGGGAATAAAATTGTCTTAAGGACATTATGTTTAATACAAACCTCAATCCATCTCTATTTTGTTCGATTCTTGGGTATCTACCGACTAACAGTAGTTCTTTAGTTCTTAGCCTCAAGGCTTGGGGAGAGAGCGTAAATCCTCTATGAGGTAATCTCCCCATATAAGTCCTTAATAAACTCCTTAAAAGTCTTAGATGTTATTTTATATTATTTAATTTTTTACAATATATTTTTTAGTATAGATGCATTTATATTCTTATAATTTAAATACATAAATTAGATGTTCATTTTTCTTTTTTTTATGGCAATAGAACTAGAGAGTAAACTCTCCTTGTAGATAATCTTCTCTTGACAAGTCTATTACATGCATATACTTTGTACGCACTTACTTTTAAAATAGTCACAAGCAAGAGTGTAGGTCCCTATGGATTTATATTCAATTTTAGAACTAGCAAAAACAATTCAAAAATTGATAAAATCTCATGCATGTAGTCTTAATTTCTACATGGTGTGATTTAAGTTATGAATCTCATCAAAAGGTTAAACCAATAAATAAAGTCTCCCTAAGGAGCACATAAATTTGTTGTGAAGCTTTGAGACCCTAAATGATGATATCCATGTGGATTTCCATCAAAATCCTAAACTCGCAAAAAAATGCAACAAACACCTACTTCTAGTAAGGGCTTGCTCATCATCTTCTTTGGCTTATTTTTCAAAATAAAAATATTATTAATTTTCCCTAGTTTTCTCTATCTTCAAAAATCCAGAAAAATGAGTTTCTAATCTCACTATTGATTAATCATTGGTAACCATCTTAGGATGGGAGGGACAATGTACCTAACACCTTTTTTGTCCCTCAATCAAACCCCTTTATCATAGAATCTCTAGGAAAACCTTTTCCCTATCCATTTGGATATGTGAGTCACTACAACACTTTAATTGAATGATGACGACTCCTAAACTTGTGTAGATAAGCTCAAAACCCAAAAGATTTTGAAGTCTACGTATCTACAATGTATTTACAAATTCTTTCAACTCAGGTGCACTGTATATGCATTTATTTTGTACATGTTTCAAAATATTTCCAACTTCAAGTTCATTTCTTCTAATCAATTTCACTTACCAAAGATTTATGAATGAACCTTGGTCTATAAACAAGTATAAATACACCACGAACCTTGGTCCATGTAACTAGATATATTAATTTGGATCATGAATTTATGTTTGAAACTATATACTATAAGCCTCTTTGACTCATTCCATCTAATCTTACATCCCATTTTGAAAGAAATTCCACCTAATGTTTTACTAAAACTTTTTATATAAATTTATTTATTTTAAATCAAAACTAACTATCTTGTTAAAACTCTTGATTTTTCTCCTTAAAACATGTCATTATCAACTAGATTCTTTAACTTCAACTTCAAACTTAAGTTCCAAATCTGTAAAACCTTCAAATTTCATGAAGAACATTAGATTTTAGAATATTAGAAGATGATAAATTACTAGAATAAAAATCAAAGGTTTTCTAGAAGATGTTGGAAATGATGTAGTGAAGATGAGATTGAATAAGTTATATATAATTTACCCTAAATGTTGAAAGAACTTGAAGACAATGGATTTTGGGAGAAAAAATGAAGGATTTTCCACAAGTGGTTAAAGACGGGGTTTAAATTCTCCTTAGAAGTTAAAAAGCTTGCAGATGACAGATCCTGAGAGAAAATCATAGGGGGAGAAAATATCAGGGGTTCTCGACTTAAGGTTGAAGATAAGGGCATTTCGGTCTACTTCTATTAGTCTTCTAGAATAAACCTTAAGTCAAAAAAGTACTTGTCATCAGTTTGAAAAATAATGTATCTCATACACCAACAAAAACGTAAAATAAATCAGAATCGTGATAATCTGACTACCCATGTGGCACACTCAATCTACTCTCCTGATGTGATAAGTTCTGAATCATAAATCTGTACACATCGAGATACAAAACTGTACATTCTCATAAAAAAGTGTATGCCAATGGTATTGTGTATCACAAGGCGTAAAGATCTACGATTCTCGAACTTGTCAGTGAAGACAGTTGATTGAGTGTGCCTCGTGGGGTAGTCAAATTATCATGACTCAATAAATAAATAAATAAGAAAAAAAAAATTAGAGGGGTGCGTCTAAATCACCTTTTTCTTTTAAATTAAAAAAAAAAAATCCCACCAGAGTACTTTAAAAAAAAAAAAAAAAATTTCTTTTATGATGTTAACTGTTGGTGTATTTTTCCAAAAACAATGATGGTCTATTATTAGGTAAAGAGCTTGTGTTTTGTTATTTAACCAGAAAACAAATTATATTTCATGATGGATCATTTTAGTATTTATAATGGTACTTATGTAGATGAGTAATGGATCATTATTTTATTATTAACTCATTAAAATGGACTCCCAAAAAAGCATAACAATAGTAGTTATCTTAAGGATAAATTCCAAATGCAAAATCCAACATTTGGGATTTGTCTTTGAGATAAGTACTGATCTCATTAAAAATAGGTTTATGGATAAAAAGAAACAAGATATATATTCTAGCGATACATGATTTATCTTACATGTAATCCATCAAGATCAGTGTTTTGAAAACTGGTAGGTACCAATGGTCCGATGAGGTTCAAAAGGATATTTTAATAAAACCAATTTGTCTATGAACTGTTCTTTCTTTTAGTATTTTATCTTTTTGGATATTATAGAGATATTTTAGGACAAAAAAAGAGATATTTACAAAAAAGTGATCAACGTTTGAGGAATTTACGATTCCGGCTCACTGCTAATTTTAATTACTAAAACGTGAAGGATAACGAATTCAGAAATTTTTAAAGTGACTATTTAGCAGGTTTAACAAATAGTGAGCCATAATCATAAATAACTCATTTTCACATCATGAAATAGTAATTCTCCCAAAAAAAAAGTGTAAGCATATTTTTTAAGATTTTAATAAACATACATCAGTTCAACTGATTTGAACTAGGTTCCAACCAATTTGACAAATATTCAGTCCGATCATCAATCTGATTTTCAAAACATTGCTCTAGATATTAAATTTTTTAGATTTCAACAAAGAGTTCGATTCTCAGTGATCCAACCAAAAGAATGTGGATGATTATCGAAATCTTGCTACATCTAAGCCATGCAAAATCGTTAGATCATGAAAAGCATTAAGAAAGAAGAAAATCCCATAATTATTTTATAAAAAAGATAAACATAAGAGAATTTATAGATAAGAGAATTACACATACTTTTTATTTATAGTTTAACATCAACATCTAAGTGTTATATTTTCTGATTTTGAATTCAAGTTGAGAGAGAAAATTTCGGCCCTTAATTCTCAATGATTCATTGCATAGATAAAGAGATGAAAGGAAGTAATATTCTTCCTCCCCCACAAATCATAACTATGTATGACTTTCTAATCCTTCTTATACAAATCTTAATATTAAAAAACAAAATCCTTCCTTAGTGGACATGTAAAGTTTATATAAATTTGTTTTTTAAATAGTAATTAAGAGCAACAACCCTGCTCAGTGGGTCATTAGAGAGATAATTTAACATTATATTTTTATTGAAGAAGAATACTTGCAGTTGGGACTGAAGAAGCTGTCCATTCTTGAGGTCGGTATGTCGGACGAGCCTTTCTAATCAAGAATTTTGTCCAAACTAAGATCGATGGTCAACATCAATTGATCAATCAATCCCATCACCCTTCACGTGGACCATTAAAACACCTAATAAGGAAATTACTTTCTTCTTCCTCTCATCCCATTTATGGTAGTATTCATAGCTTAGTATTTTTATTAGAGCAATTAGATGAGTAATGATTTTCTAACGCTCCCGTGACATACATCCCCTGTGCCCTCATCATAGAACCGTATATCTTTTGACTCAGGATACGCAAAACCATAAATCATTTTCTTGTGTATCCCGAAGCAAATGATTTATGATTCTGTGATGGGGCGTATATCAGAGGGGGCGCCAGATTATCATGATTCTAATTAGACATGATGCACTGTAATAAGTTGTATTGTGACTCCAATGGTTTGGCTGGGTGCACAATGTGAAGGGAAAAAGAAAATCATATTAGACAATTCAAGTCCATCGAATTTCATAAAATTTGATGGATTGAGTTTTTTTTTTTTTAATGGATCGAAACCATCAAATTAATGGAAGATGGGAGAAATTCAACAACTATAAACTATCAAATTTGGGGAACATAAAAAATTCAATGGCCATGGCCCATCGAAATTCAATTTCTAAAATTTAGTGGCCTTGGTTGGTCAAAATTTTCTATTTTCACATAGTAATGGTAAAACTAATAACAAGGATTTGCTACCTCTAATCGTGTGTTGGAAACCAGTTGGTATCCTGATTTACTTTGTTACACATAGGAAAACTTCCATTAAACCGAGACGTGTGGATTAGTGATATCCTAATAGAGATATGTTATATGATGCGTTATCAAACAAAAAAAATATTGTAATGTGATACTTCAAATCAATTTTTTTGGAAAAACATGCTAGATTTTGATTCATTCTCTTAATTATATTGATTTACTTTATGGACCTTAGTTAGGTTTATATAGAAAATCGATAGTAACTGTGGAGGTCATTCTCGTGATTGACCTCGAGATCTCATTTTTAACAAGATCATTCTCCAATAAATCATATAAATAATGAAAAAATAACAACAACAAAAAAATAAAAGAACACAAAAGGTTTTTTACGTGGTTCGGCAAACGTGTCTACTCCACGGGCTCGGAGAGCCATTTCACTATAGATCTCTAGTTACATAACCTCTTTTCCCTCTTCATATTTTCTCCTCCATATTTTCTCCCTTTTTACAATAGTCTCCCACTTTTTAAATAGAGAAATCATAATTAGAGTCTTAACCCTAATTAATTACAATTGACCACAATGCCCCTTATCCAAATTAACAACTACATAATAAGAAGAAGATTCCTTTTAAACTTGGAATATTTCCTAATAAGATAGAATTATCTTTATATGATGCCACGTGTTTATCCCGAGATGCGCATTGATGGTGTGAATGGATGATCCGGATATGAGACGATTTTAGCCCTCCACAGTAACCTTTAAAAAATATAAACTCACAATAAAGAAAGATAATCTCATACACCTTAATCATTACAACCCATCGTATCTAATTATTCTAATAAAATGGGCTTTGTTTCTACTTTAAATATTTAAAGATAAAGAAGTGAGGAACTGGAAGATAAGCCCACATGTTTAAATCGGAAACAATTTGGTTCAAATGTTCATTGATTCTCATGCAATATACTTTGATTAGATTGTTGAGAATAAGAAGAAAGAGGACAAATAACAACTTGACTAACAGCTTATCGTTAACTTAGTATTTGCCATATTTATGTCTCAATCTCTGTTCTAATATCACATGCTAATTAATACATTTTGTTGTTGCTAAGATATCTCATCTCATCTCAAATAATCAGAAACAAATTTAGCAAAGAAATCTAGGTCTCTTTCAAGTAGACCTAAGCGAAACTATTGTTAGCACGCGCAACTGAGGTCTACAGCAAGGGACCCACCATTGAATTTGAATCGATCTCATCTAACAGCAACTCCAACGCAATGCCCATCTTTCCTCCCAACTGTTGTTTTGAGTAGTGGAGTGAAAAATAGTGTCTCCAAGCCAAGACCTATCCTTCACCATATTTTGGGTCTTGACATTTTCGATGTATATATAAATAAATAAAAAAAGAACTCCCACTTGATTATCCATTTTTTTGGAGAGGAAAAATTCAGACAATTAAATGGAAAAGCAGTCAAAATTTTAGAAAATTTTAAATCTGAATTGAATTAAAAAATTATTAAACAATATATGGATAGCACGGTTGGAGTGCATATCATATGGATACCCATAATTGCAACCCACTATACCCAAAAAGCTCATTTATGGGTACAAGGTGTCGCGTTGGAGATGCACCTGAAATATGAATTCATGGCTATTACATTTTGATTAGAGATCAAAAAAGGGTTGTAGTAATGGGTATACCTTATAAGTATAATGGGTATGAAATATTGGGATACATAAATAAACCTCAATTGTTGGGCATTCATGGTTGGTATCATGTATTTCTTTTCTCAGTCAACAGTAATGATTTATATTCAAGATTGGTATTATTGGGATCAGATGTGGAGCTAGTAAGGAGTTGGTAGGGGCAATTGCCCCCTCCACAGAACTTTGAGACACCCCTATATTTTCAACTAATTACATGCCCCATTTGTCCCCACTCCCTCACCTCTCTCTCTATTCGCCCCCACACACTCACCTCCCTCCAATTCCAAAACCAACCCCCCATTCAATTTTTTGTTGATGACATTGCCTCTTGACTGCGGGCCTTCTCATATACTAATTGAAGATGACATAAATATTTTTTTTCTTCAACTTCTAATAAAAAATCTCTGAATTTCTCTTTAAAATCATTCATCTTCAAGTTCTTCAACTATACAGCTAACTATAGTTTGCCCTCACTACAAGAAAATCCTGGCTCCGCCCCTGATTGGGACGTATGTAAGTTTTGATGATTAGATTTTTACGTATTTACACAATTGGGATTCATGATTTCTACTAGTGCATTTAGGCCTTCCATGAACTCTTCCGCCACTTATCCTGCATCTCTAATAATTACTTATGCATTTGTTCATCTTCCCAATATTAAGTCAGCAAAAAATATCCTCAATAATCATGATAGATCAAACTGTTAAGATCATGAAGCTAATAACTTATCTTATGGAGAAGGCCTACTACTAGCCTTCATAGGTGGCATGACATAATTGAAGAAACGTCGCCAAGTCTAATTTTATGTACTGGGTTTAGGGCTGTAAATAGGCTAGGCAGGTCTTAATTAAGCCTAACAATCAATCCTAATCCATCTAATTATCGGGCCAGTTCAGGCCAATAAGACCCAAACTGGGCCCACATGTATTTGGACTTATTTTACAGACTAGCCTACCTACAAATATGGAAAATCCTAGTGGTGAACTTTGTTTGTCACTGTGATTTTCACTGAGTTGATGTGATAGCCATAGATAGTTTTTCCTCCACGGTTACGTGCACACCTCCACGTCAGAAATTTGAGAATCTCAGTAATTCCAAATGTCATCCCAGCATTACTCTACAAATATACATTTTTTAATGGAGAGTTGCTATTGCCACACCAAGTTTTACTAAAGCCACACCAACTGTGCAATTCTTTTGTGATTTATAAAGAATTGATGTGGCATCACTAAAAGTTGGTGTGGCAATAGTAGCACTCTTTTAATGTCATAACATCTAAGATATTAGTCCAGTAAGCCCAACGAGCCAAACTCACAAAACCAAGCTGAACGGGCCTTATTGACCTGGTACATTATGGGCCTTGTCGAAACACTAGTTAGTGGATTTGTAATGAGGATCCAAATGATGAAGATATGAATAGGCTCCCAATATCAGATCATCAATCAAACTTCCACCATCGGTCGATTCTACGAAGTAGGTTTTCAGGTAGTCAGGAAACCATCTATTAATCAAAAGGAAATTCGATCCAATTTCAGGGTTTATTAAAAGCAAATACTAGTGAAAGCTCATCAGTGATGACAGAATAGCATAATATATACAAAAGAACGAAATAAAACATAATGATAGTGATCAATACAATGATACATAATCTGTATGAAGTTTCTTAAAAGAAACTTTTTACAACTTACAAGAATCCCTTTTTTTAATTTCATTCATTCCCCACAAACTCTCTGTAAATAAAATTTTGAAGAATATATATAACATCACATTATACATATATAAAAACAAAAAGATTAAAATGGACAAGAAAATTTGGTAAGAAAAATAAGCATTTCTCTTCTTTCTGCTACATAACTATGATCCAAATAACAATTTATAAGTCAGCAAACCCTGTCATTTGAGGGCTATGGAGGGCTATGGCTTTGATTACGATATCCAATGTCATTTCATACTTACATCCTTTCTTTTCTTTTTTTTTTCTTTTTCCCCGATAAGCCAACTTCAGGATCAGGACATTTTTGCCCTGGCAAAGAATACTCCAGCAAATAGACCTGATTAACATCCAAACAAACCCAATGGCATCAGTTCAGAATTATTTTTTTTTTTAATAATAAAAAGGTATTAATTTGTAGTCACATTGCTTACCAAAGAGTATGCTGAAGAGGTTTGCTAGGCTGAGTTGAACATTAAAAAGCAGTAGACCAGCAATGGAGATAGGGATCTTATTTAAGGACCCCACCAGACTGTTAAAACGAAGAGCCAAAACATCAGGGGCAAACACGTAACACTTAAAACATAAGACATACTTGCGACACGTTCTATGAGACAAGATACAACAATCATGAGAGTGGGTAGACCAAAAGCATGACTTGAAAGTCAACCAAAATCTAGTTTTTTCTAATATATTTCCACTTTTACATATAAAATAAAATGATTTAAAGAGAACGGTCAATCTACTGCATATAAATTGAGGCATTTACCTATAAGTGGTGGGGCTAGTTTGATTTAAGAACCAGATAGAGGTGAAGCTAATAGCAAGTCCAAGTAACCCACTGCCTGTTGCCACAACCCAAAACATCGGATTCCTAATTACTTCCCTGCAATGGAAGACCTAAAATACATGAAAAACTCCAATCCCAATACCACAACACAGACAAGACATAAGATTGAAGATTCAAAGATTACGATTTCACAACCCTAGAAAAGAGGGAGTGGCTTACGCATTATATACATATTCCCATTCACCAAATAGAAGGATCAAGAAGACAGCAAAAGGCAATGATAGTGCATTGTTCAGCAACACCATTGAAATTTCATTCAGAGACCCGGATCCTGTCGATTGCTTTGCAATATCCATGACCCGCCGCATTGTCAGCTGTCAAAGAAAACAAATGTTAAACACCAACTGGCAAGTGAAAGGGGATAAAAAAGAGAAATGAAAATACATAATTGCCATCTCATGTTCAAGACAACAATTGAACAATCAGGCAATATGTAAACGATACATACCGAGTAACTTGCCGTGAGAACGCAATTCATAATTTGCCATGCATATCCCACTGCATCATAAGAGAGGTCTGTGATTCCTCCAGACACAGCAGATATTATCTGCGAAGGCGAAGACGTGAATAACAGAATCTTTATATCCAAGAGTTAATAGGATGAATAATATCTTGGAACAAATTTCATTAGAAAGACTAGAAATATGGTTTTAAAAAAAAGGTCAAGAATGAAGGACCTGGCAATTAGTTCTTTTTTTTTTATAAGCAAATGTATTGTTAGGGAAAGAAAGTTCAGGCGAGATGACCAACCAAGCAAGGTCAGCAATTAGTTCTTGTTTTCTTTAACCTACTTTAAGCCTTAAAATACACCATTTTTTTTTTTTTTAGCCAAATAAAAAAAATGTTTCAGAAAGTATAATCTAATAATCAAATATTTAAGTTTTCAGCTTTCATTATACATGTTTCATTTCCTTCTTTTCACAGCTTTTTCTATGCTTCACCTGATATGAATAAGAAATAAATAAATCTGAGCTTTCTGCAAACAAGATTTGCTACTTTTGCAAAAGTAGCGGCTTGGGGTTAGCATGTGAGATACATCTCTGTTTATCATAGGGAAACAATATTACATAAAGTAAAACATCTGGCATATTCATCTTCATCTCTACATCTAAAGAAAATGAGTATGTCCTTTTCCCAATTAACACATAATCATCAAGAACAATTAGATCTGTACTAATAAAATTGAAGACTAATTAGTAATTAAGTTCACATAAAAAAAATCAGAAGGTGAAGGAAATGGCTTACCATCAGAAACATGGCAGTCCAAACTTTCTGATTTTGATGCTTCTTAAAAATATATAATTCTCCAATTGCGGTTAAAATATTTGTCAAGTTCTTCAAGATTGTCACCATTGCAATGTTTATGTACTTCAAACTGAAAAGATTCACCAAAAATTTTGAGTGAACATGAATAAAATGGATTGAATATCATTCAATAACCTTATTATATCTAAAATCTTCAAAAAATAACTGTATATTTTATTTTGTCAGATTTAGAATCATTTAATTCAAAAATAGCCCAAAATGTATTGACTAGCAAAAATTTTCCACCACCAAGTTTTCAACATCATACCTATACATGCCCGTCACAAGCATCCCAATAAATATTATGTTGACCGGAATCCAAACTCTGATCAGCTTCCAAGTTAGCTTTTCAGTAGATACTAATCCAAACAACTTCAATGCAATAACAACTGTAACACTGATAAAATTCTGCAGCAATAAAGAAAGTAAATAAAAATAAATTAAAAATAAAAAAAATAGCTGTCATAGCAATGGATAATTTTTTGAATTGCTGTAGCTTAGAAATAAGAAAAGAACAAAAATAAAAATAAAAAGGTGGGACCCACAGGTCATGTTATATGATCGAAGTTAAATATCCCAAAAAAAAAAATTTAATTTTGGAATAAAAGCTTTGAATTTAAATTTAAAAACATTGTTAGAGTAGTAATTTTCTTTTGAAAATATCAAAATAACAACGTTAATTAAAATTTATATTCCTATTCGAACTGTATCCCCCGAGCTTCGCTCTGCCCTCGAGGAGCTATTCTACAGGAGACATCAAAGGTAACAAATAGCTCAAGAACATAGGATAAATTCCATTGGCTGGACTTGACAAATTTTTTTTGTTTAGCCAATACATGCTCGGCACCCTCTCCAAGAGCCGTCACAGAGAGCTCACTAGCCCAGGTAGCAAAGCCCAGTGGCCCCTTTCTACCATGGAGGTAAACTAGAGCAGTTAGACAGGCCTCGTACAATGAGCATGTGTATCGAGCAGGTAGCTGTTCCATTAAGGGGGACCACATAGACAGTATAAGATATTTAAAAAGGGAAAAAAAATTTAAACCAAAATTAAACATTTCATAATGCAATATAACTGCAGTTATAAACAATAAAATGGTTTTCTGACAGCTGGGCATCATTTACATAACACAATGTGTATTGTATGTTACAGTTATAATGGCTGTTATTTTAAATAATCATTCAGACAATGTAACCTAAATACGGCTTTTCATTTTTATCTGCAAAATTGGAAGACATCACACATAACATACAAGCTCGAAAGAAGAGGACTTGTATAATTTTGTAATTGAGGCCCCTTTGCATTTCTTTAACCCAAGGAACAAGCTCTGTCATAGACAAAGCTCGATACCGCAGTTCAAATTAGTTAACATTCTGCACGACAACCGTGATGTGGCAGGAACTTTACCACTAAAGAGAAAAAAAAAAAGATTGATGTCATAGATGAAATATGTAGAGCACCTGGTAAAAAATTAACGATAATCCTGCATTGAATCCGTAGCTTGAGAGAACAATTTTGTTCAGCAAAATCATGCTGCATGAGGAAATGCAATAAGCCAATCCAGACAAAAAGGGTCCTGATTTTTGTTCCAACACACGTTCTCGCTTTTCATCTCCATCAATATGGTGATTGACGTCGTCACCGAATGCTGTTTGAATTCCTCTAGAAAACCTGCATAAGAAGTCACCTAAACAATTAATGACATGTATATGATTCCTCTAACAAATTTCATTAGGTTGTGACACAAGAGATGCAAATAGAAGATTTAGGATGACATCTGGACCTAGGTGGGACCATACGTCTAGGCACAACATGCCTTCTTTAGGCCAAAAACTTGGGGACTTTAATGCACATGAATGCAAGATCCATATGCAATATTGATTTATCTAGGCCCAAGGTCCATGGCATACACAGTCTAATAAGCTCATAGTTGAGGCCATGAAGATAGATTTCTTTTAAATTTTATACATTCCAATGTGGGTCCCATTGCTCGGTCACAAACTTTCAGCAACCAGAGTTTTTTTTTTTTTTCAATGGCAAGATTCAATAATAAAAAAAATAGAAAACATACAAAAGTGGTGGTTGAGAAGACCATGACCATCCTAGAGTTTTATTGGTGGTGTAGGATCTATTTGAAATTGTTTACTCAATAAGTTTTCATAAAATAAATTTTTTTTTTTTTTTCAGCTTTCTATTTTAGAGTTTCCAACTGGTGGGAATAGTTTTATGTCACAGCGATTGATGATATATCAACAGAAGTATCTAATATGACTGAAATTGTAATACCAAATGGCAGAATCACCCAACAAGAAAACATGGGAAAAAAGCATGTCTACATTACTTTCAAGAAAACAGATGTTAGAGAGGCATACAAAGAAAAAGTGCCTCGGAGAGGAAGATTCACCTGTTACTTGTCGCTCTTCGTACAACATTTGTTGCAATTTTGATGAATGACTGGTCTGGTTGCTTGAAAAGGCCACCAACAATCTTGTACACTAGACTATCTCTTCTGCCTAAAGTAGCTGATCCATTTGGAGAGCCAAATTCTGGGTCATTACCATCAAGGTCAATAACCGAATCCAATTTGAAATCAGAAGACATGACACTGCACCCACAATAGAAAACATAATAATTATAACACTTGTTCAAACAATTTCAGTAGTTGTTTACAATTACAATTAGGCTCATATACAATCCTAAACCAAAACATGAAAAAAAAAATGAGAAAGCTTCTATTGACACCCCAACTTTTACTTATTCTCAACCATTCAATTATTTTCTTTATTTTTAATTGGGATGTAATAAGTAAAAGTTTGGTTGCCAGTAGTAGCTCTCAAAACAAACTGCTATGATAGATACTTCAGAATACTAATATTGTAAATCAGATCCAACATCAAAGTATGGATTTCTGAGCTATGGAAAATACAACATAAGATCCTCCAGATAACAAAGGAGGTCTGGTGTAAAATTATGGACTGATTTTCCATGGCATGACGCATAGCACACTCAATCAAAAATTATATATATACACTCAACACTCACCCTCACCCTTACCCAATAAGGTGGAAAGAATCGAACACGTGACCTATACAAACCTAGCGCTCAGAGACCATGTTAACCAACCAACTACTCCAAAAGACCGATCTGTTGTAGAAGAGGAGAACTATGAATATAAGAGGGTCACGGGGTTTAACTGGGGTATGACACCCCCAAGAGAGGAGGAAAATATACACTCAACAGTTAAGAGTCTTTATTCATTACTTGGTTTTTGTTTTTTAAATTTTCAAAAAATATTAAGGTATTTTTGAGCACTTACAAGAATGGGTATTAAAAAATTATATAACTGTACGGATACAAAATAAGTTAGTTCATCAAGCACCCTGCTGTTGATGTTTCCTCGTTGAAAAAAAAGGAGCCACGCAAAAACTTCAAAAGAAAGACAATATATGGAAATTGATGACCAAAGCATATACCCTAATTCAAACTTGCAATCCATTGTTAACAAATTTGTAGTTGTCACACACCAATGTTTCCAATAGCAATTTATGAGAATGTCCAAAAGAAACTGACCAAAACAATTAAAGTCAACTGATCAGAAACCCGCATTGTTGTTTGGATTTGATTAAAAAAGAAAGAAAGAATGTCAAAATGAGACAAGCAAAATCTGATGGTAAAAAGCATGCTATTTTCAGAATAAAAGCACTAAGACCTGCGAGAGTCCACAACAGAAATAGCTCCTCAAGCATTGATGTGTCAAACAAGCATTAAAGCAACAAGAAACTCCTTAATTTGAAGAACCATATATTATTTGTGCATATATCTAGTTTTATATACTTCTAATTCTAATTTTACAACCATCAGTAGTTAAAAATCTTATAAATAAATAAAAAAATTTAAAGGGAAACCCATTCTACACCGTTTCTCAACATTCAAACTTAAAAGGAGCAACTACAGATAATTAGAATCAGTAAGAAAAATTATATTTAAAAAAAAAAAAAATTTGATTAAATGGAAATCTCACCTTAATAAACAGCCAGCGCCACTGAAACCAGCATTCAAGTGAAGCTCTAAAGTTTCAAAAGAAGTTCAAAAAGCTTTAGTTGATCTTAAGAATTTAAACTCCCTGACCTCTCGCAAGAAACAGAAAATAATTAACACAAAGACTTCAATCCATCACTCAAAAAATGAAATCAAATGCATTCACCAATTTCTCTAAGTCATAATTGAAAGGTTCGTATACAATGTTTTCAAACAGAAAACAGAGAAAAAGACACAAAGTATCGAAATTTTAGTGAAAAACAAAGATCAGTTGGTTAAAAAAACCTCTAACCTCTGAAATCGTAACGATCTCTGAACGTTTTTTCTCACTCTCAACAATTAACAGAGATTACAGATGGAATTAAACAACACGATCATCGCCTGATCAAGAAATAAAAGAATCAAATGATTCAAATTAATTTGCTTTTCAGTTATAAAATTAGGATTATTTCTAAAGATCAAACACACACATACACCAGAAAGAGAGAAATCTCAAGTCATGCCAAATACGTGATAGAAGAGCGGATTGGAAGCTTTTTTGGAAGTACGCAAAGGAAAGAGAAACCGAAAAGCGTGGATCTGGAGAACGCGCAGAACGAGGAGCATAATCTGTTACAAGTAAGAGCAAAATTTGAAACCCTAGATTTATTAAATGGAGATGATACGTACTCCAGGACAGGAGTGCGAGATCCACCGCCAAATCACAGTTTAATTTCAACAAAAGAAACAGAGATGTTCTTGAGATCCGAGAAGTCAATTGCTTTGAACTCATTATTCTTCTTTTCAACATTAAAACTTACTAAACAAATAACAGACTCTCTGTGAGAGGTTTTTTTTTTTTTCCTGGATTGCTTGCTTGCTCGTTACTTTGAAAGTCGCTGTATAAGCGGCAAAAGCTTAAGGTCTGTTTGTAACAGATTCCAACTTCTGCTTCTTGTGCCTCGGAGAAGTAAAAAATCGAAGTCTAGAAAGCTTCTTGTTTGTTACACAAACTAACTAAAAAATAGTAGGAGTAATAGAGAAAGGCTTATTTGATTATGTTGTTTAATCAACAAGTTAAGAAGAATGAGAGGTGAAAAGATGATTTCACCCCTTACATTTTTTGGTGTTGGCTTATCATAGTGGCTCTCGAGCAAAAGCAATCCTAGCAAGATTTCTCAAAAATGTAGTTTTGGACTTCCCACAAAAATTGTTAAAATAAAAGTCGTTACCAACAAACGTGTTTTTTTTATTGAAACCTTAAAAAGTCATAACAAACAAACCTAACTTTATTAGTCTTTCTCTGTTTTGTATGAGGGTCTTTAGGTAATTTTGTTTCGAATAACGTTTTAGTGATTTAGAAGTACCTTTTTATGTTTTGGTAAATATTTAATATACTCCATGTATCCCTCACTTCGGTCTTTTCTATACATTTTTGCCAAAATTTGGAATATCTCTTTGAAAATGCAATGCGTAATAGGGCTACAACTTGGGCGGGTTGGAGATCAACCAACGCCCAACCTTAACTTAACCAATACCAACCCGTGCCCTAGCCCAACCCGACCTCAGGCATGAAATGCTCAACCCTAACCTTACCAAGTCAGGTTGGTTGGGTTAATACATTCCTCATTAATATTAGTCAATTTAGTATTGGTGAGGGTTTATGTAAAGAAAAGTGACATGTAAAAGAACTTAAAATTTACAATTATTTTTCTTAAAAATATATTTCAAAAGTTTATATACATAAAATTATAAGCAAATTTAAAGAGAAAAGAAAAATAATAAGACTAACTAAAATAGTCATTTTTATTAATAATCAAAATTTTCAAGGAAAGAAAAAGATTTAAAGTTGTAATACGATCATTGTATGATAATATAGAATTACAATTAAAACAAAGTGTAGACACCCCAATTTGAACGGGCACATACTCGAAAGGGCCCAAAAATACAGATTTTTCAAATAAATAGGCCAACAGGCCTCAAGGGCCCAAATGATTGAAAAGTGACATTTTGATCGAACCAAGGCCCCTAAGACCTCTCAATGGTCTAGGAGGCCCACCAAAAGGACTCGGCCTACCCTACGCTTTCCTAATATTTACCGCACCATTCCTGAAATAAAAAATAATGAATTCTCAATAAAATTTATCGACGGGCCTTAAAAAGCCCGATTTGCCAACACGTGGCATTTTTTGATCAAACCAATGATTTAAAAAATCACAAAAAAATAAATAAAATTAAAAAACGAGACTTGGAACGCCTACCACACCTATCCCTTCACCGCTCCATCTCTGAATTCGAAAAAAACCTAAGCCCACCTAAGGCCCATAAATCCTCAATTCTTCAAAATCTATCTTCTTCATCTTAATCCTAACCTAAACGTAATCTCACACCACCTAAAATCTAAAACCAACTACACCCTCAAAATTCATTTCAAAATAACCCTCAATCAATCCCTAAAACTCAAAACCATTTCTAAAGCCCAAGCCCAACACTACAAAGCCCACAAATCATTAACCATATCCAATTCATTATCCAACCCACAACCCTAACCCATAAACCACTACCCACATCAACCAATCACTATTTTTATCATCAAAAGGTGACACATGTCATCACCCCATCTCACCTCCCTCATCCAACTACCCACCCCCATTAATTTTCTTTAAACATTATCTACCCACACATCAACCCATCACCTTTTCTCTCGAATCAAACACATCTACCCACACCCCTAACCTATACCTCCCCTAATATATCCTCATCATTCCTTACAAACCCACATCTACAACCTAAACCTATACCATCCTCTCAAGTCAAACACTCAACCTTTCCCATCAACCTATCTCAACCCTTCATTCCCACCCACTTTGACACATGGCATCATCTCCCTCACCCTCCCAAAATATCATCAACCACCTCTTTAAATCCTCCATTCTCTTAAATCAAATACCATTTAATCACAACCACCAT
Source organism: Akebia trifoliata (assembly GCF_017979445.1). NCBI lineage: Eukaryota > Viridiplantae > Streptophyta > Magnoliopsida > Ranunculales > Lardizabalaceae > Akebia > Akebia trifoliata. The sequence continues at coordinate 11,016,378 of NC_141388.1, read as the reverse complement.
CTTAAACTCACCTCACCAAACACTCCACCCAAATGGATTGGGTAAGATCTAAATCATTTGGGTCAAAACTCACCCATTTAACCCCCCTTCCCTAAATACCCTCCAATCTCTTCTAAATTACACCCACTTCTCTCTCAAACTCATAACCATTATATCATTTTTCTTCACTTCACCCCATTATATCTCTAAAATAACTCCTCAACATCTATAAATACCCCCAACTTTCACTACAAAAATTATCCCCCAACTTTTCATTACAAAAATTCTCCCCCCAACTCTCACTACTAACAACCATCACCAATTCTCACCTAGTTTACCAACTCTCTCTCACTAATCCTCCACAAGTCTCACTAAAAAAAAGAAATCCCTACTCTCTCTAATCACCTCTTCCCATTCTCATACTTTCATATTCTACTAAGAACTCAATAAGACTCAAAAAAGGAGAAGGAAGGAAAGAAAAGAAAAGAAAATTTTGAAGCTTCAAGGTGGGTTCAAGGCAATCCCCCCCCCTCTCTCTCTCTCTCTACCTTCTCCTCCTCCCTCTTCTATTATCCCTCTCCTCTTCATTTATTTTAAATGGATTTAAGATGAGTGGATCTCAAGGCAAATGATCCATTAGGATCATCTCTTTCAATGAGATGATCCTATGATCGAGCCAAAAATAAATCCCTACTTAGGGTACACATTATCAACACGTGGCACTTTTGTTTTTATTATTGTATTTTTGATTAAAATGACCG